>NC_052237.1:5181226-5887189 GCF_013401445.1 Tripterygium wilfordii | reverse complement strand
GTACAACTGTCCACATTGATGCTTTGGAATTGCTCAACTCTCTCCATACATGAGCTTTTTGACGTTTTTGTGCAATTGTCACAAGTAACTTGGTCTATTCGTGTCTTTATCTTACGAACGTGGCACGAAGGCTCAACTAGCGAGTTAGACTTTTGAGAGCACTAAATAGGTCACGGTCCCATTGATTCTTTGGAATTGCTCACTCTCTCCATAGAGGAGCTTTTCACGTTTTTTGTGCATTTGCAAACCATAACTTGGTTTATTCGCATCTTTACTTTACGAAATGTGGCACAAAGGCTCAACTAGCAAGTAAGACTTTTAGAGCACTCAATTGAGTACAACGGTCCTATTGATGCTTTGGAATTGCTCACTCTCTCCATAGAGGGTCTTTTTCACGTCTTTCAGCAATTTGAGACATAACTTGGTCTATTCGCGTCTTTACCTTAACGAAACGTGGCACAAGGATCAACTAGCAAGTTAGACTTTTAAGAGCACTAAATAGTACAACGGTCCAGCATTGATGCTTTGAATTGCTCAACTCTCTCCATAGAGGACTTGTCACGTTTTTGTGCATTTCAAACTAACTTGGTCTATTCGCGTCTTTACCTTACGATGTGGCACGAAGGCTCAACTAGCAAGTTAGAATTTTGAGAGCACTAAATAGAGCACAACGGTCCACTTGAATGCTTTGGAATTGCTCAACTCTCTCCATAGAGGAGCTTTTCACGTTTTTGGGCAATTTCATACATAACTTCGTCTATTCATGTCTTTACCTTACGAAACGTTGCACGAACGCTCAACTAGAAACTTAACTTTTCAGAGCACTAAATAGAGTACACGGTTCCCACATTGATGCTTTTGGAATTGCTCAACTCTCTCCATAGAGGAGCTTTTCACGTTTTTGTGCAATTTCAACATAACTTGGTCTATTCTCGTCTTTACCTTACAAAAGTGGCACGAAGGCTCAACTAGCAAGTTAGGCTTTTAAGAACACTAAATAAGTACAACGTCCACATTGATGCTTTGAATTGCTCAACTCTCTCCATAGAGGAGCTTTTCACGTTTTTGTGCAATTTCAAACATAACTTGGTCTATTCGCATCTTTACCTTATGAAACGTGGCACGAAGGCTCAATTAGCAAGTTAGACTTTTAAGAGCAGTCAAAGAGTAAGTCTCCACATTGATGCTTTGGAATTGCGCCTCTCTCCGTAGAGGAGCTTTTTCACGTCCTTTGAGCAATTTAAGACATAAGTTGGTCTATTTGCGTCTTACCTCACGAAACGTGGCACGAAGGCTGAACAAGCAAGTTAGACCATTTATCACTAACAGAGTACAACGGTTCCATAGATTATGCCTTGGAATTGCTCAACTCTCTCCATAGAGGACTTTTCACGTTTTTTGTGGCAATTTCACACTAACTTGTCTATTATGTCTTTATCTTACGAACGTGGCACGAAGGCTCAACCAGCAAGTTAGCTCTTAGAGCATAAATAGAGTACACGGTCCACATTGATTCTTTGGGAATTGCTCAGCTCAACCTCTCCATAGAGGACTTTTCAACGTTTTTTTGCAATTACAAACTAACTCGGTTTTTTCCCATCTTTACCTTACGAAACGTGGCTGAAGGCTCAACTAGCAAGTTATTCTTTTAAGAGCACTCAATTGAGTACAACGGTCCACATTGAGTGCTTTGGAATTGCTCAACTCTCTCCATAAGGAGCTTTCACGTTTTTGTGCAATTTCACACATAACTTGGTCTATTCGTGTCTTTATCTTACGAAACTGGCACGAAGGCTGAACTAGCAAGTTAGACTCTTAAGATCACTAAATGAGTACAACGGTCCACAATGATTCTTTGGGATTGCTCAACTCTCTCCATAGAGGAGCTTTTCACAGTTTTGTGCAATTTCAAACATACTTGGTCTATTCGCGTCTTTACCTTACGAAACGTGGCACGAAGGCTCAACTAGCAAGTTAGACTTTTGAGAGCACTAAATAGAGTACAACGGTCCACATTGATGCTTTGGAATTGCTCAACTCTCTCCATCGAGAGCTTTTCACGTTTTTTGGGCAATTTGACACATAACTTCGTCTATTCGCATCTTTACCTTACGAAACGTTGCACGAAGGCTCAATTAGCAAGTTAGACTTTTAAGAGCACTAAATAGAGTACAACGGTCCACATTGATGCTTTGGAATTGCTCAACTCTCTCCATAGAGGAGCTTTCACGTCTTTGAGCAATTTGAGACATAACTTGGTCTATTCGCATCTTTACCTCACGAAAGGGTGGCACGAAGGCTCAACTAGCAAGTTCAGACTTTTAAGAACACTAAATAGAGTACAACGGTCCACATTGATGCTTTGGAATTGCTCAACTCTCTCCATAGAGGAGCTTTTCACGTTTTTGTGCAATTTCAAACATAACTTGGTCTATTCGCATCTTTACCTTATGAAACGTAGCACGAAGGCTCAATTAGCAGGTTAGACTTTTAAGAGCACTCAATAGAGTACAGCGGTCCACATTGATGCTTTGGAATTGCTCAACTCTCTCCGTAGAGGAGCTTTTCACGTCTTTGAGCAATTTGAACATAAGTTGGTCTATTCGCGTCTTTACCTCACGAACGTGGCACGAAGGTTGAACAAGCAAGTTAGACATTTAAGAGCAGTAAATAGAGTACAACGGTCCACATTGATGCCTTGGAATTGCTCACTCTCTCCATAGAGGAGCTTTTCACGTTTTGTGCAATTTCACACATAACTTGGTCTATTAGTGTCTTTATCTTACGAAACGTGGCACGAAGGCTCAACCAGCAAGTTAGACTCAAAGAGCACTAAATAGAGTACAACGGTCGACATTGATTCTTTCGAATTGCTCAACTCTCTCCATAGAGGAGCTTTTCACGTTTTTTTGCAATTACAACATAACTCGGTTTTTTCGCATCTTTGCCTTATGAAACGTGGCATGAAGGCTCAACTAGCAAGTTAGACTTTTAAGAGCACTCAATTGAGTACAACGGTCGGCATTGATGCTTTGGAATTGCTCAACTCTCTCCATAGAGGAGCTTTTCACGTTTTTCGTGCATTTCACATGTAACTTCGTCTATTCGTGTCTTATCTTACGAAACGTGGCACGAAGGCTGAACTAGCAAGTTAGACTCTTAAGATCACTAAATAGAGTACAACGGTCCACATTGATTCTTCGGAATTGCTCAACTCTCTCCATAGAGGAGCTTTTCACGTTTTTGTGCAATTTCAAACATAACTTGGTCTATTCGCGTCTTTACCTTACGAAACGTGGCACGAAGGCTCAACTAGCAAGTTAGACTTTTGAGAGCACTAAATAGAGTACAACGGTCCACATTGATGCTTTGGAATTGCTCAACTCTCTCCATAGAGGAGCTTTTCACGTTTTTTGTGCAATTTCACACATAACTTCGTCCATATCGCGTCTTTACCTTACGAAACGTTGCACGAAGGCTCAACTAGCAACTTAGACTTTTAGAGATTACTAAATAGAGTACAACGGTCCACATTGATTCTTTGGAATTGCTCAACTCTCTCCATAGAGGAGCTTTTCACGTTTTTGTGCAATTTCCAACATAACTTGGTCTATTCGCGTCTTTACCTTACGAAACGTGGCACGAAGGCTCAACTAGCAAGTTAGACTTTTAAGAGCACTAAATAGAGTACAACGGTCCACATTGATGCTTTGGAATTGCTCAACTCTCTCCATAGAGGAGCTTTTCACGTTTTTGTGCAATTTCAAACATAACTTGGTCTATCCGCATCTTTACCTTATGAAACGTAGCACGAAGGCTCAATTAGCAAGTTAGACTTTTAAGAGCACTCAATAGAGTACAGCGGTCCACATTGATGCTTTGGAATTGCGCAACTCTCTCCGTAGAGGAGCTTTTCACGTCTTTGAGCAATTTGAGACATAAGTTGGTCTATTCGCGTCTTTACCTCACGAAACGTGGCACGAAGGTTGAACAAGCAAGTTAGACATTTAAGAGCAGTAATAGAGTACAACGGTCCACATTGATGCCTTGGAATTGCTCAACTCTCTCCATAAGGAGCTTTTCACGTTTTTGTGCAATTTCACACATAACTTGGTCTATTAATGTCTTTATCTTACGAAACGTGGCACGAAGGCTCAACCAGCAAGTTAGACTCTTAGAGCACTAAATAGAGTACAACGGTCCACATTGATTCTTTGGAATTGCTCAACTCTCTCCATAGAGGAGCTTTTCATGTTTTTTGCAATTACAAACATATCTCGGTTTTTTCGCATCTTTACCTTATGAAACGTGGCATGAAGGCTCAACTAGCAAGTTAGACTTTTAAGAGCACTCAATTGAGTACAACGGTCCACATTGATGCTTTGGAATTGCTCAACTCTCTCCATAGAGGAGCTTTTCACGTTTTCGGGCAATTTCACACGTAACTTCGTCTATTCGTGTCTTTATCTTACGAAACGTGGCACGAAAGGCTGAACTAGCAAGTTAGACTCTTAAGATCACTAAATAGAGTACAACGGTCCACATTGATTCTTTGGAATTGCTCAACTCTCTCCATGGAGGAGCTTTTCACGCTTTTGTACAATTTCAACATAACTTGGTCTATTCGCGTTTTTACCTTACGAAACGTGGCACGAATGCTCAACTAGCAAGTTAGACTTTTGAGAGAAAATAGAGTACAACGGTCCACATTGATGCTTTGGAATTGCTCAACTCTCTCCATAGAGGAGCTTTTCACGTTTTTGTGCAATTTCAACATAACTTGGTCTATCCGCATCTTTACCTTATGAAACGTAGCACGAAGGCTCAATTAGCAAGTTAGACTTTTAAGAGCACTCAATAGAGTACAAGCGGTCCACATTGATGCTTTGGAATTGCGCAACTCTCTCCGTAGAGGAGCTTTTCACGTCTTTGAGCAATTTGAGACATAAGTTGGTCTATTCGCGTCTTTACCTCACGAAACGTGGCACGAAGGTTGAACAAGCAAGTTAGACATTTAAGAGCAGTAAATAGAGTACAACGGTCCACATTGATGCCTTGGAATTGCTCAACTCTCTCCATAGAGGAGCTTTTCACGTTTTTGTGCAATTTCACACATAACTTGGTCTATTAGTGTCTTTATCTTACGAAACGTGGCACGAAGGCTCAACCAGCAAGTTAGACTCTAAAGAGCACTAAATAGAGTACAACTGGTCGACATTGATTCTTTCGAATTGCTCAACTCTCTCCATAGAGGAGCTTTTCACGTTTTTTTGCAATTACAAACATAACTCGGTTTTTTTCGCATCTTTGCCTTATGAAACGTGGCATGAAGGCTCAACTAGCAGTTAGACTTTTAAGAGCACTCAATTGAGTACAACGGTCGGCATTGATGCTTTGGAATTGCTCAACTCTCTCCATAGAGGAGCTTTTCACGTTTTCGTGCAATTTCACATGTAACTTCGTCTATTCGTGTCTTTATCTTACGAAACGTGGCACGAAGGCTGACTAGCAAGTTAGACTCTTAAGATCACTAAATAGAGTACAACGGTCCACATTGATTCTTCGGAATTGCTCAACTCTCTCCATAGAGGAGCTTTTCACGTTTTTGTGCAATTTCAAACATAACTTGGTCTATTCGCGTCTTTACCTTACGAACGTGGCACGAAGGCTCAACTAGCAAGTTAGACTTTTGAGAGCACTAAATAGAGTACAACGGTCCACATTGATGCTTTGGAATTGCTCAACTCTCTCCATAGAGGAGCTTTTCACGTTTTTGTGCAATTTCACACATAACTTCGTCCATTCGCGTCTTTACCTTACGAAACGTTGCACGAAGGCTCAACTAGCAACTTAGACTTTTAAGATTACTAAATAGAGTACAACGGTCCACATTGATTCTTTGGAATTGCTCAACTCTCTCCATAGAGGAGCTTTTCACGTTTTTGTGCAATTTCCAACATAACTTGGTCTATTCGCGTCTTTACCTTACGAAACGTGGCACGAAGGCTCAACTAGCAAGTTAGACTTTTAAGAGCACTAAATAGAGTACAACGGTCCACATTGATGCTTTGGAATTGCTCAACTCTCTCCATAGAGGAGCTTTTCACGTTTTTGTGCAATTTCAAACATAACTTGGTCTATCCGCATCTTTACCTTATGAAACGTAGCACGAAGGCTCAATTAGCAAGTTAGACTTTTAAGAGCACTCAATAGAGTACAGCGGTCCACATTGATGCTTTGGAATTGCGCAACTCTCTCCGTAGAGGAGCTTTTCACGTCTTTGAGCAATTTGAGACATAAGTTGGTCTATTCGCGTCTTTACCTCACGAAACGTGGCACGAAGGTTGAACAAGCAAGTTAGACATTTAAGAGCAGTAAATAGAGTACAACGGTCCACATTGATGCCTTGGAATTGCTCAACTCTCTCCATAGAGGAGCTTTTCACGTTTTTGTGCAATTTCACACATAACTTGGTCTATTAATGTCTTTATCTTACGAAACGTGGCACGAAGGCTCAACCAGCAAGTTAGACTCTTAAGAGCACTAAATAGAGTACAACGGTCCACATTGATTCTTTGGAATTGCTCACTCTCTCCATAGAGGAGCTTTTCATGTTTTTTTGCAATTACAAACATATCTCGGTTTTTTCGCATCTTTACCTTATGAAACGTGGCATGAAGGCTCAACTAGCAAGTTAGACTTTTAAGAGCACTCAATTGAGTACAACGGTCCACATTGATGCTTTGGAATTGCTCAACTCTCTCCATAGAGGAGCTTTTCACGTTTTCGTGCAATTTCACACGTAACTTCGTCTATTCGTGTCTTTATCTTACGAAACGTGGCACGAAGGCTGAACTAGCAAGTTAGACTCTTAAGATCACTAAATAGAGTACAACGGTCCCACATTGATTCTTTGGAATTGCTCACTCTCTCCATGGAGGAGCTTTTCACGCTTTTGTACAATTTCAAACATAACTTGGTCTATTCGCGTTTTACCTTACGAAACGTGGCACGAATGCTCAACTAGCAAGTTAGACTTTTGAGAGGACTAAATAGAGTACAACGGTCCACATTGATGCTTTGGAATTGCTCAACTCTCTCCATAGAGGAGCTTTTCACGTTTTTTGCAATTTCACACATAACTTCTCCATTCGCGTCTTTACCTTACGAAACGTTGCACGAAGGCTCAACTAGCAACTTAGACTTTTAAGATTACTAATAGAGTACAACGGTCCACATTGATTCTTTGGAATTGCTCAACTCTCTCCATAGAGAGCTTTTCACGTTTTGTGTAATTTCCAACATAACTTGGTCTATTCGCGTCTTTACCTTACGAAACGTGGCACGAAGGCTCAACTAGCAAGTTAGACTTTTAAGAGCACTAAATAGAGTACAACGGTCCACATTGATGCTTTGGAATTGCTCAACTCTCTCCATAGAGGAGCTTTTCACGTTTTTGTGCAATTTCAACATAACTTGGTCTATTCGCATCTTTACCTCATGAAACGTGGCACGAAGGCTCAACTAGCAAGTTAGACCTTGAAGAGCACTCAATAGAGTACAGCGGTCCGCATTGATGCTTGGAATTGCGCAACTCTCTCCGTAGAGAGCTTTTCACGTCTTTTGAGCAATTTGAGACATGGTGGTCTATTAGCGTCTTTACCTCACGAAACGTGGCACGAAGGCTGAACAAGCAAGTTAGACATTTAAGAGCACTAGATAGAGTACAACGGTCCCATTGATGCCTTGGAATTGCTCAACTCTCTCCATAGAGGAGCTTTTCACGTTTTCGTGTGCAATTTCACATGTAACTTCGTCTATTCGTGTCTTTATCTTACGAAACGTGCACGAAGGCTGAACTAGCAAGTTAGACTCTTAAGATCACTAAATAGAGTACAACGGTCCACATTGATTCTTCGGGAATTGCTCAACTCTCCTCCATAGAGGAGCTTTGTCACGTTTTTGTGCAATTTCAAACATAACTTGTCTATTCGCGTCTTTACCTTACGAAACGTGGCACGAAGGCTCCAACTAGCAAGTTAGACTTTTGAGAGCACTAAATAGAGTACAAACGGTCCACATTGATGCTTTGGAATTGCTCAACTCTCTCCATAGAGGAGCTTTTCACGTTTTTGTGCAATTTCACACATAACTTCGTCCTATGTCGCGTCTTTACCTTACGAAACGTTGCACGAAGGCTCAACTAGCAACTTAGACCTTTTAAGATTACTAAATAGAGTACAACGGTCCACATTGATTTTTTGGAATTGCTCAACTCTCTCCATAGAGGAGCTTTTCACGTTTTTGTGCAATTTCCAACATAACTTGGTCTATTCGCGTCTTTACCTTACGAAACGTGGCACGAAGGCTCAACTAGCAAGTTAGACTTTTAAGAGCACTAATAGAGTACAACGGTCCACATTGATTGCTTTGGAATTGCTCAACTCTCTCCATAGAGGAGCTTTTCCCACGTTTTTGTGCAATTTCAAACATAACTTGGTCTATCCGCATCTTTACCTTATGAAACGTAGCACGAAGGCTCAATTAGCAAGTTAGACTTTTAAGAGCACTCAATAGAGTACAGCGGTCCCACATTGATGCTTTGGAATTGCGCAACTCTCTCCGTAGAGGAGCTTTTCACGTCTTTGAGCAATTTGAGACATAAGTTGGTCCTATTCGCGTCTTTACCTCACGAAACGTGGCACGAAGGTTGAACAAGCAAGTTAGACATTTAAGAGCAGTAAATAGAGTACAAACGGTCCACAATTGATGCCTTGGAATTGCTCAACCTCTCCCATAGAGGAGCTTTTCACGTTTTGTGCAATTTCACACATAACTTGGTCTATTAATGTCTTTATCTTACGAAACGTGGCACGAAGGCTCAACCAGCAAGTTAGACTCTTAAGAGCACTAAATAGAGTACAACGGTCCACATTGATTCTTTGGAATTGCTCAACTCTCTCCATAGAGGAGCTTTTCATGTTTTTTTTGCAATTACAAACATATCTCGGTTTTTTCGCATCTTTACATTATGAAACGTGGCATGAAGGCTCAACTAGCAAGTTAGACTTTTAAGAGCACTCAATTGAGTACAACGGTCCACATTGATGCTTTGGAATTGCTCAACTCTCTCCATAGAGGAGCTTTTCACGTTTTCGTGCAATTTCACACGTAACTTCGTCTATTCGTGTCTTTATCTTACGAAACGTGGCACGAAGGCTGAACTAGCAAGTTAGACTCTTAAGATCACTAAATAGAGTACAACGGTCCACATTGATTCTTTGGAATTGCTCAACTCTCTCCATGGAGGAGCTTTTCACGCTTTTGTACAATTTCAAACATAACTTGGTCTATTCGCGTTTTTACCTTACGAAACGTGGCACGAAGGCTCAACTAGCAAGTTAGACTTTTGAGAGGACTAAATAGAGTACAACGGTCCACATTGATGCTTTGGAATTGCTCAACTCTCTCCATAGAGGAGCTTTTCACGTTTTTGGGCAATTTCACACATAACTTCGTCCATTCGCGTCTTTACCTTACGAAACGTTGCACGAAGGCTCAACTAGCAACTTAGACTTTTAAGATTACTAAATAGAGTACAACGGTCCACATTGATTCTTTGGAATTGCTCAACTCTCTCCATAGAGGAGCTTTTCACGTTTTTGTGTAATTTCCAACATAACTTGGTCTATTCGCGTCTTTACCTTACGAAACGTGGCACGAAGGCTCAACTAGCAAGTTAGACTTTTAAGAGCACTAAATAGAGTACAACGGTCCACATTGACGCTTTGGAATTGCTCAACTCTCTCCATAGAGGAGCTTTTCACGTTTTTGTGCAATTTCAAACATAACTTGGTCTATTCGCATCTTTACCTCATGAAACGGGGCACGAAGGCTCAACTAGCAAGTTAGACCTTGAAGAGCACTCAATAGAGTACAGCGGTCCGCATTGATGCATTGGAATTGCGCAACTCTCTCCGTAGAGGAGCTTTTCACGTCTTTGAGCAATTTGAGACATGGTGGTCTATTAGCGTCTTTACCTCACGAAACGTGGCACGAAGGCTGAACAAGCAAGTTAGACATTTAAGAGCACTAGATAGAGTACAACGGTCCACATTGATGCCTTGGAATTGCTCAACTCTCTCCATAGAGGAGCTTTTCACGTTTTTGTGCAATTTCACACATAAAATGGTCTATTAGTGTCTTTATCTTACGAAACGTGGCACGAAGGCTCAACCAGCAAGTTAGACTCTTAAGAGCACTAAATAGAGTACAACGGTCCACATTGATTCTTTGGAATTGCTCAACTCTCTCCATAGAGGAACTTTTCACGTTTTTGTGCAATTACAAACATAACTCGGTTTATTCGCTTATTTACCTTACGAAACGTGGCATGAAGGCACAACTAGCAAGTTAGACTTTTAAGAGCACTCAATTGAGTACAACGGGCCACATTGATGCTTTGGAATTGCTCAACTCTCTCCATAGGGGAGCTTTTCACCTTTTTATGCAATTTCACACGTAACTTGGTCTATTCGCGTCTTTGCCTTACGAAACGTGGCACGAAGGCTCAACTAGCAAGTTAGACTTTTAAAGAGCACTAAATAGAGTACAACGATCCACATTGACGCTTTGGAATTGCTCAACTCTCTCCATAGAGGAGCTTTTCACGTTTTTGCGCAATTTCAAACATAACTTGGTCTATTCGCATCTTTACCTTATGAAACGTACCACGAAGGCTCAATTAGCAAGTTAGACTTTTAAGAGCACTCAATAGAGTACAGCGGTCCACATTGATGCTTTGGAATTGCACAACTCTCTCCGTAGAGGAGCTTTTCACGTCTTTGAGCAATTTGAGACATAAGTTGGTCTATTCTCGTCTTTACCTCACGAAACGTGGCACGAAGGTTGAACAAGCAAGTTAGACATTTAAGAGCAGTAAACAGAGTACAACGGTCCACATTGATGCCTTGGAATTGCTCAACTCTCTCCATAGAGGAGCTTTTCACGTTTTTGTGCAATTTCACACATAACTTGGTCTATTAGTGTCTTTATCTTACGAAACGTGGCACGAAGGCTCAACCAGCAAGTTAGACTCTTAAGAGCACTAAATAGATTACAACGGTCCACATTGATTCTTTGGAATTGCTCAACTCTCTCCATAGAGGAGCTTTTCACGTTTTTGTGCAATTACAAACATAACTCGGTTTTTTCACATCTTTACCTTATGAAACGTGGCATGAAGGCTCAACAAGCAAGTTAGACTTTTAAGAGCACTCCATTGAGTACAACGGTCCACATTAATGCTTTATAATTGCTCAACTCTCTCCATGGAGGAGCTTTTCACGTTTTCGTACAATTTCACACGTAACTTCGTCTATTCGTGTCTTTATCTTACGAAACGTGGCACGAAGGCTGAACTAGCAAGTTAGACTCTTAAGATCACTAAATAGAGTACAACGGTCCACATTGATTCTTTGGAATTGCTCAACTCTCTCCATGGAGGAACTTTTCACGTTTTTGTGCAATTTCAAACATAACTTGGTCTATTCGCGTCTTTACCTTACGAAACATGGCACAAAGGCTCAACTAGCAAGTTAGACTTTTGAGAGCACTAAATAGAGTACAAAGGTCGACATTGATGCTTTGGAATTGCTCAACTCTCTCCATAGAGGAGCTTTTCACGTTTTTGGGCAATTTCACACATAACTTCGTCCATTCGCGTCTTTACCTTACGAACGTTGCACGAAGGCTCAACTAGCAACGTAGACTTTTAAGATTACTAAATAGAGTACAACGGTCCACATTGATGCTTTGGAATTGCTCAACTCTCTCCATAGAGGAGCTTTTCACGTTTTTGTGCAATTTCCAACATCACTTGGTCTATTCGCATCTTTACCTTACGAAACGTGGCACGAAGGCTCAACTAGCAAGTTAGACTTTTAAGAGCACTAAATAGAGTACAACGGTCCACATTGATGCTTTGGAATTGCTCAACTCTCTCCATAGAGGAGCTTTTCACGTTTTTGTGCAATTTCAAACATAACTTGGTCTATTCGCATCTTTACCTTATGAAACGGGGCACGAAGCCTCAACTAGCAAGTTAGACTTTTTAGAGCACTCAATAGAGTACAACGGTCCACATTGATGCATTGGAATTGCGCAACTCTCTCCGTAAAGGAGCTTTTCACGTCTTTGAGCAATTTGAGACATGTTGGTCTATTAGCGTCTTTACCTCACGAAACGTAGCACGAAGGCTGAACAAGCAAGTTAGACATTTAAGAGCACTAAATAGAGTACAACGGTCCATATTGATTCCTTGGAATTGCTCAACTCTCTCCATAGAGGAGCTTTTCACGTTTTTGTGCAATTTCACACATAACTTGGTCTATTAGTGTCTTTATCTTACGAAACGTGGCACGAAGGCTCAACCAGCAAGTTAGACTCTTAAGAGCACTAAATAGAGTACAACGTTCCACATTGATTCTTTGGAATTGCTCAACTCTCTCCATAGAGGAGCTTTTCACGTTTTTGTGCAATTACAAACATAACTCGGTTTATTCGCTTCTTTACCTTACGAAACGTGGCACGAAGGCTCAACTAGCAAGTTAGACTTTTAAGAGCACTCAATTGAGTACAACGGTCCACATTGATGCTTTGGAATTGCTCAACTCTCTCCATTGAGGAGCTTTTCACCTTTTTATGTAATTTCACACGTAACTTGGTCTATTCGCATCTTTACCTTATGAAACGTGGCACGAAGGCTCAACTAGCAAGTTAGACTTTTAAGAGCACTCGATAGAGTACAACGGTCCACATTGATGCATTGGAATTGCGCAACTCTCTCCGTAGAGGAGCTTTTCACGTCTTTGAGCAATTTGAGACATAAGTTGGTCTATTCGCGTCTTTACCTCACGAAACGTGGCACGAAGGCTGAACAAGCAAGTTAGACATTTAAGAGCACTAGATAGAGTACAACGCTCCACATTGATGCTTTGGAATTGCTCTACTCTCTCCATAGAGGAGCTTTTCACGTTGTTGAGCAGTTTGAGACATAACTTGGTCTATTCGCGTCTTTACCTTACGAAATGTGGCACGAAGGCTCAACCGGAAAGTTTGACGTTTAAGGGCACTCAATAGAGTACAACGGTCCACATTGATGCTTTGGAATTGCTAACCTCTCTCCATAGAGGAGCTCACGTCTTTGAGCTGTTTGAGACATAACTTGGTCTATTTGCGTCTTCACCTTACGAAACGTGGCACTAAGGCTCAACTAGCAAGTTAGACTTTTAAGTGCACTAAATAGAGTACAACGGTCCACATTGATGCTTTGGAATTGCTCAACTCTCTCCATAGAGGAGCTTTTTACGTGTTTGTGCAATTTCGAACATAACTTGGTTTATTCACGTCTTTAACTTACGAAACGTGGCACGAAGGCTCAACTAGCAAGTTCGACTTTTAAGAGCACTAAATAGAGTACAACAGTCCACATTGATGCTTTGCAATTGCTCAACTCTCTCCATGGAGGAGCTTTTAACGGTTTTGAGTAATTTCACACATAACTTGGTCTTTTCACGTCTTTACCTTACGACACGTTGCACGAAGGCTCAACTAGCAAGTTAGACTTTTAAGAGCACTAAATAGAGTACAACAGTACACATTGATGCTTTGGAATTGCTCAACTCTCTCCATAGAGGAGCTTTTCACGTTTTTGTGCAATTTCAAACATAACTTGGTCTATTCGCGTCTTTACCTTACGAAACGTGGCACGAAGCCTCAACTAGCAAGTTAGACTTTTAAGAGCTCTAAATAGAGTACAACGGTTCATATTGATGCTTTGGAATTGCTCAACTCTTTCCATAGAGGAGCTTTTCACATTTTTGTGCAATTTCAAACATAACATGGTCTATTCGCGTCTTTACCTTACGAAACGTGGCACGAAGGCTCAACTAGCAAGTTAGACTTTTAAGAGCTCTCAATAGAGTACAACGGGCCACATTGATGCTTTGGAATTTCTCAACTCTCTCCATAGAGAAGCTTTTCACGTCTTTCAGCAATTGGAGACATAACTTGGTCTATTCGCGTCTTTATCTTGCGAAACGTGGCATGAAGGCTGAACAAGCAAGTTAGACAATTAAGAGCACTAAATAGAGTAGAACGGTCCACATTGATGCTTTGGAATTGCTCAACTCTCTCGATAGAGGAGCTTTTCACGTTTTTGTGCAATTTCACACATAACTTGGTCTATTCGTGTCTTTATCTTACGAAACGTGGCACGAAGGCTGAGCTAGCAAGTTAGACTCTTAAGAGCACCAAATAGAGTACAAAGGTCCATATTGATGCTTTGGAATTGCTCAACTCTCTCCCTAGAGGAGCTTTTCACGTTTTTGTGCAATTTCAAACATAACGTGGTCTATTCGCGTCTTTACCTTACGAAACGTGGCACGAAGGCTCAACTAGCAAGTTAGACTTTTAAGAGCTCTCAATAGAGTACAACGGGCCACATTGATGCTTTGGAATTTCTCAACTCTCTCCATAGAGAAGCTTTTCACGTCTTTCAGCAATTGGAGACATAACTTGGTCTATTCGCGTCTTTCCCTTGCGAAACGTGGCATGAAGGCTGAAAAAGCAAGTTAGACGATTAAGAGCACCAAATAGAGTACAACGGTCCACATTGATGCTTTGGAATTGCTCAACTCTCTCGATAGAGGAGCTTTTCACGTTTTTGTGCAATTTCACACATAACTTGGTCTATTCGTGTCTTTATGTTACGAAACGTGGCACGAAGGCTGAGCTAGCAAGTTAGACTCTTAAGAGCAGTAAATAGAGTACAACGGTCCACACTGATTCTTTGGAATTGCTCAACTCTCTCCATAGAGGAGCTTTTCCCGTTTTTGTGCAATTGCAAACATAACTTGGTTTATTCGCATCTTTACCTTACGAAACGTGGCACAAAGGCTCAACTAGCAAGTTAGACTTTTAAGAGCACTCAATTGAGTACAACGATCCATATTGATGCTTTGGAATTGCTCAACTCTCTCCATAGAGGAGCTTTTCACGTCTTTCAGCAATTTGAGACATAACTTGGTCTATTCACGTCTTTACCTTAAGAAACGTGGCACGAAGGCTCAACTAGCAAGTTAGACTTTGAATAGCACAAAATAGAGTACAACGGTCCACATTGATGCTTTGGAATTGTTCTACTCTCTCCATAGAGGAGCTTTTCACGTCGTTGAGCAGTTTGAGACATAACTTGGTCTATTCGCGTCTTTACCTTACGAAACGTGGCACGTAGGCTCAACTAGCAAGTTAGAGTTTTAAGAGCACTAAATAGAGTACATCGGTCCACATTGATGCTTTGGAATTGCTCAACTCTCTCCATAGAGGAGCTTTTCATGTTTTTGTGCAATTTCAAACATAACTTGGTCTATTCGCGTCTTTACCGTACGAAACGTGGCACGAAGACTCAACTAGGAAGATATACTTTTAAGAGCACTAAATAGAGTACAACTGTGCACGTTGATGCTTTGGAATTGCTCAACTCTCGCCATAGAGTAGCTTTCCACGTTTTTGTGCAGTTTCATACATAACTTCGTCTATTCGCGTCTTTACCTTACGAAATATGGGCCGAAGGCTCAACTAGCAAGTTAGACTTTTAAGAGCACTCAGTAGATTACAACGGTCCACATTGATGCTTTGGAATTGATCAACTTTCTCCATAGAGGAGCTTTTCACGTCTATGAGCAATTTGAGACATAACTTGGTCTATTCGCGTCTTTACCTTACTAAACGGGGCACAAAGGCTGAACAAGCAAGTTAGACATTTAAGAGCACTAAATAGAGCACAACGGTCCACATTGATGTTTTGGAATTGCTCAACTCTCTCCATAGAGGAGCTTTTCACGTCGTTGAGGAGTTTGAGACATAACTTGGTCTATTCGCGTCTTTACCTTACGAAACGTGGCACGAAGGCTGAACTAGCGAGTTAGACTCTTAAGAGCACTAAATAGAGTACAACGGTCCACATTGATTCTTTAGAATTGCTCAACTCTCTCCATAGAGGAGCTTTTCACGTTTTTATGCAATTACAAACATAACTCCGTTTTTTCACATCTTTACCTTACGAAACGTGGCATGAAGGCTCAACCAGCAAGTTATACTTTTAAGATCACTAAATAGAGTACAACGGTCCACATTGATTCTTTGGGATTGCTCAACTCTCTCCATAGAGGAGCTTTTCGCGTTTTTGTGCAATTTCAAACATAACCTGTTCTATTCGCGTCTTTACCTTATAAAACGTGGCACGAAGGCTCAACTAGCAAGTTAGACTTTTGAGAGCACTAAATAGAGTACAACGGTCCACATTGATGCTTTGGAATTGCTCAACTCTCTCCATAGAGGAGCTTTTCACGTTTTTGGGCAATTTCACACATAACTTCATCCATTCGCGTCTTTACCTTACGAAACGTTGCACGAAGGCTCAACTAGCAACTTAGACTTTTAAGATTACTAAATAGAGTACAACGGTCCACATTGATGCATTGGAATTGCGCAACTCTCTCCGTAGAAGAGCTTTTCACGTCTTTGAGCTCTTTGAGACATAAGTTGGTCTATTCGCGTCTTTACCTCACGAAACGTGGCACGAAAGCTGAACAAGCAAGTTAGACATTTAAGAGCACTAAATAAAGTACAACGGTCCACATTGATGCCTTGGAATTGCTCAACTCTCTCCATAGAGGAGCTTTTCACGTTTTTGAGCAATTTCACACATAACTTGGTCTATTAGTGTCTTTATCTTACGAAACGTGGCACGAAGGCTCAACCAGCAAGTTAGACTCTTAAGAGCACTAAATAGAGTACAACGGTCCACATTGATTCTTTGGAATTGCTCAACTCTCTCCATAGAGGAGCTTTTCACGTTTTTGTGCATTTGCAAACATAACTTGGTTTATTCGCATCTTTACTTTACGAAATGTGGCACAAAGGCTCAACTAGCAAGTTAGACTTTTAAGAGCACTAAATAGAGTACAACGGTCCATATTGATGCTTTGGAATTGCTCAACTCTCTCCATAGAGGAGCTTTTCACGTTTTTGGGCAATTTCACACATAACTTCATCCATTCGCGTCTTTACCTTACGAAACGTTGCACGAAGGCTCAACTAGCAACTTAGACTTTTAAGATTACTAAATAGAGTACAACGGTCCACATTGATGCTTTGGAATTGCTCAACTCTCTCCATAGAGGAGCTTTTCACGTTTTTGGGCAATTTCACACATAACTTCATCCATTCGCGTCTTTACCTTACGAAACGTTGCACGAAGGCTCAACTAGCAACTTAGACTTTTAAGATTACTAAATAGAGTACAACGGTCCACATTGATGCATTGGAATTGCGCAACTCTCTCCGTAGAAGAGCTTTTCACGTCTTTGAGCAATTTGAGACATAAGTTGGTCTATTCGCGTCTTTACCTCACGAAACGTGGCACGAAAGCTGAACAAGCAAGTTAGACATTTAAGAGCACTAAATAAAGTACAACGGTCCACATTGATGCCTTGGAATTGCTCAACTCTCTCCATAGAGGAGCTTTTCACGTTTTTGAGCAATTTCACACATAACTTGGTCTATTAGTGTCTTTATCTTACGAAACGTGGCACGAAGGCTCAACCAGCAAGTTAGACTCTTAAGAGCACTAAATAGAGTACAACGGTCCACATTGATTCTTTGGAATTGCTCAACTCTCTCCATACAGGAGCTTTTCACGTTTTTGTGCAATTACAAACATAACTCGGTTTATTCGCATCATTACCTTACGAAACGTGGCATGAAGGCTCAACTAGCAAGTTAGACTTCTAAGAGCAGTCAATTGAGTACAACGGTCCATATTGATGCTTTGGAATTGCTCAACTCTCTCCATAGAGGAGCTTTTCACTTTTTGTGCAATTTCACACGTAACTTGGTCTATTCGCGTGTTTACCTTACGAAACGTGGCACGAAGGCTTAACTAGCAAGTTAGACTTTTAATAGCACAAAATAGAGTACAACGGTCCACATTGATTCTTTGGAATTGCTCTACTCTCTCCATAGAGGAGCTTTTTACGTCGTTGAGCAGTTTGAGATATAACTTGGTCTAATCGCGTCTTTACCTTACGAAACGTGGCACGAAGGCCCAACTAGCAAGTTAGACTTTTAAGAGCACTAAATAGAGTACAACGGTCCACATTGATGCTTTGGAATTGCTCAACTCTCTCCATAAATGAGGTTTTCACGTTTTTGTACAATTTCAAACATAACTTCGTGTACTAGCGTCTTTACCTTACGAAAGGTGGCACGAATGCTCAACTAGCAAGTTAGACTTTTAAGAGCACTAAATAGAGTACAACGGTCCACATTGATGCTTTGGAATTGCTCAACTCTCTCCATAGAGGAGCTTTTCACGTTTTTGTGCAATTTCAAACATAACTTGGTCTATTCGCGTCTTTACCTTACGAAACGTGGCACGAAGGCTCAACTAGCAAGTTAGACTTTTAAGAGCACTAAATAGAGTCCAACGGTCCACATTGACGCTTTGCAATTGCTCAACTCTCTCCATTGAGGAGCTTTTAACGTTTTTTGGCAATTTCACACATAACTTGGTCTATTTGCGTCTTTACCTTACGAAACGTTGCACCAAGGCTCAACTAGCAAGTTAGACTTTTAAGAGCCCTAAATAGAGTACAACGGTCAACATTGATGCTTTGGAATTGCTCAACTCTCTCCATAGAGGAGCTTTTCACGTTTTTGTGCAATCTCAAACATAACCTGGTCTATTCGCGTCTTTACCTTGCGAAAAGTGGCACGAAGGCTCAACTAGCAAGTTAGACTTTAAGGAGCATTATATAGAGTACAACGGTCCACATTGATGCTTTGGAATTGCTCAGCTCTCTCCATAGAGGAGCTTTTCACGTTTTTGTACAATTTCAAACATAACTTGGTCTATTCGCATCTGTACCTTACGAAACGTGGCACGAAGGCTCAACTAGCAAGTTAGACTTTTAAGAGCTCTCAATAGAGTACAAAAATCCACATTGATGCTTTGGAATTGCTCAACTCTCTCCATAGAGGAGCTTTTCACGTCCTTAAGCAATTTGAGACATAACTTGGTCTATTCGCGTCTTTACCTTACGAAACGTGGCATGAAGGCTGAACAAGCAAGTTAGACAATTAACAGCACTAAATAGAGTACAACGGTCCACATTGATGCTTTGGAATTGCTCAAGTCTCTCTATAGAGGAGCTTTTCACGTTTTTGTGCAATTTCACACGTAACTTGGTCTATTCGTGTCTTTATCTGACGAAACGTGGCACGAAGGCTGAACTAGCAAGTTAGACTCTTAAGAGCACTGAATAGAGTACAACGGTCCACATTGATTCTTTGGAATTGCTCAACTCTCTCCATAGAGGAGCTTTTCACGTTTTTATGCAATTACAAACATAACTCGGTTTTTTCGCATCTTTACCTTACAAAACGTGGCATGAAGGCTCAACTAGCAAGTTATACTTTTAAGAGCACTCAATTGAGTACAACGGTCCACATTGATGCTTTGGAATTGCTCAACTCTCTCCATAAAGGAGCTTTTCACGTTTTTGTGCAATTTCACACGTAACTTGGTCTATTCGTGTCTTTCTCTTACGAAACGTGGCACAAAGGCTGAACTAGCAAGTTAGACACTTAAGATCACTAAATAGAGTACAACGGTCCACATTGATGCTTTGGGATTGCTCAACTCTCTCCATAGAGGAGCTTTTCACGTCCTTAAGCAATTTGAGACATAACTTGGTCTATTCGCGTCTTTACCTTACGAAACGTGGCATGAAGGCTGAACAAGCAAGTTAGACAATTAACAGCACTAAATAGAGTAGAACGGTCCACATTGATGCTTTGGAATTGCTCAAGTCTCTCTATAGAGGAGCTTCTCACGTTTTTGTGCAATTTCACACGTAACTTGGTCTATTCGTGTCTTTATCTGACGAAACGTGGCACGAAGGCTGAACTAGCAAGTTAGACTCTTAAGAGCACTGAATAGAGTACAACGGTCCACATTGATTCTTTGGAATTGCTCAACTCTCTCCATAGAGGAGCTTTTCACGTTTTTATGCAATTACAAACATAACTCGGTTTTTTCGCATCTTTACCTTACAAAACGTGGCATGAAGGCTCAACTAGCAAGTTATACTTTTAAGAGCACTCAATTGAGTACAACGGTCCACATTGATGCTTTGGAATTGCTCAACTCTCTCCATAAAGGAGCTTTTCACGTTTTTGTGCAATTTCACACGTAACTTGGTCTATTCGTGTCTTTCTCTTACGAAACGTGGCACAAAGGCTGAACTAGCAAGTTAGACACTTAAGATCACTAAATAGAGTACAACGGTCCACATTGATTCTTTGGGATTGCTCAACTCTCTCCATAGAGGAGTTTTTCACGTTTTTGTGCAATTTCAAACATAACTTGGTCTATTCGCGTCTTTACCTTACGAAACGTGGCACGAAGGCTCAACTAGCAAGTTAGACTTTTAAGAGCACTCAATTGAGTACAACGGTCCACATTGATGCTTTGGAATTGCTCAACTCTCTCCATAGAGGAGCTTTTCACGTTTTCGTGCAATTTCACATGTAACTTCGTCTATTCGTGTCTTTATCTTACGAAACGTGGCACGAAGGCTGAACTAGCAAGTTAGACTCTTAAGATCACTAAATAGAGTACAACGGTCCACATTGATTCTTCGGAATTGCTCAACTCTCTCCATAGAGGAGCTTTTCACGTTGTTGTGCAATTTCAAACATAACTTGGTCTATTCGCGTCTTTACCTTACGAAACGTGGCACGAAGGCTCAACTAGCAAGTTAGACTTTTAAGAGCACTAAATAGAGTACAACGGTCCATATTGATGCTTTGGAATTGCTCAACTCTCTCCATAGAGGAGCTTTTCACGTTTTTGTGCAATTTCAAACATAACTTGGTCTATTCGCGTCTTTACCTTACGAAACGTGGCACGAAGGCTCAACTAGCAAGTTAGACTTTTAAGAGCACTCAATAGAGTACAGCGGTCCACATTGATGCTTTGCAATTGCGCAACTCTCTCCGTAGAGGAGCTTTTCACGTTTTTGAGCAATTTGAGACATAAGTTGGTCTATTCGCGTCTTTACGTATCGAAACGTGGCACGAAGGCTGAACAAGCAAGTTAGACATTTAAGAGCACTAAATAGAGTACAACGGTCCATATTGATGCCCTGGAATTGCTCAACTCTCTCCATAGAGAAGCTTTTCACGTTTTTGTGCAATTTCTCACATAACTTGGTCTATTAGTGTCTTTATCTTACGAAACATGGCACGAAGGCTCAATTAGCAAGTTAAACTCTTAAGAGCAGTAAATAGAGTACAACGGTCCACATTGATTCTTTGGAATTTCTCAACTCTCTCCATAGAGGAGCTTTTCACGTTTTTATGCAATTACAAACATAACTCGGTTTTTTCGCATCTTTACCTTACGAAACGTGGCATGAAGGCTCAACTAGCAAGTTATACTTTTAAGAGCACTCAATTGTGTACAACGGTCAACATTGATGCTTTGGAATTGCTCAACTCTCTCCATAGAGGAGCTTTTCACGTTTTTGTGCAATCTCAAACATAACCTGGTCTATTCGCGTCTTTACCTTGCGAAAAGTGGCACGAAAGCTCAACTAGCAAGTTAGACTTTAAGGAGCATTATATAGAGTACAACGGTCCACATTGATGCTTTGGAATTGCTCAGCTCTCTCCATAGAGGAGCTTTTCACGTTTTTGTACAATTTCAAACATAACTTGGTCTATTCGCATCTGTACCTTACGAAACGTGGCACGAAGGCTCAACTAGCAAGTTAGACTTTTAAGAGCTCTCAATAGAGTACAAAAATCCACATTGATGCTTTGGAATTGCTCAACTCTCTCCATAGAGGAGCTTTTCACGTCCTTAAGCAATTTGAGACATAACTTGGTCTATTCGCGTCTTTACCTTACGAAACGTGGCATGAAGGCTGAACAAGCAAGTTAGACAATTAACAGCACTAAATAGAGTACAACGGTCCACATTGATGCTTTGGAATTGCTCAAGTCTCTCTATAGAGGAGCTTTTCACGTTTTTGTGCAATTTCACACGTAACTTGGTCTATTCGTGTCTTTATCTGACGAAACGTGGCACGAAGGCTGAACTAGCAAGTTAGACTCTTAAGAGCACTGAATAGAGTACAACGGTCCACATTGATTCTTTGGAATTGCTCAACTCTCTCCATAGAGGAGCTTTTCACGTTTTTATGCAATTACAAACATAACTCGGTTTTTTCGCATCTTTACCTTACAAAACGTGGCATGAAGGCTCAACTAGCAAGTTATACTTTTAAGAGCACTCAATTGAGTACAACGGTCCACATTGATGCTTTGGAATTGCTCAACTCTCTCCATAAAGGAGCTTTTCACGTTTTTGTGCAATTTCACACGTAACTTGGTCTATTCGTGTCTTTCTCTTACGAAACGTGGCACAAAGGCTGAACTAGCAAGTTAGACACTTAAGATCACTAAATAGAGTACAACGGTCCACATTGATTCTTTGGGATTGCTCAACTCTCTCCATAGAGGAGTTTTTCACGTTTTTGTGCAATTTCAAACATAACTTGGTCTATTCGCGTCTTTACCTTACGAAACGTGGCACGAAGGCTCAACTAGCAAGTTAGACTTTTAAGAGCACTCAATTGAGTACAACGGTCCACATTGATGCTTTGGAATTGCTCAACTCTCTCCATAGAGGAGCTTTTCACGTTTTCGTGCAATTTCACATGTAACTTCGTCTATTCGTGTCTTTATCTTACGAAACGTGGCACGAAGGCTGAACTAGCAAGTTAGACTCTTAAGATCACTAAATAGAGTACAACGGTCCACATTGATTCTTCGGAATTGCTCAACTCTCTCCATAGAGGAGCTTTTCACGTTGTTGTGCAATTTCAAACATAACTTGGTCTATTCGCGTCTTTACCTTACGAAACGTGGCACGAAGGCTCAACTAGCAAGTTAGACTTTTAAGAGCACTAAATAGAGTACAACGGTCCATATTGATGCTTTGGAATTGCTCAACTCTCTCCATAGAGGAGCTTTTCACGTTTTTGTGCAATTTCAAACATAACTTGGTCTATTCGCGTCTTTACCTTACGAAACGTGGCACGAAGGCTCAACTAGCAAGTTAGACTTTTAAGAGCACTAAATAGAGTACAACGGTCCATATTGATGCTTTGGAATTGCTCAACTCTCTCCATAGAGGAGCTTTTCACGTTTTTGTGCAATTTCACACATAACTTGGTCAATTCGCATCTTTACCTTATGAAACGTGGCACGAAGGCTCAACTAGCAAGTTAGACTTTTAAGAGCACTCAATAGAGTACAACGGTCCACATTGATGCATTCGAATTGCGTAACTCTCTCCGTAGAGGAGCTTTTCACGTCTTTGAGCAATTTGAGACATCTTGGTCTATTCGCGTCTTTACCTCACGAAACGTGGCACAAAGGCTGAACAAGAAAGTTAGACATTTAAGAGCACTAAAAAGAGTACAACGGTCCATATTGATGCCTTGGAATTGCTCAACTCTCTCCATAGAGGAGCTTTTCACGTTTTTGTGCAATTTCACACATAACTTGGTCTATTAGTGTCTTTATCTTACGAAACGTGGCACGAAGGCTCAACCAGCAAGTTAGACTCTTAAGAGCACTAAATAGAGTACAACGGTCCACATTAATTCTTTGGAATTGCTCAACTCTCTCCATAGAGGAGCTTTTCACGTTTTTGTGCAATTTCACACGTAACTTGCTCTATTCGCGTCTTTACCTTACGAAACGTGGCACGAAGGCTGAACTAGCAAGTTAGACTTTTAAGAGCACTAAATAGAGTACAACGGTCCACATTGATGCTTTGGAATTGCTCAACTCTTTCCATAGAGGAGCTTTTCACGTTTTTGTGCAATTTCAAACATAACTTGGTCTACTCGCATTTTTACCTTATGAAACGTGGCACGAAGGCTCAACTAGCAAGTTAGACTTTTTGAGCAATTTGAGACATAAGTTGGTCTATTCGCGTCTTTACGTATCGAAACGTGGCACGAAGGCTGAACAAGCAAGTTAGACATTTAAGAGCACTAAATAGAGTACAACGGTCCATATTGATGCCCTGGAATTGCTCAACTCTCTCCATAGAGAAGCTTTTCACGTTTTTGTGCAATTTCTCACATAACTTGGTCTATTAGTGTCTTTATCTTACGAAACATGGCACGAAGGCTCAATTAGCAAGTTAAACTCTTAAGAGCAGTAAATAGAGTACAACGGTCCACATTGATTCTTTGGAATTTCTCAACTCTCTCCATAGAGGAGCTTTTCACGTTTTTATGCAATTACAAACATAACTCGGTTTTTTCGCATCTTTACCTTACGAAACGTGGCATGAAGGCTCAACTAGCAAGTTATACTTTTAAGAGCACTCAATTGTGTACAACGGTCCACATTGATGCTTTGGAATTGCTCAACTCTCTCCATAATGGAGCTTTTCACGTTTTTGTGCAATTTCACACGTAACTTGGTCTATTCGTGTCTTTATCTTACGAAACGTGGCACGAAGGCTGAACTAGCAAGTTAGACACTTAAGATCACTAAATAGAGTACAACGGTCCACATTGATTCTTTGGGATTGCTCAACTCTCTCCATAGAGGAGCTTTTCACGTTTTTGTGCAATTTCAAACATAACTTGGTCTATTCGCGTCTTTACCTTACGAAACGTGGCACGAAGGCTCAACTAGCAAGTTAGACTTTTGAGAGCACTAAATAGAGTACAACGGTCCACATTGATGCTTTGGAATTGGTCAACTCTCTCCATAGAGGAGCTTTTCACGTTTTTGGGTAATTTCACACATAACTTCGTCCATTCGCGTCTTTACCTTACGAAACGTTGCACGAAGGCTCAACTAGCAACTTAGACTTTTAAGATTACTAAATAGAGTACAACGGTCCACATTGATGCTTTGGAATTGCTCAACTCTCCCCATAGAGGAGCTTTTCACGTTTTTGTGCAATTTCAAACATAACTTGGTCTATTCGCGTCTTTACCTTACGAAACGTGGCACGAAGGCTCAACTAGCAAGTTAGACTTTTAAGAGCACTAAATAGAGTACAACGGTCCATATTGATGCTTTGGAATTGCTCAACTCTCTCCATAGAGGAGCTTTTCACGTTTTTGTGCAATTTCAAACATAACTTGGTCTATTCGCGTCTTTACCTTACGAAACGTGGCACGAAGGCTCAACTAGCAAGTTAGACTTTTAAGAGCACTAAATAGAGTACAACGGTCCATATTGATGCTTTGGAATTGCTCAACTCTCTCCATAGAGGAGCTTTTCACGTTTTTGTGCAATTTCACACATAACTTGGTCAATTCGCATCTTTACCTTATGAAACGTGGCACGAAGGCTCAACTAGCAAGTTAGACTTTTAAGAGCACTCAATAGAGTACAACGGTCCACATTGATGCATTGGAATTGCGTAACTCTCTCCGTAGAGGAGCTTTTCACGTCTTTGAGCAATTTGAGACATCTTGGTCTATTCGCGTCTTTACCTCACGAAACGTGGCACAAAGGCTGAACAAGAAAGTTAGACATTTAAGAGCACTAAAAAGAGTACAACGGTCCATATTGATGCCTTGGAATTGCTCAACTCTCTCCATAGAGGAGCTTTTCACGTTTTTGTGCAATTTCACACATAACTTGGTCTATTAGTGTCTTTATCTTACGAAACGTGGCACGAAGGCTCAACCAGCAAGTTAGACTCTTAAGAGCACTAAATAGAGTACAACGGTCCACATTAATTCTTTGGAATTGCTCAACTCTCTCCATAGAGGAGCTTTTCACGTTTTTGTGCAATTTCACACGTAACTTGCTCTATTCGCGTCTTTACCTTACGAAACGTGGCACGAAGGCTGAACTAGCAAGTTAGACTTTTAAGAGCACTAAATAGAGTACAACGGTCCACATTGATGCTTTGGAATTGCTCAACTCTTTCCATAGAGGAGCTTTTCACGTTTTTGTGCAATTTCAAACATAACTTGGTCTACTCGCATTTTTACCTTATGAAACGTGGCACGAAGGCTCAACTAGCAAGTTAGACTTTTAAGAGCACTCGATAGAGTACAACGGTCCACATTGATGCATTGGAATTGCGCAAATCTCTCCATAGAGGAGCTTTTCACGTCTTTGAGCAATTTGAGACATAAGTTGGTCTATTCGCGTCTTTACCTCACGAAACGTGGCACGAAGGCTGAACAAGCAAGTTAGACATTTAAGAGCACTAAATAGAGTACAACGGTCCACATTGATCCCTTGGAATTGCTCAACTCTCTCCATAGAGGAGCTTTTCACGTTTTTGTGCAATTTCACACATAACTTGGTGTGTTAGTGTCTTTATCTTACGAAACGTGGCATGAACGCTCAACCAGCAAGTTAGACTCTTAAGAGCACTAAATAGAGTACAACGGACCACATTGATTCTTTGGAATTGCACAACTCTCTCCATACAAGAGCTTTTCACGTTTTTGTGCAATTACAAACATAACTCGGTTTATTCGCATCTTTACCTTACGAAACGTGGCATGAAGGCTCAACTAGCAAGTTAGACTTTTAAGAGCACTCAATTGAGTACAACGGTCGACATTGATGCTATGGAATTGCTCAACTCTCTCCATAGAGGAGCTTTTCACTTTTTGTGCAATTTCACACGTAACTTGGTCTATTCGCGTCTTTACCTTACGAAACGTGGCACGAAGGCTCAACTAGCATGTTAGACTTTTAATAGCACAAAATAGAGTACAACGGTCCACATTGATTCTTTCGAATTGCTCTACTCTCTCCATAGAGGAGCTTTTTACGTCGTTGAGCAGTTTGAGATATAACTTGGTCTAATCGCGTCTTTACCTTACGAAACGTGGCACGAAGGCCCAACTAGCAATTTAGACTTTTAATAGCACTAAATAGAGTACAACGGTCCACATTGACGCTTTGGAATTGCTCAACTCTCTCCATAAATGAGGTTTTCACGTTTTTGTGCAATTTCAAACATAACTTCGTGTACTAGCGTCTTTACCTTACGAAACGTGGCACGAAGGCTCAACTAGCAAGTTAGACTTTTGAGAGCACTAAATAGAGTACAACGGTCCACATTGATGCTTTGGAATTGCTCAACTCTCTCCATAGAGGAGCTTTTCACGTTTTTGGGTAATTTCACACATAACTTCGTCCATTCGCGTCTTTACCTTACGAAACGTTGCACGAAGGCTCAACTAGCAACTTAGACTTTTAAGATTACTAAATAGAGTACAACGGTCCACATTGATGCTTTGGAATTGCTCAACTCTCCCCATAGAGGAGCTTTTCACGTTTTTGTGCAATTTCCAACATAACTTGGTCTATTCGCGTCTTTACCTTACGAAACGTGGCACGAAGGCTCAACTAGCAAGTTAGACTTTTAAGAGCACTAAATAGAGTACAACGGTCCATATTGATGCTTTGGAATTGCTCAACTCTCTCCATAGAGGAGCTTTTCACGTTTTTGTGCAATTTCAAACATAACTTGGTCAATTCGCATCTTTACCTTATGAAACGTGGCACGAAGGCTCAACTAGCAAGTTAGACTTTTAAGAGCACTCAATAGAGTACAACGGTCCACATTGATGCATTGGAATTGCGTAACTCTCTCCGTAGAGGAGCTTTTCACGTCTTTGAGCAATTTGAGACATCTTGGTCTATTCGCATCTTTACCTCACGAAACGTGGCACAAAGGCTGAACAAGAAAGTTAGACATTTAAGAGCACTAAATAGAGTACAACGGTCCATATTGATGCCTTGGAATTGCTCAACTCTCTCCATAGAGGAGCTTTTCACGTTTTTGTGCAATTTCACACATAACTTGGTCTATTAGTGTCTTTATCTTACGAAACGTGGCACGAAGGCTCAACCAGCAAGTTAGACTCTTAAGAGCACTAAATAGAGTACAACGGTCCACATTGATTCTTTGGAATTGCTCAACTCTCTCCATAGAGGAGCTTTTCACGTTTTTGTGCAATTACAAACATAACTCGGTTTATTCGCTTCTTTACCTTACGAAACGTGGCATGAAGGCTCAACTAGCAAGTTAGACTTTTAAGAGCACTCAATTGAGTACAACGGTCCACATTGATGCTTTGGAATTGCTCAACTCTCTCCATAGAGGAGCTTTTCACGTTTTTGTGCAATTTCACACGTAACTTGCTCTATTCGCGTCTTTACCTTACGAAACGTGGCACGAAGGCTGAACTAGCAAGTTAGACTTTTAAGAGCACTAAATAGAGTACAACGGTCCACATTGATGCTTTGGAATTGCTCAACTCTCTCCATAGAGGAGCTTTTCACGTTTTTGTGCAATTTCAAACATAACTTGGTCTATTCGCATTTTTACCTTATGAAACGTGGCACGAAGGCTCAACTAGCAAGTTAGACTTTTAAGAGCACTCGATAGAGTACAACGGTCCACATTGATGCATTGGAATTGCGCAAATCTCTCCATAGAGGAGCTTTTCACGTCTTTGAGCAATTTGAGACATAAGTTGGTCTATTCGCGTCTTTACCTCACGAAACGTGGCACGAAGGCTGAACAAGCAAGTTAGACATTTAAGAGCACTAATTAGAGTACAACGGTCCACATTGATCCCTTGGAATTGCTCAACTCTCTCCATAGAGGAGCTTTTCACGTTTTTGTGCAATTTCACACATAACTTGGTGTGTTAGTGTCTTTATCTTACGAAACGTGGCACGAACGCTCAACCAGCAAGTTAGACTCTTAAGAGCACTAAATAGAGTACAACGGTCCACATTGATTCTTTGGAATTGCTCAACTCTCTCCATAGAGGAGCTTTTCACGTTTTTGTGCAATTTCACACGTAACTTGCTCTATTCGCGTCTTTACCTTACGAAACGTGGCATGAAGGCTCAACTAGCAAGTTAGACTTTTAAGAGCACTCAATTGAGTACAACGGTCCACATTAATGTTTTGGAATTGCTCAACTCTCTCCATAGAGGAGCTTTTCACGTTTTTGTGCAATTTCACACGTAACTTGCTCTATTCGCGTCTTTACCTTACGAAACGTGGCACGAAGGCTGAACTAGCAAGTTAGACTTTTAAGAGCACTAAATAGAGTACAATGGTCCACATTGATGCTTTCGAATTGCTCAACTCTCTCCATAGAGGAGCTTTTCACGTTTTTGTGCAATTTCAAACATAACTTGGTCTATTCGCATTTTTACCTTATGAAACGTGGCACGAAGGCTCAACTAGCAGGTTAGACTTTTAAGAGCACTCGATAGAGTACAACGGTCCACATTGATGCATTGGAATTGCGCAAATCTCTCCATAGAGGAGCTTTTCACGTCTTTGAGCAATTTGAGACATAAGTTGGTCTATTCGCGTCTTTACCTCACGAAACGTGGCACAAAGGCTGAACAAGAAAGTTAGACATTTAAGAGCACTAAATAGAGTACAACGGTCCATATTGATGCCTTGGAATTGCTCAACTCTCTCCATAGAGGAGTTTTTCACGTTTTTGTGCAATTTCACACATAACTTGGTCTATTAGTGTCTTTATCTTACGAAACGTGGCACGAAGGCTCAACCAGCAAGTTAGACTCTTAAGAGCACTAAATAGAGTACAACGGTCCACATTGATTCTTTGGAATTGCTCAACTCTCTCCATAGAGGAGCTTTTCACGTTTTTGTGCAATTACAAACATAACTCGGTTTATTCGCTTCTTTACCTTACGAAACGTGGCATGAAGGCTCAACTAGCAAGTTAGACTTTTAAGAGCACTCAATTGAGTACAACGGTCCACATTGATGCTTTGGAATTGCTCAACTCTCTCCATAGAGGAGCTTTTCACGTTTTTGTGCAATTTCACACGTAACTTGCTCTATTCGCGTCTTTACCTTACGAAACGTGGCACGAAGGCTGAACAAGCAAGTTAGACTTTTAAGAGCACTAAATAGAGTGCAACGGTCCACATTGATGCTTTGGAATTGCTCAACTCTCTCCATAGAGGAGCTTTTCACGTTTTTGTGCAATTTCAAACATAACTTGGTCTATTCGCATTTTTACCTTATGAAACGTGGCACGAAGGCTCAACTAGCAAGTTAGACTTTTAAGAGCACTCGATAGAGTACAACGGTCCACATTGATGCATTGGAATTGCACAAATCTCTCCATAGAGGAGCTTTTCACGTCTTTGAGCAATTTGAGACATAAGTTGGTCTATTCGCGTCTTTACCTCACGAAACGTGGCACGAAGGCTGAACAAGCAAGTTAGACATTTAAGAGCACTAAATAGAGTACAACGGTCCACATTGATCCCTTGGAATTGCTCAACTCTCTCCATAGAGGAGCTTTTCACGTTTTTGTGCAATTTCACACATAACTTGGTGTGTTAGTGTCTTTATCTTACGAAACGTGGCACGAACGCTCAACCAGCAAGTTAGACTCTTAAGAGCACTAAATAGAGTACAACGGTCCACATTGATTCTTTGGAATTGCACAACTCTCTCCATCCAAGAGCTTTTCACGTTTTTGTGCAATTACAAACATAACTCGGTTTATTCGCATCTTTACCTTACGAAACGTGGCATGAAGGCTCAACTAGCAAGTTAGACTTTTAAGAGGACTCAATTGAGTACAACGGTCGACATTGATGCTATGGAATTGCTCAACTCTCTCCATAGAGGAGCTTTTCACTTTTTGTGCAATTTCACACGTAACTTGGTCTATTCGCGTCTTTACCTTACGAAACGTGGCACGAAGGCTCAACTAGCATGTTAGACTTTTAATAGCACAAAATAGAGTACAACGGTCCACATTGATTCTTTCGAATTGCTCTACTCTCTCCATAGAGGAGCTTTTTACGTCGTTGAGCAGTTTGAGATATAACTTGGTCTAATCGCGTCTTTACCTTACGAAACGTGGCACGAAGGCCCAACTAGCAATTTAGACATTTAATAGCACTAAATAGAGTACAACGGTCCACATTGATGCTTTGGAATTTGCTCAACTCTCTCCATAAATGAGGTTTTCACGTTTTTGTGCAATTTCAAACATAACTTCGTGTACTAGCGTCTTTACCTTACGAAACGTGGCACGAAGGCTCAACTAGCAAGTTAGACTTTTAAGAGCACTAAATAGAGTACAACGGTCCACATTGATGCTTTGGAATTGCTCAACTCTCTCCATAGAGGAGCTTTTCACGTTTTTGGGTAATTTCACACATAACTTCGTCCATTCGCGTCTTTACCTTACGAAACGTTGCACGAAGGCTCAACTAGCAACTTAGACTTTTAAGATTACTAAATAGAGTACAACGGTCCACATTGATGCTTTGGAATTGCTCAACTCTCCCCATAGAGGAGCTTTTCACGTTTTTGTGCAATTTCCAACATAACTTGGTCTATTCGCGTCTTTACCTTACGAAACGTGGCACGAAGGCTCAACTAGCAAGTTAGACTTTTAAGAGCACTAAATAGAGTACAACGGTCCATATTGATGCTTTGGAATTGCTCAACTCTCTCCATAGAGGAGCTTTTCACGTTTTTGTGCAATTTCAAACATAACTTGGTCAATTCGCATCTTTACCTTATGAAACGTGGCACGAAGTCTCAACTAGCAAGTTAGACTTTTAAGAGCACTCAATAGAGTACAACGGTCCACATTGATGCATTGGAATTGCGTAACTCTTTCCGTAGAGGAGCTTTTCACGTCTTTGAGCAATTTGAGACATCTTGGTCTATTCGCGTCTTTACCTCACGAAACGTGGCACAAAGGCCGAACAAGAAAGTTAGACATTTAAGAGCACTAAATAGAGTACAACGGTCCATATTGATGCCTTGGAATTGCTCAACTCTCTCCATAGAGGAGCTTTTCACGTTTTTGTGCAATTTCACACATAACTTGGTCTATTAGTGTCTTTATCTTACGAAACGTGGCACGAAGGCTCAACCAGCAAGTTAGACTCTTAAGAGCACTAAATAGAGTACAACGGTCCACATTGATTCTTTGGAATTGCTCAACTCTCTCCATAGAGGAGCTTTTCACGTTTTTGTGCAATTACAAACATAACTCGGTTTATTCGCTTCTTTACCTTACGAAACGTGGCATGAAGGCTCAACTAGCAAGTTAGACTTTTAAGAGCACTCATTTGAGTACAACGGTCCACATTGATGCTTTGGAATTGCTCAACTCTCTCCATAGAGGAGCTTTTCACGTTTTTGTGCAATTTCACACGTAATTTGCTCTATTCGCGTCTTTACCTTACGAAACGTGGCACGAAGGCTGAACTAGCAAGTTAGACTTTTAAGAGCACTAAATAGAGTACAACGGTCCACATTGATGCTTTGGAATTGCTCAACTCTCTCCATAGAGGAGCTTTTCACGTTTTTGTGCAATTTGAAACATAACTTGGTCTATTCGCTTTTTTACCTTATGAAACGTGGCACGAAGGCTCAACTAGCAAGTTAGACTTTTAAGAGCACTCGATAGAGTACAACGGTCCACATTGATGCATTGGAATTGCGCAAATCTCTCCATAGAGGAGCTTTTCACGTCTTTGAGCAATTTGAGACATAAGTTGGTCTATTCGCGTCTTTACCTCACGAAACGTGGCACGAAGGCTGAACAAGCAAGTTAGACATTTAAGAGCACTAAATAGAGTACAACGGTCCACATTGATCCCTTGGAATTGCTCAACTCTCTCCATAGAGGAGCTTTTCACGTTTTTGTGCAATTTCACACGTAACTTGGTGTGTTAGTGTCTTTATCTTACGAAACGTGGCATGAACGCTCAACCAGCAAGTTAGACTCTTAAGAGCACTAAATAGAGTACAACGGACCACATTGATTCTTTGGAATTGCACAACTCTCTCCATACAAGAGCTTTTCACGTTTTTGTGCAATTACAAACATAACTCGGTTTATTCGCATCTTTACCTTACGAAACGTGGCATGAAGGCTCAACTAGCAAGTTAGACTTTTAAGAGCACTCAATTGAGTACAACGGTCGACATTGATGCTATGGAATTGCTCAACTCTCTCCATAGAGGAGCTTTTCACTTTTTGTGCAATTTCACACGTAACTTGGTCTATTCGCGTCTTTACCTTACGAAACGTGGCACGAAGGCTCAACTAGCATGTTAGACTTTTAATAGCACAAAATAGAGTACAACGGTCCACATTGATTCTTTCGAATTGCTCTACTCTCTCCATAGAGGAGCTTTTTACGTCGTTGAGCAGTTTGAGATATAACTTGGTCTAATCGCGTCTTTACCTTACGAAACGTGGCACGAAGGCCCAACTAGCAATTTAGACTTTTAATAGCACTAAATAGAGTACAACGGTCCACATTGACGCTTTGGAATTGCTCAACTCTCTCCATAAATGAGGTTTTCACGTTTTTGTGCAATTTCAAACATAACTTCGTGTACTAGCGTCTTTACCTTACGAAACGTGGCACGAAGGCTCAACTAGCAAGTTAGACTTTTGAGAGCACTAAATAGAGTACAACGGTCCACATTGATGCTTTGGAATTGCTCAACTCTCTCCATAGAGGAGCTTTTCACGTTTTTGGGTAATTTCACACATAACTTCGTCCATTCGCGTCTTTACCTTACGAAACGTTGCACGAAGGCTCAACTAGCAACTTAGACTTTTAAGATTACTAAATAGAGTACAACGGTCCACATTGATGCTTTGGAATTGCTCAACTCTCCCCATAGAGGAGCTTTTCACGTTTTTGTGCAATTTCCAACATAACTTGGTCTATTCGCGTCTTTACCTTACGAAACGTGGCACGAAGGCTCAACTAGCAAGTTAGACTTTTAAGAGCACTAAATAGAGTACAACGGTCCATATTGATGCTTTGGAATTGCTCAACTCTCTCCATAGAGGAGCTTTTCACGTTTTTGTGCAATTTCAAACATAACTTGGTCAATTCGCATCTTTACCTTATGAAACGTGGCACGAAGTCTCAACTAGCAAGTTAGACTTTTAAGAGCACTCAATAGAGTACAACGGTCCACATTGATGCATTGGAATTGCGTAACTCTCTCCGTAGAGGAGCTTTTCACGTCTTTGAGCAATTTGAGACATCTTGGTCTATTCGCGTCTTTACCTCACGAAACGTGGCACAAAGGCCGAACAAGAAAGTTAGACATTTAAGAGCACTAAATAGAGTACAACGGTCCATATTGATGCCTTGGAATTGCTCAACTCTCTCCATAGAGGAGCTTTTCACGTTTTTGTGCAATTTCACACATAACTTGGTCTATTAGTGTCTTTATCTTACGAAACGTGGCACGAAGGCTCAACCAGCAAGTTAGACTCTTAAGAGCACTAAATAGAGTACAACGGTCCACATTGATTCTTTGGAATTGCTCAACTCTCTCCATAGAGGAGCTTTTCACGTTTTTGTGCAATTACAAACATAACTCGGTTTATTCGCTTCTTTACCTTACGAAACGTGGCATGAAGGCTCAACTAGCAAGTTAGACTTTTAAGAGCACTCATTTGAGTACAACGGTCCACATTGATGCTTTGGAATTGCTCAACTCTCTCCATAGAGGAGCTTTTCACGTTTTTGTGCAATTTCACACGTAATTTGCTCTATTCGCGTCTTTACCTTACGAAACGTGGCACGAAGGCTGAACTAGCAAGTTAGACTTTTAAGAGCACTAAATAGAGTACAACGGTCCACATTGATGCTTTGGAATTGCTCAACTCTCTCCATAGAGGAGCTTTTCACGTTTTTGTGCAATTTGAAACATAACTTGGTCTATTCGCTTTTTTACCTTATGAAACGTGGCACGAAGGCTCAACTAGCAAGTTAGACTTTTAAGAGCACTCGATAGAGTACAACGGTCCACATTGATGCATTGGAATTGCGCAAATCTCTCCATAGAGGAGCTTTTCACGTCTTTGAGCAATTTGAGACATAAGTTGGTCTATTCGCGTCTTTACCTCACGAAACGTGGCACGAAGGCTGAACAAGCAAGTTAGACATTTAAGAGCACTAAATAGAGTACAACGGTCCACATTGATCCCTTGGAATTGCTCAACTCTCTCCATAGAGGAGCTTTTCACGTTTTTGTGCAATTTCACACATAACTTGGTGTGTTAGTGTCTTTATCTTACGAAACGTGGCATGAACGCTCAACCAGCAAGTTAGACTCTTAAGAGCACTAAATAGAGTACAACGGACCACATTGATTCTTTGGAATTGCACAACTCTCTCCATACAAGAGCTTTTCACGTTTTTGTGCAATTACAAACATAACTCGGTTTATTCGCATCTTTACCTTACGAAACGTGGCATGAAGGCTCAACTAGCAAGTTAGACTTTTAAGAGCACTCAATTGAGTACAACGGTCGACATTGATGCTATGGAATTGCTCAACTCTCTCCATAGAGGAGCTTTTCACTTTTTGTGCAATTTCACACGTAACTTGGTCTATTCGCGTCTTTACCTTACGAAACGTGGCACGAAGGCTCAACTAGCATGTTAGACTTTTAATAGCACAAAATAGAGTACAACGGTCCACATTGATTCTTTCGAATTGCTCTACTCTCTCCATAGAGGAGCTTTTTACGTCGTTGAGCAGTTTGAGATATAACTTGGTCTAATCGCGTCTTTACCTTACGAAACGTGGCACGAAGGCCCAACTAGCAATTTAGACTTTTAATAGCACTAAATAGAGTACAACGGTCCACATTGACGCTTTGGAATTGCTCAACTCTCTCCATAAATGAGGTTTTCACGTTTTTGTGCAATTTCAAACATAACTTCGTGTACTAGCGTCTTTACCTTACGAAACGTGGCACGAAGGCTCAACTAGCAAGTTAGACTTTTGAGAGCACTAAATAGAGTACAACGGTCCACATTGATGCTTTGGAATTGCTCAACTCTCTCCATAGAGGAGCTTTTCACGTTTTTGGGTAATTTCACACATAACTTCGTCCATTCGCGTCTTTACCTTACGAAACGTTGCACGAAGGCTCAACTAGCAACTTAGACTTTTAAGATTACTAAATAGAGTACAACGGTCCACATTGATGCTTTGGAATTGCTCAACTCTCCCCATAGAGGAGCTTTTCACGTTTTTGTGCAATTTCCAACATAACTTGGTCTATTCGCGTCTTTACCTTACGAAACGTGGCACGAAGGCTCAACTAGCAAGTTAGACTTTTAAGAGCACTAAATAGAGTACAACGGTCCATATTGATGCTTTGGAATTGCTCAACTCTCTCCATAGAGGAGCTTTTCACGTTTTTGTGCAATTTCAAACATAACTTGGTCAATTCGCATCTTTACCTTATGAAACGTGGCACGAAGGCTCAACTAGCATGTTAGACTTTTAAGAGCACTCAATAGAGTACAACGGTCCACATTGATGCATTGGAATTGCGTAACTCTCTCCGTAGAGGAGCTTTTCACGTCTTTGAGCAATTTGAGACATCTTGGTCTATTCGCATCTTTACCTCACGAAACGTGGCACAAAGGCTGAACAAGAAAGTTAGACATTTAAGAGCACTAAATAGAGTACAACGGTCCATATTGATGCCTTGGAATTGCTCAACTCTCTCCATAGAGGAGCTTTTCACGTTTTTGTGCAATTTCACACATAACTTGGTCTATTAGTGTCTTTATCTTACGAAACGTGGCACGAAGGCTCAACCAGCAAGTTAGACTCTTAAGAGCACTAAATAGAGTACAACGGTCCACATTGATTCTTTGGAATTGCTCAACTCTCTCCATAGAGGAGCTTTTCACGTTTTTGTGCAATTACAAACATAACTCGGTTTATTCGCTTCTTTACCTTACGAAACGTGGCATGAAGGCTCAACTAGCAAGTTAGACTTTTAAGAGCACTCAATTGAGTACAACGGTCCACATTGATGCTTTGGAATTGCTCAACTCTCTCCATAGAGGAGCTTTTCACGTTTTTGTGCAATTTCACACGTAACTTGCTCTATTCGCGTCTTTACCTTACGAAACGTGGCACGAAGGCTGAACTAGCAAGTTAGACTTTTAAGAGCACTAAATAGAGTACAACGGTCCACATTGATGCTTTGGAATTGCTCAACTCTCTCCATAGAGGAGCTTTTCACGTTTTTGTGCAATTTCAAACATAACTTGGTCTATTCGCATTTTTACCTTATGAAACGTGGCACGAAGGCTCAACTAGCAAGTTAGACTTTTAAGAGCACTCGATAGAGTACAACGGTCCACATTGATGCATTGGAATTGCGCAAATCTCTCCATAGAGGAGCTTTTCACGTCTTTGAGCAATTTGAGACATAAGTTGGTCTATTCGCGTCTTTACCTCACGAAACGTGGCACGAAGGCTGAACAAGCAAGTTAGACATTTAAGAGCACTAAATAGAGTACAACGGTCCACATTGATCCCTTGGAATTGCTCAACTCTCTCCATAGAGGAGCTTTTCACGTTTTTGTGCAATTTCACACATAACTTGGTGTGTTAGTGTCTTTATCTTACGAAACGTGGCACGAACGCTCAACCAGCAAGTTAGACTCTTAAGAGCACTAAATAGAGTACAACGGTCCACATTGATTCTTTGGAATTGCTCAACTCTCTCCATAGAGGAGCTTTTCACGTTTTTGTGCAATTACAAACATAACTCGGTTTATTCGCTTCTTTACCTTACGAAACGTGGCATGAAGGCTCAACTAGCAAGTTAGACTTTTAAGAGCACTCAATTGAGTACAACGGTCCACATTAATGCTTTGGAATTGCTCAACTCTCTCCATAGAGGAGCTTTTCACGTTTTTGTGCAATTTCACACGTAACTTGCTCTATTCGCGTCTTTACCTTACGAAACGTGGCACGAAGGCTGAACTAGCAAGTTAGACTTTTAAGAGCACTAAATAGAGTACAATGGTCCACATTGATGCTTTCGAATTGCTCAACTCTCTCCATAGAGGAGCTTTTCACGTTTTTGTGCAATTTCAAACATAACTTGGTCTATTCGCATTTTTACCTTATGAAACGTGGCACGAAGGCTCAACTAGCAGGTTAGACTTTTAAGAGCACTCGATAGAGTACAACGGTCCACATTGATGCATTGGAATTGCGCAAATCTCTCCATAGAGGAGCTTTTCACGTCTTTGAGCAATTTGAGACATAAGTTGGTCTATTCGCGTCTTTACCTCACGAAACGTGGCACAAAGGCTGAACAAGAAAGTTAGACATTTAAGAGCACTAAATAGAGTACAACGGTCCATATTGATGCCTTGGAATTGCTCAACTCTCTCCATAGAGGAGTTTTTCACGTTTTTGTGCAATTTCACACATAACTTGGTCTATTAGTGTCTTTATCTTACGAAACGTGGCACGAAGGCTCAACCAGCAAGTTAGACTCTTAAGAGCACTAAATAGAGTACAACGGTCCACATTGATGCTTTGGAATTGCTCAACTCTCTCCATAGAGGAGCTTTTCACGTTTTTGGGTAATTTCACACATAACTTCGTCCATTCGCGTCTTTACCTTACGAAACGTTGCACGAAGGCTCAACTAGCAACTTAGACTTTTAAGATTACTAAATAGAGTACAACGGTCCATATTGATGCTTTGGAATTGCTCAACTCTCCCCATAGAGGAGCTTTTCACGTTTTTGTGCAATTTCCAACATAACTTGGTCTATTCGCGTCTTTACCTTACGAAACGTGGCACGAAGGCTCAACTAGCAAGTTAGACTTTTAAGAGCACTAAATAGAGTACAACGGTCCATATTGATGCTTTGGAATTGCTCAACTCTCTCCATAGAGGAGCTTTTCACGTTTTTGTGCAATTTCAAACATAACTTGGTCAATTCGCATCTTTACCTTATGAAACGTGGCACGAAGTCTCAACTAGCAAGTTAGACTTTTAAGAGCACTCAATAGAGTACAACGGTCCACATTGATGCATTGGAATTGCGTAACTCTCTCCGTAGAGGAGCTTTTCACGTCTTTGAGCAATTTGAGACATCTTGGTCTATTCGCGTCTTTACCTCACGAAACGTGGCACAAAGGCCGAACAAGAAAGTTAGACATTTAAGAGCACTAAATAGAGTACAACGGTCCATATTGATGCCTTGGAATTGCTCAACTCTCTCCATAGAGGAGCTTTTCACGTTTTTGTGCAATTTCACACATAACTTGGTCTATTAGTGTCTTTATCTTACGAAACGTGGCACGAAGGCTCAACCAGCAAGTTAGACTCTTAAGAGCACTAAATAGAGTACAACGGTCCACATTGATTCTTTGGAATTGCTCAACTCTCTCCATAGAGGAGCTTTTCACGTTTTTGTGCAATTACAAACATAACTCGGTTTATTCGCTTCTTTACCTTACGAAACGTGGCATGAAGGCTCAACTAGCAAGTTAGACTTTTAAGAGCACTCATTTGAGTACAACGGTCCACATTGATGCTTTGGAATTGCTCAACTCTCTCCATAGAAGAGCTTTTCACGTTTTTGTGCAATTTCACACGTAATTTGCTCTATTCGCGTCTTTACCTTACGAAACGTGGCACGAAGGCTGAACTAGCAAGTTAGACTTTTAAGAGCACTAAATAGAGTACAACGGTCCACATTGATGCTTTGGAATTGCTGAACTCTCTCCATAGAGGAGCTTTTCACGTTTTTGTGCAATTTGAAACATAACTTGGTCTATTCGCTTTTTTACCTTATGAAACGTGGCACGAAGGCTCAACTAGCAAGTTAGACTTTTAAGAGCACTCGATAGAGTACAACGGTCCACATTGATGCATTGGAATTGCGCAAATCTCTCCATAGAGGAGCTTTTCACGTCTTTGAGCAATTTGAGACATAAGTTGGTCTATTCGCGTCTTTACCTCACGAAACGTGGCACGAAGGCTGAACAAGCAAGTTAGACATTTAAGAGCACTAAATAGAGTACAACGGTCCACATTGATCCCTTGGAATTGCTCAACTCTCTCCATAGAGGAGCTTTTCACGTTTTTGTGCAATTTCACACATAACTTGGTGTGTTAGTGTCTTTATCTTACGAAACGTGGCATGAACGCTCAACCAGCAAGTTAGACTCTTAAGAGCACTAAATAGAGTACAACGGACCACATTGATTCTTTGGAATTGCACAACTCTCTCCATACAAGAGCTTTTCACGTTTTTGTGCAATTACAAACATAACTCGGTTTATTCGCATCTTTACCTTACGAAACGTGGCATGAAGGCTCAACTAGCAAGTTAGACTTTTAAGAGCACTCAATTGAGTACAACGGTCGACATTGATGCTATGGAATTGCTCAACTCTCTCCATAGAGGAGCTTTTCACTTTTTGTGCAATTTCACACGTAACTTGGTCTATTCGCGTCTTTACCTTACGAAACGTGGCACGAAGGCTCAACTAGCATGTTAGACTTTTAATAGCACAAAATAGAGTACAACGGTCCACATTGATTCTTTCGAATTGCTCTACTCTCTCCATAGAGGAGCTTTTTACGTCGTTGAGCAGTTTGAGATATAACTTGGTCTAATCGCGTCTTTACCTTACGAAACGTGGCACGAAGGCCCAACTAGCAATTTAGACTTTTAATAGCACTAAATAGAGTACAACGGTCCACATTGACGCTTTGGAATTGCTCAACTCTCTCCATAAATGAGGTTTTCACGTTTTTGTGCAATTTCAAACATAACTTCGTGTACTAGCGTCTTTACCTTACGAAACGTGGCACGAAGGCTCAACTAGCAAGTTAGACTTTTGAGAGCACTAAATAGAGTACAACGGTCCACATTGATGCTTTGGAATTGCTCAACTCTCCCCATAGAGGAGCTTTTCACGTTTTTGTGCAAATTCCAACATAACTTGGTCTATTCGCGTCTTTACCTTACGAAACGTGGCACGAAGGCTCAACTAGCAAGTTAGACTTTTAAGAGCACTAAATAGAGTACAACGGTCCATATTGATGCTTTGGAATTGCTCAACTCTCTCCATAGAGGAGCTTTTCACGTTTTTGTGCAATTTCAAACATAACTTGGTCAATTCGCATCTTTACCTTATGAAACGTGGCACAAAGGCTCAACTAGCAAGTTAGACTTTTAAGAGCACTCAATAGAGTACAACGGTCCACATTGATGCATTGGAATTGCGTAACTCTCTCCGTAGAGGAGCTTTTCACGTCTTTGAGCAATTTGAGACATCTTGGTCTATTCGCATCTTTACCTCACGAAACGTGGCACAAAGGCCGAACAAGAAAGTTAGACATTTAAGAGCACTAAATAGAGTACAACGGTCCATATTGATGCCTTGGAATTGCTCAACTCTCTCCATAGTGGAGCTTTTCACGTTTTTGTGCAATTTCACACATAACTTGGTCTATTAGTGTCTTTATCTTACGAAACGTGGCACGAAGGCTCAACCAGCAAGTTAGACTCTTAAGAGCACTAAATAGAGTACAACGGTCCACATTGATTCTTTGGAATTGCTCAACTCTCTCCATAGAGGAGCTTTTCACGTTTTTGTGCAATTACAAACATAACTCGGTTTATTCGCTTCTTTACCTTACGAAACGTGGCATGAAGGCTCAACTAGCAAGTTAGACTTTTAAGAGCACTCATTTGAGTACAACGGTCCACATTGATGCTTTGGAATTGCTCAACTCTCTCCATAGAGGAGCTTTTCACGTTTTTGTGCAATTTCACACGTAATTTGCTCTATTCGCGTCTTTACCTTACGAAACGTGGCACGAAGGCTGAACTAGCAAGTTAGACTTTTAAGAGCACTAAATAGAGTACAACGGTCCACATTGATGCTTTGGAATTGCTCAACTCTCTCCATAGAGGAGCTTTTCACGTTTTTGTGCAATTTGAAACATAACTTGGTCTATTCGCTTTTTTACCTTATGAAACGTGGCACGAAGGCTCAACTAGCAAGTTAGACTTTTAAGAGCACTCGATAGAGTACAACGGTCCACATTGATGCATTGGAATTGCGCAAATCTCTCCATAGAGGAGCTTTTCACGTCTTTGAGCAATTTGAGACATAAGTTGGTCTATTCGCGTCTTTACCTCACGAAACGTGGCACGAAGGCTGAACAAGCAAGTTAGACATTTAAGAGCACTAAATAGAGTACAACGGTCCACATTGATCCCTTGGAATTGCTCAACTCTCTCCATAGAGGAGCTTTTCACGTTTTTGTGCAATTTCACACATAACTTGGTGTGTTAGTGTCTTTATCTTACGAAACGTGGCATGAACGCTCAACCAGCAAGTTAGACTCTTAAGAGCACTAAATAGAGTACAACGGACCACATTGATTCTTTGGAATTGCACAACTCTCTCCATACAAGAGCTTTTCACGTTTTTGTGCAATTACAAACATAACTCGGTTTATTCGCATCTTTACCTTACGAAACGTGGCATGAAGGCTCAACTAGCAAGTTAGACTTTTAAGAGCACTCAATTGAGTACAACGGTCGACATTGATGCTATGGAATTGCTCAACTCTCTCCATAGAGGAGCTTTTCACTTTTTGTGCAATTTCACACGTAACTTGGTCTATTCGCGTCTTTACCTTACGAAACGTGGCACGAAGGCTCAACTAGCATGTTAGACTTTTAATAGCACAAAATAGAGTACAACGGTCCACATTGATTCTTTCGAATTGCTCTACTCTCTCCATAGAGGAGCTTTTTACGTCGTTGAGCAGTTTGAGATATAACTTGGTCTAATCGCGTCTTTACCTTACGAAACGTGGCACGAAGGCCCAACTAGCAATTTAGACTTTTAATAGCACTAAATAGAGTACAACGGTCCACATTGACGCTTTGGAATTGCTCAACTCTCTCCATAAATGAGGTTTTCACGTTTTTGTGCAATTTCAAACATAACTTCGTGTACTAGCGTCTTTACCTTACGAAACGTGGCACGAAGGCTCAACTAGCAAGTTAGACTTTTGAGAGCACTAAATAGAGTACAACGGTCCACATTGATGCTTTGGAATTGCTCAACTCTCTCCATAGAGGAGCTTTTCACGTTTTTGGGTAATTTCACACATAACTTCGTCCATTCGCGTCTTTACCTTACGAAACGTTGCACGAAGGCTCAACTAGCAACTTAGACTTTTAAGATTACTAAATAGAGTACAACGGTCCACATTGATGCTTTGGAATTGCTCAACTCTCCCCATAGAGGAGCTTTTCACGTTTTTGTGCAATTTCCAACATAACTTGGTCTATTCACGTCTTTACCTTACGAAACGTGGCACGAAGGCTCAACTAGCAAGTTAGACTTTTAAGAGCACTAAATAGAGTACAACGGTCCATATTGATGCTTTGGAATTGCTCAACTCTCTCCATAGAGGAGCTTTTCACGTTTTTGTGCAATTTCAAACATAACTTGGTCAATTCGCATCTTTACCTTATGAAACGTGGCACGAAGGCTCAACTAGCAAGTTAGACTTTTAAGAGCACTCAATAGAGTACAACGGTCCACATTGATGCATTGGAATTGCGTAACTCTCTCCGTAGAGGAGCTTTTCACGTCTTTGAGCAATTTGAGACATCTTGGTCTATTCGCATCTTTACCTCACGAAACGTGGCACAAAGGCTGAACAAGAAAGTTAGACATTTAAGAGCACTAAATAGAGTACAACGGTCCATATTGATGCCTTGGAATTGCTCAACTCTCTCCATAGAGGAGCTTTTCACGTTTTTGTGCAATTTCACACATAACTTGGTCTATTAGTGTCTTTATCTTACGAAACGTGGCACGAAGGCTCAACCAGCAAGTTAGACTCTTAAGAGCACTAAATAGAGTACAACGGTCCACATTGATTCTTTGGAATTGCTCAACTCTCTCCGTAGAGGAGCTTTTCACGTTTTTGTGCAATTACAAACATAACTCGGTTTATTCGCTTCTTTACCTTACGAAACGTGGCATGAAGGCTCAACTAGCAAGTTAGACTTTTAAGAGCACTCAATTGAGTACAACGGTCCACATTGATGCTTTGGAATTGCTCAACTCTCTCCATAGAGGAGCTTTTCACGTTTTTGTGCAATTTCACACGTAACTTGCTCTATTCGCGTCTTTACCTTACGAAACGTGGCACGAAGGCTGAACTAGCAAGTTAGACTTTTAAGAGCACTAAATAGAGTACAACGGTCCACATTGATGCTTTGGAATTGCTCAACTCTCTCCATAGAGGAGCTTTTCACGTTTTTGTGCAATTTCAAACATAACTTGGTCTATTCGCATTTTTACCTTATGAAACGTGGCACGAAGGCTCAACTAGCAAGTTAGACTTTTAAGAGCACTCGATAGAGTACAACGGTCCACATTGATGCATTGGAATTGCGCAAATCTCTCCATAGAGGAGCTTTTCACGTCTTTGAGCAATTTGAGACATAAGTTGGTCTATTCGCGTCTTTACCTCACGAAACGTGGCACGAAGGCTGAACAAGCAAGTTAGACATTTAAGAGCACTAAATAGAGTACAACGGTCCACATTGATCCCTTGGAATTGCTCAACTCTCTCCATAGAGGAGCTTTTCACGTTTTTGTGCAATTTCACACATAACTTGGTGTGTTAGTGTCTTTATCTTACGAAACGTGGCACGAACGCTCAACCAGCAAGTTAGACTCTTAAGAGCACTAAATAGAGTACAACGGTCCACATTGATTCTTTGGAATTGCTCAACTCTCTCCATAGAGGAGCTTTTCACGTTTTTGTGCAATTACAAACATAACTCGGTTTATTCGCTTCTTTACCTTACGAAACGTGGCATGAAGGCTCAACTAGCAAGTTAGACTTTTAAGAGCACTCAATTGAGTACAACGGTCCACATTAATGCTTTGGAATTGCTCAACTCTCTCCATAGAGGAGCTTTTCACGTTTTTGTGCAATTTCACACGTAACTTGCTCTATTCGCGTCTTTACCTTACGAAACGTGGCACGAAGGCTGAACTAGCAAGTTAGACTTTTAAGAGCACTAAATAGAGTACAATGGTCCACATTGATGCTTTCGAATTGCTCAACTCTCTCCATAGAGGAGCTTTTCACGTTTTTGTGCAATTTCAAACATAACTTGGTCTATTCGCATTTTTACCTTATGAAACGTGGCACGAAGGCTCAACTAGCAGGTTAGACTTTTAAGAGCACTCGATAGAGTACAACGGTCCACATTGATGCATTGGAATTGCGCAAATCTCTCCATAGAGGAGCTTTTCACGTCTTTGAGCAATTTGAGACATAAGTTGGTCTATTCGCGTCTTTACCTCACGAAACGTGGCACAAAGGCTGAACAAGAAAGTTAGACATTTAAGAGCACTAAATAGAGTACAACGGTCCATATTGATGCCTTGGAATTGCTCAACTCTCTCCATAGAGGAGTTTTTCACGTTTTTGTGCAATTTCACACATAACTTGGTCTATTAGTGTCTTTATCTTACGAAACGTGGCACGAAGGCTCAACCAGCAAGTTAGACTCTTAAGAGCACTAAATAGAGTACAACGGTCCACATTGATTCTTTGGAATTGCTCAACTCTCTCCATAGAGGAGCTTTTCACGTTTTTGTGCAATTACAAACATAACTCGGTTTATTCGCTTCTTTACCTTACGAAACGTGGCATGAAGGCTCAACTAGCAAGTTAGACTTTTAAGAGCACTCAATTGAGTACAACGGTCCACATTGATGCTTTGGAATTGCTCAACTCTCTCCATAGAGGAGCTTTTCACGTTTTTGTGCAATTTCACACGTAACTTTCTCTATTCGCGTCTTTACCTTACGAAACGTGGCACGAAGGCTGAACTAGCAAGTTAGACTTTTAAGAGCACTAAATAGAGTGCAACGGTCCACATTGATGCTTTGGAATTGCTCAACTCTCTCCATAGAGGAGCTTTTCACGTTTTTGTGCAATTTCAAACATAACTTGGTCTATTCGCATTTTTACCTTATGAAACGTGGCACGAAGGCTCAACTAGCAAGTTAGACTTTTAAGAGCACTCGATAGAGTACAACGGTCCACATTGATGCATTGGAATTGCACAAATCTCTCCATAGAGGAGCTTTTCACGTCTTTGAGCAATTTGAGACATAAGTTGGTCTATTCGCGTCTTTACCTCACGAAACGTGGCACGAAGGCTGAACAAGCAAGTTAGACATTTAAGAGCACTAAATAGAGTACAACGGTCCACATTGATCCCTTGGAATTGCTCAACTCTCTCCATAGAGGAGCTTTTCACGTTTTTGTGCAATTTCACACATAACTTGGTGTGTTAGTGTCTTTATCTTACGAAACGTGGCACGAACGCTCAACCAGCAAGTTAGACTCTTAAGAGCACTAAATAGAGTACAACGGTCCACATTGATTCTTTGGAATTGCACAACTCTCTCCATACAAGAGCTTTTCACGTTTTTGTGCAATTACAAACATAACTCGGTTTATTCGCATCTTTACCTTACGAAACGTGGCATGAAGGCTCAACTAGCAAGTTAGACTTTTAAGAGGACTCAATTGAGTACAACGGTCGACATTGATGCTATGGAATTGCTCAACTCTCTCCATAGAGGAGCTTTTCACTTTTTGTGCAATTTCACACGTAACTTGGTCTATTCGCGTCTTTACCTTACGAAACGTGGCACGAAGGCTCAACTAGCATGTTAGACTTTTAATAGCACAAAATAGAGTACAACGGTCCACATTGATTCTTTCGAATTGCTCTACTCTCTCCATAGAGGAGCTTTTTACGTCGTTGAGCAGTTTGAGATATAACTTGGTCTAATCGCGTCTTTACCTTACGAAACGTGGCACGAAGGCCCAACTAGCAATTTAGACTTTTAATAGCACTAAATAGAGTACAACGGTCCACATTGATGCTTTGGAATTTGCTCAACTCTTTCCATAAATGAGGTTTTCACGTTTTTGTGCAATTTCAAACATAACTTCGTGTACTAGCGTCTTTACCTTACGAAACGTGGCACGAAGGCTCAACTAGCAAGTTAGACTTTTAAGAGCACTAAATAGAGTACAACGGTCCACATTGATGCTTTGGAATTGCTCAACTCTCTCCATAGAGGAGCTTTTCACGTTTTTGGGTAATTTCACACATAACTTCGTCCATTCGCGTCTTTACCTTACGAAACGTTGCACGAAGGCTCAACTAGCAACTTAGACTTTTAAGATTACTAAATAGAGTACAACGGTCCACATTGATGCTTTGGAATTGCTCAACTCTCCCCATAGAGGAGCTTTTCACGTTTTTGTGCAATTTCCAACATAACTTGGTCTATTCGCGTCTTTACCTTACGAAACGTGGCACGAAGGCTCAACTAGCAAGTTAGACTTTTAAGAGCACTAAATAGAGTACAACGGTCCATATTGATGCTTTGGAATTGCTCAACTCTCTCCATAGAGGAGCTTTTCACGTTTTTGTGCAATTTCAAACATAACTTGGTCAATTCGCATCTTTACCTTATGAAACGTGGCACGAAGTCTCAACTAGCAAGTTAGACTTTTAAGAGCACTCAATAGAGTACAACGGTCCACATTGATGCATTGGAATTGCGTAACTCTCTCCGTAGAGGAGCTTTTCACGTCTTTGAGCAATTTGAGACATCTTGGTCTATTCGCGTCTTTACCTCACGAAACGTGGCACAAAGGCCGAACAAGAAAGTTAGACATTTAAGAGCACTAAATAGAGTACAACGGTCCATATTGATGCCTTGGAATTGCTCAACTCTCTCCATAGAGGAGCTTTTCACGTTTTTGTGCAATTTCACACATAACTTGGTCTATTAGTGTCTTTATCTTACGAAACGTGGCACGAAGGCTCAACCAGCAAGTTAGACTCTTAAGAGCACTAAATAGAGTACAACGGTCCACATTGATTCTTTGGAATTGCTCAACTCTCTCCATAGAGGAGCTTTTCACGTTTTTGTGCAATTACAAACATAACTCGGTTTATTCGCTTCTTTACCTTACGAAACGTGGCATGAAGGCTCAACTAGCAAGTTAGACTTTTAAGAGCACTCATTTGAGTACAACGGTCCACATTGATGCTTTGGAATTGCTCAACTCTCTCCATAGAGGAGCTTTTCACGTTTTTGTGCAATTTCACACGTAATTTGCTCTATTCGCGTCTTTACCTTACGAAACGTGGCACGAAGGCTGAACTAGCAAGTTAGACTTTTAAGAGCACTAAATAGAGTACAACGGTCCACATTGATGCTTTGGAATTGCTCAACTCTCTCCATAGAGGAGCTTTTCACGTTTTTGTGCAATTTGAAACATAACTTGGTCTATTCGCTTTTTTACCTTATGAAACGTGGCACGAAGGCTCAACTAGCAAGTTAGACTTTTAAGAGCACTCGATAGAGTACAACGGTCCACATTGATGCATTGGAATTGCGCAAATCTCTCCATAGAGGAGCTTTTCACGTCTTTGAGCAATTTGAGACATAAGTTGGTCTATTCGCGTCTTTACCTCACGAAACGTGGCACGAAGGCTGAACAAGCAAGTTAGACATTTAAGAGCACTAAATAGAGTACAACGGTCCACATTGATCCCTTGGAATTGCTCAACTCTCTCCATAGAGGAGCTTTTCACGTTTTTGTGCAATTTCACACATAACTTGGTGTGTTAGTGTCTTTATCTTACGAAACGTGGCACGAACGCTCAACCAGCAAGTTAGACTCTTAAGAGCACTAAATAGAGTACAACGGTCCACATTGATTCTTTGGAATTGCACAACTATCTCCATACAAGAGCTTTTCACGTTTTTGTGCAATTACAAACATAACTCGGTTTATTCGCATCTTTACCTTACGAAACGTGGAATGAAGGCTCAACTAGCAAGTTAGACTTTTAAGAGCACTCAATTGAGTACAACGGTCGACATTGATGCTATGGAATTGCTCAACTCTCTCCATAGAGGAGCTTTTCACTTTTTGTGCAATTTCACACGTAACTTGGTCTATTCGCGTCTTTACCTTACGAAACGTGGCACGAAGGCTCAACTAGCATGTTAGACTTTTAATAGCACAAAATAGAGTACAACGGTCCACATTGATTCTTTCGAATTGCTCTACTCTCTCCATAGAGGAGCTTTTTACGTCGTTGAGCAGTTTGAGCTATAACTTGGTCTAATCGCGTCTTTACCTTACGAAACGTGGCACGAAGGCCCAACTAGCAATTTAGACTTTTAATAGCACTAAATAGAGTACAACGGTCCACATTGATGCTTTGGAATTGCTCAACTCTCTCCATAAATGAGGTTTTCACGTTTTTGTGCAATTTCAAACATAACTTCGTGTACTAGCGTCTTTACCTTACGAAACGTGGCACGAAGGCTCAACTAGCAAGTTAGACTTTTAAGAGCACTAAATAGAGTACAACGGTCCACATTGATGCTTTGGAATTGCTCAACTCTCTCCATAGAGGAGCTTTTCACGTTTTTGTGCAATATCAAACATAACTTGGTCTATTCGCGTCTTTACCTTACGAAACGTGGCACGAAGGCTCAACTAACAAGTTAGACTTTTAAGAGCACTAAATAGAGTCCAACGGTCCACATTGATGCTTTGCAATTGCTCAACTCTCTCCATAGAGGAGCTTTTAACGTTTTTGGGCAATTTCACACATAACTTGGTCTATTTGCGTCTTTACCTTATGAAACGTTGCACCAAGGCTCAACTAGCAAGTTAGACTTTTAAGAGCACTAAATAGAGTACAACGGTCCACATTGATGCTTTGGAATTGCTCAACTCTCTCCATAGAGGAGCTTTTCAAATTTTTGTACAATTTCAAACATAACTTGGTCTATTCGCACTGTACCTTACCAAACGTGGCACGAAGGCTCAACTAGCAAGTTAGACTTTTAAGAGCTCTCAATAGAGTACAAAGGTCCACATTGATGCTTTGGAATTGCTCAACTCTCTCTATAGAGGAGCTTTTCACGTCCTTAAGCAATTTGAGACATAACTTGGTCTATTCGCGTCTTTACCTTACGAAACGTGGCATGAAGGCTGAACAAGCAAGTTAGACAATTAATAGCACTAAATAAAGTACAACGGTCCACATTGATGCTTTGGAATTGCTCATGTCTCTCTGTAGAGGAGCTTTTCACGTTTTTGTGCAATTTCACACGTAACTTGGTCTATTCGTGTCTTTATCTTACGAAACGTGGCACGAAGGCTGAACTAGCAAGTTAGACTCTTAAGAGCACTAAATAGAGTATAACGGTCCACATCGATTCTTTGGAATTGCTCAACTCTCTCCATAGAGTAGCTTTTCACGTTTTTGTGCAATTGCAAACATAACTTGGTTTATTCGCATCTTTACTTTACGAAATATGGCACAAAGGCTCAACTAGCAAGTTAGACTTTTAAGAGCACTCAATTGAGTACTACGGTCCATATTGATGCTTTGGAATTGCTCAAATCTCTCCATAGAGGAGCTTTTCACGTCTTTCAGCAATTTGAGAAATAAGTTGGTTTATTCGCGTCTTTACCTTACGAAACGTGGCACGAAGGCTCAACTAGCAAGTTAGACTTTTAATAGCACTAAATAGAGTCTAACGGTCCACATTGATGCTTTGCAATTGCTCAACTCTCTCCATAGAGGAGCTTTTAACGTTTTTGGGCAATTTCACACATAACTTGGTCTATTTGCGTCTTTACCTTACGAAACGTTGCACCAAGGCTCAACTAGCAATTTAGACTTTTAAGAGCACTAAATAGAGTACAACGGTCCACATTGATGCTTTGGAATTGCTCAACTCTCTCCATAGAGGAGCTTTTCACGTTTTTGTGCAATCTCAAACATAACTTGGTCTATTCGCGTCTTTACCTTACGAAACTTGGCACGAAGGCTCAACTAGCAAGTTAGACTTTAAAAAGCATTATATTGAGTACAACGGTCCACATTGATGCTTTGGAATTGCTCAGCTCTCTCCATAGAGGAGCTTTTCACGTTTTTGTACAATTTCAAACATAACTTGGTCTATTCGCATCTGTACCTTACGAAACGTGGCACGAAGGCTCAACTAGCAAGTTAGACTTTTAAGAGCTCTCAATAGAGTACAACGGTCCACATTGATGCTTTGGATTTGCTCAACTCTCTCCATAGAGGAGCTTTTCACGTCCTTAAGCAATTTGAGACATAACTTGGTCTATTCGCGTCTTTACCTTACGAAACGTGGCATGAAGGCTGAACAAGCAAGTTAGACAATTAACAGCACAAAATAGAGTACAACGGTCCACATTGATGCTTTGGAATTGCTCAAGTCTCTCTATAGAGGAGCTTTTCACGTTTTTGTGCCATTTCACACGTAACTTGTGATGGATCGTACTTAACACAAGAGGGGGGGGGGGTGAATTGTGTCCCCAAATTCCGATAGGAATCTCTTTTTATAATTTTAAAAGGAAATCAATGTCAATTAACAATTAGCACACAAATTTGAACTCTAATGATTATCCTAATCAACATTCATTTCAATGCAAGATGTGATACAATATGGTGAATGATCAATTATCAAATAATCAAGGAATTGCAAAAACAGATTTTTTTAAACAACACACTGCGCACAGATTTTACAACTCAAATTTCACCTAGCAAATCAAGTCAGAATTCAATGAAATTTGGTATGCAGTATCACAACACCCTAATGAATACTATATCAAAAATTCAGATTAAAATTCAAAGTTTAGCTATGTGAACAGTGCACGGACAGACTAGTGGTTCAGAAAATTCTGCAATCAAAACACTTAATCAATCAACAAGCAAGCAATGCAATCAAGAAAGTCCACACAGCAATTTATAGTAGTTCGGAGACTCTTCTCCTACATCTACTACCTAGGTTCACCAACCTAGGATTTTCCAACCTCCACTAAGGATGTGGTTTTCTCAAGAGCTCCACAAAACTCACAAGGATTTTTAGGTCACCCTTAAAACTGAAGATTTCAAGATAATCTTCAAACTTTACAACCAAGGGTTTCAAGCACTCCCTTAAACTCAACCTCAACAAGGTTTTTGCCAAATGAAGGGACTTTTACAAGTGTTCGGTATAAATGGTTCACTCAAGGTTTGCACTAAGCAAATGGGGTTGAGGAACACTCAAGAATCACAATATCACCTCACGAGTTGGATAGAAAATGAAGAATAATGAGGATTTTCGAATATGAAAATAAGAAGCCAAATAAGAAGCACTCCCTCTTTGCAAAAGCAAAATAGTGAGGAAGCCTTTAGAGTGGCTTGGGTAGAAGCTTGGATTCAATGGCACAAACTAGCTTGAAAGTTTTGAGAGCAAGAATTTCTTCAATGTAATTTTGGCTTCTCCAAGTTGGAATGAGGAAGAACCCCTCTTTATAATTTATCAAGCTCTTGTGATTTCCACCATTGGATCTTTTTCCATCTTCAAATCTCGACCTTCAATTACATGTGCAAATCTCGGCCATTGAATGAATAGATCATTAAATCTCAACCTTGCAATACATAGCCGTTGCACTTGCATCTTTTTCCAAGTCTAGCTTTGCAAGATTTGAGTTGTCATGTGCACTTGCAGCCATCTTTGACCATTTGATCAATCTTGCATCAAATCTTGGCCTTGGTATCTTCAACAATTTTGTCATCTTTGATCATTTGATCAAATTTACACCAAATCTTGGCCTTGGTATCTCCAACGATTTCCTACAAAATGTGTAGCAACTTGCAGCCATCTTTGACTCCAAAAATCAAGTAAGATCTTCTTTTAAGTCAAAAATTTCAAGCAAGAATATGGTCTTATGCACAACCATTGGATTCACCTTTTAAATGGTCATCTTAACCCTTCAAGTCTTGTTGTAATCTGATCCATTCATAATTCAAAACAATTCAATCTCGGCTATAGATTAGTGTACCGTTGGAGCTTGTAGTCTTCAAGAATATCTTCATAATCTAAGTCTTGTCTAGTTGCAAAATATACTTTCTCATCTCTTACAAATTTCAACCATTGCATTTGTCCTTTAGCTTCATCAATTTTCTTCTCACAAAAATCTGATCATTGACCTCAATAAAGGAAGCATGTGCAAAATCTTGTTTGATGAAGATAAGAGATCCTTCACATGACCAAACATGTCCCAATAGCAAGGCTGACCCTTCACACGTGCTTGCAATAACATTCTTGAAAAGACCTTGTTGGCAACTTCATAGCCAAGCAAATTTAAACATGTATCTCTCTTGAATTCAAATGAGCTCTTTAACATTTCCTGCAATCTTTAAGCAAGCTTGGTTTCTTGATTTCAAATGTGTAGAGACATTTTCCAAAGCTTGAGACATCTTCTAGAACATTAAATCAATTAATTTCAACTGCTCTAGACTTCATATACTTGGTCCGTATAGCCTTCATGCACAAATGTCTTCATGTGGTATATATTGCTTAAATCGGACACCTTGTGTAACATTTAATGTCCATGTCTGAATCTTGACTTCAAACTCTGAATTTGACAGCACCAATATATCCATATTATACAGCTCCAAGGCTAATTCCAATCATCAATCAAAATGCCTTAGTGGAAGGTTGATGAACATAGGTTTTTCTTGGTTTTTCTAGAGATCCAAGCTCATACTCGAAAACCGGACTTCAATTCACTTGAGCATACTGAATTCTGAGTCATATGAGACCACAATGATGATTAACCTACAAGGAAATAGGAGGTAGAACTCCCCAATTGCATGTAAACTCAAAGAGCTTCATATGGAGCGCATAGGTTAATTACATTAGAAAAATAACCCAGAAAATTCGTATTACTGCATGATAAATCATTTTATATATATTAGAATGTCCACATAAAATTTCATAACAATCGGAAATCGTTTGGTCACTCAACCAAGCAAATAAGTCACTAATAGTGAAACCGATAAATTCTAAGTGTAAATTCAATGTTATTTTGCAAACTCAGTGTAAATGACATTTTCTCTTGAACTTTACTAAGTCAAATATGTTCATAGTGATGAAACTAAGATGCACACGAAATTTCATTTAAATCGGAGTTCATTTGGTTCACTACGTTCACAAAGAACACATATGCACAAAATTAGGTAAAACCTAGTTTTGGCGGAATTTAAGCATATGACCAAATATATATGTGATGCACTTAATTTCTCATGATTATAGTCCTAGAACATATATTAAACCTTCATGTGCATGTGGTTCAAGTTTCAAGTAATTTGGACCTAAGTAAGATAAATTATGATCATTAGAAGATTAATACCCTAACTTAGTCCATGTATATTTATTTTCAAAACTTAATTTCCAGCACTATCTCAAAAATATATAGATACCAAATTCACATAGAGATATGCATAAGCCTTCATTTGTATATGCACAATTAAGATATTAAACAATTAACCAAATAACCATTTAAGCATGTTTTCTAGCATTTTAGGATATGTTCAAGTCAAGCATGCTCACACACATTTTAGTATACACTCATACACAATCATCAAAAACACAATGTTGACTAGACACTAAGTCTTGGTCCAACAACTTGGTCTATTCGTGTCTTTATCTTACGAAACGTGGCACGAAGGCTGAACTAGCAAGTTAGACTCTTAAGAGCACTAAATAGAGTACAACGGTCCACATCGATTCTTTGGAATTGCTGAACTCTCTCCATAGAGGAGCTTTTCACGTTTTTGTGCAATTGCAAACATAACTTGGTTTATTCACATTTTTACTTTACGAAATCTGGCACAAAGGCTCAACTAGCAAGTTAGACTTTTAAGAGCACTCAATTGAGTACCACGGTCCATATTGATGCTTTGGAATTGCTCAAATCTCTCCATAGAGGAGCTTTTCACGTCTTTCAGCAATTTGAGACATAACTTGGTTTATTCGCGTCTTTACCTTACGAAACGTGGCACGAAGGCTCAACTAGCAAGTTAGACTTTTAAGAGCACTAAATAGAGTACAACGGTCCACATTGATGCTTTGGAATTGCTCAACTCTCTCCATAAAGGAGCTTTTCGCGTTTTTGTGCAATTTCAAACATAACCTGTTCTATTCGCGTCTTTACCTTATAAAACGTGGCACGAAGGCTCAACTAGCAAGTTAGACTTTTGAGAGCACTAAATAGAGTACAACGGTCCACATTGATGCTTTGGAATTGCTCAACTCTCTCCATAGAGGAGCTTTTCACGTTTTTGGGCAATTTCACACATAACTTCATCTATTCGCGTCTTTACCTTACGAAACGTTGCACGAAGGCTCAACTAGCAACTTAGACTTTTAAGAGCACTAAATAGAGTACAACGGTCCACATTGATGCTTTGGAATTGCTCAACTCTCTCCATAGAGGAGCTTTTCACGTTTTTGTGCAATTTCAAACATAACTTGGTCTATTCGCGTCTTTACCTTACGAAACGTGGCACGAAGGCTCAACTAGCAAGTTAGACTTTTGAGAGCACTAAATAGAGTACAACGGTCCACATTGATGCTTTGGAATTGCTCAAGTCTCTCTATAGAGGAGCTTTTCACGTTTTTGTGCAATTTCACACGTAACTTGGTCTATTCGTGTCTTTATCTTACGAAACATGGCACGAAGGCTGAACTAGCAAGTTAGACTCTTAAGAGCACTAAATAGAGTACAACGGTCCACATCGATTATTTGGAATTGCTCAACTCTCTCCATAGAGGAGCTTTTCACGTTTTTGTGCAATTGCAAACATAACTTGGTTTATTCGCATCTTTACTTTACGAAATCTGGCACAAAGGCTCAACTAGCAAGTTAGACTTTTAAGAGCACTCAATTGAGTACCACGGTCCATATTGATGCTTTGGAATTGCTCAACTCTCTCCATAGAGGAGCTTTTCACGTCTTTCAGCAATTTGAGACATAACTTGGTTTATTCGCATCTTTGCCTTACGAAACGTCGCACGAAGGCTCAACTAGCAAGTTAGACTTTTAAGAGCACTAAATAGAGTACAATGGTCCACATTGATGCTTTGGAATTGCTCAACTCTCTCCATAGAGGAGCTTTTCGCGTTTTTGTGCACTTTCAAACATAACTTGGTCTATTCGCGTCTTTACCTTATGAAACGTGGCACGAAGGCTCAACTAGCAAGTTAGACTTTTGAGAGCACTACATAGAGTACAACGGTCCACATTGATGCTTTGGAATTGCTCAACTCTCTCCATAGAGGAGCTTTTCACGTTTTTGGGCAATTTCACACATAACTTGGTCTATTCGTGTCTTTATCTTACGAAACGTGGCACGAAGGCTGAACTAGCAAGTTAGACTCTTAAGAGCACTAAATAGAGTACAACGGTCCACATCGATTCTTTGGAATTGCTCAACTCTCTCCATAGAGGAGCTTTTCACGTTTTTGTGCAATTGCAAACATAACTTGGTTTATTCGCATCTTTACTTTACGAAATCTGGCACAAAGGCTCAACTAGCAAGTTAGACTTTTAAGAGCACTCAATTGAGTACCACGGTCCATATTGATGCTTTGGAATTGCTCAAATCTCTCCATAGAGGAGCTTTTCACGTCTTTCAGCAATTTGAGACATAACTTGGTTTATTCGCGTCTTTACCTTACGAAACGTGGCACGAAGGCTCAACTAGCAAGTTAGACTTTTAAGAGCACTAAATAGAGTACAACGGTCCGCATTGATGCTTTGGAATTGCTCAACTCTCTCCATAGACGAGCTTTTCGCGTTTTTGTGCAATTTCAAACATAACCTGTTCTATTCGCGTCTTTACCTTATAAAACGTGGCACGAAGGCTCAACTAGCAAGTTAGACTTTTGAGAGCACTAAATAGAGTACAACGGTCCACATTGATGCTTTGGAATTGCTCAACTCTCTCCATAGAGGAGCTTTTCACGTTTTTGGGCAATTTCACACATAACTTCGTCTATTCGCGTCTTTATCTTACGAAACGTTGCACGAAAGCTCAACTAGCAACTTAGACTTTTAAGAGCACTAAATAGAGTACAACGGTCCACATTGATGCTTTGGAATTGCTCAACTCTCTCCATAGAGAAGCTTTTCACGTTTTTGTGCAATTTCAAACATAACTTGGTCTATTCGCGTCTTTACCTTACGAAACGTGGCACGAAGGCTCAACTAGCAAGTTAGACTTTTAAGAGCACTAAATAGAGTCCAACGGTCCACATTGATGCTTTGCAATTGCTCAACTCTCTCCATAAAGGAGCTTTTAACGTTTTTGGGCAATTTCACACATCACTTGGTCTATTTGCGTCTTTACCTTACGAAACGTTGCACCAAGGCTCAACTAGCAAGTTATACTTTTAAGAGCACTAAATAGAGTACAACGGTCCACATTGATGCTTTGGAATTGCTCAACTCTCTCCATAGAGGAGCTTTTCACGTTTTTGTGCAATTTCACATGTAACTTGGTCTATTCGTGTCTTTATCTTACGAAACGTGGCACGAAGGCTGAACTAGCAAGTTAGACTCTTAAGAGCACTAAATAGAGTACAACGGTCCACATCGATTCTTTGGAATTGCTCAACTCTCTCCATAGAGGAGCTTTTCACGTTTTTGTGCAATTGCAAACATAACTTGGTTTATTCGCATCTTTACTTTACGAAATCTGGCACAAAGGCTCAACTAGCAAGTTAGACTTTTAAGAGCACTCAATTGAGTACCACGGTCCATATTGATGCTTTGGAATTGCTCAACTCTCTCCATAGAGGAGCTTTTCACGTCTTTCAGCAATTTGAGACATAACTTGGTTTATTCGCATCTTTACCTTATGAAACGTGGCACGAAGGCTCAACTAGCAAGTTAGACTTTTAAGAGCACTAAATAGAGTACAATGGTCCACATTGATGCTTTGGAATTGCTCAACTCTCTCCATAGAGGAGCTTTTCGCGTTTTTGTGCACTTTCAAACATAACTTGGTCTATTCGCGTCTTTACCTTATGAAACGTGGCACGAAGGCTCAACTAGCAAGTTAGACTTTTGAGAGCACTACATAGAGTACAACGGTCCACATTGATGCTTTGGAATTGCTCAACTCTCTCCATAGAGGAGCTTTTCACGTTTTTGGGCAATTTCACACATAACTTGGTCTATTCGTGTCTTTATCTTACGAAACGTGGCACGAAGGCTGAACTAGCAAGTTAGACTCTTAAGAGCACTAAATAGAGTACAACGGTCCACATCGATTCTTTGGAATTGCTCAACTCTCTCCATGGAGGAGCTTTTCACGTTTTTGTGCAATTGCAAACATAACTTGGTTTATTCGCATCTTTACTTTACGAAATCTGGCACAAAGGCTCAACTAGCAAGTTAGACTTTTAAGAGCACTCAATTGAGTACCACGGTCCATATTGATGCTTTGGAATTGCTCAAATCTCTCCATAGAGGAGCTTTTCACGTCTTTCAGCAATTTGAGACATAACTTGGTTTATTCGCGTCTTTACCTTACGAAACGTGGCACGAAGGCTCAACTAGCAAGTTAGACTTTTAAGAGCACTAAATAGAGTACAACGGTCCACATTGATGCTTTGGAATTGCTCAACTCTCTCCATAGAGGAGCTTTTCGCGTTTTTGTGCAATTTCAAACATAACCTGTTCTATTCGCGTCTTTACCTTATAAAACGTGGCACGAAGGCTCAACTAGCAAGTTAGACTTTTGAGAGCACTAAATAGAGTACAACGGTCCACATTGATGCTTTGGAATTGCTCAACTCTCTCCATAGAGGAGCTTTTCACGTTTTTGGGCAATTTCACACATAACTTCGTCTATTCGCGTCTTTACCTTACGAAACGTTGCACGAAAGCTCAACTAGCAACTTAGACTTTTAAGAGCACTAAATAGAGTACAACGGTCCACATTGATGCTTTGGAATTGCTCAACTCTCTCCATAGAGAAGCTTTTCACGTTTTTGTGCAATTTCAAACATAACTTGGTCTATTCGCGTCTTTACCTTACGAAACGTGGCACGAAGGCTCAACTAGCAAGTTAGACTTTTAAGAGCACTAAATAGAGTCCAACGGTCCACATTGATGCTTTGCAATTGCTCAACTCTCTCCATAAAGGAGCTTTTAACGTTTTTGGGCAATTTCACACATCACTTGGTCTATTTGCGTCTTTACCTTACGAAACGTTGCACCAAGGCTCAACTAGCAAGTTAGACTTTTAAGAGCACTAAATAGAGTACAACGGTCCACATTGATGCTTTGGAATTGCTCAACTCTCTCCATAGAGGAGCTTTTCACGTTTTTGTGCAATTTCACATGTAACTTGGTCTATTCGTGTCTTTATCTTACGAAACGTGGCACGAAGGCTGAACTAGCAAGTTAGACTCTTAAGAGCACTAAATAGAGTACAACGGTCCACATCGATTCTTTGGAATTGCTCAACTCTCTCCATAGAGGAGCTTTTCACGTTTTTGTGCAATTGCAAACATAACTTGGTTTATTCGCATCTTTACTTTACGAAATCTGGCACAAAGGCTCAACTAGCAAGTTAGACTTTTAAGAGCACTCAATTGAGTACCACGGTCCATATTGATGCTTTGGAATTGCTCAACTCTCTCCATAGAGGAGCTTTTCACGTCTTTCAGCAATTTGAGACATAACTTGGTTTATTCGCATCTTTACCTTATGAAACGTGGCACGAAGGCTCAACTAGCAAGTTAGACTTTTAAGAGCACTAAATAGAGTACAATGGTCCACATTGATGCTTTGGAATTGCTCAACTCTCTCCATAGAGGAGCTTTTCGCGTTTTTGTGCACTTTCAAACATAACTTGGTCTATTCGCGTCTTTACCTTATGAAACGTGGCACGAAGGCTCAACTAGCAAGTTAGACTTTTGAGAGCACTAAATAGAGTACAACGGTCCACAATGATGCTTTGGAATTGCTCAAGTCTCTCTATAGAGGAGCTTTTCACGTTTTTGTGCAATTTCACACGTAACTTGGTCTATTCGTGTCTTTATCTTACGAAACATGGCACAAAGGCTGAACTAGCAAGTTAGACTCTTAAGAGCACTAAATAGAGTACAACGGTCCACATCGATTCTTTGGAATTGCTTAACTCTCTCCATAGAGGAGCTTTTCACGTTTTTGTGCAATTGCAAACATAACTTGGTTTATTCGCATCTTTACTTTACGAAATCTGGCACAAAGGCTCAACTAGCAAGTTAGACTTTTAAGAGCACTCAATTGAGTACCACGGTCCATATTGATGCTTTGGAATTGCTCAACTCTCTCCATAGAGGAGCTTTTCACGTCTTTCAGCAATTTGAGACATAACTTGGTTTATTCGCATCTTTACCTTACGAAACGTCGCACGAAGGCTCAACTAGCAAGTTAGACTTTTAAGAGCACTAAATAGAGTACAATGGTCCACATTGATGCTTTGGAATTGCTCAACTCTCTCCATAGAGGAGCTTTTCGCGTGTTTGTGCACTTTCAAACATAACTTGGTCTATTCGCGTCTTTACCTTATGAAACGTGGCACGAAGGCTCAACTAGCAAGTTAGACTTTTGAGAGCACTACATAGAGTACAACGGTCCACATTGATGCTTTGGAATTGCTCAACTCTCTCCATAGAGGAGCTTTTCACGTTTTTGGGCAATTTCACACATAACTTGGTCTATTCGTGTCTTTATCTTACGAAACGTGGCACGAAGGCTGAACTAGCCAGTTAGACTCTTAAGAGCACTAAATAGAGTACAACGGTCCACATCGATTCTTTGGAATTGCTCAACTCTCTCCATAGAGGAGCTTTTCACGTTTTTGTGCAATTGCAAACATAACTTGGTTTATTCGCATCTTTACTTTACGAAATCTGGCACAAAGGCTCAACCAGCAAGTTAGACTTTTAAGAGCACTCAATTGAGTACCACGGTCCATATTGATGCTTTGGAATTGCTCAAATCTCTCCATAGAGGAGCTTTTCACGTCTTTCAGCAATTTGAGACATAACTTGGTTTATTCGCGTCTTTACCTTACGAAACGTGGCACGAAGGCTCAACTAGCAAGTTAGACTTTTAAGAGCACTAAATAGAGTACAATGGTCCACATTGATGCTTTGGAATTGCTCAACTCTCTCCATAGAGGAGCTTTTCACGTTTTTGTGCAATTTCAAACATAACTTGGTCTATTCGCGTCTTTACCTTACGAAACGTGGCACGAAGGCTCAACTAGCAAGTTAGACTTTTAAGAGCACTAAATAGAGTCCAACGGTCCACATTGATGCTTTGCAATTGCTCAACTCTCTCCATAAAGGAGCTTTTAACGTTTTTGGGCAATTTCACACAAAACTTGGTCTATTTGCGTCTTTACCTTACGAAACGTTGCACCAAGGCTCAACTAGCAAGTTAGACTTTTAAGAGCACTAAATAGAGTACAACGGTCCACATTGATGCTTTGGAATTGCTCAACTCTCTCCATAGAAGAGCTTTTCACGTTTTTGTGCAATCTCAAACATAACTTGGTCTATTCGCGTCTTTACCTTGCGAAACGTGGCACGAAGGCTCAACTAGCAAGTTAGACTTTAAAGAGCATTATATAGAGTACAACGGTCCACATTGATGCTTTGGAATTGCTCAGCTCTCTCCATAGAGGAGCTTTTCACGTTTTTGTCCAATTTCAAACATAACTTGGTCTATTCGCATCTGTACCTTAAGAAACGTGGCACGAAGGCTCAACTAGCAAGTTAGACTTTTAAGAGCTCTCAATAGAGTACAATGGTCCACATTGATGCTTTGGAATTGCTCAACTCTCTCCATATAAGAGCTTTTCACGTCCTTAAGCAATTTGAGACATAACTTGGTCTATTCACGTCTTTATCTTACGAAACGTGGCATGAAGGCTGAACAAGCAAGTTAGACAATTAACAGCACTAAATAGAGTACAACGGTCCACATTGATGCTTTGGAATTGCTCAAGTCTCTCTATGGAGGAGCTTTTGACGTTTTTGTGCAATTTCACACGTAACTTGGTCTATTCGTGTCTTTATCTTACGAAACGTGGCACGAAGGCTGAACTAGCAAGTTAGACTCTTAAGAGCACTAAATAGAGTACAACGGTCCACATCGATTCTTTGGAATTGCTCAACTCTCTCCATAGAGGAGCTTTTCACGTTTTTGTGCAATTGCAAACATAACTTGGTTTATTCGCATCTTTACTTTACGAAATCTGGCACAAAGGCTCAACTAGCAAGTTAGACTTTTAAGAGCACTCAATTGAGTACCACGGTCCATATTGATGCTTTGGAATTGCTCAACTCTCTCCATAGAGGAGCTTTTCACGTCTTTCAGCAATTTGAGACATAACTTGGTTTATTCGCATCTTTACCTTACGAAACGTGGCAGGAAGGCTTAACTAGCAAGTTAGACTTTTAAGAGCACTAAATAGAGTACAAGGGTCCACATTGATGCTTTGGAATTGCTCAACTCTCTCCATAGAGGAGCTTTTCTCGTTTTTGTGCACTTTCAAACATAACTTGGTCTATTCGCGTCTTTACCTTATGAAACGTGGCACGAAGGCTCAACTAGCAAGTTAGACTTTTGAGAGCACTAAATAGAGTACAACGGTTCACATTGATGCTTTGGAATTGCTCAACTCTCTCCATAGAGGAGCTTTCCACGTTTTTGTGCAATCTCAAACATAACTTGGTCTATTCGCGTCTTTACCTTGCGAAACGTGGCACGAAGGCTCAACTAGCAAGTTAGACTTTTAAGAGCATTATATGGAGTACAACGGTCCTCATTGATGCTTTGGAATTGCTCAGCTCTCTCCATAGAGGAGCTTTTCACGTTTTTGTACAATTTCAAACATAACTTGGTCTATTCGCATCTGTACCTTACGAAACGTGGCACGAAGGCTCAACTAGCAAGTTAGACTTTTAAGAGCTCTCAATAGAGTACAACGGTCCACATTGATGCTTTGGAATTGCTCAACTCTCTCCATAGAGGAGCTTTCACGTCCTTAAGCAATTTGAGGCATAACTTGGTCTATTCGCGTCTTTACCTTACGAAACGTGGCATGAAGGCTGAACAAGCAAGTTAGACAATTAACAGCACTAAATAGAGTACAACGGTCCACATTGATGCTTTGGAATTGCTCAAGTCTCTCGATAGAGGAGCTTTTCACGTTTTTGTGCAATTTCACACGTAACTTGGTCTATTCGTGTCTTTATCATACGAAACGTGGCACGAAGGCTGAACTAGCATGTTAGACTCTTAAGAGCACTAAATAGAGTACAACGGTCCACATCGATTCTTTGGAATTGCTCAACTCTCTCCATAGAGGAGCTTTTCACGTTTTTGTGCAATTGCAAACATAACTTGGTTTATTCGCATCTTTACTTTACGAAATCTGGCACAAAGGCTCAACAAGCAAGTTAGACTTTTAAGACCACTCAATTGAGTACCACGGTCCATATTGATGCTTTGGAATTGCTCAACTCTCTCCATAGAGGAGCTTTTCACGTCTTTCAGCAATTTGAGACATAACTTGGTTTATTCGCGTCTTTACCTTACGAAACGTGGCACGAAGGCTCAACTAGCAAGTTAGACTTTTAAAAGAACTAAATAGAGTACAACGGTCCACATTGTTGCTTTGGAATTGCTCAACTCTCTCCATAGAGGAGCTTTTCACATTTTTGTGCAATTTCAAACATAACTTGGTCTATTCGCGTCTTTACCTTATGAAACGTGGCACGAAGGCTCAACTAGCAAGTTAGACTTTTGAGAGCACTAAATAGAGTACAACGGTCCACATTGATGCTTTGGAATTGCTCAACTCTCTCCATAGAGGAGCTTTTCACGTTTTTGGGCAATTTCACACATAACTTCGTCTAGTCGCGTCTTTACCTTACGAAACGTTGCACGAAGGCTCAACTAGCAACTTAGACTTTTAAGAGTACTAAATAGAGTACAACGGTCCACATTGATGCTTTGGAATTGCTCAACTCTCTCCATAGAGGAGCTTTCCACGTTTTTGTGCAATCTCAAACATAACTTGGTCTATTCACGTCTTTACCTTGCGAAACGTGGCACGAAGGCTCAACTAGCAAGTTAGACTTTTAAGAGCATTATATGGAGTACAACGGTCCATATTGATGCTTTGGAATTGCTCAGCTCTCTCCATAGAGGAGCTTTTCACGTTTTTGTACAATTTCAAACATAACTTGGTGTATTCGCATCTGTACCTTACGAAACGTGGCACGAAGGCTCAACTAGCAAGTTAGACTTTTAAGAGCTCTCAATAGAGTACAACGGTCCACATTGATGCTTTGTAATTGCTCAACTCTCTCCATAGAGGAGCTTTCACGTCCTTAAGCAATTTGAGGCATAACTTGGTCTATTCGTGTCTTTACATTACGAAACGTGGCATGAAGGCTGAACAAGCAAGTTAGACAATTAACAGCACTAAATAGAGTACAACGGTCCACATTGACGCTTTGGAATTGCTCAAGTCTCTCGATAGAGGAGCTTTTCACGTTTTTGTGCAATTCCACACGTAACTTGGTCTATTCTTGTCTTTATCTTACGAAACGTGGCACGAAGGCTGAACTAGCAAGTTAGACTCTTAAGAGCTCTCAATAGAGTACAACGGTCCACATTGATGCTTTGTAATTGCTCAACTCTCTCCATAGAGGAGCTTTCACGTCCTTAAGCAATTTGAGGCATAACTTGGTCTAATCGTGTCTTTACATTACGAAACGTGGCATGAAGGCTGAACAAGCAAGTTAGACAATTAACAGCACTAAATAGAGTACAACGGTCCACATTGACGCTTTGGAATTGCTCAAGTCTCTCGATTGAGGAGCTTTTCACGTTTTTCTGCAATTCCACACGTAAGTTGGTCTATTCTTGTCTTTATCTTACGAAACGTGGCACGAAGGCTGAACTAGCAAGTTAGACTCTTAAGAGCACTAAATAGAGTACAACGGTCCACATCAATTCTTTGGAATTGCTCAACCCTCTCCATAGAGGAGCTTTCCACGTTTTTGTGCAATCTCAAACATAACTTGGTCTATTCACGTCTTTACCTTGCGAAACGTGGCACGAAGGCTCAACTAGCAAGTTAGACTTTTAAGAGCATTATATGGAGTACAACGGTCCACATTGATGCTTTGGAATTGCTCAGCTCTCTCCATAGAGGAGCTTTTCACGTTTTTGTACAATTTCAAACATAACTTGGTCTATTCGCATCTGTACCTTACGAAACGTGGCACGAAGGCTCAACTAGCAAGTTAGACTTTTAAGAGCTCTCAATAGAGTACAACGGTCCACATTGATGCTTTGGAATTGCTCAACTCTCTCCATAGAGGAGCTTTCACGTCCTTAAGCAATTTGAGGCATAACTTGGTCTATTCGTCTCTTTACATTACGAAACGTGGCATGAAGGCTGAACAAGCAAGTTAGACAATTAACAGCACTAAATAGAGTACAACGGTCCACATTGACGCTTTGGAATTGCTCAAGTCTCTTGATAGAGGAGCTTTTCACGTTTTTGTGCAATTCCACACGTAACTTGGTCTATTCTTGTCTTTATCTTACGAAACGTGGCACGAAGGCTGAACTAGCAAGTTAGACTCTTAAGAGCTCTCAATAGAGTACAACGGTCCACATTGATGCTTTGTAATTGCTCAACTCTCTCCATAGAGGAGCTTTCACGTCCTTAAGCAATTTGAGGCATAACTTGGTCTAATCGTGTCTTTACATTACGAAACGTGGCATGAAGGCTGAACAAGCAAGTTAGACAATTAACAGCACTAAATAGAGTACAACGGTCCACATTGACGCTTTGGAATTGCTCAAGTCTCTCGATAGAGGAGCTTTTCACGTTTTTGTGCAATTCCACACGTAACTTGGTCTATTCTTGTCTTTATCTTACGAAACGTGGCACGAAGGCTGAACTAGCAAGTTAGACTCTTAAGAGCACTAAATAGAGTACAACGGTCCAGATCGATTCTTTGGAATTGTTCAACTCTCTCCATAGAGGAGCTTTTCACGTTTTTGTGCAATTGCAAACATAACTTGGTTTATTCGCATCTTTACTTTACGAAATCTGGCGCAAAGGCTCAACTAGCAAGTTAGACTTTTAAGAGCACTCAATTGAGTACCACGGTCCATATTGATGCTTTGGAATTTCTCAACTCCCTCCATAGAGGAGCTTTTCACGTCTTTCAGCAACTTGAGACATAACTTGGTTTATTCGCGTCTTTACCTTACGAAACGTGGCACGAAAGCTCAACTAGCAAGTTAGACTTTTAAGAGCACTAAATAGAGTACAACGGTCCACATTGATGCTTTGGAATTGCTCAACTCTCTCCATGGAGGAGCTTTTCACGTTTTTGTGCAATTTCAAACATAACTTGGTCTATTCGCGTCTTTACCTTATGAAACGTGGCACGAAGGCTCAACTAGCAAGTTAGACTTTTGAGAGCACTAAATAGAGTACAACGGTCCACATTGATGCTTTGGAATTGCTCAACTCTCTCCATAGAGGAGCTTTTCACGTTTTTGGGCAATTTCACACATAACTTCGTCTCTTCGCGTCTTTACCTTACGAAACGTTGCACGAAGGCTCAACTAGCAACTTAGACTTATAAGAGCACTAAATAGAGTACAACGGTCCACATTGATGCTTTGGAATTGCTCAACTCTCTCCATAGAGGAGCTTTTCACGTTTTTGTGCAATTTTCAACATAACTTGGTCTATTCGCGTCTTTACCTTACGAAACGTGGCACGAAAGCTGAACTTGCAAGTTAGACTTTTAAGAGCACTAAATAGAGTACAACGGTCCACATTGATGCTTTGGAATTGCTCAACTCTCTCCATGGAGAAGCTTTTCACGTTTTTGGGCAATTTCACACATAACTTCGTCTCTTCGCGTCTTTACCTTACGAAACGTTGCACGAAGGCTCAACTAGCAAGTTAGACTTTTAAGGGCACTAAATAGAGTACAACGGTCCACATTGATGCTTTGGAATTGCTCAACTCTCTCCATAGAGGAGCTTTTCACGTTTTTGTGCAATTTCAAACATAACTTGGTCTATTCGCATGTTTACCTTATGAAACGTGGCACGAAGGCTCAACTAGCAAGTTAGACTTTTAAGAGCACTCAATAGAGTACAACGGTCCACATTCATGCTTTGGAATTGCGCAACTCTCTCCGTAGAGGAGCTTTTCACGTCTTTGAGCAATTTGAGACATAAGTTGGTCTATTCGCGTCTTTACCTCACGAAACGTGGCACGAAGGCTGAACAAGCAAGTTAGACATTTAAGGGCACTAAATAGAGTACAACGGTCCACATTGATGCCTTGGAATTGCTCAACTCTCTCCATAGAGGAGCTTTTCACGTTTTTGTGCAATTTCACACATAACTTGGTCTATTCGCGTCTTTACCTTATGAAACGTGGCACGAAGGCCCAACTAGCAAGTTAGACTTTTAAGAGCACTAAATAGAGTACAACGGTCCACATTGATGCTTTGGAATTACTCAACTCTCTCCATAGAGGAGGTTTTCACGTTTTTGTGCAATTTCAAACATAACTTGGTGTATTAGCGTCTTTACCTTACGAAACGTGGCACGAAGGCTTAACTAGCACGTTAGACTTTCAAGAGCACTAAATAGTGTACAATGGTCCACATTGAAGCTTTGGAATTGCTCAACTCTCTCCATAGAGGAGCTTTTCACGTTTTTGTGCAATTTCAAACATAACTTGGTCTATTCGCGTCTTTACCTTACGAAACGTGGCACGAAGGCTGAACTTGCAAGTTAGACTTTTAAGAGCACTAAATAGAGTACAACGGTCCACATTGATGCTTTGCAATTGCTCAACTCTCTCCGTAGTGGAGCTTTTTAACTTTTTTGGGCATTTTCACACATAACTTGGTCTATTCGCGTCTTTACCTTACGAAACATTGCACCAAGGCTCAACTGGCAAGTTAGACTTTTAAGAGCACTAAATAGAGTACAACGGTCCACATTGATGCTTTGGAATTGCTCAACTCTCTCCATAGAGGAGCTTTTCACGTTTTTCTGCAATTTCACACATAACTTGGTCTATTAGTGTCTTTATCTTACGAAACGTGGCACGAAGGCTCAACCAGCAAGTTAGACTCTTAAGAGCACTAAATAGAGTACAACGGTCCACATTGATTCTTTGGAATTGCTCAACCCTCTCCATCGAGTAGCTTTTCACGTTTTTGGGCAATTTCACACATAACTTCGTCTATTCGCGTCTTTACCTTACGAAACGTTGCACGAAGGCTCAACTAGCAACTTAGACTTTTAAGATTACTAAATAGAGTACAACGGTCCACATTAATGCTTTGGAATTGCTCAACTCTCTATATAGAGGAGCTTTTCACGTTTTTGTGCAATTTCCAACATAACTTGGTCTATTCGCGTCTTTAACTTACGAAACGTGGCACGAAGGCTCAACTAGCAACTTAGACTTTTAAGAGCACTAAATAGAGTACAACGGTCCACATTGATGCTTTGGAATTGCGCAACTCTCTCTGTAGAGGAGCTTTTCACGTCTTTGAGCAATTTGAGACATAAGTTGGTCTATTCGCGTCTTTACCTCACGAAACGTGGCACGAAGGCTGAACAAGCAAGTTAGACATTTAAGGGCACTAAATAGAGTACAACGGTCCACATTGATGCCTTGGAATTGCTCAATTCTCTCCATAGAGGAGCTTTTCACGTTTTTGTGCAATTTCACACATAACTTGGTCTATTCGCGTCTTTACCTTATGAAACGTGGCACGAAGGCCCAACTAGCAAGTTAGACTTTTAAGAGCACTAAATAGAGTACAACGGTCCACATTGATGCTTTGGAATTACTCAACTCTCTCCATAGAGGAGGTTTTCACGTTTTTGTGCAATTTCAAACATAACTTGGTGTATTTGCGTCTTTACCTTACGAAACGTGGCACGAAGGCTTAACTAGCACGTTAGACTTTTAAGAGCACTAAATAGTGTACAACGGTCCACATTGAAGCTTTGGAATTGCTCAACTCTCTCCATAGAAGAGCTTTTCACGTTTTTGTGCAATTTCGAACATAACTTGGTCTATTCGCGTCTTTACCTTACGAAACGTGGCACGAAGGCTCAACTAGCAAGTTAGACTTTTAAGGGCACTAAATAGAGTACAACGGTCCACATTGATGCTTTGGAATTGCTCAACTCTCTCCATAGAGGAGCTTTTCACGTTTTTGTGCAATTTCAAACATAACTTGGTCTATTCGCATGTTTACCTTATGAAACGTGGCACGAAGGCTCAACTAGCAAGTTAGACTTTTAAGAGCACTCAATAGAGTACAACGGTCCACATTGATGCCTTGGAATTGCGCAACTCTCTCCGTAGAGGAGCTTTTCACGTCTTTGAGCAATTTGAGACATAAGTTGGTCTATTCGCGTCTTTACCTCACGAAACGTGGCACGAAGGCTGAACAAGCAAGTTAGACATTTAAGGGCACTAAATAGAGTACAACGGTCCACATTGATGCCTTGGAATTGCTCAACTCTCTCCATAGAGGAGCTTTTCACGTTTTTGTGCAATTTCACACATAACTTGGTCTATTCGCGTCTTTACCTTATGAAACGTGGCACGAAGGCCCAACTAGCAAGTTAGACTTTTAAGAGCACTAAATAGAGTACAACGGTCCACATTGATGCTTTGGAATTACTCAACTCTCTCCATAGAGGAGGTTTTCACGTTTTTGTGCAATTTCAAACATAACTTGGTGTATTAGCGTCTTTACCTTACGAAACGTGGCACGAAGGCTTAACTAGCACGTTAGACTTTCAAGAGCACTAAATAGTGTACAATGGTCCACATTGAAGCTTTGGAATTGCTCAACTCTCTCCATAGAGGAGCTTTTCACGTTTTTGTGCAATTTCAAACATAACTTGGTCTATTCGCGTCTTTACCTTACGAAACGTGGCACGAAGGCTGAACTTGCAAGTTAGACTTTTAAGAGCACTAAATAGAGTACAACGGTCCACATTGATGCTTTGCAATTGCTCAACTCTCTCCGTAGTGGAGCTTTTTAACTTTTTTGGGCATTTTCACACATAACTTGGTCTATTCGCGTCTTTACCTTACGAAACGTTGCACCAAGGCTCAACTGGCAAGTTAGACTTTTAAGAGCACTAAATAGAGTACAACGGTCCACATTGATGCTTTGGAATTGCTCAACTCTCTCCATAGAGGAGCTTTTCACGTTTTTCTGCAATTTCACACATAACTTGGTCTATTAGTGTCTTTATCTTACGAAACGTGGCACGAAGGCTCAACCAGCAAGTTAGACTCTTAAGAGCACTAAATAGAGTACAACGGTCCACATTGATTCTTTGGAATTGCTCAACCCTCTCCATCGAGTAGCTTTTCACGTTTTTGGGCAATTTCACACATAACTTCGTCTATTCGCGTCTTTACCTTACGAAACGTTGCACGAAGGCTCAACTAGCAACTTAGACTTTTAAGATTACTAAATAGAGTACAACGGTCCACATTAATGCTTTGGAATTGCTCAACTCTCTATATAGAGGAGCTTTTCACGTTTTTGTGCAATTTCCAACATAACTTGGTCTATTCGCGTCTTTAACTTACGAAACGTGGCACGAAGGCTCAACTAGCAACTTAGACTTTTAAGAGCACTAAATAGAGTACAACGGTCCACATTGATGCTTTGGAATTGCGCAACTCTCTCTGTAGAGGAGCTTTTCACGTCTTTGAGCAATTTGAGACATAAGTTGGTCTATTCGCGTCTTTACCTCACGAAACGTGGCACGAAGGCTGAACAAGCAAGTTAGACATTTAAGGGCACTAAATAGAGTACAACGGTCCACATTGATGCCTTGGAATTGCTCAACTCTCTCCATAGAGGAGCTTTTCACGTTTTTGTGCAATTTCACACATAACTTGGTCTATTCGCGTCTTTACCTTATGAAACGTGGCACGAAGGCCCAACTAGCAAGTTAGACTTTTAAGAGCACTAAATAGAGTACAACGGTCCACATTGATGCTTTGGAATTACTCAACTCTCTCCATAGAGGAGGTTTTCACGTTTTTGTGCAATTTCAAACATAACTTGGTGTATTTGCGTCTTTACCTTACGAAACGTGACACGAAGGCTTAACTAGCACGTTAGACTTTTAAGAGCACTAAATAGTGTACAACGGTCCACATTGAAGCTTTGGAATTGCTCAACTCTCTCCATAGAAGAGCTTTTCACGTTTTTGTGCAATTTCGAACATAACTTGGTCTATTCGCGTCTTTACCTTACGAAACGTGGCACGAAGGCTGAACTTGCAAGTTAGACTTTTAAGAGCACTAAATAGAGTACAACGGTCCGCATTGATGCTTTGCAATTGCTCAACTCTCTCCATAGTGGAGCTTTTTAACTTTTTTGGGCAATTTCACACATAACTTGGTCTATTCGCGTCTTTACCTTACGAAACGTTGCACCAAGGCTCAACTAGCAAGTTAGACTTTTAAGAGCACTAAATAGAGTACAACGGTCCACATTGATGCTTTGGAATTGCTCAACTCTCTCCATAGAGGAGCTTTTCACGTTTTTCTGTAATTTCACACATAACTTGGTCTATTAGTGTCTTTATCTTACGAAACGTGGCACGAATGCTCAACCAGCAAGTTAGACTCTTAAGAGCACTAAATAGAGTACAACGGTCCACATTGATTCTTTGGAATTGCTCAACTCTCTCCATAGAGGAGCTTTTCACGTTTTTGTGCAATTACAAACATAACTCGGTTTATTCGCATCTTTACCTTACGAAACGTGGCATGAAGGCTCAACTAACAAGTTAGACTTTTAAGAGCACTCAATTGAGTAAAACGGTCCACATTGATGCTTTGGAATTGCTCAACTCTCTCCGTAGAGGAGCTTTTCATGTTTTTGTGCAATTTCACACGTAACTTGGTCTATTCGCGTCTTTACCTTAAGAAACGTGGCACGAAGGCCCAACTAGTAAGTTAGACTTTTAAGAGCACTAAATAGAGTACAACGGTCCACATTGATGCTTTGGAATTGCTCAACTCTCTCCATAGAGGAGCTTTTCACGTTTTTGTGCAATTTCAAACATAACTTGGTCTATTCGCGTCTTTACCTTACGAAACGTGGCACGAAGGCTCAACTAGCAAGTTAGACTTTTAAGAGCACTAAATAGAGTACAACGGTCCACATTGATGCTTTGGAATTGCTCAACTCTCTCCATAGAGGAGCTTTTCACGTTTTTCTGCAATTTCCAACATAACTTGGTCTATTCGCGTCTTTACCTTACGAAACGTGGCACGAAGGCTCAACTAGCAACTTAGACTTTTAAGAGCACTAAATAGAGTACAACGGTCCACATTGATGCTTTGGAATTGCGCAACTCTCTCCGTTCAGGAGCTTTTCACGTCTTTGAGCAATTTGAGACATAAGTTGGTCTATTCGCGTCTTTACCTCACGAAACGTGGCACGAAGGCTGAACAAGCAAGTTAGACATTTAAGAGCACTAAATAGAGTACAACGGTCCACATTGATGCCTTGGAATTGCTCAACTCTCTCCATAGAGGAGCTTTTCACGTTTTTGTGCAATTTCACACATAACTTGGTCTATTCGCGTCTTTACCTTACGAAACGTGGCACGAATGCCCAACTAGCAAGTTAGACTTTTAAGGGCACTAAATAGAGTAAAACGGTCCACATTGATGCTTTGGAATTGCTCAACTCTCTCCATAGAGGAGGTTTTCACGTTTTTGTGCAATTTCAAACATAACTTGGTGTATTAGCGTCTTTACCTTACGAAACGTGGCACGAAGGCTTAACTAGCACGTTAGACTTTTAAGAGCACTAAGTAGAGTACAACGGTCCACATTGAAGCTTTGGAATTGCTCAACTCTCTCCATAGAGGAGGTTTTCACGTTTTTGTGCAATTTCAAACATAACTTGGTGTATTAGCGTCTTTACCTTACGAAACGTGGCACGAAGGCTTAACTAGCACGTTAGACTTTTAAGAGCACTAAGTAGAGTACAACGGTCCACATTGAAGCTTTGGAATTGCTCAACTCTCTCCATAGAGGAGGTTTTCACGTTTTTGTGCAATTTCAAACATAACTTGGTGTATTAGCGTCTTTACCTTACGAAACGTGGCACGAAGGCTTAACTAGCTCGTTAGACTTTTAAGAGCACTATTTAGAGTACAACGGTCCACATTGAAGCTTTGGAATTGCTCAACTCTCTCCATAGAGGAGCTTTTCACGTTTTTGTGCAATTTCAAACATAACTTGGTCTATTCGCGTGTTTACCTTACGAAACGTGGCACGAAGGCTCAACTTGCAAGTTAGACTTTTAAGAGCACTAAATAGAGTACAACGGTCCACATTGATGCTTTGCAGTTGCTCAACTCTCTCCATAGTAGAGGTTTTAACTTTTTTGGGCAATTTCAGACATAACTTGGTCTATTCGCGTCTTTACCTTACGAAACATTGCACCAAGGCTCAACTAGCAAGTTATACTTTTAAGAGCACTAAATAGAGTACAACGGTCCACATTGATGCTTTGGAATTGCTCAACTCTCTCCATAGAGGAGCTTTTCACGTTTTTGTGCAATTTCACACATAACTTGGTCTATTAGTGTCTTTATCTTACGAATTGTGGCACGAAGGCTCAACCAGCAAGTTAGACTCTTAAGAGCACTAAATAGAGTACAACGGTCCACATTGATTCTTTGGAATTGCTCACCACTCTCCATAGGGGAGCTTTTCACGTTTTTGTGCAATTACAAACATAACTCGGTTTATTCGCATCTTTACCTTACGAAACGTGGCATGAAGGCTCAACTAACAAGTTAGACTTTTAAGAGCACTCAATTGAGTAAAACGGTCCACATTGATGCTTTGGAATTGCTCAACTCTCTCCGTAGAGGAGCTTTTCACGTTTTTGTGCAATTTCACACGTAACTTGGTCTATTCGCGTCTTTACCTTAAGAAACGTGGCACGAAGGCCCAACTAGCAAGTTAGACTTTTAAGAGCACTAAATAGAGTACAACGGTCCACATTGATGCTTTGGAATTGCTCAACTCTCTCCATAGAGGAGCTTTTCACGTTTTTGTGCAATTTCAAACATAACTTGGTCTATTCGCGTCTTTACCATACGAAACGTGGCACGAAGGCTCAACTAGCAAGTTAGACTTTTAAGAGCACTAAATAGAGTACAACGGTCCACATTGATGCTTTGGAATTGCTCAACTCTCTCCATAGAGGAGCTTTTCACGTTTTTCTGCAATTTCCAACATAACTTGGTCTATTCGCGTCTTTACCTTACGAAACGTGGCACGAAGGCTCAACTAGCAACTTAGACTTTTAAGAGCACTAAATAGAGTACAACGGTCCACATTGATGCTTTGGAATTGCGCAACTCTCTCCGTTCAGGAGCTTTTCACGTCTTTGAGCAATTTGAGACATAAGTTGGTCTATTCGCGTCTTTAACTCACGAAACGTGGCACGAAGGCTGAACAAGCAAGTTAGACATTTAAGAGCACTAAATAGAGTACAACGGTCCACATTGATGCCTTGGAATTTCTCAACTCTCTCCATAGAGGAGCTTTTCACGTTTTTGTGCAATTTCACACATAACTTGGTCTATTCGCGTCTTTACCTTACGAAACGTGGCACGAAGGCCCAACTAGCAAGTTAGACTTTTAAGAGCACTAAATAGAGTACAACGGTCCACATTGATGCTTTGGAATTGCTCAACTCTCTCCATAGAGGAGGTTTTCACGTTTTTGTGCAATTTCAAACATAACTTGGTGTATTAGCGTCTTTACCTTACGAAACGTGGCACGAAGGCTTAACTAGCACGTTAGACTTTTAAGAGCACTAAGTAGAGTACAACGGTCCACATTGAAGCTTTGGAATTGCTCAACTCTCTCCATAGAGGAGGTTTTCACGTTTTTGTGCAATTTCAAACATAACTTGGTGTATTAGCGTCTTTACCTTACGAAACGTGGCACGAAGGCTTAACTAGCACGTTAGACTTTTAAGAGCACTATGTAGAGTACAACGGTCCACATTGAAGCTTTGGAATTGCTCAACTCTCTCCATAGAAGAGCTTTTCACGTTTTTGTGCAATTTCAAACATAACTTGGTCTATTCGCGTGTTTACCTTACGAAACGTGGCACGAAGGCTCAACTTGCAAGTTAGACTTTTAAGAGCACTAAATAGAGTACAACGGTCCACATTGATGCTTTGCAATTGCTCAACTCTCTCCATAGTAGAGGTTTTAACTTTTTTGGGCAATTTCAGACATAACTTGGTCTATTCGCGTCTTTACCTTACGAAACGTTGCACCAAGGCTCAACTAGCAAGTTATACTTTTAAGAGCACTAAATAGAGTACAACGGTCCACATTGATGCTTTGGAATTGCTCAACTCTCTCCATAGAGGAGCTTTTCACGTTTTTGTGCAATTTCACACATAACTTGGTCTATTAGTGTCTTTATCTTACGAATTGTGGCACGAAGGCTCAACCAGCAAGTTAGACTCTTAAGAGCACTAAATAGAGTACAACGGTCCACATTGATTCTTTGGAATTGCTCACCACTCTCCATAGGGGAGCTTTTCACGTTTTTGTGCAATTGCAAACATAACTCGGTTTATTCGCATCTTTACCTTACGAAACGTGGCATAAAGGCTCAACTAGCAAGTTAGACTTTTAAGAGCACTCAATTGAGTACAACGGCCCACATTGATGCTTTGGAATTGCTCAACTCTCTCCATAGAGGAGCTTCTCACGTTTTTGTGCAATTTCACACATAACTTGGTCTATTAGTGTCTTTATCTTACGAAACGTGGCACGAAGGCTCAACCAGCAAGTTAGACTCTTAAGAGCACTAAATAGAGTACAACGGTCTACATTGATTCTTTGGAATTGCTCAACTCTCTCCATGGAGGAGCTTTTCACGTTTTTGTGCAATTACAAACATAACTCGGTTTATTCGCATCTTTACCTTACGAAACGTGGCATAAAGGCTCAACTAGCAAGTTAGACTTTTAAGAGCACTCAATTGAGTACAACGGCCCACATTGATGCTTTGGAATTGCTCAACTCTCTCCATAGAGGAGCTTTTCACTTTTTTGTGCAATTTCACACGTAACTTGGTCTATTTGCGTCTTTACCCTACGAAACGTGGCACGAAGGCTCAACTAGCAAGTTAGACTTTTAATAGCACAAAATAGAGTACAACGGTCCACATTGATTCTTTGGAACTGCTCTACTCTCTCCATAGAGGAGCTTTTCACGTAGTTGAACAGTTTGATATATAACTTGGTCTATTCGCGTCTTTACCTTACGAAACGTTGCACGAAAGCCCAACTAGCAAGTTAGACTTTTAAGAGCACTAAATAGAGTACAACGGTCCACATTGATGCTTTGGAATTGCTCAACTCTCTCCATAGAGGAGCTTTTCACGTTTTTGTTTAATTTCAAACATAACTTGGTCTATTCGCGTCTTTACCTTACGAAACGTGGCACGAAGGCTGAACTAGCAAGTTAGACTTTTAAGAGCACTAAATAGAGTACAACGGTCCAAATTGATGCTTTGGAATTGCTCAACTCTCTCCATAGAGGAGCTTTTCACGTTTTTGTGCAATTTCAAACATAACTTGGTCTATTCGCGTCTTTACCTTACGAAACGTGGCACGAAGGCTCAACTAGCAACTTAGACTTTTAAGAGCACTAAATAGAGTACAACAGTCCACATTGATGCTTTGGAATTGCGCAACTCTCTCCGTTGAGGAGCTTTTGACGTCTATGAGCAATTTGAGACATAAGTTGGTCTATTCGCGTCTTTACCTCACGAAACGTGGCACGAAGGCTGAACAACGAACTTAGACATTTAAGAGCACTAAATAGAGTACAACGGTCCACATTGATGCCTTGGAATTGCTCAACTCTCTCCATAGAGGAGCTTCTCACGTTTTTCAGCAATTTCACACATAACTTGGTCTATTCGCGTCTTTACCTTACGGAACGTGGCACGAAAGCTCAACTAGCAACTTAGACTTTTAAGAGCACTAAATAGAGTACAAGGGTCCACATTGATGCTTTGGAATTGAGCAACTCTCTCCGTTGAGGAGCTTTTGACGTCTTTGAGCAATTTGAGACATAAGTTGGTCTATTCGCGTCTTTACCTCACGAAACGTGGCACGAAGGCTGAACAAGGAAGTTAGACTTTTAAGAGCACTAAATAGAGTACAACGGTCCACATTGATGCCTTGGAATTGCTCAACTCTCTCCATAGAGGAACTTTTCACGTTTTTCTGCAATTCCACACATAACTTGGTCTATTCGAGTCTTTACCTTACGAAACGTTGCACCAAGGCTCAACTAGCAAGTTAGACTTTTAAGAGCACTAAATAGAGTACAACGATCCACATTGATGCTTAGGAATTGCTAAACTCCCTCCATAGAAGAGCTTTTCACGTTTTTGTGCAATCTCAAACATAACTTGGTCTATTCGCGTCTTTACCTTATGAAACGTGGCCCGAAGGCTCAATTAGAAAGTTAGACTTTTGAGAGCACTAAATAGAGTACAACGGTCCACATTGATGCTTTGGAATTGCTCAACTCTCTCCATAGAGGAGCTTTTCACGTTTTTGGGCAATTTCACACATAACTTCGTCTATTCGCGTCTTTACCTTACGAAACGTTGCACGAAGGCTCAACTAGCAACTTAGACTTTTAAGAGCACTAAATAGAGTACAACGTTCCACATTGATGCTTTGGAATTGCTCAACTCTCTCCATAGAGGAGCTTTTCACGTTTTTGTGCAATTTCAAACATAACTTGGTCTATTCGCATCTTTACCTTATGAAACGTGGCACGAAGGCTCAACTAGCAAGTTAGACTTTTAATAGCACTCAATAGAGTACAACGGTCCACATTGATGCTTTGGAATTGCGCAACTCTCTCCGTAGAGGAGCTTTTCACGTCTTTGAGCAATTGGAGACATAAGTTGGTCTATTCACGTCTTTACCTCACGAAACGTGGCACGAAGGCTCAACTAGCAAGTTAGACCTTTGAGAGCACTAAATAGAGTACAACGGTCCACATTGATGCTTTGGAATTGCTCAACTCTCTCCATAGAGGAGCTTTTGACGTTTTTGGGCAATTTCACACATAACTTCGTCTATTCGCGTCTTTACCTTACGAAACGTTGCACGAAGGCCCAAGTAGCAAGTTATACTTTTAAGAGCACTAAATAAAGTACAACGGTCCACATTGATGCTTTGGAATTGCTCAACTCTCTCCATAGAGGAGGTTTTCACGTTTTTGTGCAATTTCAAACATAACTTGGTGTATTAGCGTCTTTAACTTACGAAACGTGGCACGAAGGCTTAACTAGCACGTTAGACTTTTGAGAGCACTAAATAGAGTACAACGGTCCACATTGATGCTTTGGAATTGCTCAACTCTCTCCATAGAGGAGCTTTTCACGTTTTTGTGCAATTTCAAACAGAAATTGGTCTATTCGCGTCTTTACCTTACGAAACGTGGCACGAAGGCTCAACTTGGAAGTTAGACTTTTAAGAGCACTAAATAGAGTACAACGGTCCACATTGATACTTTGCAATTGCTCAACTCTCTCCATAGTGGAGGTTTTAACTTTTTTGGGCAATTTCACACATAACTTGGTCTATTCGCGTCTTTACCTTACGAAACGTTGCACCAAGGCTCAACTAGCAAGTTAGACTTTTAAGAGCACTAAATAGAGTACAACGATCCACATTGATGCTTAGGAATTGCTAAACTCCCTCCATAGAGGAGCTTTTCACGTTTTTGTGCAATCTCAAACATAACTTGGTCTATTCGCGTCTTTACCTTATGAAACGTGGCCCGAAGGCTCAATTAGAAAGTTAGACTTTTAAGAGCATTATATAGAGTACAACGGTCGACATTGATGCTTTGGAATTGCTCAGCTCTCTCCATAGTGGAGCTTTTCACGTTTCTATACAATTTCAAACATAACTTGGTCTATTCGCATCTGTACCTTACGAAACGTGGCACGAAGGCTCAGCTAGAAAGTTAGACTTTTAAGAGCTCTCAATAGAGTACAACGGTCCACATTGATGCTTTGGAATTGCTCAACTCTCTCGATAGAAGAGCTTTTCACGTCCTTAAGCAATTTGAGACATAACTTGGTCTATTCGCGTCTTTACCTTACGAAACGTGGCATGAAGGCTGAACAAGCAAGTTAGACAATTAACAGCAATAAATAGAGTACAACGGTCCACATCGATTCTTTGGAATTGCTCAACTCTCTCCATAGAGGAGCTTTTCACGTTTTTGTGCAATTGCAAACATAACTTGGTTTATTCGCATCTTTACTTTACGAAATCTGGCACAAAGGCTCAACTAGCAAGTTAGGCTTTTAAGAGCATTCAATTGAGTACAACAATCCATATTGATGCTTTGGAATTGCTCAACTCTCTCCATAGAGGAGCTTTTCACGTCTTTCAGAAATTTTAGACATAACTTGGTTTATTCGCGTCTTTACCCTACGAAACGTGGCACGAAGGATCAACTAGCAAGTTAGACTTTTAAGAGCACTAAATAGAGTACAACGGTCCACATTGATGCTTTGGAATTGCTCAACTCTCTCCATAGAGGAGCTTTTCACGTTTTTGTGCAATTTCAAACATAACTTGGTCTATTCGCGTCTTTACCTTATGAAATGTGGCACGAAGGCTCGACTAGCAAGTTAGACTTTTGAGAGCACTAAATAGAGTACAACGGTCCACATTGATGTTTTGGAATTGCTCAACTCTCTCTATAGAGGAGCTTTGCACGTTTTTGGGCAATTTCACACATAACTTCGTCTATTCGCGTCTTTACCTTACGAAACGTTGCACGAAGGTTCAACTAGCAACTTAGACTTTTAAGAGCACTAAATAGAGTACAACGGTCCACATTGATGCTTTGGAATTGCTCAACTTTCTCCGTAGAGGAGCTTTTCACATTTTTGGGCAATTTCACACATAACTTCGTCTATTCGCGTCGTTACCTTACGAAACGTTGCACGAAGGCTCAACTAGCAACTTAGACTTTTAAGAGCACTAAATAGAGTACAACGGTCCACATTGATGCTTTGGAATTGCTCAACTCTCTCCATAGAGGAGCTTTTCACGTTTTTGTGCAATTTCCAACATAACTTGGTCTATTCGCGTCTCTACCTTACGAAACGTGGCACGAAGACTCAACTAGCAAGTTAGACTTTTAAGAGCACTAAATAGAGTACAACGTTCCACATTGATGCTTTGGAATTGCTCAACTCTCTCCATAGAGGAGCTTTTCACGTTTTTGTGCAATTTCAAACATAACTTGGTCTTTTCGCATCTTTACCTTATGACACGTGGCACGAAGGCTCAACTAGCAAGTTAGACTTTTAAGAGCACTCAATAGAGTACAACGGTCCACATTGATGCTTTGGAATTGCGCAACTCTCTCCGTAGAGGTGCTTTTCACGTCTTTGAGCAATTGGAGACATAAGTTGGTCTATTCACGTCTTTACCTCACGAAACGTGGCACGAAGGCTCAACTAGCAAGTTAGACCTTTGAGAGCACTAAATAGAGTACAACTGTCCACATTGATGCTTTGGAATTGCTCAACTCTCTCCATAGAGGAGCTTTTCACGTTTTTTGGCAATTTCACACATAACTTCGTCTATTCGCGTCTTTACCTTACGAAACGTTGCACGAAGGCTCAACTAGCAACTTAGACTTTTAAGAGCACTAAATAGAGTACAACGGTCCACATTGATGATTTGGAATTGCTCAACTCTCTCCATAGAGGAGCTTTTCACGTTTTTGTGCAATTTCAAACATAAATTGGTCTATTCGCGTCTTTACCTTACGAAACGTGGCACGAAGGCTCAACTTGGAAGTTAGACTTTTAAGAGCACTAAATAGAGTACAACGGTCCACATTGATACTTTGCAATTGCTCAACTCTCTCCATAGTGGAGGTTTTAACTTTTTTGGGCAATTTCACACATAACTTGGTCTATTCGAGTCTTTACCTTACGAAACGTTGCACCAAGGCTCAACTAGCAAGTTAGACTTTTAAGAGCACTAAATAGAGTACAACGATCCACATTGATGCTTAGGAATTGCTAAACTCCCTCCATAGAAGAGCTTTTCACGTTTTTGGGCAATCTCAAACATAACTTGGTCTATTCGCGTCTTTACCTTATGAAACGTGGCCCGAAGGCTCAATTAGAAAGTTAGACTTTTAAGAGCATTATATAGAGTACAACGGTCCACATTGATGCTTTGGAATTGCTCAGCTCTCTCCATAGTGGAGCTTTTCACGTTTCTGTACAATTTCAAACATGACTTGGTCTATTCGCATCTGTACCTTACGAAACGTGGCACGAAGGCTCAACTAGCAAGTTAGACTTTTAAGAGCTCTCAATAGAGTACAACGGTCCACATTGATGCTTTGGAATTGCTCAACTCTCTCCATAGAAGAGCTTTTAACGTCCTTAAGCAATTTGAGACATAACTTGGTCTATTCGCGTCTTTACCTTACGAAACGTGGCATGAAGGCTGAACAAGCAAGTTAGACAATTAACAGCAATAAATAGAGTACAACGGTCCACATCGATTCTTTGGAATTGCTCAACTCTCTCCATAGAGGAGCTTTTCACGTTTTTGTGCAATTGCAAACATAACTTGGTTTATTCGCATCTTTACTTTACGAAATCTGGCACAAAGGCTCAACTAGCAAGTTAGGCTTTTAAGAGCATTCAATTGAGTACAACAATCCATATTGATGCTTTGGAATTGCTCAACTCTCTCCATAGAGGAGCTTTTCACGTCTTTCAGAAATTTTAGACATAACTTGGTTTATTCGCGTCTTTACCCTACGAAACGTGGCACGATGGCTCAACTAGCAAGTTAGACTTTTAAGAGCACTAAATAGAGTACAACGGTCCACATTGATGCTTTGGAATTGCTCAACTCTCTCCATAGAGGAGCTTTTCACGTTTTTGTGCAATTTCAAACATAACTTGGTCTATTCGCGTCTTTACCTTATGAAATGTGGCACGAAGGCTCGACTAGCAAGTTAGACTTTTGAGAGCACTAAATAGAGTACAACGGTCCACATTGATGTTTTGGAATTGCTCAACTCTCTCCATAGAGGAGCTTTGCACGTTTTTGGGCAATTTCACACATAACTTCGTCTATCCGCGTCTTTACCTTACGAAACGTTGCACGAAGGCTCAACTAGCAACTTAGACTTTTAAGAGCACTAAATAGAGTACAACGGTCCACATTGATGCTTTGGAATTGCTCAACTCTCTCCATAGAGGAGCTTTTCACGTTTTTGGGCAATTTCACACATAACTTCGTCTATTCGCGTCGTTACCTTACGAAACGTTGCACGAAGGCTCAACTAGCAACTTAGACTTTTAAGAGCACTAAATAGAGTACAACGGTCCACATTGATGCTTTGGAATTGCTCAAGTCTCTCCATAGAGGAGCTTTTCACGTTTTTGTGCAAGTTCACACGTAACTTGGTCTATTCGTGTCTTTATCTTACGAATCGTGGCAAGAAGGCTGAACTAGCAAGTTAGACTCTTAAGAGCACTAAATAGAGTACAACGGTCCACATCGATTCTTTGGAATTGCTCAACCCTCTCCATAAAGGAGCTTTTCTCGTTTTTGTGCAATTGCAAACATAACTTGGTTTATTCGCATCTTTACTTTACGAAATCTGGCACAAAGGCTCAACTAGCTAGTTAGACTTTTAAGAGCACTCAATTGAGTACAACGGTCCATATTGATGCTTTGGAATTGCTCAACTCTCTCCATAGAGGAGCTTTTCACGTCTTTGAGCAATTTGAGACATAACTTGGTCTATTCGCGTTTTTACCTTACGAAACATGGCACGAAGGCTCAACTAGCAAGTTAGACTTTTAAGGGCACTAAATAGAGTACAACGGTCCACATTGACGCTTTGGAATTGCTCAACTCTCTCCATGGAGGAGCTTTTCGCGTTTTTGTGCAATTTCAAACATAACTTGGTCTATTCGCGTATTTACCTTACGAAATGTGGCACGAAGGCTCAACTAGCAAGTTAGACTTTTAAGGGCACTAAATAGAGTACAACGGTCCACATTGACGCTTTGGAATTGCTCAACTCTCTCCATAGAGGAGCTTTTCGCGTTTTTGTGCAATTTCAAACATAACTTGGTCTATTCGCGTATTTACCTTACGAAACGTGGCACGAAGGCTTAACTACCAAGTTAGACTTTTGAGAGCACTAAATAGAGTACAACGGTCCACATTGATGCTTTGCAATTGCTCAACTCTCTCCATAGAGGAGCTTTTCACGTTTTTGGGCAATTTCACACATAACTTCGTCTATTCACGTCTTTACCTTACGAAACGTTACACGAAGGCTCAACTAGCAACTTAGACTTTCAAGAGCACTAAATAGAGTACAACGGTGCACATTGACGCTTTGGAATTGCTCAACTCTCTCCATAGAGGAGCCTTTCACGTTTTTGTGCAATTTCCAACATAAGTTGGTCTATTCGCGTCTTTACCTTACGAAACGTGGCACGAAGGCTCAACTAAAGTTATACTTTTAAGAGCACTAAATAGAGTACAACGGTCCACATTGATGCTTTGGAATTGCGCAACTCTCTCCGTAAAGGAGCCTTTCACGTCTTTGAGCAATTTGAGACATAAGTTGGTCTATTCGCGTCTTGACCTTACGAAACGTGGCATGAAGGCTGAACAAGCAAGTTAGACAATTAACAGCACTAAATAGAGTACAACGGTCCACATTGATGCTTTGGAATTGCGCAACTCTTTCCGTAGAGGAACTTTTCACGTCTTTGAGCAATTTGAGAGATAACTTGGTCTATTCGCGTCTTCACCTTACGAAACGTGGCATGAAGGCTGAACAAGCAAGTTAGACACCTAACAGCACTAAATAGAGTACAACGGTCCACATTGATGCTTTGGAATTGCTCAAGTCTCTCCATAGAGGAGCTTTTCACGTATTTGTGCAATTTCACACGTAACTTGGTCTATTCGTGTCTTTATCTTACGAAACGTGGCACGAAGGCTGAACTAGCAAGTTAGACTTTTAAGAGCACTAAATAGAGTACAACGGTCCACATTGACGGTTTGGAATTGCTCAACTCTCTCCATAGATAAGCTTTCCACGTTTTTGTGCAATTTCCAACATAACGTGGTCTATTCGCGTCTTTACCTTACGAAACGTGGCACGAAGGCCCAGCTAGCAAGTTTGACTTTTAAGGGCACTAAATAGAGTACAACGGTCCACATTGATGCTTTGGAATTGCTCAACTCTCTCCATAGAGGAGCTTTTCACGTTTTTGTGCAATTTCAAACATAACTTGGTCTATTCGCGTCTTTACCTTACGAAACGTGGCACGAAGGCTCAACTTGCAAGTTAGACTATTAAGAGCCCTAAATAGAGTACAACGGTCCACATTGATGCTTTGGAATTGCTCAACTCTCTTCATAGAGGAGGTTTTCACGTTTTTGTGCAAGTTCAAACATAACTTGGTGTATTAGCGTCTTTACCTTACGAAACGTGGCACGAAGGCCCAACTAGCAAGTTAGACTTTTAAGAGCACTAAATAGAGTACAACGGTCCACATTGATGCTTTGGAATTGGTCAACTCTCTCCATAGAGGAGCTTTTCACGTTTTTGTGCAATCTCAAACATAACTAGGTCTATTCGCGTCTTTACCTTGCGAAACGTGGCTCGAAGGCTCAACTAGGAAGTTAGACTTTTAGGAGCACTATATAGAGTACAACGGTCCACATTGATGCTTTGGAATTGCTCAGCTCTCTCCATAGAGGAGCTTGTCATGTTGTTGTGCAATTTCAAACTTAACTTGATCTATTCGCATTTGTAACTTACGAAACGTGGCACGAAGGCTCAACTAGCAAGTTAGACTTTTACGAGCTCTCAATAGAGTACAACGGTCCACATTGATGCTTTGGAATTGCTCAACTCTCTCCATAGAGGAGCTTTTCACGTCTTTGAGCAATTTGAGACATAACTTGGTCTATTCGCGTCTTTACCTTATGAAACGTGGCATGAAGGCTTAACAAGCAAGTTAGACAATTAACAGCACTAAATAGAGTACAACGGTCCACATTGATGCTTTGGAATTGCTCAAGTCTCTCCATAGAGGAGCTTTTCACGTATTTGTGCAATTTCACACGTAACTTGGTCTATTCGTGTCTTTATCTTACGAAACGTGGCACGAAGGCTGAACTAGCAAGTTAGACTTTTAAGAGCACTAAATAGAGTACAACGGTCCACATTGACGGTTTGGAATTGCTCAACTCTCTCCATAGATAAGCTTTCCACGTTTTTGTGCAATTTCCAACATAACGTGGTCTATTCGCGTCTTTACCTTACGAAACGTGGCACGAAGGCCCAGCTAGCAAGTTTGACTTTTAAGGGCACTAAATAGAGTACAACGGTCCACATTGATGCTTTGGAATTGCTCAACTCTCTCCATAGAGGAGCTTTTCACGTTTTTGTGCAATTTCAAACATAACTTGGTCTATTCGCGTCTTTACCTTACGAAACGTGGCACGAAGGCTCAACTTGCAAGTTAGACTTTTAATAGCCCTAAATAGAGTACAACGGTCCACATTGATGCTTTGGAATTGCTCAACTCTCTTCATAGAGGAGGTTTTCACGTTTTTGTGCAAGTTCAAACATAACTTGGTGTATTAGCGTCTTTACCTTACGAAACGTGGCACGAAGGCCACACTAGCAAGTTAGACTTTTAAGAGCACTAAATAGAGTACAACGGTCCACATTGATGCTTTGGAATTGGTCAACTCTCTCCATAGAGGAGCTTTTCACGTTTTTGTGCAATCTCAAACATAACTAGGTCTATTCGCGTCTTTACCTTGCGAAACGTGGCTCGAAGGCTCAACTAGCAAGTTAGACTTTTAGGAGCACTATATAGAGTACAACGGTCCACATTGATGCTTTGGAATTTCTCAGCTCTCTCCATAGAGGAGCTTGTCATGTTGTTGTGCAATTTCAAACATAACTTGATCTATTCGCATTTGTAACTTACGAAACGTGGCACGAAGGCTCAACTAGCAAGTTAGACTTTTACGAGCTCTCAATAGAGTACAACGGTCCACATTGATGCTTTGGAATTGCTCAACTCTCTCCATAGAGGAGCTTTTCACGTCTTTGAGCAATTTGAGACATAACTTGGTCTATTCGCGTCTTTACCTTATGAAACGTGGCATGAAGGCTTAACAAGCAAGTTAGACAATTAACAGCACTAAATACAGTACAACGGTCCACATTGATGCTTTGGAATTGCTCAAGTCTCTCCATAGAGGAGCTTTTCACGTTTTTGTGCAATTTCACACGTAACTTGGTATATTCGTGTCTTTATTTTACGAAACGTGGCACGAAGGCTGAACTAGCAAGTTAGACTCTGAAGAGCACTAAATAGAGTACAACGGTCCACATCAATTCTTTGGAATTGCTCAACCCTCTCCATAGAGGAGCTTTTCTCGTTTTTGTGCAATTGCAAACATAACTTGGTTTCTTCGCATCTTTACTTTACGAAATCTGGCACAAAGGCTCAACTAGAAAGTTAGACTTTTAAGAGCACTCAATTGAGTACAACCGTCCATATTGATGCTTTGGAATTGCTCAACTCTCTCCATAGAGGAGCTTTTCACGTCTTTCAGCAATTTGAGACATAACTTGGTCTATTCACGTCTTTACCTTACGAAACGTGGCACGAAGGCTCCACTAGCAAGTTAGACTTTTAAGGGCACTAAATAGAGTAGAACGGTCCACATTGATGCTTTGGAATTGCTCAACTCTCTCCATAGAGGAGCTTTTCGCATTTTTGTGCAATTTCAAACATAACTTGGTCTATTCGCGTCTTTACCTTACGAAACGTGGCACGAAGGCTCAACTAGCAAGTTAGACTTTTGAGAGCACTAAATAGAGTACAACGGTCCACATTGATGCTTTGCAATTGCTCAACTCTCTCCATAGAGGAGCTTTTCACGTTTTTGGGCAATTTCACACATAACTTCGTCTATTTGCGTCTTTACCTTACGAAACGTTGCACGAAGGCTCAACTAGCAACTTAGAGTTTTACGAGCACTAAATAGAGTACAACGGACCACATTGACGTTTGGAATTGCTCCACTCTCTCCATAGAGGAGCTTTTCACGTTTTTGTGCAATTTCCAACATAAGTTGGTGTATTCGCGTCTTTACCTTACGAAACGTGGCACGAAGGCTCTACTAGCAAGTTAGACTTTTAGGAGCACTAAATAGAGTACAACGGTCCATATTGATGCTTTGGAATTGCGCAACTCTCTCCGTAGAGGAGCTTTTCACGTCTTTGAGCAATTTGAGACATAAGTTGGTCTATTCGCGTCTTTACCTCACGAAACGTGGCACGAAGGCTGAACAAGCAAGTTAGACATTTAAGAGCACTAAATAGAGTACAAAGGTCCACATTGATGCCTTGGAATTGCTCAACTCTCTCCATGGAGGAGCTTTTCACGTTTTTGTGCCATTTCACACATAACTTGGCCTATTAGTGTCTTTATCTTACGAAAGGTGGCACGAAGGCTCAACCAGCAAGTTAGACTCTTAAGAGCACTAAATAGAGTACAACGGTCCACATTGATTCTTTGGAATTGCTCAACTCTCTCCATAGAGGAGCTTTTCAAGTTTTTGTGCAATTACAAACATCACTCGGTTTATTCGCATCTTTGCCTTACGAAACGTGGCATGAAGGCTCAACTAGCAAGTTAGACTTTTAAGAGCACTCAATTGAGTACAACGGTCCACATTGATGCTTTGGAATTGCTGAACTCTCTCCATAGAGGAGCATTTCACCTTTTTGTGCAATTTCACACGTAACTTGGTCTATTCGCGTCTTTACCTTACGAAACGTGGCACGAACGCTCAACTAGCAAGTTAGACTTTTAATAGCACAAAATAGAGTACAACGGTCCACATTGATTCTTTCGAATTGCTCTACTCTCTCCATAGAGGAGCTTTTCACGTCGTTGAGCAGTTTGATATATAACTTGGTCTATTCGCGTCTTTACCTTACGAAACGTGGCACGAAGGCCCAACTAGCAAGTTAGACTTTTAAGAGCACTAAATAGAGTACAACGATCCACATTGATGCTTTGTAATTGCTCAACTCTCTTCATGGAGGAGGTTTTCACGTTTTTGTGCAAGTTCAAACATAACTTGGTGTATTAGCGTCTTTACCTTACGAAACGTGGCACGAAGGCTTAACTAGCATGTTAGACTTTTAAGAGCACTAAATAGAGTACAACGGTCCACATTGATGCTTTGGAATTGCTCAACTCTCTCCATGGAAGAGCTTTTCACGTTTTTGTGCAATTTCAAACATAACTTGGTCTATTCGCGTCTTTACCTTACGAAACATTGCACCAAGGCTCAACTAGCAAGTTAGACTTTTAAGAGCACTAAATAGAGTACAAAGGTCCACATTGATGCTTTGGAGTTGCACAACTCTCTCCATAGAGGAGCTTTTCACGTTTTTGTGCAATTTCACACGTAACTTGGTCTATTCGTTTCTTTATCTTACGAAACGTGGCACGAAGGCTGAACTAGCAAGTTAGACTCTTAAGAGCACTAAATAGATTACAACGGTCCACATCGATTCTTTGGAATTGCTCAACTATCTCCATAGAGGACTTTTCACGTTTTTGTGCAATTGCAAACATAACTTGGTTTATTCGCATCTTTACTTTACGAAATCTGGCACAAAGGCTCAACTAGCAAGTTAGACTTTTAAGAGCACTCAATTGAGTACAACGATCCATATTGATGCTTTGGAATTGCTCAACTCTCTCCATAGAGGAGCATTTCACGTCTTTCAGCAATTTGAGACATAACTTGGTCTATTCGCGTCTTTACCTTACGAAACGTGGCACGAAGGCTCAACTAGCAAGTTAGACTTTTAAGAGCACTAAATAGAGTACAACGGTCCACATTGATGCTTTGGAATTGCTCAAGTCTCTCCATAGAGGAGTTTTTCACGTTTTTGTGTAATTTCCAACATAACTTGGTCTATTCGCGTCTTTACCTTGCGAAACGTGGCTTGAAGGCTGAACAAGCAAGTTAGACAATTAACAGCACTAAATAGAGTACAACGGTCCACACTGATGCTTTGGAATTGCTCAACTCTCTCCATAGAGGAGCTTTTCACGTTTTTGTCCAATTTCAAACATAACTTGGTCTATTCGCGTCTTTACCTTACGAAACGTGGCACGAAGGCTCAACTAGCAAGTTAGACTTTTAATGGCACAAAATAGAGTACAACGGTCAACATTGATTCTTTGGAATTGCTCTACTCTCTCCATAGAGGAGCTTTTCACGTCGTTGAGCAGTTTGAGATATAACTTGGTATATTCTCGTCTTTACCTTACGAAACGTGGCACGAAGGCCCAACAAGCAAGTTAGACTTTTAATAGCACTAAATAGAGTACAACGGTCCACATTGATGCTTTGGAATTGCTCAACTCTCTCCATAGAGGAGCTTTTCACGTTTTTGTGCAATTTCAAACATAACTTTGTCTATCCGCGTCTTTACCTTACGAAACGTGGCATGAAGGCTCAACTAGCAAGTTAGACGTTTAAGAGCACTAAATAGAGTACAACGGTCCACATTGATGCTTTGCAATTGCTCAACTCTCTCCATAGAGGAGCTTTTAACGTTTTTGGGCAATTTCACACATAACTTGGTCTATTCGCGTCTTTACCTTACGAAACGTTGCACCAAGGCTCAACTAGCAAGTTAGACTTTTAAGAGCACTAAATAGAGTACAACGGTCCACATTGGTGCTTTGGAATTGCTCAACTCTCTCCATAGAGGAGTTTTTCACGTTTTTGTGCAATCTCAAACATAACTTGGTCTATTCGCGTCTTTACCTTGCGAAACGTGACACGAAGGCTCAACTTGCAAGTTAGACTTTTAAGAGCGCTATATAGAGTACAACGGTCCGCATTGATGCTTTGGAATTGCTCAGCTCTCTCGATAGAGGAGCTTTTCACGTTTTTGTGCAATTTCAAACATAACTTGGTCTATTCGCATCTGTACCTTACGAAATGTGGCACGAAGGCTCAACTAGCAAGTTAGACTTTTAAGAGCTCTCAATAGAGTACAACGGTCCACATTGATGCTTTGGAATTGCTCAACTCTCTCCATAGAGGAGGTTTTCACGTCGTTGAGCAATTTGAGACATAACTTGGTCTATTCGCGTCTTTACCTTACGAAACGTGGTATGAAGGCTGAACAAGCAAGTTAGACAATTAACAGCACTAAATAGAGTACAACGGTCCACATTGATGCATTGGAATTGCTCAAGTCTCTCCATAGAGGAGCTTTTCATGTTTTTGTGAAATTTCACATGTAACTTGGTCTATTCATGTCTTTATCTTACGAAACGTGGCACGAAGGCTGAACTAGCAAGTTAGACTCTTAAGAGCACTAAATAGAGTACAACAGTCCACATCGATTCTTTGGAATTGCTCAACTCTCTCCATAGAGGAGCTTTTCACGTCTTTCAGCAATTTGAGACATAACTTGGTCTATTCGCGTCTTTACCTTACGAAACGTGGCACGAAGGCTCAACTAGCAAGTTAGACTTTTAATAGCACTAAATAGAGTACAACGGTCCACATTGTTGCTTTGGAATTGCTCAACTCTCTCCATGGAGGAGCTTTTCACGTTTTTGTGCAATTTCAAACATAACTTGGTCTATTCGCGTCTTTATCTTACGAAACGTGGCACGAAGGCTCAACTAGCAAGTTAGACTTTTGAGAGCACTAAATAGAGTACAACGGTCCACATTGATGCTTTGGAATTGCTCAACTCTCTCCATAGAGGAGCTTTTCACGTTTTTGGGCAATTTCACACATAACTTCGTCTATTCGCGTCATTACCTTACGAAACGTTGCACGAAGGCTTAACTAGCAACTTAGACTTTTAAGAGCACTAAATAGAGTACAACGGTCCACATTGATGCTTTGGAATTGCTCAACTCTCTCCATAGAGGAGCTTTTCACGTTTTTGTGCAATTTCCAACATAACTTGGTCTATTCGCGTCTTTACCTTACGAAACGTGGCACGAAGGCTCAACTAGCAAGTTAGACTTTTAAGAGCACTAAATAGAGTACAACGGTCCACATTGATGCTTTGGAATTGCTCAACTCTCTCCATAGAGGAGCTTTTCACGTTTTTGTCCAATTTCAAACATAACTTGGTCTATTCGCATCTTTACCTTATGAAACGTGGCACGAAGGCTCAACTAGCAAGTTAGACTTTTAAGAGCACTCAATAGAGTACAACGGTCCACATTGATGCTTTGGAATTGCGCAACTCTCTCCGTAGAGGAGCTTTTCACGTCTTTGAGCAATTTAAAACATAAGTTGGTCTATTCGCGTCTTTACCTCACGAAACTTGGCACGAAGGCTCAACTAGCAAGTTAGACTTTTGAGAGTACTAAATAGAGTACAACGGTCCACATTGATGCTTTGGAATTGCTCAACTCTCTCCATAGAGGAGCTTTTCATGTTTTTGGGCAATTTCACACAGAACTTCGTCTATTCGCATCTTTACCTTACGAAACGTTGCACGAAGGCTCAACTAGCAACTTAGACTTTTAAGATTACTAAACAGAGTACCACGGTCCACATTGATGCTTTGGAATTGCTCAACTCTCTCCATAGAGGAGCTTTTCACGTTTTTGTGCAATTCCAAACATAACTTGGTCTATTCGCATCTTTACCTTACGAAACGTGGCACGAAGGCTCAACTAGCAATGTAGACTTTTAAGAACACTCAATAGAGTACAACGGTCCACATTGATGCTTTGGAATTTCTCAACTCTCTCCATAGAGGAACTTTTCACGTTTTTGGGCAATTTCACACATAACTTCGTCTATTCGCGTCTTTACCTTACGAAACGTTGCACGAAGGCTCAAATAGCAACTTAGACTTTTAAGATTACTAAATAGAGTACAACGGCCCACATTGATGCTTTGGAATTGCTCAACTCTCTCCATAGAGGAGCTTTTCACGTTTTTGTGTAATTTCCAACATAACTTGGTCTATTCGCGTCTTTACCTTACGAAACGTGGCACGAAGCCTCAACTAGCAAGTTAGACTTTTAAGAGCACTAAATAGAGTAGAACGGTCCACATTGATGCTTTGGAATGGCTCAACTCTCTCGATAGAGGAGCTTTTGACGTTTTTGTGCAATCTCAAACATAACTTGGTCTATTCGCGTCTTTACCTTGCGAAACGTGGCACGAAGGCTCAACTAGCAAGTTAGACTTTTATGAGCACTATATAGAGTACAACGGTCCACATTGATGCTTTGGAATTGCTCAGCTCTCTCCATAGAAGAGCTTTTCGTGTTTTTGTGCAATTTCAAACATAACTTGGTCTATTCGCATCTGTACCTTACGAAACGTGGCACGAAGGCTCAACTAGCAAGTTAGACTTTAAACAGCTCTCAATAGAGTACAATGGTCCACATTGATGCTTTGGAATTGCTCAACCCTCTCCATAGAGGAGCTTTTCACGTCTTTGAGCAATTTGAGACATAACTTCGTCTATTCGCGTCTTTACCTTACGAAACGTGGCATAAAGGCTGAACAAGCAAGATAGATAATTAAAAGCACTAAATAGAGTACAACGGTCCACATTGATGCTTTGGAATTGCTCAAGTCTCTCCATAGAGGAGTTTTTCACGTTTTTGTGTAATTTCCAACATAACTTGGTCTATTCGCGTCTTTACCCTACGAAACGTGGCACGAAGCCTCAACTAGCAAGTTAGACTTTTAAGAGCACTAAATAGAGTACAACGGTCCACATTGATGCTTTGGAATTGCTCAAGTCTCTCCATAGAGGAGTTTTCCACGTTTTTGTGTAATTTCCTACATAACTTGGTCTATTCGCGTCTTTACCTTACGAAACGTGGCTTGAAGGCTGAAAAAGCAAGTTAGACAATTAACAGCACTAAATAGAGTACAACGGTCCACATTGATGCTTTGGAATTGCTCAACTCTCTCCATAGAGGAGCTTTTCACGTCTTTGTCCAATTTCAAACATAACTTGGTGTATTCGCGTCTTTACCTTATGAAACGTGGCACGAAGGCTCAACTAGCAAGTTAGACTTTTAAGAGCACTCAATAGAGTACAACGGTCCACATTGATGTTTTGGAATTGCGCAACTCTCTCCGTAGAGGAGCTTTTCACGTCTTTGAGCAATTTGAGACATAAGTTGGTCTATTCGAGTATTTACCTCACGAAACGTGGCACGAAGGCTGAACAAGCAAGTTAGACATTTAAGAGCACTAAATAGAGTACAACGGTCCACATTGATGCTTTGGAATTGCTCAACTCTCTACATAGAGGAGCTTTTCACGTTTTTGTGCAATTTCACACATAACTTGGTCTATTAGTGTCTTTATCTTACGAAACGTGGCACGAAGGCTCAACCAGCAAGTTAGACTCTTAAGAGCACTAAATAGAGTACAACGGTTCACATTGATTCTTTGGAATTGCTCAACTCACTCCATAGAGGAGCTTTTCACTTTTTGTGCAATTACAAACATAACTCGGTTTATTCGCATCTTTACCTTACGAAACGTGGCATGAAGGCTCAACTAGAAAGTTAGACTTTTAAGAGCACTCAATTGAGTACAACGGTCCACATTGTTGCTTTGGAATTGCTCAACTCTCTCCATAGAGGAGCTTTTCACGTTTTTGTGCAATTTCACACGTAACTTTGTCTATTCACGTCTTTACCTTACGAAACGTGGCACGAAGGCTCAACTAGCAAGTTAGACTTTTAATGGCACAAAATACAGTACAACGGTCAACATTGATTCTTTGGAATTGCTCTACTCTCCCCATAGAGGAGCTTTTCACGTCGTTGAGCAGTTTGAGATATAACTTGGTCTATTCGCGTCTTTACCTTACGAAACGTGGCACGAAGGCCCAACAAGCATATTAGACTTTTAAGAGCACTAAATAGAGTACAACGGTCCACATTGATGCTTTGGAATTGCTCAACTCTCTCCATAGAGGAGCTTTTCTCGTTTTTGTGCAATTTCAAACATAACTTGGTCTATCCGCGTCTTTACCTTACGAAACGTGGCATGAAGGCTCAACTAGCAAGTTAGACGTTTAAGAGCACTAAATAGAGTACAACGGTCCACATTGATGCTTTGCAATTGCTCAACTCTCTCCATAGAGGAGCTTTTAACGTTTTTGGGCAATTTCACACATAACTTGGTCTATTCGCGTCTTTACCTTACGAAACGTTGCACCAAGGCTCAACTAGCAAGTTAGACTTTTAAGAGCACTAAATAGAGTACAACGGTCCACATTGGTGCTTTGGAATTGCTCAACTCTCTCCATAGAGGAGTTTTTCACGTTTTTGGGCAATCTCAAACAGAACTTGGTCTATTCGCGTCTTTACCTTGCGAAACGTGGCACGAAGGCTCAACTAGCAAGTTAGACTTTTAAGAGCGCTATATAGAGTACAACGGTCCGCATTGATGCTTTGGAATTGCTCAGCTCTCTCCATAGAGGAGCTTTTCACGTTTTTGTGCAATTTCAAACATAACTTGGTCTATTCACATCTGTACCTTACGAAACGTGGCACGAAGGCTCAACTAGCAAGTTAGACTTTTAAGAGCTCTCAATAGAGTACAACGGTCCACATTGATCCTTTGGAATTGCTCAACTCTCTCCATAGAGGAGGTTTTCACGTCGTTGAGCAATTTGAGACATAACTTGGTCTATTCGCGTCTTTACCTTACGAAACGTGGTATGAAGGCTGAACAAGCAAGTTAGACAACTAACAGCACTAAATAGAGTACAACAGTCCACATTGATGCATTGGAATTGCTCAAGTCTCTCCATAGAGGAGCTTTTCATGTTTTTGTGAAATTTCACATGTAACTTGGTCTATTCGTGTCTTTATCTTACGAAACGTGGCACGAAGGCTGAACTAGCAAGTTAGACTCTTAAGAGCACTAAATAGAGTACAACGGTCCACATCGATTCTTTGGAATTGCTCAACTCTCTCCATAGAGGAGCTTTTCACGTCTTTCAGCAATTTGAGACATAACTTGGTCTATTCGCGTCTTTATCTTACGAAACGTGGCACGAAGGCTCAACTAGCAAGTTAGACTTTTAATGGCACAAAATAGAGTACAACGGTCAACATTGATTCTTTGGAATTGCTCTACTCTCCCCATAGAGGAGCTTTTCACGTCGTTGAGCAGTTTGAGATATAACTTGGTCTATTCGCGTCTTTACCTTACGAAACGTGGCACGAAGGCCCAACAAGCATATTAGACTTTTAAGAGCACTAAATAGAGTACAACGGTCCACATTGATGCTTTGGAATTGCTCAACTCTCTCCATAGAGGAGCTTTTCTCGTTTTTGTGCAATTTCAAACATAACTTGGTCTATCCGCGTCTTTACCTTACGAAACGTGGCATGAAGGCTCAACTAGCAAGTTAGACGTTTAAGAGCACTAAATAGAGTACAACGGTCCACATTGATGCTTTGCAATTGCTCAACTCTCTCCATAGAGGAGCTTTTAACGTTTTTGGGCAATTTCACACATAACTTGGTCTATTCGCGTCTTTACCTTACGAAACGTTGCACCAAGGCTCAACTAGCAAGTTAGACTTTTAAGAGCACTAAATAGAGTACAACGGTCCACATTGGTGCTTTGGAATTGCTCAACTCTCTCCATAGAGGAGTTTTTCACGTTTTTGGGCAATCTCAAACAGAACTTGGTCTATTCGCGTCTTTACCTTGCGAAACGTGGCACGAAGGCTCAACTAGCAAGTTAGACTTTTAAGAGCGCTATATAGAGTACAACGGTCCGCATTGATGCTTTGGAATTGCTCAGCTCTCTCCATAGAGGAGCTTTTCACGTTTTTGTGCAATTTCAAACATAACTTGGTCTATTCACATCTGTACCTTACGAAACGTGGCACGAAGGCTCAACTAGCAAGTTAGACTTTTAAGAGCTCTCAATAGAGTACAACGGTCCACATTGATCCTTTGGAATTGCTCAACTCTCTCCATAGAGGAGGTTTTCACGTCGTTGAGCAATTTGAGACATAACTTGGTCTATTCGCGTCTTTACCTTACGAAACGTGGTATGAAGGCTGAACAAGCAAGTTAGACAACTAACAGCACTAAATAGAGTACAACAGTCCACATTGATGCATTGGAATTGCTCAAGTCTCTCCATAGAGGAGCTTTTCATGTTTTTGTGAAATTTCACATGTAACTTGGTCTATTCGTGTCTTTATCTTACGAAACGTGGCACGAAGGCTGAACTAGCAAGTTAGACTCTTAAGAGCACTAAATAGAGTACAACGGTCCACATCGATTCTTTGGAATTGCTCAACTCTCTCCATAGAGGAGCTTTTCACATCTTTCAGCAATTTGAGACATAACTTGGTCTATTCGCGTCTTTATCTTACGAAACGTGGCACGAAGGCTCAACTAGCAAGTTAGACTTTTAATGGCACAAAATAGAGTACAACGGTCAACATTGATTCTTTGGAATTGCTCTACTCTCCCCATAGAGGAGCTTTTCACGTCGTTGAGCAGTTTGAGATATAACTTGGTCTATTCGCGTCTTTACCTTACGAAACGTGGCACGAAGGCCCAACAAGCATATTAGACTTTTAAGAGCACTAAATAGAGTACAACGGTCCACATTGATGCTTTGGAATTGCTCAACTCTCTCCATAGAGGAGCTTTTCTCGTTTTTGTGCAATTTCAAACATAACTTGGTCTATCCGCGTCTTTACCTTACGAAACGTGGCATGAAGGCTCAACTAGCAAGTTAGACGTTTAAGAGCACTAAATAGAGTACAACGGTCCACATTGATGCTTTGCAATTGCTCAACTCTCTCCATAGAGGAGCTTTTAACGTTTTTGGGCAATTTCACACATAACTTGGTCTATTCGCGTCTTTACCTTACGAAACGTTGCACCAAGGCTCAACTAGCAAGTTAGACTTTTAAGAGCACTAAATAGAGTACAACGGTCCACATTGGTGCTTTGGAATTGCTCAACTGTCTCCATAGAGGAGTTTTTCACGTTTTTGGGCAATCTCAAACAGAACTTGGTCTATTCGCGTCTTTACCTTGCGAAACGTGGCACGAAGGCTCAACTAGCAAGTTAGACTTTTAAGAGCGCTATATAGAGTACAACGGTCCGCATTGATGCTTTGGAATTGCTCAGCTCTCTCCATAGAGGAGCTTTTCACGTTTTTGTGCAATTTCAAACATAACTTGGTCTATTCACATCTGTACCTTACGAAACGTGGCACGAAGGCTCAACTAGCAAGTTAAACTTTTAAGAGCTCTCAATAGAGTACAACGGTCCACATTGATGCTTTGGAATTGCTCAACTCTCTCCATAGAGGAGGTTTTCACGTCGTTGAGCAATTTGAGACATAACTTGGTCTATTCGCGTCTTTACCTTACGAAACGTGGTATGAAGGCTGAACAAGCAAGTTAGACAACTAACAGCACTAAATAGAGTACAACGGTCCACATTGATGCATTGGAATTGCTCAAGTCTCTCCATAGAGGAGCTTTTCATGTTTTTGTGAAATTTCACATGTAACTTGGTCTATTCGTGTCTTTATCTTACGAAACGTGGCACGAAGGCTGAACTAGCAAGTTAGACTCTTAAGAGCACTAAATAGAGTACAACGGTCCACATCGATTCTTTGGAATTGCTCAACTCTCTCCATAGAGGAGCTTTTCACGTCTTTCAGCAATTTGAGACATAACTTGGTCTATTCGCGTCTTTACCTTACGAAACGTGGCACGAAGGCTCAACTAGCAAGTTAGACTTTTAAGAGCACTAAATAGAGTACAACGGTCCACATTGATGCTTTGGAATTGCTCAACTCTCTCCATAGAGGAGCTTTTCACGTTTTTGTGCAATTTCAAACATAACTTGGTCTATTCGCGTCTTTACCTTACGAAACGTGGCACGAAGGCTCAACTAGCAAGTTAGACTTTTGAGAGCACTAAAAAGAGTACAACGGTCCACATTGATGCTTTGGAATTGCTCAACTCTCTCCATAGAGGAGCTTTTCACGTTTTTGGGCAATTTCACACTTAACTTCGTCTATTCGCGTCTTTATCTTACGAAACGTTGCACGAAGGCTCAACTAGCAACTTAGAATTTTAAGAGCACTAAATAGAGTAAAACGGTCCACATTGATGCTTTGGAATTGCTCAACTCTCTCCATAGAGGAGCTTTTCACGTTTTTGTGCAATTTCCAACATAACTTGGTCTATTCGCGTCTTTACCTTACGAAAAGTGGCACGAAGGCTCAACTAGCAAGTTAGACTTTTAAGAGCACTAAATAGAGTACAACGGTCCACATTGATGCTTTGGAATTGCTCAACTCTCTCGATAGAGGAGCTTTTCACGTTTTTGTCCAATTTCAAACATAACTTGGTCTATTCGCATCTTTACCTTATGAAACGTGGCACGAAGGCTCAACTAGCAAGTTAGACTTTTAAGAGCACTCAATAGAGTACAACGGTCCACATTGATGCTTTGGAATTGCGCAACTCACTCCGTAGAGGAGCTTTTCACGTCTTTGAGCAATTTAAAACATAAGTTGGTCTATTCGCGTCTTTACCTCACGAAACTTGGCACGAAGGCTCAACTAGCAAGTTAGACTTTTGAGAGTACTAAATAGAGTACAACGGTCCACATTGATGCTTTGGAATTGCTCAACTCTCTCCATAGAGGAGCTTTTCACGTTTTTGGGCAATTTCACACATAACTTCGTCTATTCGCATCTTTACCTTACGAAACGTTGCACGAAGGCTCAACTAGCAACTTAGACTTTTAAGATTACTAAATAGAGTACCACGGTCCACATTGATGCTTTGGAATTGCTCAACTCTCTCCATAGAGGAGCTTTTCACGTTTTTGTGCAATTTCCAACATAACTTGGTCTATTCGCGTCTTTACCTTACGAAAAGTGGCACGAAGGCTCAACTAGCAAGTTAGACTTTTAAGAGCACTAAATAGAGTACAACGGTCCACTTTGATGCTTTGGAATTGCTCAACTCTCTCGATAGAGGAGCTTTTCACGTTTTTGTCCAATTTCAAACATAACTTGGTCTATTCGCATCTTTACCTTATGAAACGTGGCACGAAGGCTCAACTAGCAAGTTAGACTTTTAAGAGCACTCAATAGAGTACAACGGTCCACATTGATGCTTTGGAATTGCTCAACTCTCTCGATAGAGGAGCTTTTCACGTTTTTGTCCAATTTCAAACATAACTTGGTCTATTCGCATCTTTACCTTATGAAACGTGGCACGAAGGCTCAACTAGCAAGTTAGACTTTTAAGAGCACTCAATTGAGTACAACGGTCCACATTGATGCTTTGGAATTGCGCAACTCACTCCGTAGAGGAGCTTTTCACGTCTTTGAGCAATTTAAAACATAAGTTGGTCTATTCGCGTCTTTACCTCACGAAACTTGGCACGACGGCTCAACTAGCAAGTTAGACTTTTGAGAGTACTAAATAGAGTACAACGGTCCACATTGATGCTTTGGAATTGCTCAACTCTCTCCATAGAGGAGCTTTTCACGTTTTTGGGCAATTTCACACATAACTTCGTCTATTCGCATCTTTACCTTACGAAACGTTGCACGAAGGCTCAACTAGCAACTTAGACTTTCAAGATTACTAAATAGAGTACCACGGTCCACATTGATGCTTTGGAATTGCTCAACTCTCTCCATAGAGGAGCTTTTCACGTTTTTGTGCAATTTCCAACATAACTTGGTCTGTTCGCGTCTTTACCTTATGAAACGTGGCACGAAGGCTCAACTAGCAAGTGAGACTTTTAAGAGCACTAAATAGAGTACAACGGTCCACATTGATGCTTTGGAATTGCTCAACTCTCTCCATAGAAGAGCTTTTCACGTTTTTGTTCAATTTCAAACATAACTTGGTCTATTCGCATCTTTATCTTATGAAACGTGGCACGAAGGCTCAACTAGCAAGTTAGACTTTTAAGAGCACTCAATAGAGTACAACGGTCCACATTGATGCTTTGGAATTGCGCAACTCTCTCCGTAGAGGAGCTTTTCACGACTTTGAGCAATTTGAGACATAAGTTGGTCTATTCGCCTGTTTACCTCACGAAACGTGGCACGAAGGCTGAACAAGCAAGTTAGACATTTAAGAGCACTAAACAGAGTACAATGGTCCACATTGATGCCTTGGAATTGCTCAACTCTCTATATAGAGGAGCTTCTCACGTTTTTGTGCAATTTCACACATAACTTGGTCTATTAGTGTCTTTACCTTACGAAACGTGGCACGAAGGATCAACCAGCAAGTTAGACTCTTAAGAGCACTAAATAGAGTACAACGGTTCACATTGATTCTTTGGAATTGCTCAACTCTCTCCATAGAGGAGCTTTTCACGTTTTTGTGCAATTACAAACACAACTCGGTTTATTCGCATCTTTACCTTACGAAATGTGGCATGAAGGCTCAACTAGCAAGTTAGACTTTTAAGAGCACTCAATTGAGTACAACGGTCCACATTGATGCTTTGGAATTGCTCAACTCTCTCCATAGAGGAGCTTTTCATGTTTTTGTGCAATTTCACACGTAACTTGGTCTATTCGCGTCTTTACCCTACGAAACGTGGCACGAAGGTTCAACTAGCAAGTTAGACTTTTAATAGCACAAAATAGAGTACAACGGTCCACATTGATTCTTTGGAATTGCTCTACTCTCTCCATATACGAGCTTTTCACGTCGTTCAGCAGTTTGAGATGTAGCTTGGTCTATTCGCGTCTTTACCTTACGAAACGTGGCACGAAGACCCAACTAGCAAGTTAGACTTTTAAAAGCACTAAATAGAGTACAGCGGTCCACATTGATGCTTTGGAATTGCTCAACTCTCTCCATAGAGGAGATTTTCACGTTTTTGTGCAATTTCAAACATAACTTGGTGTATTAGCAACTTTACCTTACGAAACGTGGCACGAAGGCTTAACTAGCACGTTAGACTTTTAAGGGCACTAAATAAAGTACAACGGTCCACATTGATGCGTTGGAATTGCTCAACTCTCTCCATAGAGGAGCTTTTCACGTTTTTGTGCAATTTCAAACATCACTTGGTCTATTCGCGTCTTTACCTTACGAAACGTGGCACGAAGGCTCAACTAGCAAGTTAGACTTTTAAGAGCACTATATAGAGTACAGCGGTCCACATTGATGCTTTGGAATTGCTCAACTCTCTCCATAGAGGAGATTTTCACGTTTTTGTGCAATTTCAAACATAACTTGGTGTATTAGCAACTTTACCTTACGAAACGTGGCACGAAGGCTTAACTAGCACGTTAGACTTTTAAGTTTTAAGGGCACTAAATAAAGTACAACGGTCCACATTGATGCGTTGGAATTGCTCAACTCTCTCCATAGAGGAGCTTTTCACGTTTTTGTGCAATTTCAAACATCACTTGGTCTATTCGCGTCTTTACCTTGCGAAACATGGCACGAAGGCTCAACTAGCAAGTTAGACTTTCAAGAGCACTATATAGAGTACAACGGTCCACATTGATGCTTTGGAATTGCTCAAGTCTCTCCATAAAGGAGCTTTTCACGTCTTTGAGCAATTTGAGACATAACATGGTCTATTCGCGTCTTTACCTTACGAAACGTGGCTTGAAGGCTGAACAAGCAAGTTAGACAATTAACAGCACTAAATAGAGTACAACGGTCTACATTGATGCTTTCGAATTGCTCAAGTCTCTCCATAGAGGAGCTTTTCACGTTTTTGTGAAATTTCACACGTAACTTGGTCTATTCGTGTCTTTATCTTACGAAACGTGGCACGAAGGATGAACTAGCAAGTTAGACTCTTAAGAGCACTAAATAGAGTACAACGGTCCACATCGATTCTTTGGAATGCTCAACTCTCTCCATAGAGGAGCATTTCACGTTTTTGTGCAAATGTAACATTAACTTGGTTTATTCGCATCTTTACTTTACGAAATCTGGCACAAAGGCTCAACTAGCAAGTTATACTTTTAAGAGCACTCAATTGAGTACAACGGTACATATTGATGCTTTGGAATTGCTCAACTCTCTCCATAGAGGAGCTTTTCATGTCTTTCAGCAATTTGAGACATAACTTGGTCTATTCGCGTCTTTACCTTACGAAACGTGGCACGAAGGCTCAACTAGCAAGTTAGACTTTTAAGATCACTAAATAGAGTACAACGGTCCACATTGATGCTTTGGAATTGCTCAACTCTATCCATAGAGGAGCTTTTCCCGTTTTTGTGCAATTTCAAATATAACTTGGTTTATTCGCGTCTTTACCTTACGAAACGTGGCACGAAGGCTCAACTAGCAAGTTAGACTTTTGAGAGCACTAAATAGAGTACAACGGTCCACATTGATGCTTTGGAATTGCTCAACTCTCTCCATAGAGGAGCTTTTCACATTTTTGGGCAATTTCACACATAACTTCGTCTATTCGCGTCTTTACCTTACGAAACGTTGCACGAAGGCTCAACTAGCAACTTAGACTTTTCAGAGCACTAAATAGAGTACAACGGTCCACATTGATGCTTTGGAATTGCTCAACTCTCTCCATAGAGGAGCTTTTCACGTTTTTGTATAATTTCCAACATAACTTGGTCTATTCGCGTCTTTACCTCACGAAAAGTGGCACGAAGGCTCAACTAGCAAGTTAGACTTTTAAGAGCACTAAATACAGTACAACGGTCCACATTGATGCTTTGGAATTGCTCAACTCTCTCCATAGAGGAGCTTCTCACGTTTTTGTGCAATTTCAAACATAACTTGGTCTATTCGCATCTTTACCTTATGAAACGTGGCACGAAGGCTCAACTAGCAAGTTAGACTTTTAAGAGAACTCAATAGAGTACAACGGTCCACATTGATGCTTTGGAATTGCGCAACTCTCTCCGTAGAGGAGCTTTTGACGTCTTTGAGCAATTTGAGACATAAGGTGGTCTATTCGCGTCTTTATCTCACGAAACGTGGCACGAAGGCTGAACAAGCAAGTTTGACATTTAAGAGCACTAAATAGAGTACAACGGTCCACATTGATGCCTTGGAATTGCTCAACTCTCTCCATAGAGGAGCTTTTCACGTTTTGTGTAATTTCACACATAACTTGGTCTATTAGTGTCTTTACCTTACGGAACGTGGCACGAAGGCTCAACCAGCAAGTTAGACTATTAAGAGCACAGCGGTCCATATTGATTCTTTGTAACTGCTCAACTCTCTCCATAGAGGAGCTTTTCACGTTTTTGTGCAATTACAAACATAACTCGGTTTATTCGCATCTTTACCTTACGAAACGTGGCATGAAGGCTCAACTAGCAAGTTATACTTTTAAGAGCACTCAATTGAGTACAACGGTCCACATTGATGCTTTGGAATTGCTCAACTCTCTCCATGGAGGAGCTTTTCACGTTTTTGTGCAATTTCACACGTAACTTGGTCTATTCGTGTCTTTATCTTACGAAACGTGGCACGAAAGCTGAACTAGCAAGTTAGACTCTTAAGATCACTAAATAGAGTACAACGGTCCACATTGATTCTTTGAAATTGCTCAACTCTCTCCATAGAGGAGCTTTTCACGTTTTTGTGCCATTACAAACATAACTTGGTTTATTCGCATCTTGACCTTACGAAATGTGGCACAAAGGCTCAACTAGCAAGTTAGACTATTAAGAGCACTCAATTGAGTACAACGGTCCATATTGATGCTTTGAAATTGCTCAACTCTCTCCATAGAGGAGCTTTTCACGTCTTTCAGCAATTTGAGACATAACTTGGTGTATTCGCGTCTTTACCTTACGAAACGTGGCACGAAGGCTCAACTAGCAAGTTAGACTTTTAAGAGCACTCAATAGAGTACAACGGTCCACATTGATGCTTTGGAATTGCGCAACTCTAATGGCAATTAACAAGTAGCACACAAATTTGAACTCTAATGATTTTCCTAATCAATATTCAATCCAATGCAAGATGTGATACAATATAGTGAATGACCAAATATCAAATAATCAAGAATTGCACAAAACAGATTTTCAAGCAACACACTGCACACAGATTTGTCAACTCAGATTTTACCTATCAAATGATGTCAAAATGCAACGAAATTTTATATGCAATGTCACAACACCTTAATAAACACTATATCAAAATTTCAGATCAAAATTCAAAGTTTTAGGCAGTCTGCTAATCTCGGACAGATTAGGGTTTTGAAAATCCTGCAGTTTGAAACAAGTAGTAAATATAAACAAGTAAACAAAAAAATCAACACAGCGATTTATAGTAGTTCGGAGACCCTTCTCCTACGTCTACTACCTAGATTCACCAACCTAGGATTTTCCCAACTCCACTAAGGTGTGGTTTTAAGAGACCCACAAAACTCCTTACACCAAGGGTTTCTAAGAACTCCCTCAAACTTCAATGTTTACAATTTCCCTTAACAAAGGGAATTTCTCAATGGGATTTTCAGCCAAGGTTCTCACAGGTTACCTCAAAGATATTTGGTATGGAACTCTCAAGATTACAGCAACACTCTCAAAGATAGGATTTTAAGAACAAGAGAGGTTTAGATTGTAAGTAAACAAAGCCTAAAGGATATAGGAACTTCCCTTTTGCAAAAGCAAGAGTAGTGAGAAGTCCTTGATTGTAGAGGCTTGTATTGGAGAAGATTGTTGTAGCAAATAGCAAGAAAGCTTGATGATTGATGAACTTGATAGCAAGAGGTTTCTCTCAAGGATAATTTTTTCAATTTGCTTCTCCGAGTTGTATGAAAGGGAAGATCCTCTTTTAAAGGCAATTCTCTCCTATGCTTGTAGCCATTGGATCAAACTTCAAGAGTTGATCTCTACCATCCATTGCAGCTCCTAATCTTGGTCATTGATGATTTGAGCAAACAAATCTCCACCATAGAGCATATAGACGTTGCACATGCTCCTTTTTTTAAGTCAAAAATTGCAAGCAAGAAAGTTGTCTTATGCACAACCATTTGATCAATGTATGTCTTCAAATCTTGACCATTCAAACTCTCTTTAATTCTCAGCCATGGATGTAGATTGTACTATGCCATCTTGTCCCTTCATTTTGAATCAAAGACTTCAAAAGTGATCCCTTAGTCAAGGATCTTGTTTGATTGCACCAACATAACTTTCTTGGTAGCACATGTCTTGAGTGAAAATGTCAAGGATCTTGTTTGATTGCACCAACCTAACTTTCTTGGTAGCACATGTCTTGAGTGAAAATGTCAAACAAGAATATATCACTAATGATAGAGAGGACAAGGTTTGTCCCACATGTTTGAAAAGAGTTGTATCTCCATGAAGACCACAACCAATAGCCTCAATGTTTGATTCATTCAACTTGATTAAGTGCCTTAGTGGAAAGTTGGCAAATATAGGATTTTTCATAGTTTCCTAGAGCTCCAAGCTCATTCTTAGAAACTGGACTTCGACCACTCTTGAACATACTGAATTCTGAGCCATATGAGACCACAATGATGATTAACCTACAAGGAAATAGGAGGTAGAACTCCCCAATTGCATGTAAGCTCAAAGAGCTTCATATAGAGCGCATAGGTTAATTATATTAGAAAAACAAACCAGAAAATTCATATTACTGCATGATAAATCATTTTATATGTATTAGAATGTCCATGTAAAATTTCATAACAATCGGAAATCGTTTGGTCACTCAACCAAGCAATTTGATCACTAATAGTGAAACCGATAAATTCTAAGTGTAAATTCAAAGTCATTTTGCAAACTCAGTGTAAATGGCCTTTTCTCTTGAACTTTACTAAATCAAATATGTTCATAGTGATGAAACTAAGATGCACACGAAATTTCATTTAAATCGGAGTTCATTTGGTTCACCACGTTCACAAAGAACACATATGCACAAAATTAGGTAAAACCTAGTTTTGGCGGAATTTAAGCATATGACCAAATATATATGTGATGCACTTAATTTCTCATGATTATAGTCCTAGAACATATATTAAGCCTTCATGTGCATGTGGTTCAAGTTTCAGGTCATTTCGACCTAAGTTGGTTAAGATATGATAATTGGAAAATTAATGCTCTAACTTAGTTCATGTATGTTTGTTTTCAAAACTTAATTTCCAGCACTATCTCAAAAATATATAGTCATTTAAATTCAATTCATATAAATCAAATATTGCTTTAATGTTTCATTATCATTTATAAATGATTTAATATCATCAAAATTAGACATATAGGACCATAGGTCCAACACTTTTCACGTCTTTGAGCAATTTGAGACATAAATTGGTCTATTCACGTCTTTACCTCACGAAACGTGGCACGAAGGCTGAACAAGCAAGTTAGACATTTAAGAGCACTAAATAGAGTACAACGGTCCACATTGATGCTTCGGAATTGCTCAACTCTCTCCATAGAGGAGCTTTTCACGTTTTTGTGCAATTACAAACATAACTCGGTTTATTCGCATCTTTACCTTACGAAACGTGGCATGAAGGCTCAACTAGCAAGTTAGACTTTTAAGAGCACTCAATTGAGTACAACGGTCCACATTGATGCTTTGGAATTGCTAAACTCTCTCCATAGAGGAGCTTTTCACGTCTTTGAGCGGTTTGAGACATAACTTGGTCTATTCGCGTCTTTACCTTACGAAACGTGGCACGAAGGCTCAACTAGCAAGTTAGACTTTTAAAAGCACTAAATAGAGTACAACGGTCCACATTTATGCTTTGGAATTGCTCAACTCTCTCCATAGAATAGCTTTTCACGTTTTTGTGCAATTTCAAACATAATTTGGTCTATTCGCGTCTTTACCTTACGAAACGTGGCACGAAGGCTCACCTAGAAAGTTAGACTTTTAAGAGCACTAAATTGAGTACAACGGTCCATATTGATGCTTTGGAATTGCCCAACTCTCTCCGTAGAGGAGCTTTTGACGTTTTTGTGCAATTTCAAACATAACTTGGTCTATTCGCATCTTTACCTTACGAAACATGCCACGAAGGCTCAACTAGCAAGTTAGACTTTTAAGACCACTCAATAGAGTACAACGGTCCACATTGATGCTTTGGAATTGCTCAACTCTCTCCGTAGAGGAGCTTTTCACGTCTTTGAGTAATTTGAGACATAACTTGGTCCATTCGCATCTTTACGTTACGAAACGTGGCACGAAGGCTCAACTAGCAAGTTAGACTTTTAAAAGCACTAAATAGAGTACAACGGTCCACATTGATGCCTTGGAATTTCTCAACTCTCTCCATAGAATAGCTTTTCACGTTTTTGTGCAATTTCAAACATAATTTGGTCTATTCGCGTCTTTACCTTACGAAACGTGGCACGAAGGCTCACCTAGCAAGTTAGACATTTAAGAGCACTAAATAGAGTACAACGGACCACATTGATGCTTTGGAATTGCTCAACTCTCTCCATAGAGGAGCTTTTCGCGTTTTTATGCAATTTCACACATAACTTGGTCTATTCGCGTCTTTACCTTATGAAACGTGCCACGAAGCCTCATCTCGCAAGTTAGAAATTTATGAGCACTCAATTGAGTACAACGGTCCAGATTGATGCTTTGGAATTGCTCAACTCTCTCCATAGAGGAGCTTGCCACGTCGTTCAGTAATTTGAGACATAACTTGGTCTATTCGCGTCTTTACCTTACGAAACGTGGCACGAAGGCTAAACTAACAAGTTAGACTTTTAATAGCACTAAATAGAGTACAACGGTCCACATTGATGCTTTCAAATTGCTCAACTCTCTCCATAGAGAAGCTTTTCACGTCTTTGAGTAGTTTGAGACATAACTTGGACTATTCGCGTCTTTACCTTATGAAACGTGGCACGAAGGCTCATCTAGCAAGTTAGACTTTTAAGAGCACTAAATAGAGTACAACGGTCCACATTGATGCTTTGGAAGTACTCAACTCTTTCCATAGAGGAGCTTTTCACGTTTTTGAGCAATTTCAAACATAACTTGGTCTATTCGCATCTTTACCTTACCAAAAGTGGCATGAAGGCTCAACTAGCAAGTTAGACTTTTAAGAGCACTAAGTAGAGTACAACGGTCCACATTGATGCTTTGGAATTGCTCAACTCTTTCCATGGAGGAGCTTTTCACGTTTTTGAGCAATTTCAGACATAACTTGGTCTATTCGCATCTTTACCTTACGAAACGTGGTATGAAGGCTCAACTAGCAAATTAGACCTTTAAGAGCACTCAATAGAGTACAACGGTCCACATTTATACTTTGGAATTGCTCAACTCTCTCCACAGAGGAGCTTTTCACGTTTTTGTGCAATTTGAGACATAACTTGGTCTATTCGCGTCTTTACCTTACGAAACGTGGCATGAACGCTCAACTAGCATGTTAGACTTTTAGGAGCACTAAATAGAGTACAACGGTTGACAATGATGCTTTGGAATTTCTCAACTCTTTCCATAGAGGAGCTTTTCACGTTTTTGAGCAATTTCAAACATAACTTGGTCTATTTGCGTCTTTACCTTACAAAACGTGGCACGAAAGCTCAACTAGCAATTTAGACTTTTAAGAGCACTAAATAGAGTACAACGGTACACACTGATGCTTTGGAATTGCTCAACTCTCTCCATAGAGGGGATTTTTACGTTTTTGTGCAATTTGAGACATAACTTGGTCTATTCGCGTCTTTACCTTACAAAACGTGGCACAAAGGCTGAACTAGCAATTTAGACTTTTAAGAGCACTAAATAGAGTACAACGGTCCACACTGATGCTTTGGAATTGCTCAAGTCTCTCCATAGAGGAGATTTTCACGTTTTTGTGCAATTTGAGACATAACTTCGTCTATTCGTTTCTTTACCTTACGAAACGTGGCACGAAGTCTCAACTAGCAAGTTAGACTTTTAGGAGCACTAAATAGAGTACAACGGTCCACATTGATGCTTTGGAATTGATCAACTCTTTCCATAGAGGAGCTTTTCACGTTTTTGAGCATTTTCAAACCTAACTTGGTCTATTCGCATCTTTACCTTACGAAACGTGGCACGAAGGCTCAACTTGCAAGTTAGACTTTTAAGAGCACTAAATAGAGTACAAAGGTTGACATTGATGTTTTGGGATTGCTCAACTCTCTCCATAGAGGAGCTTTTCACGTTTTTATGCAATTTCAAACATAACTTGGTCTATTCACATCTTTACCTTACGAAACGTGGCACGAAGGCTCAACTAGCAAGTTACACTTTTAAAAGCACTCAATAGATTAAAACGGTCCACATTGATGCTTTGGAATTGCTCAACTCTCTCCACAGAGGAGCTTTTCACGTTTTTGTGCAATTTGAGACATAACTTGGTCTATTCGCGTCTTTCCATAGTCGAGCCTTTCACGTTTTTGAGCAATTTGAGACATAACTTGGTCTAATCGCATGTTTACCTTACGAAACGTGGCACGAAGGCTCGACTAGCAAGTTAGACTTTTAAGAGCACTAAATAGAGTACAACGGCCCACATTGATGCTTTGGAATTGCTCAACTCTCCCCGTGGAGGAGCTTTTCACGTTTTTGTGCAATTTCAAACATTACTTGGTCTATTCGCGTCTTTACCTTACGGAACGTGGCACGAATGCTCAACTAGCGAGTTAGACTTTTAAGAGCACTCAATAGAGTACAACGGTCAACATTAATGCTTTCGAATTGCTCAACTCTCTCCACAGACGAGCTTTTCACGTTTTTGTTCAATTTGAGACATAACTTGGTCTATTCGCGTCTTTGCGTTACGAAACGTGCCACGAAGGCTCAACTAGTAAGTTAGACTTTTAGGAGCACTAGATAGAGTACAACGGTCCACGTTGACACTTTGGAATTGCTGAACTCTTTCCATAGAGGAGTTTTCACGTTTTTGTGCAATTGCAAACATAACTTGGTCTATTCGCATCTTTACCTTATGAAACGTGGCACGAAGGCTCAACTAGCAGGTTAGACTTTTAAGAGCACTCAATTGAGTACAACGGTCCACATTGATGCTTCGAAATTCCTCAACTCTCTCCACAGAGGAGCTTTTCACGTTTTTTTGCAATTTGAGACATAACTTGGTCCATTCGCGTCTTTACCTTACGAAACGTGGCACGAAGGCTAAACAAGAAAGTTAGACATTTAAGAGCACTAAATAGAGTACAACGGTCCACATTGATGCTTTGCAATTGCTCAGCTCTCTCCATAGAGGAGCTTTTCACGTTTTTGTGCAATTTCACACATAACTTGGTCTATTCGCGTCTTTACCTTACGAAACTTGGCACGAAGGCTCAACTAGCAAGTTAGACGTTTAAGAGCACTCAATTGAGTACAATGGTCTACATTGATGCTTTGGAATTGCTCAACTCTCTCCATAGAGGAGCTTTCCACGTCGTTCAGCAATTTGAGACATAACTTGGTCTATTCGCGTCTTTACCTTACGAAACGTGGCACGAAGGCTCAACTAGCAAGTTAGACTTTTAATAGCACTAAATAGTGTACAACGGTCCACATTGATGCTTTCGAATTGCTCAAATCTCTCCGTAGAGGAGCTTTTTACGTTTTTATGCAATTTCAAACATAACTTGGTATATTCGCATCTTTACCTTACGGAACGTGGCACGAATGCTCAACTATCAAGTTAGACTTTTAAGAGCACTCAATAGAGTACAACAGTCCACATTGATGCTTTCGAATTGCTCAACTCTCTCCATAGAGAAGCTTTTCACGTCTTTGAGCAGTTTGAGGCATAACTTGGTCTATTCGCATCTTTACCTTACGAAACGTGGCACGAAGGCTCAACTAGTAAGTTAGACTTTTAAGAGCACTAAATAGAGTACAACGGTCCACATTGATGCTTTGGAATTGCTCAACTTTTTCCATAGAGTAGCTTTTCATGTTTTTGAGCAATTTCAGACATAACTTGGTCTATTCGCATCTTTGCCTTACGAAAGTAGCATGAAGGCTCAACTAGCAAGTTAGACTTTTAAGAGCACTAAATAGAGTATAACGGTCAACTTTGATGCTTTGGAATTGCTCTACTCTCTCCATAGAGGAGCTTTGCACGTCTTTGACCAATTTCAGACATAACTTGGTCTATTCGCGTCTTCACCTTACGAAACGTGGCACTAAGGCTCAACTAGCAAGTTACACTTTTAAGAGCACTAAATAGAGTACAACGGTCCACATTCATGCTTTGGAATTGCTCAACTCTCTCCATAGAGGAGCTATGCACGTCTTTGACCAATTTCAGACATAACTTGGTCTATTCGCGTCTTCACCTTACGAAACGTGGCACTAAGGCTCAACTAGCAAGTTACACTTTTAAGAGCACTAAATAGAGTACAACGGTCCACATTCATGCTTTGGAATTGCTCAACTCTCTCCATAGAGGTGCTTTTCACTTTTTTGTGCAATTTCAGACATAACTTGGTCTATTCGCATCTTTACCTTACGAAACGTGGCACGAAGGCTCAACTAGCAAGTTAGACCTTTAAGAGCACTCAATAGAGTACAACGGTCCACATTGATACTTTGGAATTGCTCAACTCTCTCCATAGAGGAGCTTTCCACGTCGTTCAGCAATTTGAGACATAACTTGGTCTATTCGCGTCTTTACCTTACGAAACGTGGCACGAAGGCTCAACTAGCAAGTTAGACTTTTAATAGCACTAAATAGTGTACAACGGTCCACATTGATGCTTTCGAATTGCTCAAATCTCTCCGTAGAGGAGCTTTTTACGTTTTTATGCAATTTCAAACATAACTTGGTATATTCGCATCTTTACCTTACGGAACGTGGCACGAATGCTCAACTATCAAGTTAGACTTTTAAGAGCACTCAATAGAGTACAACAGTCCACATTGATGCTATCGAATTGCTCAACTCTCTCCATAGAGAAGCTTTTCACGTCTTTGAGCAGTTTGAGGCATAACTTGGTCTATTCGCATCTTTACCTTACGAAACGTGGCACGAAGGCTCAACTAGTAAGTTAGACTTTTAAGAGCACTAAATAGAGTACAACGGTCCACATTGATGCTTTGGAATTGCTCAACTCTTTCCATAGAGTAGCTTTTCATGTTTTTGAGCAATTTCAGACATAACTTGGTCTATTCGCATCTTTACCTTACGAAAGTAGCATGAAGGCTCAACTAGCAAGTTAGACTTTTAAGAGCACTAAATAGAGTATAACGGTCAACTTTGATGCTTTGGAATTGCTCTACTCTCTCCATAGAGGAGCTTTGCACGTCTTTGACCAATTTCAGACATAACTTGGTCTATTCGCGTCTTCACCTTACGAAACGTGGCACTAAGGCTCAACTAGCAAGTTACACTTTTAAGAGCACTAAATAGAGTACAACGGTCCACATTCATGCTTTGGAATTGCTCAACTCTCTCCATAGAGGTGCTTTTCACGTTTTTGTGCAATTTCAGACATAACTTGGTCTATTCGCATCTTTACCTTACGAAACGTGGCACGAAGGCTTAACTAGCAAGTTAGACCTTTAAGAGCACTCAATAGAGTACAACGGTCCACATTGATACTTTGGAATTGCTCAACTCTCTCCATAGAGGAGCTTTTCACGTTTTTGTGCAATTTGAGACATAACTTGGTCTATTCACGTCTTTACCTTGAGAAACGTGGCATGAACGCTTAACTAGCAAGTTAGACTTTTAGGAGCACTAAATAGAGTACAACGGTTGACATTGATGCTTTGGAATTTCTCAACTCTTTCCATAGATGAGCTTTTGACGTTTTTGAGCAATTTCAAACATAACTTGGTCTATTGCATCTTTACCTTACGAAATGTGGCACAAATGCTCAACTAGCAAGTTAGACTTTTAAGAGCACTAAATAGAGTACAACGGTCTACATTGATGCTTTGGAATTGCTCAACTCTCTCCATAGAGCAGCTTTTCACTTTTTTGTTCAATTTCAATCATAACTTGGTCTATTCGCGTCTTTATCTTACGAAACGTGGCCTGAAGACTCAACTAGCAAGTTAGACTCTTAAGAGCACTAAATAGAGTACAACGGTCCGCATTGATTCTTTGGAATTGCTCAACTCTCTCTATAGAGGAGCTTTTCACGTTTTTGTGCAATTTGAGACATTACTTGGTCTATTCGCGTCTTTCCCTTACAAAACGTGGCACGAAGGCTCACCTAGCAATTTCGACTTTTAAGAGCACTAAATAGAGTACAAAGGTCGACATTGATGCTTTGGGATTGCTCAACTCTCTCCATAGAGGAGCTTTTCACATTTTTATGCAATTTCAAACATAACTTGGTCTATTCGCATCTTTACCTTACGGAACGTGGCACGAAGGCTCAACTAGCAAGTTAGACTTTTAAAAGCACTCAATAGAGTACAACGGTCCACATTGATGCTTTGGAATTGCTCAACTCTCTCCACAGAGGAGCTTTGCACGTTTTTGTGCAATTTGAGACATAACTTGGTGTATTCGCGTCTTTCCATAGACGAGCTTTTCACGTTGTTGAGCAATTTCAATCCTAACTTAGTCTATTCGCATCTTTACCTTACGAAACGTGGCACGAAGGCTCAACTACCAAGTTAGACTTTTAAGAGCACCAAATAGAGTACAAAGGTCGACATTGATGCTCTGGAATTGCTTAACTCTCTCCATAGAGGAGCTTTTCACGTTTTTGTGCAATTTCACTAACTTGGTCTATTCGCGTCTTTACCTTACGAAACGTGGCACGAGGCTCAACTAGCAAGTTAGACGTTTAAGAGCACTCAATTGAGTACAACGGTCCATATTGATGCTTTGGAATTGGTCAACTCTCTCCATAGAGGAGCTTGCCACGTCGTTCAGCAATTTGAGACATAACTTGGTCTATTCGCGTCTTTACCTTACGAAACGTGGCACGAAGGCTCAACTAGCAAGTTAGACTTTTAAGAGCACTAAATAGAGTACAACGGTCCACATTGATACTTTGGAATTGCTCAACGCTCTCCATAGAGGAGCTTTTCACGTTTTTGTGCAATTTGAGACATAACTTGGTCTATTCACGTCTTTACCTTGAGAAACGTGGCATGAACGCTTAACTAGCAAGTTAGACTTTTAGGAGCACTAAATAGAGTACAACGGTTGACATTGATGCTTTGGAATTTCTCAACTCTTTCCATAGATGAGCTTTTGACGTTTTTGAGCAATTTCAAACATAACTTGGTCTCTTCGCATCTTTACCTTACGAAACATGCCACGAAGGCTCAACTAGCAAGTTAGACTTTTAAGACCACTCAATAGAGTACAACGGTCCACATTGATGCTTTGGAATTGCTCAACTCTCTCCGTAGAGGAGCTTTTCACATCTTTGAGCAATTTGAGACATAACTTGGTCCATTCGCATCTTTACGTTACGAAACGTGGCACGAAGGCTCAACTAGCAAGTTAGACTTTTAAAAGCACTAAATAGAGTACAACGGTCCACATTGATGCTTTGGAATTGCTCAACTCTCTCCATAGAATAGCTTTTCACGTTTTTGTGCAATTTCAAACATAATTTGGTCTATTCGCGTCTTTACCTTACGAAACGTGGCACGAAGGCTCACCTAGCAAGTTAGACATTTAAGAGCACTTAATAGAGTACAACGGACCACATTGATGCTTTGGAATTGCTCAACTCTCTCCATAGAGGAGCTTTTCACGTTTTTATGCAATTTCACACATAACTTGGTCTATTCGCGTCTTTACCTTATGAAACGTGGCACAAAGCCTCATCTCGCAAGTTAGAAATTTATGAGCACTCAATTGAGTACAACGGTCCAGATTGATGCTTTGGAATTGCTCAACTCTCTCCATAGAGGAGCTTGCCACGTCGTTCAGTAATTTGAGACATAACTTGGTATATTCGCGTCTTTACCTTACGAAACGTGGCACGAAGGCTAAACTAACAAGTTAGACTTTTAATAGCACTAAATAGAGTACAACGGTCCACATTGATGCTTTCAAATTGCTCAACTCTCTCCATAGAGAAGCTTTTCACGTCTTTGAGTAGTTTGAGGCATAACTTGGACTATTCGCGTCTTTACCTTACGAAACGTGGCACGAAGGCTCAACTAGCAAGTTAGACTTTCAAGAGCACTAAATAGAGTACAACGGTCCACATTGATGCTTTGGAATTGCTCAACTCTTTCCATAGAGGAGCTTTTCACGTTTTTGAGCAATTTCAAACATAACTTGGTCTATTCGCATCTTTACCTTACGAAACGTGGTACGAAGGCTCAACTAGCAAATTAGACCTTTAAGAGCACTCAATAGAGTACAACGGTCCACATTTATACTTTGGAATTGCTCAACTCTCTCCACAGAGGAGCTTTTCACGTTTTTATGCAATTTGAGACATAACTTGGTCTATTCGCGTCTTTACCTTACGAAACGTGGCATGAACGCTCAACTAGCATGTTAGACTTTTAGAAGCACTAAATAGAGTACAACGGTTGACAATGATGCTTTGGAATTTCTCAACTCTTTCCATAGAGGAGCTTTTCACGTTTTTGAGCAATTTCAAACATAACTTGGTCTATTTGCGTCTTTACCTTACAAAACGTGGAACGAAGGCTCAACTAGCAATTTAAACTTTTAAGAGCACTAAATAGAGTACAACCGTACACACTGATGCTTTGGAATTGCTCAACTCTCTCCATAGAGGAACTTTTCACGTTTTTGTGCAATTTGAGACATAACTTGGTCTATTCGCGTCTTTACCTTTCAAAACGTGGCACAAAGGCTCAACTAGCAATTTAGACTTTTAAGAGCACTAAATAGAGTACAACGGTCCACACTGATGCTTTGGAATTGCTCAAGTCTCTCCATAGAGGAGATTTTCACGTTTTTGTGCAATTTGAGACATAACTTCGTCTATTCGTTTCTTTACCTTACGAAACGTGGCACGAAGGCTCAACTAGCAAGTTAGACTTTTAGGAGCACTAAATAGAGTACAACGGTCCACATTGATGCCTTGGAATTGATCAACTCTTTCCATAGAGGAGCTTTTCACGTTTTTGAGCATTTTCAAACCTAACTTGGTCTATTCACATCTTTACCTTACGAAACGTGGCACGAAGGCTCAACTAGCAAGTTACACTTTTAAGAGCACTCAATAGATTAAAACGGTCCACATTGATGCTTTGGAATTGCTCAACTCTCTCCAAAGAGGAGCTTTTCACGTTTTTGTGCAATTTGAGACATAACTTGGTCTATTCGCGTCTTTCCATAGACGAGCCTTTCACGTTTTTGAGCAATTTGAGACATAACTTCGTCTAATCGCATGTTTACCTTACGAAACGTGGCACGAAGGCTCGACTAGCAAGTTAGACTTTTAAGAGCACTAAATAGAGTACAACGGCCCACATTGATGCTTTGGAATTGCTCAACTCTCTCCGTGGAGGAGCTTTCCACGTTTTTGTGCAATTTCAAACATTACTTGGTCTATTCGCGTCTTTACCTTACGGAACGTGGCACGAATGCTCAACTAGCAAGTTAGACTTTTAAGAGCACTCAATAGAGTACAACGGTCAACATTAATGCTTTCGAATTGCTCAACTCTCTCCACAGACGAGCTTTTCACGTTTTTGTTCAATTTGAGACATAACTTGGTCTATTCGCGTCTTTGCGTTACGAAACGTGCCACGAAGGCTCAACTAGTAAGTTAGACTTTTAGGAGCACTAGATAGAGTACAATGGTCCACGTTGACGCTTTGGAATTGCTGAACTCTTTCCATAGAGGAGTTTTCACGTTTTTGTGCAATTGCAAACATAACTTGGTCTATTCGCATCTTTACCTTATGAAACGTGGCACGAAGGCTCAACTAACAGGTTAGACTTTTAAGAGCACTCAATTGAGTACAACGGTCCACATTGATGCTTCGAAATTCCTCAACTCTCTCCACAGAGGAGCTTTTCACGTTTTTTTGCAATTTGAGACATAACTTGGTTCATTCGCGTCTTTACCTTACGAAACGTGGCACGAAGGCTAAACAAGAAAGTTAGACATTTAAGAGCACTAAATAGAATACAACGGTCCACATTGATGCTTTGCAATTGCTCAACTCTCTCCATAGAGGAGCTTTCCACGTCGTTCAGCAATTTGAGACATAACTTGGTCTATTCGCGTCTTTACCTTACGAAACGTGGCACGAAGGCTCAACTAGCAAGTTAGACTTTTAATAGCACTAAATAGTGTACAACGGTCCACATTGATGCTTTCGAATTGCTCAAATCTCTCCGTAGAGGAGCTTTTTACGTTTTTATGCAATTTCAAACATAACTTGGTATATTCGCATCTTTACCTTACGGAACGTGGCACGAATGCTCAACTTGCAAGTTAGACTTTTAAGAGCACTAAATAGAGTACAACAGTCCACATTGATGCTTTCGAATTGCTCAACTCTCTCCATAGAGAAGCTTTTCACGTCTTTGAGCAGTTTAAGGCATAACTTGGTCTATTCGCATCTTTACCTTACGAAACGTGGCACGAAGGCTCAACTAGTAAGTTAGACTTTTAAGAGCACTAAATAGAGTACAACGGTCTACATTGATGCTTTGGAATTGCTCAACTCTCTCCATAGAGTAGCTTTTCATGTTTTTGAGCAATTTCAGACATAACTTGGTCTATTCGCATCTTTACCTTACGAAAGTGGCATGAAGGCTCAACTAGCAAGTTAGACTTTTAAGAGCACTAAATAGAGTATAACGGTCGACTTTGATGCTTTGGAATTGCTCTACTCTCTCCATAGAGGAGCTTTCCACGTCTTTGACCAATTTCAGACATAACTTGGTCTATTCGCGTCTTCACCTTACGAAACGTGGCACTAAGGCTCAACTAGCAAGTTACACTTTTAAGAGCACTAAATAGAGTACAACGGTCCACATTCATGCTTTGGAATTGCTCAACTCTCTCCATAGAGGTGCTTTTCACGTTTTTGTGCAATTTCAAACATAACTTGGTCTATTCGCATCTTTACCTTACGAAACGTGGCACGAAGGCTCAACTAGCAAGTTAGATCTTTAAGAGCACTCAATAGAGTACAACGGTCCACATTGATACTTTGGAATTGCTCAACTCTCTCCATAGAGGAGCTTTTCACGTTTTTGTGCAATTTGAGACATAACTTGGTCTATTCACGTCTTTACCTTGAGAAACGTGGCATGAACGCTTAACTAGCAAGTTAGACTTTTAGGAGCACTAAATAGAGTACAACGGTTGACATTGATGCTTTGGAATTTCTCAACTCTTTCCATAGATGAGCTTTTGACGTTTTTGAGCAATTTCAAACATAACTTGGTCTATTGCATCTTTACCTTAAGAAATGTGGCACTAATGATCAACTAGCAAGTTAGACTTTTAAGAGCACTAAATAGAGTACAACGGTCCACATTCATGCTTTGGAATTGCTCAACTCTCTCCATAGAGGAGCTTTTCACTTTTTTGTTCAATTTCAAACATAACTTGGTCTATTCGCGTCTTTATCTTACGAAACGTGGCACGAAGGCTCAACTAGTAAGTTAGACTCTTAAGAGCACTAAATAGAGTACAACGGTCCACATTGATGCTTTGGGATTGCTCAACTCTCTCCATAGAGGAGCTTTTCACGTTTTTATGCAATTTCAAACATAACTTGGTCTATTCGCATCTTTACCTTACGGGGCACGAAGGCTCAACTAGCAAGTTAGACTTTTAAGAGCACTCAATAGAGTACAGCGGTCCACATTGATGCTTTGGAATTGCTCAAATCTCTCCACAGAGGAGCTTTTCACGTTTTTGTGCAATTTGAGACATAACTTGGTCTATTCGCGTCTTTCCATAGACGAGCTTTTCACGTTGTTGAGCAATTTCAATCCTAACTTGGTCTATTCGCATCTTTACCTTACGAAACGTGGCACGAAGGCTCAACTACCAAGTTAGACTTTTAAGAGCACTAAATAGAGTACAAAGGTCGACATTGATGCTCTGGAATTGCTTAACTCTCTCCATAGAGGAGCTTTTCACGTTTTTGTATAATTTCACTAACTTGGTCTATTCGCGTCTTTACCTTACGAAACGTGGCACGAGGCTCAACTAGCAAGTTAGACGTTTAAGAGCACTCAATTGAGTACAACGGTCCATATTGATGCTTTGGAATTGCTCAACTCTCTCCATAGAGGAGCTTGCCACGTCGTTCAGCAATTTGAGACATAATTTGGTCTATTCGCGTCTTTACCTTAAGAAACGTGGCACGAAGCCTCAACTAGCAAGTTAGACTTTTAAGAGCACTAAATAGAGCACAACGGTCCACATTCATGCTTTGGAATTGCTCAACTCTCTCCATAGAGGTGCTTTTCACGTTTTTGTGCAATTTCAGACATAACTTGGTCTATTCGCATCTTTACCTTACGAAACGTGGCACGAAGGCTCAACTAGCAAGTTAGACCTTTAGGAGCACTCAATAGAGTACAACGGTCCACATTGATACTTTGGAATTGCTCAACGCTCTCCATAGAGGAGCTTTTCACGTTTTTGTGCAATTTGAGACATAACTTGGTCTATTCACGTCTTTACCTTGAGAAACGTGGCATGAACGCTTAACTAGCAAGTTAGACTTTTAGGAGCACTAAATAGAGTACAACGGTTGACATTGATGCTTTGGAATTTCTCAACTCTTTCCATAGATGAGCTTTTGACGTCTTTGAGCAATTTCAAACATAACTTGGTCTGTTGCATCTTTACCTTACGAAATGTGGCACAAATGCTCAACTAGCAAGTTAGACTTTTCAGAGCACTAAATAGAGTACAACGGTCCACATTGATGCTTTGGAATTGCTCAACTCTCTCCATAGAGGAGCTTTTCACTTTTTTGTTCAATTTCAAACATAACTTGGTCTATTCGCGTCTTTATCTTACGAAACGTGGCACGAAGACTCAACTAGCAAGTTAGACTCTTAAGAGCACTAAATAGAGTACAACGGTTCGCATTGATTCTTTGGAATTGCTCAACTCTCTCTATAGAGGAGCTTTTCACGTTTTTGTGCAATTTGAGACATAACTTGGTCTATTCGCGTCTTTCCCTTACAAAACGTGGCACGAAGGCTCACCTAGCAATTTAGACTTTTAAGAGCACTAAATAGAGTACAAAGGTCGACATTGATGCTTTGGGATTGCTCAACTCTCTCCATAGAGGAGCTTTTCACGTTTTTATGCAATTTCAAACATAACTTGGTCTATTCGCATCTTTACCTTACGGAACGTGGCACGAACGCTCAACTAGCAAGTTAGACTTTTAAGAGCACTCAATAGAGTACAACAGTCCACATTGATGCTTTGGAATTGCTCAACTCTCTCCACAAAGGAGCTTTTCACGTTTTTGTGCAATTTGAGACATAACTTGGTCTATTCGCGTCTTTCCATAGACGAGCTTTTCACGTTGTTGAGCAATTTCAATCCTAACTTGGTCTATTCGCATCTTTACCTTACGAAACGTGGCACGAAGGCTCAACTACCAAGTTAGACTTTTAAGAGCACTAAATAGAGTACAAAGGTCGACATTGATGCTCTGGAATTGCTTAACTCTCTCCATAGAGGAGCTTCTCACGTTTTTGTGCAACTTCACACATAACTTGGTCTATTCGCGTCTTTACCTTACGAAACGTGGCACGAGGCTCAACTAGCAAGTTAAACTTTTAAGAGCACTAAATAGAGTACAAATGTCGACATTGATGCTTCGGAATTGCTCAACTCTCTACATAGAGGAGTGTTTCACGTTTTTATGCAATTTCAAACATAACTTGGTCTATTCGCATCTTTACCTTACGAAACGTGGCACGAAGGCTCAACTAGCAAGTTAGACTTTTAAGAGAGCACTAAATAGATTACAACGGTCCACATTGATGCTTTGGAATTACTCAACTCTCTCCATAGAGGAGCTTTTCACGTTTTTGAGGAATTTCAAACCTAACTTGGTCTTTTCGCATCTTTACCTTACGAAACGTGGCACGAAGGCTCAACTACCATGTTAGACTTTTAAGAGCACTAACTAGAGTACAACGGTCGACATTGATGCTCTGGAATTGCTCAACTCTCTCCATAGAGGACCTTTTCACGTCTTTGAGCAATTTAAGACATAACTTGGTCTATTAGCGTCTTTACCTTACGGAACACGGCACGAAGGCTCGACTAGCATGTTAGACTTTTAAGAGCACTAAATAGAGTACAACGGTCCACATTGATGCTTTGGAATTGCTCAACTCTCTCCGTAGAGGAGTTTTTCACGTTTTTGTGCAATTTCACACATAACTTAGTCTATTAGCGTATTTACTTTACGAAATGTGGCATGAAGGCTCAACTAGCAAGTTATACTTTTAAGAGCACTAAATAGAGTACAACGGTCCACATTGATGCTTTGGAATTGCTCAACTCTCTCCATAGAGGAGCTTTTAACGTTTTTGTGCAATTTCAAACATAACTTGGTCTATTCGCGTCTTTATCTTACGAAACGTGGCACGAAGGCTCAACTAGCAAGTTAGACTTTTAAGAGCACTCAATAGAGTACAACGGTCCACATTGATGCTTTCGAATTGCTCAACTCTCTCCACAGATGTGCTTTTCACGTTTTTGTTCAATTTGAGACATAACTTGGTCCATTCGTGTCTTTGCGTTACGAAACGTGGCACGAAGGCTCAACTAGTAAGTTAGACTTTTAGGAGCACTAGATAGAGTACAACGGTCCACATTGACGCTTTTGGAATTGCTCAACTCTTTCCATAGAGGAGTTTTCACGTTTTTGTGCAATTGCAAATATAACTTGGTCTATTCGCATCTTTACCTTATGAAACGTGGCACGAAGGCTCAACTAGCAAGTTAGACTTTTAGGACCACTCAATTGAGTACAACGGTACACTTTGATGCTTTGGAAATTCTCAACTCTCTCCATAGAGGAGCTTTTCACGTTTTTATGCAATTTCAAACATAACTTGGTCTATTCGCATCTTTACCTTACGGAACGTGGCACGAATGCTCAACTAGAAAGTTGAACTTTTAAGAGCACTCAACAGAGTACAACGGTGGACATTGATCCTTTCGAATTGCTCAACTCTCTCCACAGACGAGCTTTTCACGTTTTTGTTCAATTTGAGACATCACTTGGTCTATTCGCGTCTTTGCGTTACGAAACGTGGCACGAAGACTCAACTAGTAAGTTAGACTTTTAGGAGCACAAGATAGAGTACAACGGTCCATATTGACGCTTTGGAATTGCTCAACTCTTTCCATAGAGGAGTTTTCACGTTTTTGTGCAATTGCAAACATAAGTTGGTCTATTCGAATCTTTACCTTATGAAACGTGGCACGAAGGCTCAACTAGCAAGTTAGACATTTAAGAGCACTCAATTGAGTACAACAGTCCACATTGATGCTTTGGAATTGCTCAACTCTCTCCATCGAGGAGCTTTTCACGTCTTTGAGCAATTTGAGGCAGAACTTGGTCTATTCGTGTCTTTACCTTACGAAACGTGGCACTAAGGCTCAACTAGCAAGTTAGACTTTTAATTGCACTAAATAGAGTACAACGGTTCACATTGATGCTTTGCAATTGCTCAACTTTCTCCGTGGAGGAGCTTTTCACGTTTTTGTGCAATTTCACACATAACTAGTCTATTAGCGCCTTTACTTTACGAAATGTGGCACGAAGGCTCAACTTGCAAGTTAGACATTTAAGAGAGCACTAAATAGAGTACAACGGTCCACATCGATGCTTTGAAATTGCTCAACTCTCTCCATGGAGAAGCTTTTCACGATTTTGTGCAATTTCAAACATAACTTGGTCTATTCGCGTCTTTACCTTACGAAACATGGCACGAAGGCTCAACTAGTAAGTTAGACTTTTAAGAGCACTAAATAGTGTACAACGATCGACATTGATGATTCGGAATCGCTCAACTCTCTCCGTGGAGGAGCTTTTCATGTTTTTATGCAATTTCAAATATAACTTGGTCTATTCGCATCTTTACCTTACGGAACGTGGCACGAATGCTCAACTAGCAAGTTAGACTTTTAAGAGCACTCAATAGAGTACAACGGTCCACATTGATGCATTTGAATTGCTCAACTCTCTCCACAGATGACCTTTTCACGTTTTTGTTCAATTTGAGACATAACTTGGTCTATGCGCGTCTTTGCGTTTCGAAACGTGGCACGAAGGCTCAACAAGTAAGTTAGACTTTTAGGAGCACTAGATAGAGTACCACGGTCCACATTAATGCTTTGGAATTGCTCAACTCTTTCCATAGAGGAGTTTTCACGTTTTTGTGCAATTGCTAACATAACTTGGTCTATTCGCATCTTTACCTTATGAAACGTGGCACGAAGGGTCAACTAGGAAGTTAGACTTTTAAGAGCACTAAATAGAGTACAACGGTCGACATTGATGCTCTGGAATTGCTCAACTCTCTCCATAGAGGACCTTTTCACGTCGTTGAGCAATTTAAGACATAACTTGGTCTATTAGCGTCTTTACCTTACGGAACACGGCACGAAGGCTCGACTAGCATGTTAGACTTTTAAGAGCACCAAATAGAGTACAACGGTCCACATTGATGCTTTGGAATTTCTCAACTCTCTCCGTAGAGGAGTTTTTCACGTTTTTGTGCAATTTCACACATAACTTAGTCTATTAGTGTATTTACTTTACGAAATGTGGCATGAAGGCTCAACTAGCAAGTTATACTTTTAAGAGCACTAAATAGAGTACAACGGTCCACATTGATGCTTTGGAATTGCTCAACTCTCTCCATAGAGGAGCTTTTAACGTTTTTGTGCAATTTCAAACATAACTTGGTCTATTCACGTCTTTACCTTACGAAACGTGGCACCAAGGCTCAACTAGAAAGTTAGACTTTTAAGAGCACTCAATAGAGTACAACGGTCCACATTGATGCTTTCGAATTGCTCAACTCTCTCCACAGATGAGCTTTTCACGTTTTTGTTCAATTTGAGACATAACTTGGTCCATTCGTGTCTTTGCGTTACGAAATGTGGCACGAAGGCTCAACTAGTAAGTTAGACTTTTAGGAGCACTAGATAGAGTACAACGGTCCACATTGACGCTTTTGGAATTGCTCAACTCTTTCCATAGAGGAGTTTTCACGTTTTTGTGCAATTGCAAATATAACTTGGTCTATTCGCATCTTTACCTTATGAAACGTGGCACGAAGGCTCAACTAGCAAGTTAGACTTTTAGGACCACTCAATTGAGTACAACGGTCCACTTTGATGCTTTGGAAATTCTCAACTCTCTCCATAGAGGAGCTTTTCACGTTTTTATGCAATTTCAAACATAACTTGGTCTATTCGCATCTTTACCTTACGGAACGTGGCACGAATGCTCAACTAGAAAGTTGGACTTTTAAGAGCACTCAACAGAGTACAACGGTCGACATTGATCCTTTCGAATTGCTCAACTCTCTCCACAGACGAGCTTTTCACGTTTTTGTTCAATTTGAGACATCACTTGGTCTATTCGCGTCTTTGCGTTACGAAACGTGGCACGAAGACTCAACTAGTAAGTTAGACTTTTAGGAGCACAAGATAGAGTACAACGGTCCATATTGACGCTTTGGAATTGCTCAACTCTTTCCATAGAGGAGTTTTCACGTTTTTGTGCAATTGCAAACATAAGTTGGTCTATTCGAATCTTTACCTTATGAAACGTGGCACGAAGGCTCAACTAGCAAGTTAGACATTTAAGAGCACTCAATTGAGTACAACAGTCCACATTGATGCTTTGGAATTGCTCAACTCTCTCCATAGAGGAGCTTTTCACGTCTTTGAGCAATTTGAGGCAGAACTTGGTCTATTCGTGTCTTTACCTTACGAAACGTGGCACGAAGGCTCAACTAGCAAGTTAGACTTTTAATAGCACTAAATAGAGTACAACGGTTCACATTGATGCTTTGCAATTGCTCAACTTTCTCCGTGGAGGAGCTTTTCACGTTTTTGTGCAATTTCACACATAACTAGTCTATTAGCGCCTTTACTTTACGAAATGTGGCACGAAGGCTCAACTAGCAAGTTACACATTTAAGAGAGCACTAAATAGAGTACAACGGTCCACATCGATGCTTTGAAATTGCTCAACTCTCTCCATGGAGAAGCTTTTCATGATTTTGTGCAATTTCAAACATAACTTGGTCTATTCGCGTCTTCACCTTACGAAACATGGCACGAAGGCTCAACTAGTAAGTTAGACTTTTAAGAGCACTAAACAGAGTACAACGATCGACATTGATGATTCGGAATCGCTCAACTCTCTCCGTAGAGGAGCTTTTCATGTTTTTATGCAATTTCAAATATAACTTGGTCTATTCGCATCTTTACCTTACGGAACGTGGCACGAATGCTCAACTAGCAAGTTAGACTTTTAAGAGCACTCAATAGAGTACAACGGTCCACAATGATGCATTTGAATTGCTCAACTCTCTCCACAGATGACCTTTTCACGTTTTTGTTCAATTTGAGACATAACTTGGTCTATGCGCGTCTTTGCGTTTCGAAACGTGGCACGAAGGCTCAACAAGTAAGTTAGACTTTTAGGAGCACTAGATAGAGTACCACGGTCCACATTGATGCTTTGGAATTGCTCAACTCTTTCCATAGAGGAGTTTTCACGTTTTTGTGCAATTGCAAACATAACTTGGTCTATTCGCATCTTTACCTTTTGAAACGTGGCACGAAGGGTCAACTAGGAAGTTAGACTTTTAAGAGCACTAAGTAGAGTACAACGGTCGACATTGATGCTCTGGAATTGCTCAACTCTCTCCATAGAGGACCTTTTCACGTCTTTGAGCAATTTAAGACATAACTTGGTCTATTAGCGTCTTTACCTTACGGAACACGGCACGAAGGCTCGACTAGCATGTTAGACTTTTAAGAGCACCAAATAGAGTACAACGGTCCACATTGACGCTTTGGAATTTCTCAACTCTCTCCGTAGAGGAGTTTTTCACGTTTTTGTGCAATTTCACACATAACTTAGTCTATTAGCGTATTTACTTTACGAAATGTGGCATGAAGGCTCAACTAGCAAGTTATACTTTTAAGAGCACTAAATAGAGTACAACGGTCCACATTGATGCTTTGGAATTGCTCAACTCTCTCCATAGAGGAGCTTTTAACGTTTTTGTGCAATTTCAAACATAACTTGGTCTATTCACGTCTTTACCTTACGAAACGTGGCACCAAGGCTCAACTAGAAAGTTAGACTTTTAAGAGCACTCAATAGAGTACAACGGTCCACATTGATGCTTTCGAATTGCTCAACTCTCTCCACAGATGAGCTTTTCACGTTTTTGTTCAATTTGAGACATAACTTGGTCCATTCGTGTCTTTGCGTTACGAAACGTGGCACGAAGGCTCAACTAGTAAGTTAGACTTTTAGGAGCACTAGATAGAGTACAACGGTCCACATTGACGCTTTTGGAATTGCTCAACTCTTTCCATAGAGGAGTTTTCACGTTTTTGTGCAATTGCAAATATAACTTGGTCTATTCGCATCTTTACCTTATGAAACGTGGCACGAAGGCTCAACTAGCAAGTTAGACTTTTAGGACCACTCAATTGAGTACAACGGTACACTTTGATGCTTTGGAAATTCTCAACTCTCTCCATAGAGGAGCTTTTCACGTTTTTATGCAATTTCAAACATAACTTGGTCTATTCGCATCTTTACCTTACGGAACGTGGCACGAATGCTCAACTACAAAGTTGAACTTTTAAGAGCACTCAACAGAGTACAACGGTGGACATTGATCCTTTCGAATTGCTCAACTCTCTCCACAGACGAGCTTTTCACGTTTTTGTTCAATTTGAGACATCACTTGGTCTATTCGCGTCTTTGCGTTACGAAACGTGGCATGAAGACTCAACTAGTAAGTTAGACTTTTAGGAGCACAAGATAGAGTACAACGGTCCATATTGACGCTTTGGAATTGCTCAACTCTTTCCATAGAGGAGTTTTCACGTTTTTGTGCAATTGCAAACATAAGTTGGTCTATTCGAATCTTTACCTTATGAAACGTGGCACGAAGTCTCAACTAGCAAGTTAGACATTTAAGAGCACTCAATTGAGTACAACAGTCCACATTGATGCTTTGGAATTGCTCAACTCTCTCCATAGAGGAGCTTTTCACGTCTTTGAGCAATTTGAGGCAGAACTTGGTCTATTCGTGTCTTTACCTTACGAAACGTGGCACTAAGGCTCAACTAGCAAGTTAGACTTTTAATAGCACTAAATAGAGTACAACGGTTCACATTGATGCTTTGCAATTGCTCAACTTTCTCCGTGGAGGAGCTTTTCACGTTTTTGTGCAATTTCACACATAACTAGTCTATTAGCGCCTTTACTTTACGAAATGTGGCACGAAGGCTCAACTAGCAAGTTAGACATTTAAGAGAGCACTAAATAGAGTACAACGGTCCACATCGATGCTTTGAAATTGCTCAACTCTCTCCATGGAGAAGCTTTTCACGATTTTGTGCAATTTCAAACATAACTTGGTCTATTCGCGTCTTCACCTTACGAAACATGGCACGAAGGCTCAACTAGTAAGTTAGACTTTTAAGAGCACTAAATAGTGTACAACGATCGACATTGATGATTCGGAATCGCTCAACTCTCTCCGTAGAGGAGCTTTTCATGTTTTTATGCAATTTCAAATATAACTTGGTCTATTCGCATCTTTACCTTACGGAACGTGGCACGAATGCTCAACTAGCAAGTTAGACTTTTAAGAGCACTCAATAGAGTACAACGGTCCACATTGATGCATTTGAATTGCTCAACTCTCTCCACAGATGACCTTTTCACGTTTTTGTTCAATTTGAGACATAACTTGATCTATGCGCGTCTTTGCGTTTCGAAACGTGGCACGAAGGCTCAACAAGTAAGTTAGACTTTTAGGAGCACTAGATAGAGTACCACGGTCCACATAAATGCTTTGGAATTGCTCAACTCTTTCCATAGAGGAGTTTTCACGTTTTTGTGCAATTGCAAACATAACTTGGTCTATTCGCATCTTTACCTTATGAAACGTGGCACGAAGGGTCAACTAGGAAGTTAGACTTTTAAGAGCACTAAATAGAGTACAACGGTCGACATTGATGCTCTGGAATTGCTCAACTCTCTCCATAGAGGACCTTTTCACGTCTTTGAGCAATTTAAGACATAACTTGGTCTATTAGCGTCTTTACCTTACGGAACACGGCACGAAGGCTCGACTAGCATGTTAGACTTTTAAGAGCACCAAATAGAGTACAACGGTCCACATTGATGCTTTGGAATTTCTCAACTCTCTCCGTAGAGGAGTTTTTCACGTTTTTGTGTAATTTCACACATAACTTAGTCTATTAGCGTATTTACTTTACGAAATGTGGCATGAAGGCTCAACTAGCAAGTTATACTTTTAAGAGCACTAAATAGAGTACAACGGTCCACATTGATGCTTTGGAATTGCTCAACTCTCTCCATAGAGGAGCTTTTAACGTTTTTGTGCAATTTCAAACATAACTTGGTCTATTCACGTCTTTACCTTACGAAACGTGGCACCAAGGCTCAACTAGAAAGTTAGACTTTTAAGAGCACTCAATAGAGTACAACGGTCCACATTGATGCTTTCGAATTGCTCAACTCTCTCCACAGATGAGCTTTTCACGTTTTTGTTCAATTTGAGACATAACTTGGTCCATTCGTGTCTTTGCGTTACGAAACGTGGCACGAAGGCTCAACTAGTAAGTTAGACTTTTAGGAGCACTAGATAGAGTACAACGGTCCACATTGACGCTTTTGGAATTGCTCAACTCTTTCCATAGAGGAGTTTTCACGTTTTTGTGCAATTGCAAATATAACTTGGTCTATTCGCATCTTTACCTTATGAAACGTGGCACGAAGGCTCAACTAGCAAGTTAGACTTTTAGGACCACTCAATTGAGTACAACGGTCCACTTTGATGCTTTGGAAATTCTCAACTCTCTCCATAGAGGAGCTTTTCACGTTTTTATGCAATTTCAAACATAACTTGCTCTATTCGCATCTTTACCTTACGGAACGTGGCACGAATGCTCAACTAGAAAGTTGGACTTTTAAGAGCACTCAACAGAGTACAACGGTCGACATTGATCCTTTCGAATTGCTCAACTCTCTCAACAGACAAGCTTTTCACGTTTTTGTTCAATTTGAGACATAACTTGGTCTATTCGCGTCTTTGCGTTACGAAACGTGGCGCGAAGGCTCAACTAGTAAGTTAGACTTTTAGGAGCACAAGATAGAGTACAACGGTCCATATTGACGCTTTGGAATTGCTCAACTCTTTCCATAGAGGAGTTTTCACGTTTTTGTGCAATTGCAAACATAAGTTGGTCTATTCGAATCTTTACCTTATGAAACGTGGCACGAAGGCTCAACTAGCAAGTTAGACATTTAAGAGCACTCAATTGAGTACAACAGTCCACATTGATGCTTTGGAATTGCTCAACTCTCTCCATAAAGGAGCTTTTCACGTCTTTGAGCAATTTGAGGCAGAACTTGGTCTATTCGTGTCTTTACCTTACGAAACGTGGCACTAAGGCTCAACTAGCAAGTTAGACTTTTAATAGCACAAAATAGAGTACAACGGTTCACATTGATGCTTTGCAATTGCTCAACTTTCTCCGTGGAGGAGCTTTTCACGTTTTTGTGCAATTTCACACATAACTAGTCTATTAGCGCCTTTACTTTACGAAATGTGGCACGAAGGCTCAACTAGCAAGTTAGACAGTTAAGAGAGCACTAAATAGAGTACAACGGTCCACATCGATGCTTTGAAATTGCTCAACTCTCTCCATAGAGAAGCTTTTCACGATTTTGTGCAATTTCAAACATAACTTGGTCTATTCGCGTCTTCACCTTACGAAACATGGCACGAAGGCTCAACTAGTAAGTTAGACTTTTAAGAGCACTAAAGAGAGTACAACGATCGACATTGATGATTCGGAATCGCTCAACTCTCTCCGTAGAGGAGCTTTTCATGTTTTTATGCAATTTCAAATATAACTTGGTCTATTCGCATCTTTACCTTACGGAACGTGGCACGAATGCTCAACTAGCAAGTTAGACTTTTAAGAGCACTCAATAGAGTTCAACGGTCCACATTGATGCATTTGAATTGCTCAACTCTCTCCACAGATGACCTTTTCACGTTTTTGTTCAATTTGAGACATAACTTGGTCTATGCGCGTCTTTGCGTTTCGAAACGTGGCACGAAGGCTCAACAAGTAAGTTAGACTTTTAGGAGCACTAGATAGAGTACCACGGTCCACATTGATGCTTTGGAATTGCTCAACTCTTTCCATAGAGGAGTTTTCACGTTTTTGTGCAATTGCAAACATAACTTGGTCTATTCGCATCTTTACCTTATGAAACGTGGCACGAAGGGTCAACTAGGAAGTTAGACTTTTAAGAGCACTAAATAGAGCACAACGGTCGACATTGATGCTCTGGAATTGCTCAACTCTCTCCATAGAGGACCTTTTCACGTCTTTGAGCAATTTAAGACATAACTTGGTCTATTAGCGTCTTTACCTTACGGAACACGGCACGAAGGCTCGACTAGCATGTTAGACTTTTAAGAGCACCAAATAGAGTACAACGGTCCACATTGACGCTTTGGAATTTCTCAACTCTCTCCGTAGAGGAGTTTTTCACGTTTTTGTGCAATTTCACACATAACTTAGTCTATTAGCGTATTTACTTTACGAAATGTGGCATGAAGGCTCAACTAGCAAGTTATACTTTTAAGAGCACTAAATAGAGTACAACGGTCCACATTGATGCTTTGGAATTGCTCAACTCTCTCCATAGAGGAGCTTTTAACGTTTTTGTGCAATTTCAAACATAACTTGGTCTATTCACGTCTTTACCTTACGAAACGTGGCACCAAGGCTTAACTAGAAAGTTAGACTTTTAAGAGCACTCAATAGAGTACAACGGTCCACATTGATGCTTTCGAATTGCTCAACTCTCTCCACAGATGAGCTTTTCACGTTTTTGTTCAATTTGAGACATAACTTGGTCCATTCGTGTCTTTGCGTTACGAAACGTGGCACGAAGGCTCAACTAGTAAGTTAGACTTTTAGGAGCACTAGATAGAGTACAACGGTCCACATTGACGCTTTTGGAATTGCTCAACTCTTTCCATAGAGGAGTTTTCACGTTTTTGTGCAATTGCAAATATAACTTGGTCTATTCGCATCTTTACCTTATGAAACGTGGCACGAAGGGTCAACTAGGAAGTTAGACTTTTAAGAGCACTAAATAGAGTACAACGGTCGACATTGATGCTCTGGAATTGCTCAACTCTCTCCATAGAGGACCTTTTCACGTCTTTGAGCAATTTAAGACATAACTTGGTCTATTAGCGTCTTTACCTTACGGAACACGGCACGAAGGCTCGACTAGCATGTTAGACTTTTAAGAGCACCAAATAGAGTACAACGGTCCACATTGATGCTTTGGAATTTCTCAACTCTCTCCGTAGAGGAGTTTTTCACGTTTTTGTGTAATTTCACACATAACTTAGTCTATTAGCGTATTTACTTTACGAAATGTGGCATGAAGGCTCAACTAGCAAGTTATACTTTTAAGAGCACTAAATAGAGTACAACGGTCCACATTGATGCTTTGGAATTGCTCAACTCTCTCCATAGAGGAGCTTTTAACGTTTTTGTGCAATTTCAAACATAACTTGGTCTATTCACGTCTTTACCTTACGAAACGTGGCACCAAGGCTCAACTAGAAAGTTAGACTTTTAAGAGCACTCAATAGAGTACAACGGTCCACATTGATGCTTTCGAATTGCTCAACTCTCTCCACAGATGAGCTTTTCACGTTTTTGTTCAATTTGAGACATAACTTGGTCCATTCGTGTCTTTGCGTTACGAAACGTGGCACGAAGGCTCAACTAGTAAGTTAGACTTTTAGGAGCACTAGATAGAGTACAACGGTCCACATTGACGCTTTTGGAATTGCTCAACTCTTTCCATAGAGGAGTTTTCACGTTTTTGTGCAATTGCAAATATAACTTGGTCTATTCGCATCTTTACCTTATGAAACGTGGCACGAAGGCTCAACTAGCAAGTTAGACTTTTAGGACCACTCAATTGAGTACAACGGTCCACTTTGATGCTTTGGAAATTCTCAACTCTCTCCATAGAGGAGCTTTTCACGTTTTTATGCAATTTCAAACATAACTTGCTCTATTCGCATCTTTACCTTACGGAACGTGGCACGAATGCTCAACTAGAAAGTTGGACTTTTAAGAGCACTCAACAGAGTACAACGGTCGACATTGATCCTTTCGAATTGCTCAACTCTCTCAACAGACAAGCTTTTCACGTTTTTGTTCAATTTGAGACATAACTTGGTCTATTCGCGTCTTTGCGTTACGAAACGTGGCGCGAAGGCTCAACTAGTAAGTTAGACTTTTAGGAGCACAAGATAGAGTACAACGGTCCATATTGACGCTTTGGAATTGCTCAACTCTTTCCATAGAGGAGTTTTCACGTTTTTGTGCAATTGCAAACATAAGTTGGTCTATTCGAATCTTTACCTTATGAAACGTGGCACGAAGGCTCAACTAGCAAGTTAGACATTTAAGAGCACTCAATTGAGTACAACAGTCCACATTGATGCTTTGGAATTGCTCAACTCTCTCCATAAAGGAGCTTTTCACGTCTTTGAGCAATTTGAGGCAGAACTTGGTCTATTCGTGTCTTTACCTTACGAAACGTGGCACTAAGGCTCAACTAGCAAGTTAGACTTTTAATAGCACAAAATAGAGTACAACGGTTCACATTGATGCTTTGCAATTGCTCAACTTTCTCCGTGGAGGAGCTTTTCACGTTTTTGTGCAATTTCACACATAACTAGTCTATTAGCGCCTTTACTTTACGAAATGTGGCACGAAGGCTCAACTAGCAAGTTAGACAGTTAAGAGAGCACTAAATAGAGTACAACGGTCCACATCGATGCTTTGAAATTGCTCAACTCTCTCCATAGAGAAGCTTTTCACGATTTTGTGCAATTTCAAACATAACTTGGTCTATTCGCGTCTTCACCTTACGAAACATGGCACGAAGGCTCAACTAGTAAGTTAGACTTTTAAGAGCACTAAAGAGAGTACAACGATCGACATTGATGATTCGGAATCGCTCAACTCTCTCCGTAGAGGAGCTTTTCATGTTTTTATGCAATTTCAAATATAACTTGGTCTATTCGCATCTTTACCTTACGGAACGTGGCACGAATGCTCAACTAGCAAGTTAGACTTTTAAGAGCACTCAATAGAGTTCAACGGTCCACATTGATGCATTTGAATTGCTCAACTCTCTCCACAGATGACCTTTTCACGTTTTTGTTCAATTTGAGACATAACTTGGTCTATGCGCGTCTTTGCGTTTCGAAACGTGGCACGAAGGCTCAACAAGTAAGTTAGACTTTTAGGAGCACTAGATAGAGTACCACGGTCCACATTGATGCTTTGGAATTGCTCAACTCTTTCCATAGAGGAGTTTTCACGTTTTTGTGCAATTGCAAACATAACTTGGTCTATTCGCATCTTTACCTTATGAAACGTGGCACGAAGGGTCAACTAGGAAGTTAGACTTTTAAGAGCACTAAATAGAGCACAACGGTCGACATTGATGCTCTGGAATTGCTCAACTCTCTCCATAGAGGACCTTTTCACGTCTTTGAGCAATTTAAGACATAACTTGGTCTATTAGCGTCTTTACCTTACGGAACACGGCACGAAGGCTCGACTAGCATGTTAGACTTTTAAGAGCACCAAATAGAGTACAACGGTCCACATTGACGCTTTGGAATTTCTCAACTCTCTCCGTAGAGGAGTTTTTCACGTTTTTGTGCAATTTCACACATAACTTAGTCTATTAGCGTATTTACTTTACGAAATGTGGCATGAAGGCTCAACTAGCAAGTTATACTTTTAAGAGCACTAAATAGAGTACAACGGTCCACATTGATGCTTTGGAATTGCTCAACTCTCTCCATAGAGGAGCTTTTAACGTTTTTGTGCAATTTCAAACATAACTTGGTCTATTCACGTCTTTACCTTACGAAACGTGGCACCAAGGCTTAACTAGAAAGTTAGACTTTTAAGAGCACTCAATAGAGTACAACGGTCCACATTGATGCTTTCGAATTGCTCAACTCTCTCCACAGATGAGCTTTTCACGTTTTTGTTCAATTTGAGACATAACTTGGTCCATTCGTGTCTTTGCGTTACGAAACGTGGCACGAAGGCTCAACTAGTAAGTTAGACTTTTAGGAGCACTAGATAGAGTACAACGGTCCACATTGACGCTTTTGGAATTGCTCAACTCTTTCCATAGAGGAGTTTTCACGTTTTTGTGCAATTGCAAATATAACTTGGTCTATTCGCATCTTTACCTTATGAAACGTGGCACGAAGGCTCAACTAGCAAGTTAGACTTTTAGGACCACTCAATTGAGTACAACGGTCCACTTTGATGCTTTGGAAATTCTCAACTCTCTCCATAGAGGAGCTTTTCACGTTTTTATGCAATTTCAAACATAACTTGGTCTATTCGCATCTTTACCTTACGGAACGTGGCACGAATGCTCAACTAGAAAGTTGGACTTTTAAGAGCACTCAACAGAGTACAACGGTCGACATTGATCCTTTCGAATTGCTCAACTCTCTCCACAGACAAGCTTTTCACGTTTTTGTTCAATTTGAGACATAACTTGGTCTATTCGCGTCTTTGCGTTACGAAACGTGGCGCGAAGGCTCAACTAGTAAGTTAGACTTTTAGGAGCACAAGATAGAGTACAACGGTCCATATTGACGCTTTGGAATTGCTCAACTCTTTCCATAGAGGAGTTTTCACGTTTTTGTGCAATTGCAAACATAAGTTGGTCTATTCGAATCTTTACCTTATGAAACGTGGCACGAAGGCTCAACTAGCAAGTTAGACTTTTAGGACCACTCAATTGAGTACAACGGTCCACTTTGATGCTTTGGAAATTCTCAACTCTCTCCATAGAGGAGCTTTTCACGTTTTTATGCAATTTCAAACATAACTTGGTCTATTCGCATCTTTACCTTACGGAACGTGGCACGAATGCTCAACTAGAAAGTTGGACTTTTAAGAGCACTCAACAGAGTACAACGGTCGACATTGATCCTTTCGAATTGCTCAACTCTCTCCACAGACAAGCTTTTCACGTTTTTGTTCAATTTGAGACATAACTTGGTCTATTCGCGTCTTTGCGTTACGAAACGTGGCGCGAAGGCTCAACTAGTAAGTTAGACTTTTAGGAGCACAAGATAGAGTACAACGGTCCATATTGACGCTTTGGAATTGCTCAACTCTTTCCATAGAGGAGTTTTCACGTTTTTGTGCAATTGCAAACATAAGTTGGTCTATTCGAATCTTTACCTTATGAAACGTGGCACGAAGGCTCAACTAGCAAGTTAGACATTTAAGAGCACTCAGTTGAGTACAACAGTCCACATTGATGCTTTGGAATTGCTCAACTCTCTCCATAGAGGAACTTTTCACGTCTTTGAGCAATTTGAGGCAGAACTTGGTCTATTCGTGTCTTTACCTTACGAAACGTGGCACTAAGGCTCAACTAGCAAGTTAGACTTTTAATAGCACTAAATAGAGTACAACGGTCCACATTGATGCTTTGCAATTGCTCAACTTTCTCCGTGGAGGAGCTTTTCACGTTTTTGTGCAATTTCACACATAACTTAGTCTATTAGCGTCTTTACTTTCCGAAATGTGGCACGAAGGCTCAACTAGCAAGTTAGACATTTAAGAGAGCACTAAATAGAGTACAACGGTCCACATCGATGCTTTGAAATTGCTCAACTCTCTCCATAGAGAAGCTTTTCACGATTTTGTGCAATTTCAAACATAACTTGGTCTATTCGCGTCTTCACCTTACGAAACATGGCACGAAGGCTCAACTAGTAAGTTAGACTTTTAAGAGCACTAAATAGAGTACAACGATCGACATTGATGATTCGGAATCGCTCAACTCTCTCCGTAGAGGAGCTTTTCATGTTTTTATGCAATTTCAAATATAACTTGGTCTATTCGCATCTTTACCTTACGGAACGTGGCACGAATGCTCAACTAGCAAGTTAGACTTTTAAGAGCACTCAATAGAGTACAACGGTCCACATTGATGCATTTGAATTGCTCAACTCTCTCCACAGATGACCTTTTCACGTTTTTGTTCAATTTGAGACATAACTTGGTCTATGCGCGTCTTTGCGTTTCGAAACGTGGCACGAAGGCTCAACAAGTAAGTTAGACTTTTAGGAGCACTAGATAGAGTACCACGGTCCACATTAATGCTTTGGAATTGCTCAACTCTTTCCATAGAGGAGTTTTCACGTTTTTGTGCAATTGCAAACATAACTTGGTCTATTCGCATCTTTACCTTATGAAACGTGGCACGAAGGGTCAACTAGGAAGTTAGACTTTTAAGAGCACTAAATAGAGTACAACGGTCGACATTGATGCTCTGGAATTGCTCAACTCTCTCCATAGAGGACCTTTTCACGTCTTTGAGCAATTTAAGACATAACTTGGTCTATTAGCGTCTTTACCTTACGGAACACGGCACGAAGGCTCGACTAGCATGTTAGACTTTTAAGAGCACCAAATAGAGTACAACGGTCCACATTGATGCTTTGGAATTTCTCAACTCTCTCCGTAGAGGAGTTTTTCACGTTTTTGTGCAATTTCACACATAACTTAGTCTATTAGCGTATTTACTTTACGAAATGTGGCATGAAGGCTCAACTAGCAAGTTATACTTTTAAGAGCACTAAATAGAGTACAACGGTCCACATTGATGCTTTGGAATTGCTCAACTCTCTCCATAGAGGAGCTTTTAACGTTTTGTGCAATTTCAAACATAACTTGGTCTATTCACGTCTTTACCTTACGAAACGTGGCACCAAGGCTCAACTAGAAAGTTAGACTTTTAAGAGCACTCAATAGAGTACAACGGTCCACATTGATGCTTTCGAATTGCTCAACTCTCTCCACAGATGAGCTTTTCACGTTTTTGTTCAATTTGAGACATAACTTGGTCCATTCGTGTCTTTGCGTTACGAAACGTGGCACGAAGGCTCAACTAGTAAGTTAGACTTTTAGGAGCACTAGATAGAGTACAACGGTCCACATTGACGCTTTTGGAATTGCTCAACTCTTTCCATAGAGGAGTTTTCACGTTTTTGTGCAATTGCAAATATAACTTGGTCTATTCGCATCTTTACCTTATGAAACGTGGCACGAAGGCTCAACTAGCAAGTTAGACTTTTAGGACCACTCAATTGAGTACAACGGTCCACTTTGATGCTTTGGAAATTCTCAACTCTCTCCATAGAGGAGCTTTTCACGTTTTTATGCAATTTCAAACATAACTTGGTCTATTCGCATCTTTACCTTACGGAACGTGGCACGAATGCTCAACTAGAAAGTTGGACTTTTAAGAGCACTCAACAGAGTACAACGGTCGACATTGATCCTTTCGAATTGCTCAACTCTCTCCACAGACAAGCTTTTCACGTTTTTGTTCAATTTGAGACATAACTTGGTCTATTCGCGTCTTTGCGTTACGAAACGTGGCGCGAAGGCTCAACTAGTAAGTTAGACTTTTAGGAGCACAAGATAGAGTACAACGGTCCATATTGACGCTTTGGAATTGCTCAACTCTTTCCATAGAGGAGTTTTCACGTTTTTGTGCAATTGCAAACATAAGTTGGTCTATTCGAATCTTTACCTTATGAAACGTGGCACGAAGGCTCAACTAGCAAGTTAGACATTTAAGAGCACTCAATTGAGTACAACAGTCCACATTGATGCTTTGGAATTGCTCAACTCTCTCCATAAAGGAGCTTTTCACGTCTTTGAGCAATTTGAGGCAGAACTTGGTCTATTCGTGTCTTTACCTTACGAAACGTGGCACTAAGGCTCAACTAGCAAGTTAGACTTTTAATAGCACAAAATAGAGTACAACGGTTCACATTGATGCTTTGCAATTGCTCAACTTTCTCCGTGGAGGAGCTTTTCACGTTTTTGTGCAATTTCACACATAACTAGTCTATTAGCGCCTTTACTTTACGAAATGTGGCACGAAGGCTCAACTAGCAAGTTAGACATTTAAGACAGCACTAAATAGAGTACAACGGTCCACATCGATGCTTTGAAATTGCTCAACTCTCTCCATAGAGAAGCTTTTCACGATTTTGTGCAATTTCAAACATAACTTGGTCTATTCGCGTCTTCACCTTACGAAACATGGCACGAAGGCTCAACTAGTAAGTTAGACTTTTAAGAGCCCTAAATAGAGTACAACGATCGACATTGATGATTCGGAATCGCTCAACTCTCTCCGTAGAGGAGCTTTTCATGTTTTTATGCAATTTCAAATATAACTTGGTCTATTCGCATCTTTACCTTACGGAACGTGGCACGAATGCTCAACTAGCAAGTTAGACTTTTAAGAGCACTCAATAGAGTACAACGGTCCACATTGATGCATTTGAATTGCTCAACTCTCTCCACAGATGACCTTTTCACGTTTTTGTTCAATTTGAGACATAACTTGGTCTATGCGCGTCTTTGCGTTTCGAAACGTGGCACGAAGGCTCAACAAGTAAGTTAGACTTTTAGGAGCACTAGATAGAGTACCACGGTCCACATTGATGCTTTGGAATTGCTCAACTCTTTCCATAGAGGAGTTTTCACGTTTTTGTGCAATTGCAAACATAACTTGGTCTATTCGCATCTTTACCTTATGAAACGTGGCACGAAGGGTCAACTAGGAAGTTAGACTTTTAAGAGCACTAAATAGAGTACAACGGTCGACATTGATGCTCTGGAATTGCTCAACTCTCTCCATAGAGGACCTTTTCACGTCTTTGAGCAATTTAAGACATAACTTGGTCTATTAGCGTCTTTACCTTACGGAACACGGCACGAAGGCTCGACTAGCATGTTAGACTTTTAAGAGCACCAAATAGAGTACAACGGTCCACATTGATGCTTTGGAATTTCTCAACTCTCTCCGTAGAGGAGTTTTTCACGTTTTTGTGTAATTTCACACATAACTTATTCTATTAGCGTATTTACTTTACGAAATGTGGCATGAAGGCTCAACTAGCAAGTTATACTTTTAAGAGCACTAAATAGAGTACAACGGTCCACATTGATGCTTTGGAATTGCTCAACTCTCTCCATAGAGGAGCTTTTAACGTTTTTGTGCAATTTCAAACATAACTTGGTCTATTCACGTCTTTACCTTACGAAACGTGGCACCAAGGCTCAACTAGAAAGTTAGACTTTTAAGAGCACTCAATAGAGTACAACGGTCCACATTGATGCTTTCGAATTGCTCAACTCTCTCCACAGATGAGCTTTTCACGTTTTTGTTCAATTTGAGACATAACTTGGTCCATTCGTGTCTTTGCGTTACGAAACGTGGCACGAAGGCTCAACTACTAAGTTAGACTTTTAGAAGCACTAGATAGAGTACAACGGTCCACATTGACGCTTTTGGAATTGCTCAACTCTTTCCATAGAGGAGTTTTCACGTTTTTGTGCAATTGCAAATATAACTTGGTCTATTCGCATCTTTACCTTATGAAACGTGGCACGAAGGCTCAACTAGCAAGTTAGACTTTTAGGACCACTCAATTGAGTACAACGGTCCACTTTGATGCTTTGGAAATTCTCAACTCTCTCCATAGAGGAGCTTTTCACGTTTTTATGCAATTTCAAACATAACTTGGTCTATTCGCATCTTTACCTTACGGAACGTGGCACGAATGCTCAACTAGAAAGTTGGACTTTTAAGAGCACAAGATAGAGTACAACGGTCCATATTGACGCTTTGGAATTGCTCAACTCTTTCCATAGAGGAGCTTTTCACGTTTTTATGCAATTTCAAACATAACTTGGTCTATTCGCATCTTTACCTTACGGAACGTGGCACGAATGCTCAACTAGAAAGTTGGACTTTTAAGAGCACAAGATAGAGTACAACGGTCCATATTGACGCTTTGGAATTGCTCAACTCTTTCCATAGAGGAGTTTTCACGTTTTTGTTCAATTTGAGACATAACTTGGTCTATTCGCATCTTTGCGTTACGAAACGTGGCGCGAAGGCTCAACTAGTAAGTTACACTTTTAGGAGCACAAGATAGAGTACAACGGTCCATATTGACGCTTTGGAATTGCTCAACTCTTTCCATAGAGGAGTTTTCACGTTTTTGTGCAATTGCAAACATAAGTTAGTCTATTCGAATCTTTACCTTATGAAACGTGGCACGAAGGCTCAACTAGCAAGTTAGACTTTTAGGACCACTCAATTGAGTACAACGGTCCACTTTGATGCTTTGGAAATTCTCAACTCTCTCCATAGAGGAGCTTTTCACGTTTTTATGCAATTTCAAACATAACTTGGTCTATTCGCATCTTTACCTTACGGAACGTGGCACGAATGCTCAACTAGAAAGTTGGACTTTTAAGAGCACTCAACAGAGTACAACGGTCGACATTGATCCTTTCGAATTGCTCAACTCTCTCCACAGACAAGCTTTTCACGTTTTTGTTCAATTTGAGACATAACTTGGTCTATTCGCGTCTTTGCGTTACGAAACGTGGCGCGAAGGCTCAACTAGTAAGTTAGACTTTTAGGAGCACAAGATAGAGTACAACGGTCCATATTGACGCTTTGGAATTGCTCAACTCTTTCCATAGAGGAGTTTTCACGTTTTTGTGCAATTGCAAACATAAGTTGGTCTATTCGAATCTTTACCTTATGAAACGTGGCACGAAGGCTCAACTAGCAAGTTAGACATTTAAGAGCACTCAATTGAGTACAACAGTCCACATTGATGCTTTGGAATTGCTCAACTCTCTCCATAGAGGAGCTTTTCACGTCTTTGAGCAATTTGAGGCAGAACTTGGTCTATTCGTGTCTTTACCTTACGAAACGTGGCACTAAGGCTCAACTAGCAAGTTAGACTTTTAATAGCACTAAATAGAGTACAACGGTCCACATTGATGCTTTGCAATTGCTCAACTTTCTCCGTGGAGGAGCTTTTCACGTTTTTGTGCAATTTCACACATAACTTAGTCTATTAGCGTCTTTACTTTACGAAATGTGGCACGAAGGCTCAACTAGCAAGTTAGACATTTAAGAGAGCACTAAATAGAGTACAACGGTCCACATCGATGCTTTGAAATTGCTCAACTCTCTCCATAGAGAAGCTTTTCACGATTTTGTGCAATTTCAAACATAACTTGGTCTATTCGCGTCTTCACCTTACGAAACATGGCACGAAGGCTCAACTAGTAAGTTAGACTTTTAAGAGCACTAAATAGAGTACAACGATCGACATTGATGATTCGGAATCGCTCAACTCTCTCCGTAGAGGAGCTTTTCATGTTTTTATGCAATTTCAAATATAACTTGGTCTATTCGCATCTTTACCTTACGGAACGTGGCACGAATGCTCAACTAGCAAGTTAGACTTTTAAGAGCACTCAATAGAGTACAACGGTCCAAATTGATGCATTTGAATTGCTCAACTCTCTCCACAGATGACCTTTTCACGTTTTTGTTCAATTTGAGACATAACTTGGTCTATGCGTGTCTTTGCGTTTCGAAACGTGGCACGAAGGCTCAACAAGTAAGTTAGACTTTTAGGAGCACTAGATAGAGTACCACGGTCCACATTAATGCTTTGGAATTGCTCAACTCTTTCCATAGAGGAGTTTTCACGTTTTTGTGCAATTGCAAACATAACTTGGTCTATTCGCATCTTTACCTTATGAAACGTGGCACGAAGGGTCAACTAGGAAGTTAGACTTTTAAGAGCACTCAATTGAGTACAACGGTCCACATTAATGCTTTGGAATTGCTCAAATCTCTCCACAGAGGAGCTTTTCACGTTTTTGTGCAATTTGAGACATAACTTGGTCTATTCACGTCTTTCCATAGAGGAGCTTTTCACGTTTCTGAGCAATTTCAAACCTAACTTGGTCTATTCGCTTCTTTACCTTACGAAACGTGCCACGAAGGCTCAACTACCAAGTTAGACTTTTAAGAGCAGTAAATAGAGTACAACTGTCGACATTGATACTCTGGAATTGCTCAACTCTCTTCATAGAGGAGCTTTTCACGTCTTTGAGCATTTTCAGACATAACGTGGTCTATTCGTGTCTTTACCTTACGAAACATGGCACCAAGGCTCGACTAGCAAGTTAGACTTTTAAGAGCACTAAATAGAGTACAACGGTCCACATTGATGCTTTGGAATTGCTCAAGTCTCTCCGTAGAGGAGCTTTTCACGTTTTTGTGCAATTTCACACATAACTTAGTCTATTAGCGTCTTTATTTTACGAAATGTGGCATGAAGGCTCAACTAGCAAGTTAGACTTTTAAGAGCACTAAATAGAGTACAACGGTTCACATTGATGCTTTGGAATTGCTCAACTCTCTCCATAGAGGAGCTTTTCACGTTTTTGTTCAATTTCAAACGTAACTTGGTCTATTCGTGTCTTTACCTTACGAAACGTGGCACGAAGGCTCAACTAGCAAGTGAGACTTTCAAGAGCACTAAATAGAGTACAACGATCCACATTGATGCTTTGGAATTGCTCAACTCTCTCCGTAGAGGCGCTTTTCACGTTTTTATGCAATTTCAAACATAACTTGGTCTATTCGCATCTTTACCTTACAGAACGTGGCACGAATGCTCAACTAGCAAGTTAGACTTTTAAGAGCACTCAATTGAGTACAACGGTCAACATTGATGCTTTGGAAATGCTCAACTCTCTCCATAGAGGAGCTTTTCACGTTTTTATGCAATTTCAAACATAACTTGGTCTATTCGCATCTTTACCTTACGGAACGTGGCACGAATGCTCAACTAGAAAGTTGGACTTTTAAGAGAACTCAACAGAGTACAACGGTCCACATTGATCCTTTCGAATTGCTCAACTCTCTCCACAGATGAGCTTTTCACGTTTTTGTTCAATTTGAGACATAACTTGTTCTATTCGCGTCTTTGCGTTACGAAACGTGGCACGAAGGCTCAACTAGTAAGTTAGACTTTTAGGAGCACTAGATAGAGTACAACGGTCCACATTGACGCTTTTGGAATTGGTCAACTCTTTCCATAGAGGAGTTTTCACGTTTTTGTGCAATTGCAAACATAACTTGGTCTATTCGCATCTTTACCTTATGAAACGTGGCACGATGGCTCAACTAGCAAGTTAGACTTTTAAGAGCACTCAATTGAGTACAACGGTCAACATTGATGCTTTGGAAATTCTCAACTCTCTCCATAGAGGAGCTTTTCACGTTTTTATGCAATTTCAAACATAACTTGGTCTATTCGCATCTTTACCTTACGGAACGTGGCACGAATGCTCAACTAGAAAGTTGGACTTTTAAGAGAACTCAACAGAGTACAACGGTCCACATTGATCCTTTCGAATTGCTCAACTCTCTCCACAGGCGAGCTTTTCACGTTTTTGTTCAATTTGAGACATAATTTGGTCTATTCGCGTCTTTGCGTTACGAAACGTGGCACGAAGGCTTAACTAGCAAGTTAGACTTTTAGGAGCACAAGATAGAGTACAACGGTCCATATTGACGCTTTGGAATTGCTCAACTCTTTCCATAGAGGAGTTTTCACGTTTTCGTGCAATTGCAAACATAACTTGGTCTATTCGCATCTTTACCTTATGAAACGTGGCACGAATATTCAACTAGGAAGTTAGACTTTTAAGAGCACTCAATTGAGTACAACGGTCCACCTTGATGCTTTGGGATTGCTCAACTCTCTCCATAGAGGAGCTTTTCACGTCTTTGAGCAATTTGAGGCATAACTTGGTCTATTCGTGTCTTTACCTTACGAAACGCGGCACTAAGGCTCAACTAGCAAGTTAGACTTTTAATAGCACTAAATAGAGTACGACGGTACACATTGATACTTTGGCATTGCACAACTCTCTCCGTGGAGGAGCTTTTCACGTTTTTGTGCAATTTCACACATAACTTAGTCTATTAGCGTCTTTACTTTACGAAATGTGGCACGAAGGCTCAACTAGCAAGCTAGACTTTTAAGAGAGCACTAGATAGAGTACAACGGTCCACATTGACGCTTTTGGAATTGGTCAACTCTTTCCATAGAGGAGTTTTCACGTTTTTGTGCAATTGCAAACATAACTTGGTCTATTCGCATCTTTACCTTATAAAACGTGGCACGATGGCTCAACTAGCAAGTTAGACTTTTAAGAGCACTCAATTGAGTACAACGGTCAACATTGATGCTTTGGAAATGCTCAACTCTCTCCATAGAGGAGCTTTTCACGTTTTTATGCAATTTCAAACATAACTTGGTCTATTCGCATCTTTACCTTACGGAACGTGGCACGAATGCTCAACTAGAAAGTTGGACTTTTAAGAGAACTCAACAGAGTACAACGGTCCACATTGATCCTTTCGAATTGCTCAACTCTCTCCACAGACGAGCTTTTCACGTTTTTGTTCAATTTGAGACATAATTTGGTCTATTCGCGTCTTTGCGTTACGAAACGTGGCACGAAGGCTCAACTAGCAAGTTAGACCTTTAGGAGCACAAGATAGAGTACAACGGTCCATATTGACGCTTTGGAATTGCTCAACTCTTTCCATAGAGGAGTTTTCACGTTTTCGTGCAATTGCAAACATAACTTGGTCTATTCGCATCTTTACCTTATGAAACGTGGCACGAAGGTTCAACTAGCAAGTTAGACTTTTAAGAGCACTCAATTGAGTACAACGGTCCACATTGATGCTTTGGAATTGCTCAACTCTTTCCATAGAGGAGCTTTTCACGTCTTTGAGCAATTTGAGGCATAACTTGGTCTATTCGTGTCTTTACCTTGCGAAACGTGGCACTAAGGCTCAACTAGCAAGTTAGACTTTTAATAGCACTAAATAGAGTACGACGGTACACATTGATACTTTGGCATTGCACAACTCTCTCCGTGGAGGAGCTTTTCACGTTTTTGTGCAATTTCACACATAACTTAGTCTATTAGCGTCTTTACTTTACGAAATGTGGCACGAAGGCTCAACTAGCAAGCTAGACTTTTAAGAGAGCACTAGATAGAGTACAACGGTCCACATTGACGCTATTGGAATTGGTCAACTCTTTCCATAGAGGAGTTTTCACGTTTTTGTGCAATTGCAAACATAACTTGGTCTATTCGCATCTTTACCTTATGAAACGTGGCACGAAGGGTCAACTAGGAAGTTAGACTTTTAAGAGCACTCAATTGAGTACAACGGTCCACATTGATGCTTTGGAATTGCTCAACTCTCTCCTTAGAGGAGCTTTTCACGTTTTTGTGCAATTTGAGACATAACTTGGTCTATTCACGTCTTTCCATAGAGGAGCTTTTCACGTTTCTGAGCAATTTCAAACCTAACTTGGTCTATTCGCTTCTTTACCTTACGAAACGTGGCACGAAGGCTCAACTACCAAGTTAGACTTTTAAGAGCAGTAAATAGAGTACAACGGTCGACATTGATACTCTGGAATTGCTCAACTCTCTCCAAAGAGGAGCTTCTCACGTCTTTGAGCAATTTCAGACATAACGTGGTCTATTCGTGTCTTTACCTTACAAAACATGGCACGAAGGCTCGACTAGCAAGTTAGACTTTTAAGACCACTAAATAGAGTACAACGGTCCACATTGATGCTTTGGAATTGCTCAAGTCTCTCCGTAGAGGTGCTTTTCACGTTTTTGTGTAATTTCACACATAACTTAGTCTATTAGCGTCTTTACTTTATGAAATGTGGCATGAAGGCTCAACTAGCAAGTTAGACTTTTAAGAGCACTAAATAGAGTACAACGGTCCACATTGATGCTTTGGATTTGCTCAACTCTCTCCATAGAGCAACTTTTCACGTTTTTGTGCAATTTCAAACTTAACTTGGTCTATTCGCGTCTTTACCTTACGAAACGTGGCACGAAGGCTCAACTAGCAAGTGAGACTTTTAAGAGCACTAAATAGAGTACAACGATCCACATTGATACTTTGGAATTACTCAACTCTCTCCGTAGAGGAGCTTTTCACGTTTTTATGCAATTTCAAACATAACTTGGTCTATTCGCATCTTTACCTTACAGAACGTGGCACGAATGCTCAACTAGCAAGTTAGACTTTTAAGAGCACTCAATAGAGTACAACGGTCCACATTGATGCTTTCAAATTGCTCAACTCTCTCCACAGATGAGCTTTTCACGTTTTTGTTCAATTTGAGATATAACTTGATCTATTCGCGTCTTTGCGTTACGAAACGTGGCACGAAGGCTCAACTAGCAAGTTAGAGTTTTAAGAGCACTAAATAGAGTACAACGGTCCACATTGACGCTTTGGAATTGCTCAAGTCTCTCCGTAGAGGAGCTTTTCACGTTTTTGTGCAATTTCACACATAACTTAGTCTATTAGCGTCTTTACTTTACAAAATGTGGCATGAAGGCTCAACTAGCAAGTTAGACTTTTAAGAGCACTAAATAGAGTACAACGGTCCAAATTGATGCTTTGGAATTGCTCAACTCTCTCCATAGAGGAGCTTTTCACGTTTTTGTGCAATTTCAAACGTAACTTGGCCTATTCGCGTCTTTACTTTACGAAACGTGGCACGAAGGCTCAACTAGCAAGTGAGACTTTTAAGAGCACTAAATAGAGTACAACGATCCACATTGATGCTTTGGAAGTGCTCAACTCTCTCCGTAGAGGAGCTTTTCACGTTTTTATGCAATTTCAAACATAACTTGGTCTATTCGCATCTTTACCTTACAGAACGTGGCACGAATGCTCAACTAGCAAGTTAGACTTTTAAGAGCACTCAATAGAGTACAACGGTCCACATTGATGCTTTCAAATTGCTCAACTCTCTCCACAGATGAGCTTTTCACGTTTTTGTTCAATTTGAGACATAACTTGATCTATTCGCGTCTTTGCGTTACGAAACGTGGCACGAAGGCTCAACTAGTAAGTTAGACTTTTAGGAGCACTAGATAGAGTACAACGGTCCACATTGACGCTTTTGGAATTGGTCAACTCTTTCCATAGAGGAGTTTTCACGTTTTTGTGCAATTGCAAACATAACTTGGTCTATTCACATCTTTACCTTATGAAACGTGGCACGATGGCTCAACTAGCAAGTTAGACTTTTAAGAGCACTGAATTGAGTACAACGGTCAACATTGATGCTCTGGAAATGCTCAACTCTCTCCATAGAGGAGCTTTTCACGTTTTCATGCAATTTCAAACATAACTTGGTCTATTCGCATCTTTACCTTACGGAACGTGGCACGAATGCTCAACTAGAAAGTTGGACTTTTAAGAGAACTCAACAGAGTACAATGGTCCACATTGATTCTTTCGAATTGCTCAACTCTCTCCCCAGACGAGCTTTTCACGTTTTTGTTCAATTTGAGACATAACTTGGTCTATTCGCGTCTTTGCGTTACGAAACGTGGCACGAAGGCTCAACTAGTAAGTTAGACTTTTAGGAGCACTAGATAGAGTACAACGGTCCATATTGACGCTTTGGAATTGCTGAACTCTTTCCATAGAGGAGTTTTCACGTTTTCGTGCAATTGCAAACATAACTTGGTCTATTCGCATCTTTACCTTATGAAACGTGGCACGAAGGCTCAACTAGCAAGTTAGACTTTTAAGAGCACTCAATTGAGTACAACGGTCCACATTGATGCTTTGGAATTGCTCAACTCTCTCCATAGAGGAGCTTTTCACGTCTTTGAGCAATTTGAGGCATAACTTGGTCTATTCGTGTCTTTACCTTGCGAAACGTGGCACTAAGGCTCAACTAGCAAGTTAGACTTTTAATAGCACTAAATAGAGTACGACGGTACACATTGATGCTTTGGAATTGCACAACTCTCTCCGTGGAAGAGCTTTTCACGTTTTTGTGCAATTTCACACATAACTTAGTCTATTAGCGTCCTTACTTTATGAAATGTGGCACGAAGGCTCAACTAGCAAGCTAGACTATTAAGAGAGCACTAGATAGAGTACCACGGTCCACATTGACGCTTTGGAATTGCTCAACTCTTTCCATAGAGGAGTTTTCACGTTTTTATGCAATTGCAAACATAACTTGGTCTATTCGCATCTTTACCTTATGAAACGTGGCACGAAGGCTCAACTAGGAAGTTAGACTTTTAAGAGCACTCAATTGAGTACAACGGCCCACATTGATGCTTTGGAATTGCTCAACTCTCTCCACAGAGGAGCTTTTCATGTTTTTGTGCAATTTGAGACATAACTTGCTCTATTCGCGTCGTTCCATAGAGGAGCTTTTCACGTTTTTGAGCAATTTCAAACCTAACTTGGTCTATTCGCATCTTTACCTTACGAAACATGGCATGAAGGCTCAACCACCAAGTTAGACTTTTAAGAGCAGTAAATAGAGTACAACGGTCGACATTGATGCTCTGGAATTGCTCAACTCTCTCCATAGAGGAGCTTTTCACGTCTTTGTGCAATTTGAGACATAACTTGGTCTATTCACGTCTTTACCTTACGAAACGTGGCATGAAGGCTCAACTAGCAAGTTAGACTTTTAAGAGCACTAAATAGAGTACAACAATCCACATTGATGCTCTGGAAATGCTCAACTCTCTCCATAGAGGAGCTTTTCACGTTTTCATGCAATTTCAAACATAACTTGGTCTATTCGCATCTTTACCTTACGGAACGTGGCACGAATGCTCAACTAGAAAGTTGGACTTTTAAGAGAACTCAACAGAGTACAATGGTCCACATTGATTCTTTCGAATTGCTCAACTCTCTCCCCAGACGAGCTTTTCACGTTTTTGTTCAATTTGAGACATAACTTGGTCTATTCGCGTCTTTGCGTTACGAAACGTGGCACGAAGGCTCAACTAGTAAGTTAGACTTTTAGGAGCACTAGATAGAGTACAACGGTCCATATTGACGCTTTGGAATTGCTCAACTCTTTCCATAGAGGAGTTTTCACGTTTTCGTGCAATTGCAAACATAACTTGGTCTATTCGCATCTTTACCTTATGAAACGTGGCACGAAGGCTCAACTAGCAAGTTAGACTTTTAAGAGCACTCAATTGAGTACAACGGTCCACATTGATGCTTTGGAATTGCTCAACTCTCTCCATAGAGGAGCTTTTCACGTCTTTGAGCAATTTGAGGCATAACTTGGTCTATTCGTGTCTTTACCTTGCGAAACGTGGCACTAAGGCTCAACTAGCAAGTTAGACTTTTAATAGCACTAAATAGAGTACGACGGTACACATTGATGCTTTGGAATTGCACAACTCTCTCCGTGGAAGAGCTTTTCACGTTTTTGTGCAATTTCACACATAACTTAGTCTATTAGCGTCCTTACTTTATGAAATGTGGCACGAAGGCTCAACTAGCAAGCTAGACTATTAAGAGAGCACTAGATAGAGTACCACGGTCCACATTGACGCTTTGGAATTGCTCAACTCTTTCCATAGAGGAGTTTTCACGTTTTTATGCAATTGCAAACATAACTTGGTCTATTCGCATCTTTACCTTATGAAACGTGGCACGAAGGCTCAACTAGGAAGTTAGACTTTTAAGAGCACTCAATTGAGTACAACGGCCCACATTGATGCTTTGGAATTGCTCAACTCTCTCCACAGAGGAGCTTTTCATGTTTTTGTGCAATTTGAGACATAACTTGCTCTATTCGCGTCGTTCCATAGAGGAGCTTTTCACGTTTTTGAGCAATTTCAAACCTAACTTGGTCTATTCGCATCTTTACCTTACGAAACATGGCACGAAGGCTCAACCACCAAGTTAGACTTTTAAGAGCAGTAAATAGAGTACAACGGTCGACATTGATGCTCTGGAATTGCTCAACTCTCTCCATAGAGGAGCTTTTCACGTCTTTGTGCAATTTGAGACATAACTTGGTCTATTCACGTCTTTACCTTACGAAACGTGGCATGAAGGCTCAACTAGCAAGTTAGACTTTTAAGAGCACTAAATAGAGTACAACAATCCACATTGATGCTTTGGAATTGCTCAACTCTCTCCGTAGAGGAGCTTTTCACGTTTTTATGCAATTTCAAACATAACTTGGTCTATACGCATCTTTACCTTACGGAACGTGGCACGAATGCTCAACTAGTAAGTTAGACTTTTAAGAGCAGTCAATAGAGTACAACGGTCCACATTGATGCTTTCGAATTGCTCAACTCTCTCCACAGAGGAGCTTTTCACATTTTTGTTCAATTTGAGACATAACTTGGTCTATTCGCATCTTTACCTTGCGGAACGTGGCACGAATGCTCAACTAGCAAGTTAGACTTTTAAGAGCACTTAATAGAGTACAGCGGTCCACATTTATGATTTCGAATTGCTCAACTCTCTCCACAGACGAGCTTTTCACATTTTTGATCAATTTGAGACATAACTTGGTCTATTCACGTCTTCGCGTTTCGAAACGTGGCACAAATGCTCAACTAGTAAGTTAGACTTTTAGGAGCACTAGATAGAGTACCACGGTCCACATTGACGCTTTGGAATTGCTCAATACTTTCCATAGAAGAGTTTTCACGTTTTTGTGCAATTGCAAACATAACTTGGTCTATTCGCATCTTTACCTTATGAAACGTGGCACGAAGGCTCAACTAGGAAGTTAGACTTTTAAGAGCACTCAATTGAGTACAACGGCCCACATTGATGCTTTGGAATTGCTCAACTCTCTCCACAGAGGAGCTTTTCATGTTTTTGTGCAATTTGAGACATAACTTGCTCTATTCGCGTCGTTCCATAGAGGAGCTTTTCACGTTTTTGAGCAATTTCAAACCTAACTTGGTCTATTCGCATCTTTACCTTACGAAACGTGGCACGAAGGCTCAACCACCAAGTTAGACTTTTAAGAGCAGTAAATAGAGTACAACGGTCGACATTGATGCTCTGGAATTGCTCAACTCTCTCCATAGAGGAGCTTTTCACGTCTTTGTGCAATTTGAGACATAACTTGGTCTATTCACGTCTTTACCTTACGAAACGTGGCATGAAGGCTCAACTAGCAAGTTAGACTTTTAAGAGCACTAAATAGAGTACAACAATCCACATTGATGCTTTGGAATTGCTCAACTCTCTCCGTAGAGGAGCTTTTCACGTTTTTATGCAATTTCAAACATAACTTGGTCTATACGCATCTTTACCTTACGGAACGTGGCACGAATGCTCAACTAGCAAGTTAGACTTTTAAGAGCAGTCAGTAGAGTACAACGGTCCACATTGATGCTTTCGAATTGCTCAACTCTCTCCACAGAGGAGCTTTTCACGTTTTTGTTCAATTTGAGACATAACTTGGTCTATTCGCATCTTTACCTTGCGGAACGTGGCACGAATGCTCAACTAGCAAGTTAGACTTTTAAGAGCACTCAATAGAGTACAGCGGTCCACATTCACGTCTTCGCGTTTCGAAACGTGGCACAAATGCTCAACTAGTAAGTTAGACTTTTAGGAGCACTAGATAGAGTACCACGGTCCACATTGACGCTTTGGAATTGCTCAATACTTTCCATAGAAGAGTTTTCATGTTTTTGTGCAATTGCAAACATAACTTGGTCTATTCGCATCTTTACCTTATGAAACGTGGCACGAAGGCTCAACTAGGAAGTTAGACTTTTAAGAGCACTCAATTGAGTACAACGGTCCACATTGATGCTTTGGAATTGCTCAACTCTCTCCACAGAGGAGCTTTTCACGTTTTTGTGCAATTTGACACATAACTTGCTCTATTCGCGTCGTTCCATAGAAGAGCTTTTCACATTTTTGAGCAATTTCAAACCTAACTTGGTCTATTCGCATCTTTACCTTACGAAACGTGGCACGAAGGCTCAACTACCAAGTTAGACTTTTAAGAGCACTAAATAGAGTACAACGGTCGACATTGATGCTCTGGAATTGCTCAACTCTCTCCATAGAGGAGCTTTTAACGTCTTTGTGCAATTTGAGACATAACTTGGTCTATTCGCGTCTTTACCTTACGAAACGTGGCATGAAGGCTCAACTAGCAAGTTAGACTTTTAAGAGCACTAAATAGAGTACAACGATCCACATTGATGCTTTGCAATTGCTCAACTCTCTCCGTAGAGGAGCTTTTCACGTTTTTATGCAATTTCAAACATAACTTGGTCTATACGCATCTTTACCTTACGGAACGTGGCACGAATGCTCAACTAGCAAGTTAGACTTTTAAGAGCACTCAATACAGTACAACGGTCCACATTGATGCTTTCGAATTGCTCAACTCTCTCCACAGAGGAGCTTTTCATGTTTTTGTTCAATTTGAGACGTAACTTGGTCTATTCGCATCTTTACCTTATGAAACGTGGCACGAAGGCTCAACTAGGAAGTTAGACTTTTAAGAGCACTCAATTGAGTACAACGGTCCACATTGATGCTTTGGAATTGCTCAACTCTCTTCACAGAGGAGCTTTTCACGTTTTTGTGCAATTTGAGACATAACTTGCTCTATTCGCGTCGTTCCATAGAGGAGCTTTTCACGTTTTTTAGCAATTTCAAACCTAACTTGGTCTATTCGCATCTTTACCTTACGAAACGTGTCACGAAGGCTCAACTACCAAGTTAGACTTTTAAGAGCACTAAACAGAGTACAACAGTCGACATTGATGCTCTGGAATTGCTCAACTCTCTCCATAGAGGAGCTTTTCACGTCTTTGTGCAATTTGAGACATAACTTGGTCTATTCGCGTCTTTACCTTACGAAACGTGGCATGAAGGCTCAACTAGCAAGTTATACTTTTAAGAGCACTAAATAGAGTACAACGATCCACATTGATGCTTTGGAATTGCTCAACTCTCTCCGTAGAGGAGCTTTTCACGTTTTTATGCAATTTCAGGCATAACTTGGTCTATTCGTGTCTTTACCTTACGAATCGTGGCACTAAGGCTGAACTAGCAAGTTAGACTTTTAATGGCACTAAATAGAGTACAACGGTCCACATTGATGCTTTGGAATTGCTCAACTCTTTCCATAGAGGAGCTTTTCACATTTTTGTGCAATTTGAGACAGAACTTGGTCTATTCGCGTGTTTACCTTACGAAACGTGGCACGAAGGCTCAACTAGCAATTTAGACTTTTAAGAGCACTAAATAGAGTACAACGGTCCACACTGATGCTTTGGAATTGCTCAACTTTCTCCATAGAGGAGCTTTTCACGTTTTTGTGCAATTTGGGACATAACTTGGTCTATGGGTTAAGTGCATATAGGTCACTGAAGGATACCCTAGTTTGCAATTAGGTCACTCAAAGAAAAAAAATTCTAATTAGGGCACTCAATGTTCCAATTTTGAGCAATTAGGTCATCACGCTCTAATTCCGGCCAATTGATCGCCGGAATTTGCTGACATGTCCACTTTTGCATATGTGGACCAAACTGACGTGGAATTTTGTGGTAACGTGGATTTTTTTAATAAAAAATTTATTTTTTCCCTGAAATATGAACTTGTAAAAAAATTATGAAAAAGTATATAAAACCTTATATTTTAACAGAATGTTTATTTGCAAATAAGTCATTAAATTTATGTTTATGACCCAAATTGTCACAGAATATACTTGTTATGTATATCATATATGTAAACCGATAAAATCAAATACAACATTGATTTCTATCACCAAGTACTAATCCATCAACATCATCCAAAAGACATAAATAATAAACTTACACATAATCCAAAATACATAAGAAATATACATGTAAAGCATTTAAAATACTGTCAATAGACATACATACAAAATGAGACCAAAAAGATATTTAGTGCTCCTTAATTTCTATCACCATTTGTGCAAACGGATTCTTGAGATGCTTGTAGGATTGAGGCAACTCTAGTTGATGATGTTGCAGCACCAACAGTATCACTTGTTAAGTTGGATCCTACTCTCATTGGCACAACACCCCTCCTTCGTATCCCACCTCTTCTGGGCACACCACCTCCTCTTGATCCACCTCTTCTAACACCACCTCCTCTTGAGGAGCCACCTCTAACACCACTTCTAACAGGCCTTGTACTTGCAGCTGTAGAGGTACCAGCCTGTAAACATACAAATATAAAACAAGTTGCATCAAATACAAATGTCAGACAATTACAAAACTAAAGTTATATGAACCATTACCATATTAGGATTTCCTCCTACCATCCTTGCTGCACCATCAGATCTACAACCTCTCCTATTATGCCCTGGTTGTCCACATTTGCCACATTTAATCACAGGATAAGCCCTCCTCAACCTCGATGGATCTTGACTCTCCCCAGCTTCCCTTCTCCTTTTTACTTGCGGCCTACCCATTTTTTTCCTTGGCGGTGGTGGAAGCACAGCTTCAGCATGAGTATTGGGATACATATTCATACCATTAAGAGGATGAACAAAGTGGCTATACCCTCTCAAGTATGTTTCTTTTGTGTAATAATGACTTACATATTCAACAATAGGATGTCCAATGTATCTTAGAGCTGCAATTGCATGGCAGCAAGGTATCCCTGTGAGATCCCAAACCCTGCAACTACATGTTCTTTCCACTATGTGCACAACATACTTCTCTGGTCTGCAGGTTACCTCAAAAAGTGAATGTGCATTATCCCCACTCCAGATAACTTCCCATCTCCCACTAAGATCCACTAGTTTCACAATCCTCTTTGCAACATTTGGCACCAGTGGGCTGTTGGAATTAGAATCCAACATATCCTTTCTCAACTTTACAATTCTCTTCATTGCATCCTTCCACAATTCTTCTAGAAATGTAATAATAGGTTTTCCTCTATGTTTTAGAATGCTACCATTATAGCTCTCTGAAATGTTGTTAAGCAACATATCATTCTTACAAGTAGTCCTAATCTTAGCTCTACTCCACAACTTGTCAGCCCTATCATCCAGCCACTTCCATGCAGGTTCAGAAAGTGTCTTCATTACACACATCTCATGCTCAAATTCAGGAATTGTAGTCCTTGCAATAATCTTGTAGAACTGGCTTTTAAGTTGCACACCCTTGTGTTCTTTGCTGAAATTATTATACAGGTGTCTAGCACATATTCTGTGCTCAAAACCAGTTAGCACTATGTTGAATACATTCTCCAATCCCTACAAAACAATATTGTCAATGCATGATGTTAGTGAATGTGGGAACAACAAAGAATTATTATGAACCAATTTTGTGAATGAATGAGGTTAGTACCTTTTGTTGGTCTGAAATGAAGGTCCACTCTCTATCCATCCCCAAATCACCCATTAAATGCATCAAAAACCACCTCCAATTTTCAGTATTTTCAACGAAGACAACTGCCCATGCAATTGGATATATGTGTCCATCCCCATCTTGGCCAATTACTGTAAGAAGCTGTCCTTTATAGCATCCTTTTAAAAAACATCCATCCAAACCAATCAGTGGTCTGCAACCATCAAAAAAACCCCTTTTCAAAGCATCTAAACATATGTATATCCTATTAAATTGAGGTGGACTGTCAGCTGTAACCCTATTCACATGCACAATGCATGTGCTCCCCACATTTTTGTTCCTTATCTCTGCACAGTAGTCTCTCAACCTGGCATATTGTTCTTTGGCTGTACCCTCAATCATCTTCTTAGCCTTCAATTTGGCTCTATATGCCTGTGAAATTGTAATGTCCAACTGCAAATTCTCACTAACCCATGGTATTAAGTCAATCAGTTTGATATTTGGTTCTAGTCTAATCTTATCAGCAATTCTGAATGCCAACCAATTTGTTGATGCTTGCTTGTTGACAAACAACCTAGTACAGCTATGTGAATCAACCAGAGTCTTGATTTGAAATGTTTGTTCTCCTTTGATTTGGCTACACCAAATCTTCCATGGACAATCAACCTTTCCCTCACATTTCATCTGGCATCTGTCTTTGTTATTTACATAATATTTAAGCTGAAATCCTCCAGCAATAGCATAGTCTTTCACAGTAATCTTGAACTCTTTTAAACTATTAAACTGCATCCCTAGCTCTAATCTAACTTCTTTCATAGGCAAATTTGGATTGTGTACAGGTCCCCTAGGCACTCTCCTCTTACTTCTCTGTTCTACCTCACTATCATCAGAATCAATAGGCAAATGATAATCAAGATCCTCTAAATGGTCACAGTCATACTCATTCAATAAATCTTTAGCATAATCACTATCTGAGTCATCCTCCACAACCACCTCATCCTCATTCTCTTGCTGCCCATCATCATTCTCTTGCTGCCCACCCTCATCATCTTGCTGCCCACCCTCATCATCTTGCTCATAAGACTCATTCTCCTCCTCATCAGTCTCCACCTCTACATAGTGCTCTGAATCAGTCAATTCCTCAACATCAATATCCACATCAATAACAGCTTTAGGATCAGGTATTGGGCCATCATAAAATATGGGAACCTCCACAGGGTGCTCAACATAGACATCTACATGATCTTCCCCTTTGATACACTCTATCATGTGAAGGACATCCTGGTCATTCCTTATGGGTTTTAGACCATCCTCAAAACTCTTATTGGGCAGCAAGAAACTACAATTCTTCAAACTGTTATACCCTACCTCTCTCAAACATTTCAATATTTCAAATAAACTAAACATATCTGAATTACAATTCTCCCAACATGAAACATCCCCTCCAACATATTCAATCTTTTGTGTTATATTATTTTTCGCTAGTTTACCCCCATGGTGTAAGACCATGTCAAAATAAATGGAGTCCATTAACCTACAAGTGAAAAGCAAAATACCCAGTAAACTATATCAATCATACTATCTCGTACATGCATGATTTACATCAAATCCCATATAGACAAAGTCACACATATTACATTTGCACAAAAAAATGCCACCATAAACAATACAACACTAACAGGTCAAGAACTAAGCACCAATCATGGGCACAAGACAATCAATAAGCCTAGACGAAAGATATATGAGCTAACCCAGAAGGACTTGACCCAATCGACCTAACTCAGAAGAAAGATGGGTTTAGGTTATACCTTTTACTTCTGGAACCACTGAAGCTTGCGAGACCTACGACTCCTGCGATTATCCGATGGCCGTAAACCCAAGACGAAAGGTACACGAGTTAACCGGTGAAGACGATTGAAGGAATCTGCGTTCCATGCAGAGAGAAATCGGGTAGAGAGAGAAATAGGGTTTAGAAGTGTTTTCGAGAAGATGGGTTATGGTGGAAGGTGGAAATGTATACGGTATATCAAATCAAATCTCTCCTCTTTATTCAATTTTTTTTTATTAAAAAAATCCAAATCATCACAAAATTCCACGTCAATTTGGTCCACATATGCAAAAGTGGACATGTCAGCAAGTTCCGGCGATCAATTGGCCGGAATTAGAGCGTGATGACCTAATTGCTCAAAATTGGAACATTGAGTGACCTAATTATAAATTTTTTTCTTTGGGTGACCTAATTGTAAACTGGGGTATCTTTCAGTGACCTATATGCACTTAACCCCTTGGTCTATTCGCATCTTTACCTTACAAAACGTGGCACGAAGACTGAACTAGCAAGTTTGACTTCTAAGAGCACTAAATAGAGTACAACGATCCACATTGATGCTTTGGAATTGCTCAACTCTCTCCGTAGAAGAGCTTTTCACGTTTTTATGCAATTTCAAACATAACTTGGTCTATTCGCATCTTTCCCTTACGGAACGTGGCACGAACGCTCAACTAGCAAGTTAGACTTTTAAGAGCACTCAATAGAGTACAACGGTCCACATTGATGCTTTCAAATTGCTCAACTCTCTCAACATACGAGCTTTTCACGTTTTTGTTCAATTTGAGACATAACTTGGTCTATTCGCGTCTTTGCATTACGAAACGTGGCACGAATGCTCAACTAGTAAGTTAGAATTTTAGGAGCACTAGATAGAGTGCAACGGTCCACATTGATGCTTTGGAATTGCTCAACTCTTTCCATAGAGGAGTTTTCACGTTTTTGTGCAATTACAAACATAACTTGGTCTAGTCGCATCATTACCTTATGAAACGTGGCACGAAGGCTCAACTAGCAAGTTAAACTTTTAGGAGCACTCAATTGAGTACAACGGTCGACATTGATGCTTTGGAATTGCTCAACTCTCTCCATAGAGGAGCTTTTCACGTTTTTATCTAATTTCAAACATGACTTGGTCTATTCACATCTTTACCTTACGGAACGTGGCACGAATGCTCAACTAGCAAGTTAGACTTTTAAGAGCACTCAATAGAGTACAACGGTCCACATTGATGCTTTCGAATTGCTCAACTCTCTCCACAGACGACCTTTTCACGTTTTTGTTCAATTTGAGACATAACTTGGTCTATTTGCGTGTTTGCGTTACGAAACGTGGCACGAACACTCAACTAGTCAGTTAGACTTTTAGGAGCACTAGATAGAGTACAACGGTCCACATTGACGCTTTGGAACTGCTCAACTCCCTCCATAGAAGAGCTTTTCACGTTTTTGTGCAATTTGAGACATAACTTGGTCTATTCGCGTCTTTCCATAGAGGAGCTTTTCACACTTTTGAGCAATTTCAAACCTAACTTGGTCTATTCACATCTTTACCTTACGAAACGTGGCACGAAGGCTCAACTACCAAGTTAGACTTTTAAGAGCAGTAAATAGAGTACAACGGTCGACATTGATACTCTGGAATTGCTCAACTCTCTCTAGAGAGGAGCTTTTCACGTCTTTGAGCAATTTGAGACATAACTTGGTCTATTCGTGTCTTTACCTTAAAAAACGTGGCACTAAGGCTCAACTAGCAAGTTAGACTTTTAATAGCACTAAATAGAGTACAACGGTCCACATTGATGCTATGGAATTGCTCAACTCTCTCCATAGAGGAGCTTTTCACATTTTTGTGCAATTTGAGACATAACTTGGTCTATTCGCGTCTTTACCTTACGAAACGTGGCACGAAGGCTCAACTAGAAATTTAGACCTTTAAGAGCACTAAATAGAGTACAACGGTCCACACTGATGCTTTGGAATTGCTCAACTCTCTCCATAGAGGAGCTTTTCACCTTTTTGTGCAATTTGAGACATAATTTGGTCTATTCGCGTCTTTCCATAGAGGAGCTTTTCACACTTTTGAGCAATTTCAAACCTAACTTGGTCTATTCACATCTTTACCTTACGAAACGTGGCACGAAGGCTCAACTACCAAGTTAGACTTTTAAGAGCAGTAAATAGAGTACAACGGTCGACATTGATACTCTGGAATTGCTGAACTCTCTCTAGAGAGGAGCTTTTCACGTCTTTGAGCAATTTGAGACATAACTTGGTCTATTCGTGTCTTTACCTTAAGAAACGTGGCACTAAGGCTCAACTAGCAAGTTAGACTTTTAATAGCACTAAATAGAGTACAACGGTCCACATTGATGCTTTGGAATTGCTCAACTCTCTCCATAGAGGAGCTTTTCACATTTTTGTGCAATTTGAGACATAACTTGGTCTATTCGCGTCTTTACCTTACGAAACGTGGCACGAAGGCTCAACTAGAAATTTAGACCTTTAAGAGCACTAAATAGAGTACAACGGTACACACTGATGCTTTGGAATTGCTCAACTCTCTGCATAGAGGAGCTTTTCACCTTTTTGTGCAATTTGAGACATAATTTGGTCTATTCGCTTCTTTCCATAGAGGAGCTTTTCACACTTTTGTGCAATTTCAAACCTAACTTGGTCTATTCACATCTTTACCTTACGAAACGTGGCACGAAGGCTCAACTACCAAGTTAGACTTTTAAGAGCAGTAAATAGAGTACAACGGTCGACATTGATACTCTGGAATTGCTCAACTCTCTCTAGAGAGGAGTTTTCACGTCTTTGAGCAATTTGAGACATAACTTGGTCTATTTGTGTCTTTACCTTAAGAAACGTGGCACTAAGGCTCAACTAGCAAGTTAGACTTTTAATAGCACTAAATAAAGTACAACGGTCCACATTGATGCTTTGGAATTGCTCAACTCTCTCCATAGGGGAGCTTTTCACGTTTTTATCCAATTTCAAACATAACTAGGTCTATTCGCATCTTTACCTTATGGAACGTGGCACGAATGCTCAAGTAGCAAGTTAGACTTTTAAGAGCACTCGATAGAGTACAACGGTCCACATTGATGCTTTCGCATAGCTCAACTCTCTCCATAGAGGAGCTTTTCACTTTTTGTTCAATTTGAGACATAACTTGGTCTATTCGCGTCTTTGCGTTACGAAAGGTGGCACGAAGGCTCAACTAGTAAGTTAGACTTTTAGGAGCACTAGATAGATTACAACGGTCCACATTGACGCTTTGGAATTGCTCAACTCTTTCCATAGAGGAGTTTTCATGTTTTTGCGCAATTGCAAACGTAACTTGGTCTATTCGCATCTTTACCTTATGAAACGTGGAACGAAGGCTCAACTAGAAAGTTAGACTTTTAAAAGCACTCAATTGAGTACAACGGTCCACATTGATGCTTTGGAATTGCACAACTCTCTCCATAGAGGAGCTTTTCACGTTTTTATGTAATTTCAAACATAACTTGGTCTATTCGCATCTTTACCTTACGGAACGTGGCATGAATGCTCAACTAGCAAGTGAGACTTTTAAGAGCACTCAATAGAGTACAACGGTTCACATTGATGCTTTGTAATTGCTCAGCTCTCTCTACAGACGAGCTTTTCACGTTTTTTTTCAATTTGAGACATAACTTGGTCTATTCGCGTCTTTGCGTTACGAAACGTGGCACGAAGGCGCAACTAGTAAGTTAGACTTTTAGAAGCACTAGATAGAGTACAACGGTCCACATTGACGCTTTGGAATTGCTCAACTCTTTCCATAGAGGATTTTTCACGTTTTTGTGCAATTGCAAACATAACATGGTCTATTCGCATCTTTACCTTGTGGAACGTCGCACGAATGCTCAACTAGCAAGTTAGACTTTTGAGAGCACTCAATAGAGTACAACGGTTCACAATGATGCTTTGGAATTGCTCAACTCTCTCCATGGAAGAGCTTTTCACGTTTTTGTGCAATTTGAAACATAACTTGGTCTATTCGCGTTTTTACCTTACGAGACGTGGCACGAAGGGTCAACTAGTAAGTTAGACTTTTAGGAGCACTAAATAGAGTACAACATTCCACATTGACGCTTTGGAATTGCTCAACTCTTTCCATAGAGGAGCTTTTCACGTTTTTGTGCAATTTCAAACATAACTTGGTCTATTCGCGTCTTTACCTTGCGGAACGTGGTACGAAGGCTCAACTTGCAACTTAGACTTTTAAGAGCACTAAATAGAGTACAACGGTCCACATTGATGATTTGGAATTGCTCAACTCTGTCCATAGAGGAGCTTTTCACGTTTTTGTGCAATTTCAAACATAACTTGGTCTATTCACGTCTTTGCCTTACGAAATGTGGCACGAAGGCTCAACTTGAAAGTTAGAATTTTAAAAGCACTAAATAGAGTACAACGATCCACACTGATGCTTTGGAATTGCTCAACTCTCTCCGTAGAGGAGCTTTTTACGTTTTTATGCAATTTCAAACATAACTTGGTCTATTCGCATCTTCACCTTACGGAACGTGGCATGAATGCTCAACTAGCAAGTTAGACTTTGAAGAGCACTCAATAGAGTACAACGGTCCACATTGATGCTTTCGAATTGCTCAAGTCTCTCCACATACGAGCTTTTCATGTTTTTGTTCAATTTGAGACATAACTTGGTCTATTCGCGTCTTTGTGTTACGAAACGTGGCATCAAGGGTCAACTAGTAACTTAGACTTTTAGGAGCACTAGATAGATTAGAACGGTCCACATTGACGCTTTGGAATTGCTCAACTCTTTCCATAGAGGAGTTTTCATGTTTTTGTGCAATTGCAAACATAAGTTGGTCTATTCACATCTTTACCTTATGAAACGTGGCACGAAGGCTCAACTAGCAAGTTAGACTTTAAGAGCACTCAATTGAGTACAACGGTCCACATTGATGCTTTGGAATTGCTCAACTCTCTCCATAGAGGAGGTTTTCACGTTTTTATGCAATTTCAAACATAACTTGGCCTATTCACATCTTTACCTTTCAGAACGTGGCACGAATGCTCAACTAGCAAGTTAGACTTTTAAGAGCACTCAATTGAGTATAACGGTCCACATTGATGCTTTGGAATTGCTCAACCCTCTCCATAGAATAGCTTTTCACGTTTTTATGCAATTTCAAACATAACTTGGTCTATTCGCATCTTTACCTTATAGAACGTGGCACGAATGCTCAACTAGCAAGTTAGACTTTTAAGAGAACTCAATAGAATACAACCGTCCACATTGATGCTTTCAAATTGCTCAACTCTCTCGAAAGAAGAGCTTTTCACGTTTTTGTTCAATTTGAGACATAACTTGGCCTATTCGCGTCTTTGCGTTACGAAATGTGGCACGAATGCTCAACTAGTAAGTGAGACTTTTAGGAGCACTAGATAGAGTACAACAGTCCACATTGACGCTTTGGAATTGCTCAACTCTTTCCATAGAGGAGTTTTCACGTTTTTGTGCAATTGCAAACATAACTTGTTCTATTCGCATCTTTACCTTATGAAACGTGGCGGCTCAACTAGCAAGTTAGACTTTTAAGAGCACTCAATTGGGTACAACGGTCCACATTGATGCGTTGGAATTGCTCAACTCTATCCATAGAAGAGCTTTTCACGTCTTTGAGCAATTTGAGACATAACTTGGTCTATTCGTGTCTTTACCTTACGAAACGTGGCACTAAGGCTCAACTAGCAAGTTAGACTTTTAATAGCACTAAATAGAGTACAACAATCCACATTGATGCTTTGGAATTGCTCAACTCTCTCCATAGAGGAGCTTTTCACATTTTTGTGCAATTTGAGACATAACTTGGTCTATTCGCATCTTTCCCTTATGAAACGTGGCACTAAGGCTCAACTAGCAATTTAGACTTTTAAGAGCACTAATAGAGTACACACTCCACAGTGATGCTTTGGAATTGCTCAACTCTCTCCATAGAAGAGCTTTTCACGTTTTTGTGAAATTTGAGACATAACTTGGTCTATTCACGTCTTTACCTTACGAAACGTGGCATGAATACTGAACTAGCAAGTTTCACTTCTCAGAGCACTAAATAGAGTACAACGGTCCACATTGACGCTTTCGAATTGCTCAACTCTCTCCACAGACGAGCTTTTCACTTTTTGTTCAAATTGAGACATAACTTGGTCTATTCGAGTCTTTGCGTTACGAAACGTGGCACGAAGGCTCAACTAGGAAGTTAGACTTTTAGGAGCACTCAATAGAGTACAACGGTCCACATTGATGCTTTCGAATTGCTCAACTCTCTCCATAGAGGAGCTTTTCATGTTTTTGTGCAATTTGAGACATAACTTGGTCTATTCGCGTCCTTACCTTATGAAACGTGGCACGAAGGCTCAACTAGCAATTTAGACTTTTAAGAGCACTAAATAGATCACACAGTCCACACTGATGCTTTGGAATTGCTCAACTCTCCCCATAGAAGAGGCTTTCACGTTTTTATGCAATTTCAAACATAACTTGGTCTATTTGCATCTTTACCTTACGGAACGTGGCACGAATGCTCAACTAGCAAGTTAGACTTTGAAGAGCACCCAATAGAGTACAACGGTCCACATTGATGCTTTCGAATTGCTCAACTCTCTGCACAGACGAGCTTTTCACTTTTTCTTCAATTTGAGACATAACTTGGTCTATTCGAGTCTTTGCGTTACGAAACGTGTCACGAAGGCTCAACTGGTAAGTTAGACTTTTAGGAGCACTCAATAGAGTACAACGGTCCACATTGATGCTTTGTAATTGCTCAACTCTCTCCATAGAGGAGCTTTTCACGTTTTTGTGCAATTTCAAACATAACTTGGTCTATTCGCATCTTTACCTTACGGAACGTGGCACGAATGCTCAACTAGCAAGTTAGACTTTTAAGAGCACTCAATAGAGTACAACGGTCCACATTGATGCTTTCGAATTGCTCAACTCTCTCCACAGACGTACTTTTCACGTTTTTGTTCAATTTGAGACATAACTTGGTCTATTCGCGTCTTTGTGTTACGAAATGTGGCACGAAGGGTCAACTAGTAACTTAGACTTTTAGGAGCACTAGATAGAGTACAACGGTCCACATTGACGCTTTGGAATTGCTCAACTCTTTCCATAGAGGAGTTTTTATGTTTTTGTGCAATTGCAAACATAAGTTGGTCTATTCGCATCTTTACCTTATGAATCGTGGCACGAAGGCTCAACTAGCAAGTTAGACTTTAAGAGCACTCAATTGAGTACAACGGTCCACATTGATGCTTTGGAATTGCTCAACTCTCTCCATAGAGGAGCTTTTCACGTTTTTATGCAATTTCAAACATAACTTGGCTTATTCGCATCTTTACCTTACGAAACGTGGCACGAATGCTCAACTAGCAAGTTAGACTTTTAAGAGCACTCAATTGAGTACAACGGTCCACATTGATGCTTTGGAATTGCTCAACCCTCTCCATAGAATAGCTTTTCACGTTTTTATGCAATTTCAAACATAAGTTGGTCTATTCGCATCTTTACCTTATGGAACGTGGCACGAATGCTCAACTAGCAAGTTAGAATTTTAAGAGCACTCAATAGAGTACAACGGTCCACATTGATGCTTTCGAATTGCTCAACTCTCTCCAAGGAAGAGCTTTTCACGTTTTTGTTCAATTTGAGACATAACTTGGTCTATTCACGTCTTTGCGTTACGAAATGTGGCACAAAGGCTAAACTAGTAAGTGAGACTTTTAGGAGCACTAGATAGAGTACAACGGTCCACATTGATGCTTTGGAATTGCTCAACTCTATCCATAGAAGAGCTTTTCACGTCTTTGAGCAACTTGAGACATAACTTGGTCTATTCGTGTCTTTACCTTACGAAACGTGGCACTAAGGCTCAACTAGCAAGTTAGACTTTTAAGAGCACTAAATAGAGTACAACGGTCCACATTGATGCTTTGGAATTGCTCAACTCTCTCCATAGAGGAGCTTTTCACATTTTTGTGCAATTTGAGACATAACTTGTTCTATTCGCGTCTTTACCTTATGAAACGTGGGACGAAGGCTCAACTAGCAATTTAGACTTTTAAGAGCACTAAATAGAGTACACAGTCCACACTGATGCTATGGAATTGCTCAACTCTCTCCATAGAAGAGCTTTTCATGTTTTTGTGCAATTTGAGACATAACTTGGTCTATTCACGTCTTTACCTTACGAAACGTGGCATGAAGACTGAACTAGCAAGTTTGACTTCTAAGAGCACTAAATAGACTACAACGGTCCACATTGATGCTTTCGTATTGCTCAACTCTCTCCACAGACGAGCTTTTCACTTTTTGTTCAATTTGAGACATAACTTGGTCTATTCGAGTCTTTGCGTTACGAGACGTGGCACGAAGGCTCAACTAGTAAGTTAGACTTTTAGGAGCACTCAATAGAGTACAACGGTCCACATTGATGCTTTGGAATTGCTCAACTCTCTCCATAGAGGAGCTTTTCACGTTTTTGTGCAATTTCAAACATAACTTGGTCTATTCGCATCTTTACCTTACGGAACGTGGCACGAATGCTCAACTAGCAAGTTAGACTTTTAAGAGCACTCCATAGAGTAAAACGGTCCACATTGATGCTTTGGAATTGCTCAAATCTCTCCACAGACGAGCTTTTCACGTTTTTGTTCAATTTCAGACATAACTTGGTCTTTTCGCGTCTTTGTGTTACGAAACTTGGCACGAAGGGTCAACTAGTAACTTAGACTTTTAGGAGCACTAGATAGAGTACAACGGTCCACATTGATGCTCTGGAATTGCTCAACTCTTTCCATAGAGGAGTTTTCATGTTTTTGTGCAATTCCAAACATAACTTGGTCTATTCGCATCTTTACCTTATGAAACGTGGCACGAAGGCTCAACTAGCAACTTAGACTTTTAAGAGCACTCAATTGAGTACAACGGTCCACATTGATGCTTTGGAATTGCTCAACCCTCTCCATGGAATAGCTTTTCACGTTTTTATGCAATTTCAAACATAACTTGGTCTATTCGCATCTTTACCTTATGGAACGTTGCACGAATGCTCAACTAGCAAGTTAGAATTTTAAGAGCACTCAATAGAGTACAACGGTCCACATTGATGCTTTTGAATTGCTCAACTCTCTCCAAGAAAAAGCTTTTCACGTTTTTGTTCAATTTGAGACATAACTTGGTCTATTCGCGTCTTTGCGTTACGAAATGTGGCACGAAGGTTCAACTAGTAAGTGAGACTTTTAGGAGCACTAGACAGAGTACAACGGTCCACATTGACGCTTTGGAATTGCTCAACTCTTTCCATAGAAGAGCTTTTCACGTCTTTGAGCAATTTGAGACATAACTTGGTCTATTCGTGTCTTTGCGTTACGAAACGTGGCACGAAGGCTTAACTAGTAAGTTAGACTTTTAGGAGCAGTCAATAGAGTACAACGGTCCACATTGATGCTTTGGAATTGCTCAACTCTCTCCATAGAGGAGCTTTTCATGTTTTTGTGCAATTTGAGACATAACTTGGTCTATTCGCGTCCTTACCTTATGAAACGTGGCACGAAGGCTCAACTAGCAATTTAGACTTTTAAGAGCACTAAATAGATCACACAGTCCACACTGATGCTTTGGAATTGCTCAACTCTCTCCATAGAAGAGCTTTTCACGTTTTTATGCAATTTCAAACATAACTTGGTCTATTCGCATCTTTACCTTACGGAACGTGGCACGAATGCTCAACTAGCAAGTTAGACTTCTAAGAACACGAAATAGAGTACAACAGTGCACATTGATGATTTGGAATTGCTCAACTCTCTCCATAGAGGAGCTTTTCACGTTTTTGTGCAATTTCAGACATAACTTGGTCTATTCACATCTTTACCTCACGAAACGTGGCACGAAGGCTCAACTAGCAATTTAGATTTTTAAGAGCAATAAATAGAGTAAAACGGTCCAGACTGATGCTTTGTAATTGCTACACTCTCTCCATAGAAGAGCTTTTTACCTTTATGTGCAATTTCAAACATTACTTGGTCTATTCGCGTCTTTACCTTACGAAACGTGGCACGAAGGCTCAACTAGCAATTTAGACTTTTAAGAGCACTAAATAGAGTACAACGGCCAACATTGATGCTTTGGTATTGCTCAACTCTCTCCATAGAGGAGCTTTTCACGTTTTTGTGCAATTTCAAACATAACTTGGTCTATTAGCATCTTTACCTTACGAAACGTTGCACGAAGGCTCAACTAGCAAGTTTGACTTTTAAGAGCACTAAATAGAGTACAACGGTCCACATTGATGCTTTAGAATTGCTCAACTGTCTCCATAGAGGAGTTTTTCACGTTTTTGTGCAATTTGAAACATAACTTGGTCTATTCGCATCTTTAACTTACGTAACGTTGCACGAAGGCTAAACTTGCAAGTTCGACTTCTAAGAACACTAAATATAGTAAAACGGTCCACATTGATGCTTTGGAATTGCTCAACTCTCTCCATAGAGGAGCTTTTCACGTTTTTGTGCAATTTCAAACATAACTTGGTATGTTCACATCTTTACCTTACGAAACGTTGCACGAAGGCTCGACTAGAAATTTAGACTCTTAAGAGCACTAAATAGAGTACAACGGTTCACATTGATGCTTTGGAATTGCTCAACTCCCTCCTTAGAGGAGCTTTTCACGTTTTTGTGCAATTTTAAACATAACTTGGTCTATTAGCATCTTTAACTTACGAAACGTTGCACGAAGGCTAAAATAGCAAGTTAGACTTGTAAGAACACTAAATAGAGTGCAATGGTCCACATTGATGCTTTGGAATTGCTCAACTCTCTCCATATAGGAGCTATTTACCTTTTTGTGCAATTTCAAACAAAACTTGGTCTATTCGCGTCCTTACCTTACAAAACGTTGCACGAAGGCTCAACTAGCAAGTTAGACTTTTAAGAGCACTCAATAGAGTACAACAGTCCACATTGAAACTTTGGAATTGCTCAACTCTCTCCATGGAGGAGCCTTTCACATTTTTGTGCAATTTCAAACATAACTTGGTCTATTCGCGTCTTTAACTTACGTAACGTTGCACGAAGGCTAAACTAGCAATTTAGACTTCTAACTACACTAAATAGAGTACAACGGTCCACGTTGATACTTTGGAATTGCTCAACTCTCTCCATAAAAGAGCTTCTCACGTTTTTGTGCAATTTTAAACATAACTTGTTCTATTTGGATCTTTACCTTAGGAAACGTGGCACGAAACTCAACTAGCAAGTTAGACTTTTAAGAGCACTAAATAGAGTACAACGGTCCACATTGATGCTTTGGAATTGCTCAACTCTCTCTATAGAGTAACATTTCACGTTTTTGTGCAATTTCAAACATAACTTGGTCTATTAGCATCTTTAACTTACGAAACGTTGCAAGAAGGCTAAAATAGCAAGTTAGACATGTATGAACACTAAATAGAGTGCAATGGTCCACATTGATGCTTTGGAATTGCTCAACTCTCTCCATAGAGGAGCTTTTTACCTTTTTGTGCAATTTCAAACATAACTTGGTCTATTCGCGTCTTTACCATACGAAACGTGGCCCGAAGGCTCAACTAGCAATTTAGACTTTTAAGTGCACTAAATAGAGTACAACGGTCAACATTGATGCTTTGGAATTCTCAACTCTCTCCATAGAGGAGCTTTTCACGTTTTTGTTCAATTTCAAACATAACTTGGTCTATTCACATCTTTACCTAACGAAACGTGGCACGAAGGCTCAACTAGCAAGTTAGACTTTTAAGAGCAGTAAATAGAGTACAACGGTCCACATTGATGTTTTGGAATTTCTCAACTCTCTCCATAGAGAAACTTTTCACGTTTTTATGCAATTTCAAACATAAGTTGGCCTATTCGCATCTTTACCTTACGGAACGTGGCACGAATGCTCAACTACCAAGTTAGACTTTTAAGAGCACTCAATTGAGTACAACGGTCCACATTGATGCTTTGGAATTGCTCAACCCTCTCCATAGAATAGCTTTTCACGTTTTTATGCAATTTCAAACATAACTTGGTCTATTCGCATATTTACCTTATGGAACGTGGCACGAATGCTCAACTAGCAAGTTAGACTTTTAAAAGCACTCAATAGAGTACAACGGTCCACATTGATGCTTTCGAATTGCTCAACTCTCTCCAAAGAAGAGCTTTTCACGTTTTTGTTCAATTTGAGACATAACTTCGTCTATTCGCGTCTTTGCGTTACGAAATGTGGCACGAATGCTCAACTAGTAAGTGAGACTTTTAGGAGCACTAGATAGAGTACAACGGTCCACATTGACGCTTTGGAATTGCTCAACTCTTTCCATAGAGGAGTTTTCACGTTTTTGTGCAATTGCAAACATAACTTGGTCTATTCGCATCTTTACCTTATGAAACGTGGCACGAAGGCTCAACTAGCAAGTTAGACTTTTAAGAGCACTCAATTGGGTACAACGGTCCACATTGATGCGTTGGAATTGCTCAACTCTATCCATACAAGAGCTTTTCACGTCTTTGAGCAATTTGAGACATAACTTGGTCTATTCGTGTCTTTACCTTACGAAACGTGGCACTAAGGCTCAACTAGCAAGTTAGACTTTTAATAGCACTAAATAGAGTACAACGGTCCACATTGATGCTTTGGAATTGCTCAACTCTCTCCATAGAGGAGCTTTTCACATTTTTTTGCAATTTGAGACATAACTTGATCTATTCGCATCTTTACCTTATGAAACGTGGCACGAAGGCTCAACTAGCAATTTAGACTTTTAAGAGCACTAAATAGAGTACACAGTCCACACTGATGCTTTGGAATTGCTCAACTCTCTCCATAGAAGAGCTTTTCACGTTTTTGTGCAATTTGAGACATAACTTGGTCTATTCACGTCTTTACCATACGAAACGTGGCATGAAGACTGAACTAGCAAGTTTGACTTCTAAGAGCACTAAATAGAGTACAACGGTCCACATTGACGCTTTCGAATTGCTCAATTCTCTCCACAGACGAGGTTTTCACTTTTTGTTCAATTTGAGACATAACTTGGTCTATTCGAGTCTTTGCGTTACGAAACGTGGCACGAAGGCTCAACTAGTAAGTTATACTTTTATGAGCACTCAATAGAGTACAACGGTCCACATTGACGCTTTGGAATTGCTCAACTCTCTCCATAGAGGAGTTTTTCACGTTTTTGTGCAATTTGAGACATAACTTGGTCTATTCGCGTCTTTACCTTATGAAACGTGGCACGAAGGCTCAACTAGCAATTTAGACTTTTAAGAGCACTAAATAGATCACACAGTCCACACTGATGCTTTGGAATTGCTCAACTCTCTCCATAGAAGAGCTTGTCACGTTTTTATGCAATTTCAAACATAACATTGTCTATTCGCATCTTTACCTTACGGAACGTGGCACGAATGCTCAACTAGTAAGTTAGACTTTGAAGAGCACCCAATAGAGTACAACGGTCCACATTGATGCTTTCGAATTGCTCAACTCTCTCCACAGACGAGCTTTTCACTTTTTGTTCAATTTGAGACATAACTTGGTCTATTCGAGTCTTTGCGTTACGAAACGTGGCATGAAGGCTCAACTAGTAAGTTAGACTTTTAGGAGCACTCAATAGAGTACAACGGTCCACATTGATGCTTTCGAATTGCTCAACTCTCTCCATAGAGGAGCTTTTCACGTTTTTGTGCAATTTCAAACATAACTTGGTCTATTCGCATCTTTACCTTACGGAACGTGGCACGAAAGCTCAACTAGCAAGTTAGACTTTTAAGAGCACTCAATAGAGTACAACGGTCCACATTGATGCTTTCAAATTGCTTAACTCTCTCCACAGACGAGCTTTTCACGTTTTTGTTCAATTTGAGACATAACTTGGTCTATTCGCGTCTTTGTGTTACGAAACGTGGCACGAAGGGTCAACTAGTAACTTAGACTTTTAGGAGCACTAGATAGAGTACAACGGCCCACATTGACTCTTTGGAATTGCTCAACTCCTTCCATGGAGGAGTTTTTATGTTTTTGTGCAACTGCAAACATAACTTGGTCTATTCACGTCTTTACCTTACGAAACGTGGCATGAAGACTGAACCAGCAAGTTTGACTTCTAAGAGCACTAAATAGAGTACAACGGTCCACATTGACGCTTTCGAATTGCTCAACTCTCTCCACAGACGAGGTTTTCACTTTTTGTTCAATTTGAGACATAACTTGGTCTATTCGAGTCTTTGCGTTACGAAACGTGGCACGAAGGCTCAACTAGTAAGTTAGACTTTTATGAGCACTCAATAGAGTACAACGGTCCACATTGACGCTTTGGAATTGCTCAACTCTCTCCATAGAGGAGCTTTTCACGTTTTTGTGCAATTTGAGACATAACTTGGTCTATTCGCGTCTTTACCTTATGAAACGTGGCACGAAGGCTCAACTAGCAATTTAGACTTTTAAGAGCACTAAATAGATCACACAGTCCACACTGATGCTTTGGAATTGCTCAACTCTCTCCATGGAAGAGCTTGTCACGTTTTTATGCAATTTCAAACATAACATTGTCTATTCGCATCTTTACCTTACGGAACGTGGCACGAATGCTCAACTAGTAAGTTAGACTTTGAAGAGCACCCAATAGAGTACAACGGTCCACATTGATGCTTTCGAATTGCTCAACTCTCTCCACAGACGAGCTTTTCACTTTTTGTTCAATTTGAGACATAACTTGGTCTATTCGCGTCTTTGTGTTACGAAACGTGGCACGAATGCTCAACTAGTAAGTTAGACTTTGAAGAGCACCCAATAGAGTACAACGGTCCACATTGACGCTTTGGAATTGCTCAACTCTCTCCATAGAGGAGCTTTTCACGTTTTTGTGCAATTTGAGACGTAACTTGGTCTATTCGCGTCTTTACCTTATGAAACGTGGCACGAAGGCTCAACTAGCAATTTAGACTTTTAAGAGCACTAAATAGATCACACAGTCCACACTGATGCTTTGGAATTGCTCAACTCTCTCCATAGAAGAGCTTGTCACGTTTTTATGCAATTTCAAACATAACATTGTCTATTCGCATCTTTACCGTACGGAACGTGGCACGAATGCTCAACTAGTAAGTTAGACTTTGAAGAGCACCCAATAGAGTACAACGGTCCACATTGATGCTTTGGAATTGCTCAACTCTCTCCACAGACGAGCTTTTCACTTTTTGTTCAATTTGAGACATAACTTGGTCTATTCGACTCTTTGCGTTACGAAACGTGGCACGAAGGCTCAACTAGTAAGTTAGACTTTAAGAGCACTCAATTGAGTACAACGGTCCACATTGATGCTTTGGAATTGCTCAACTCTCTCCATAGAAGAGCTTTTCACGTTTTTATGCAATTTCAAACATAACTTGGCCTATTCGCATCTTTACCTTACGGAACATGCCACGAATGCTCAACTAGCAAGTTAGACTTTTAAGAGCACTCAATTGAGTACAACGGTCCACATTGATTCTTTGGAATTGCTCAACTCTCTCCATAGAAGAGCTTTTCACGTTTTTGTGCAATTTGAGACATAACTTGGTCTATTCACGTCTTTACCTTACGAAACGTGGCATGAAGGCTGAACTAGCAAGTTTGACTTCTAAGAGCACTAAATAGAGTACAACGGTCCACATTGATGCTTTGGAATTGCTCAACTCTCTCCAAAGAAGAGCTTTTCACGTTTTTGTGCAATTTCAAACATAACATGGTCTATTCGCTTCTTTTACTTACGAAACGTTGCCCGAAGGCTAAACTAGCAAGTTAGACTTCTAAGAACACTAAATAGAGTACAACGATGCACATTGATGATTTGGAGTTGCTCAACTCTCTCCATAGAGGAGCTTTTCACGTTTTTGTGCAATTTCAGACATAACTTGGTCTATTCACATCTTTACCTCACGAAACGTGGCACGAAGGCTCAACTAGAAATTTAGACTTTTAAGAGCAATAAATAGAGTAAAACGGTCCAGACTGATGTTTTGTAATTGCTCTACTCTCTCCATAGAAGAGCTTTTTACCTTTTTGTGCAATTTCGAACATTACTTGGTCTATTCGCGTCTTTACCTTACGAAACGTGGCATGAAGGCTCAACTAGCAATTTAGACTTTTAAGAGCACTAAATAGAGTACAACGGCCAACATTGATGCTTTGGAATTGCTCAACTCTCTCCATAGAGGAGCTTTTCACGTTTTTGTGCAATTTCAAACATAACTTGGTCTATTAGCATCTTTAACTTACGAAACGTTGCAAGAAGGCTAAAATAGCAAGTTAGACATGTATGAACACTAAATAGAGTGCAATGGTCCACATTGATGCTTTGGAATTGCTCAACTCTCTCCATAGAGGAGCTTTTTACCTTTTTGTGCAATTTCAAACATAACTTGGTCTATTCGCGTCTTTACCATACGAAACGTGGCCCGAAGGCTCAACTAGCAATTTAGACTTTTAAGTGCACTAAATAGAGTACAACGGTCAACATTGATGCTTTGGAATTCTCAACTCTCTCCATAGAGGAGCTTTTCACGTTTTTGTTCAATTTCAAACATAACTTGGTCTATTCACATCTTTACCTAACGAAACGTGGCACGAAGGCTCAACTAGCAAGTTAGACTTTTAAGAGCAGTAAATAGAGTACAACGGTCCACATTGATGTTTTGGAATTTCTCAACTCTCTCCATAGAGAAACTTTTCACGTTTTTATGCAATTTCAAACATAAGTTGGCCTATTCGCATCTTTACCTTACGGAACGTGGCACGAATGCTCAACTACCAAGTTAGACTTTTAAGAGCACTCAATTGAGTACAACGGTCCACATTGATGCTTTGGAATTGCTCAACCCTCTCCATAGAATAGCTTTTCACGTTTTTATGCAATTTCAAACATAACTTGGTCTATTCGCATATTTACCTTATGGAACGTGGCACGAATGCTCAACTAGCAAGTTAGACTTTTAAAAGCACTCAATAGAGTACAACGGTCCACATTGATGCTTTCGAATTGCTCAACTCTCTCCAAAGAAGAGCTTTTCACGTTTTTGTTCAATTTGAGACATAACTTCGTCTATTCGCGTCTTTGCGTTACGAAATGTGGCACGAATGCTCAACTAGTAAGTGAGACTTTTAGGAGCACTAGATAGAGTACAACGGTCCACATTGACGCTTTGGAATTGCTCAACTCTTTCCATAGAGGAGTTTTCACGTTTTTGTGCAATTGCAAACATAACTTGGTCTATTCGCATCTTTACCTTATGAAACGTGGCACGAAGGCTCAACTAGCAAGTTAGACTTTTAAGAGCACTCAATTGGGTACAACGGTCCACATTGATGCGTTGGAATTGCTCAACTCTATCCATACAAGAGCTTTTCACGTCTTTGAGCAATTTGAGACATAACTTGGTCTATTCGTGTCTTTACCTTACGAAACGTGGCACTAAGGCTCAACTAGCAAGTTAGACTTTTAATAGCACTAAATAGAGTACAACGGTCCACATTGATGCTTTGGAATTGCTCAACTCTCTCCATAGAGGAGCTTTTCACATTTTTTTGCAATTTGAGACATAACTTGATCTATTCGCATCTTTACCTTATGAAACGTGGCACGAAGGCTCAACTAGCAATTTAGACTTTTAAGAGCACTAAATAGAGTACACAGTCCACACTGATGCTTTGGAATTGCTCAACTCTCTCCATAGAAGAGCTTTTCACGTTTTTGTGCAATTTGAGACATAACTTGGCCTATTCACGTCTTTACCATACGAAACGTGGCATGAAGACTGAACTAGCAAGTTTGACTTCTAAGAGCACTAAATAGAGTACAACGGTCCACATTGACGCTTTCGAATTGCTCAATTCTCTCCACAGACGAGGTTTTCACTTTTTGTTCAATTTGAGACATAACTTGGTCTATTCGAGTCTTTGCGTTACGAAACGTGGCACAAAGGCTCAACTAGTAAGTTAGACTTTTATGAGCACTCAATAGAGTACAACGGTCCACATTGACGCTTTGGAATTGCTCAACTCTCTCCATAGAGGAGTTTTTCACGTTTTTGTGCAATTTGAGACATAACTTGGTCTATTCGCGTCTTTACCTTATGAAACGTGGCACGAAGGCTCAACTAGCAATTTAGACTTTTAAGAGCACTAAATAGATCACACAGTCCACACTGATGCTTTGGAATTGCTCAACTCTCTCCATAGAAGAGCTTGTCACGTTTTTATGCAATTTCAAACATAACATTGTCTATTCGCATCTTTACCTTACGGAACGTGGCACGAATGCTCAACTAGTAAGTTAGACTTTGAAGAGCACCCAATAGAGTACAACGGTCCACATTGATGCTTTCGAATTGCTCAACTCTCTCCACAGACGAGCTTTTCACTTTTTGTTCAATTTGAGACATAACTTGGTCTATTCGAGTCTTTGCGTTACGAAACGTGGCATGAAGGCTCAACTAGTAAGTTAGACTTTTAGGAGCACTCAATAGAGTACAACGGTCCACATTGATGCTTTCGAATTGCTCAACTCTCTCCATAGAGGAGCTTTTCACGTTTTTGTGCAATTTCAAACATAACTTGGTCTATTCGCATCTTTACCTTACGGAACGTGGCACGAAAGCTCAACTAGCAAGTTAGACTTTTAAGAGCACTCAATAGAGTACAACGGTCCACATTGATGCTTTCAAATTGCTTAACTCTCTCCACAGACGAGCTTTTCACGTTTTTGTTCAATTTGAGACATAACTTGGTCTATTCGCGTCTTTGTGTTACGAAACGTGGCACGAAGGGTCAACTAGTAACTTAGACTTTTAGGAGCACTAGATAGAGTACAACGGCCCACATTGACTCTTTGGAATTGCTCAACTCCTTCCATGGAGGAGTTTTTATGTTTTTGTGCAACTGCAAACATAACTTGGTCTATTCACGTCTTTACCTTACGAAACGTGGCATGAAGACTGAAATAGCAAGTTTGACTTCTAAGAGCACTAAATAGAGTACAACGGTCCACATTGACACTTTCGAATTGCTCAACTCTCTCCACAGACGAGGTTTTCACTTTTTGTTCAATTTGAGACATAACTTGGTCTATTCGAGTCTTTGCGTTACGAAACGTGGCACGAAGGCTCAACTAGTAAGTTAGACTTTTATGAGCACTCAATAGAGTACAACGGTCCACATTGACGCTTTGGAATTGCTCAACTCTCTCCATAGAGGAGCTTTTCACGTTTTTGTGCAATTTGAGACATAACTTGGTCTATTCGCGTCTTTACCTTATGAAACGTGGCACGAAGGCTCAACTAGCAATTTAGATTTTTAAGAGCACTAAATAGATCACACAGTCCACACTGATGCTTTGGAATTGCTCAACTCTCTCCATGGAAGAGCTTGTCACGTTTTTATGCAATTTCAAACATAACATTGTCTATTCGCATCTTTACCTTACGGAACGTGGCACGAATGCTCAACTAGTAAGTTAGACTTTGAAGAGCACCCAATAGAGTACAACGGTCCACATTGATGCTTTCGAATTGCTCAACTCTCTCCACAGACGAGCTTTTCACTTTTTGTTCAATTTGAGACATAACTTGGTCTATTCGCGTCTTTGTGTTACGAAACGTGGCACGAATGCTCAACTAGTAAGTTAGACTTTGAAGAGCACCCAATAGAGTACAACGGTCCACATTGACGCTTTGGAATTGCTCAACTCTCTCCATAGAGGAGCTTTTCACGTTTTTGTGCAATTTGAGACATAACTTGGTCTATTCGCGTCTTTACCTTATGAAACGTGGCACGAAGGCTCAACTAGCAATTTAGACTTTTAAGAGCACTAAATAGATCACACAGTCCACACTGATGCTTTGGAATTGCTCAACTCTCTCCATAGAAGAGCTTGTCACGTTTTTATGCAATTTCAAACATAACATTGTCTATTCGCATCTTTACCGTACGGAACGTGGCACGAATGCTCAACTAGTAAGTTAGACTTTGAAGAGCACCCAATAGAGTACAACGGTCCACATTGATGCTTTGGAATTGCTCAACTCTCTCCACAGACGAGCTTTTCACTTTTTGTTCAATTTGAGACATAACTTGGTCTATTCGAGTCTTTGCGTTACGAAACGTGGCACGAAGGCTCAACTAGTAAGTTAGACTTTAAGAGCACTCAATTGAGTACAACGGTCCACATTGATGCTTTGGAATTGCTCAACTCTCTCCATAGAAGAGCTTTTCACGTTTTTATGCAATTTCAAACATAACTTGGCCTATTCGCATCTTTACCTTACGGAACATGCCACGAATGCTCAACTAGCAAGTTAGACTTTTAAGAGCACTCAATTGAGTACAACGGTCCACATTGATTCTTTGGAATTGCTCAACTCTCTCCATAGAAGAGCTTTTCACGTTTTTGTGCAATTTGAGACATAACTTGGTCTATTCACGTCTTTACCTTACGAAACGTGGCATGAAGGCTGAACTAGCAAGTTTGACTTCTAAGAGCACTAAATATAGTACAACGGTCCACATTGATGCTTTGGAATTGCTCAACTCTCTCCAAAGAAGAGCTTTTCACGTTTTTGTGCAATTTCAAACATAACATGGTCTATTCGCTTCTTTTACTTACGAAACGTTGCCCGAAGGCTAAACTAGCAAGTTAGACTTCTAAGAACACTAAATAGAGTACAACGATGCACATTGATGATTTGGAATTGCTCAACTCTCTCCATAGAGGAGCTTTTCACGTTTTTGTGCAATTTCAGACATAACTTGGTCTATTCACATCTTTACCTCACGAAACGTGGCACGAAGGCTCAACTAGAAATTTAGACTTTTAAGAGCAATAAATAGAGTAAAACGGTCCAGACTGATGTTTTGTAATTGCTCTACTCTCTCCATAGAAGAGCTTTTTACCTTTTTGTGCAATTTCGAACATTACTTGGTCTATTCGCGTCTTTACCTTACGAAACGTGGCATGACGGCTCAACTAGCAATTTAGACTTTTAAGAGCACTAAATAGAGTACAACGGCCAACATTGATGCTTTGGAATTGCTCAACTCTCTCCATAGAGGAGCTTTTCACGTTTTTGTGCAATTTCAAACATAACTTGGTCTATTAGCATCTTTACCTTACGAAACGTTGCACGAAGGCTCAACTAGCAAGTTTGACTTTTCAGAGCACTAAATAAAGTAAAACGGTCCACATTGATGCTTTAGAATTGCTCAACTGTCTCCATAGAGGAGTTTTTCACGTTTTTGTGCAATTTCAAACATAACTTGGTCTATTCGCATCTTTAACTTACGTAACGTTGCACGAAGGCTAAACTTGCAAGTTAGACTTCTAAGAACACTAAATATAGTAAAACGGTCCACATTGATGCTTTGGAATTGCTCAAGTCTCTCCATAGAGGAGCTCTTCACGTTTTTGTGCACTTTCAAACATAACTTGGTATGTTCACATCTTTACCTTACGAAACGTTGCACGAAGGCTCAACTAGAAACTTAGACTCTTAAGAGCACTAAATAGAGTACAACGGTCCACATTCATGCTTTGGAATTGCTCAACTCCCTCCATAGAGGAGCTTTGCACGTTTTTGTGCAATTTTAAACATAACTTGGTCTATTAGCATCTTTAACTTACGAAACGTTGCACGAAGGCTAAAATAGCAAGTTAGACTTGTAAAAACACTAAATAGAGTGCAATGGTTCACATTGATGCTTTGGAATAGCTCAACTCTCTCCATATAGGAGCTTTTTACCTTTTTGTGCAATTTCAAACAAAACTTGGTCTATTCGCGTCCTTACCTTACGAAATGTTGCACGAAGGCTCAACTAGCAAGTTAGACTTTTACGAGCACTCAATAGAGTACAACGGTCCACATTGATGCTTTGGAATTGCTCAACTCTCTCTATGGAGGAGCCTTTCACATTTTTGTGAAATTTCAAACATAACTTGGTCTATTCGCGTCTTTAACTTACGTAACGTTGCAAGAAGGCTAAACTAGCAATTTAGACTTCTAACTACACTAAATAGAGTACAACGGTCCACGTTGATGCTTTGGAATTGCTCAACTCTCTCCATAGAAGAGCTTCTCACGTTTTTGTGCAATTTTAAACATAACTTGTTCCATTTGGATCTTTACCTTACGAAACGTGGCATGAAACTCAACTAGAAAGTTAGACTTTTAAGAGCACTAAATAGAGTACAACGGTTCACATTGATGCTTTGGAATTGCTCAACTCTCTCCATAGAGGAGTTTTTCACGTTTTTGTGCAATTTCAAACGTAACTTGGTCTATTAGCATCTTTAACTTACGAAATGTTGCAAGAAGGCTAAAATAGCAAGTTAGACTTGTAAGAACACTAAATAGAGTGCAATGGTCCACATTGATGCTTAGGAATTGCTCAACTCTCTCCATAGAGGAGCTTTTTACCTTTTTGTGCAATTTCAAACATAACTTGGTCTATTCGCGTCTTTACCATACGAAACATGGCCCGAAGGCTCAACTAGCAATTTAGACTTTTAAGTGCACTAAATAGAGTACAATGGTCAACATTGATGCTTTGGAATTCTCAACTCTCTCCATAGAGGAGCTTTTCACGTTTTTGTTCAATTTCAAACATAACTTGGTCTATTCGCATATTTACCTTACGAAACGTGGCACGAAGGCTCAACTAGCAAGTTAGACTTTTAAGAGCAGTAAATAGAGTACAACGGTCCACATTGATGCTTTGGAATTGCTCAACTCTCTCCATAGAGGAACTTTTCACGTTTTTGTGCAATTTTAAACATAAGTTGGTCTATTAGCATCTTTAATTTGCGAAACATTGCACGAAGGCTAAATTAGCAAGTTGGACTTCTAAGAACACTAAATAGAGTACAACGGTCCACGTTGATTCTTTGGAATTGCTCAACTCTCTCCATAGAGGAGCTTTTCACGTTTTTGTGCAATTTGAGACATAACTTGGTCTATTCGTTTCTTTACCTTACGAAACGTGGCACGAAGGCTCAACTAGCAAGTTAGACTTTTAGGAGCACTAAATAGAGTACAAAGGTCCACATTGATGCTTTGGAATTGCTCAACTCTTTCCATAGAGGAGTTTTCACGTTTTTGTGCAATTTCAAACATAACTTGGCCTATTCGCATCTTTACCTTACGGAACATGCCACGAATGCTCAACTAGCAAGTTAGACTTTTAAGAGCACTCAATTGAGTACAACGGTCCACATTGATTCTTTGGAATTGCTCAACTCTCTCCATAGAAGAGCTTTTCACGTTTTTGTGCAATTTGAGACATAACTTGGTCTATTCACGTCTTTACCTTACGAAACGTGGCATGAAGGCTGAACTAGCAAGTTTGACTTCTAAGAGCACTAAATAGAGTACAACGGTCCACATTGATGCTTTGGAATTGCTCAACTCTCTCCAAAGAAGAGCTTTTCACGTTTTTGTGCAATTTCAAACATAACATGGTCTATTCGCTTCTTTTACTTACGAAACGTTGCCCGAAGGCTAAACTAGCAAGTTAGACTTCTAAGAACACTAAATAGAGTACAACGATGCACATTGATGATTTGGAATTGCTCAACTCTCTCCATAGAGGAGCTTTTCACGTTTTTGTGCAATTTCAGACATAACTTGGTCTATTCACATCTTTACCTCACGAAACGTGGCACGAAGGCTCAACTAGAAATTTAGACTTTTAAGAGCAATAAATAGAGTAAAACGGTCCAGACTGATGTTTTGTAATTGCTCTACTCTCTCCATAGAAGAGCTTTTTACCTTTTTGTGCAATTTCGAACATTACTTGGTCTATTCGCGTCTTTACCTTACGAAACGTGGCATGAAGGCTCAACTAGCAATTTAGACTTTTAAGAGCACTAAATAGAGTACAACGGCCAACATTAATGCTTTGGAATTGCTCAACTCTCTCCATAGAGGAGCTTTTCACGTTTTTGTGCAATTTCAAACATAACTTGGTCTATTAGCATCTTTACCTTACGAAACGTTGCACGAAGGCTCAACTAGCAAGTTTGACTTTTCAGAGCACTAAATAAAGTAAAACGGTCCACATTGATGCTTTAGAATTGCTCAACTGTCTCCATAGAGGAGTTTTTCACGTTTTTGTGCAATTTCAAACATAACTTGGTCTATTCGCATCTTTAACTTACGTAACGTTGCACGAAGGCTAAACTTGCAAGTTAGACTTCTAAGAACACTAAATATAGTAAAACGGTCCACATTGATGCTTTGGAATTGCTCAAGTCTCTCCATAGAGGAGCTCTTCACGTTTTTGTGCACTTTCAAACATAACTTGGTATGTTCACATCTTTACCTTACGAAACGTTGCACGAAGGCTCAACTAGAAACTTAGACTCTTAAGAGCACTAAATAGAGTACAACGGTCCACATTCATGCTTTGGAATTGCTCAACTCCCTCCATAGAGGAGCTTTGCACGTTTTTGTGCAATTTTAAACATAACTTGGTCTATTAGCATCTTTAACTTACGAAACGTTGCACGAAGGCTAAAATAGCAAGTTAGACTTGTAAAAACACTAAATAGAGTGCAATGGTTCACATTGATGCTTTGGAATAGCTCAACTCTCTCCATATAGGAGCTTTTTACCTTTTTGTGCAATTTCAAACAAAACTTGGTCTATTCGCGTCCTTACCTTACGAAATGTTGCACGAAGGCTCAACTAGCAAGTTAGACTTTTACGAGCACTCAATAGAGTACAACGGTCCACATTGATGCTTTGGAATTGCTCAACTCTCTCTATGGAGGAGCCTTTCACATTTTTGTGAAATTTCAAACATAACTTGGTCTATTCGCGTCTTTAACTTACGTAACGTTGCAAGAAGGCTAAACTAGCAATTTAGACTTCTAACTACACTAAATAGAGTACAACGGTCCACGTTGATGCTTTGGAATTGCTCAACTCTCTCCATAGAAGAGCTTCTCACGTTTTTGTGCAATTTTAAACATAACTTGTTCCATTTGGATCTTTACCTTACGAAACGTGGCATGAAACTCAACTAGAAAGTTAGACTTTTAAGAGCACTAAATAGAGTACAACGGTTCACATTGATGCTTTGGAATTGCTCAACTCTCTCCATAGAGGAGTTTTTCACGTTTTTGTGCAATTTCAAACGTAACTTGGTCTATTAGCATCTTTAACTTACGAAATGTTGCAAGAAGGCTAAAATCGCAAGTTAGACTTGTAAGAACACTAAATAGAGTGCAATGGTCCACATTGATGCTTAGGAATTGCTCAACTCTCTCCATAGAGGAGCTTTTTACCTTTTTGTGCAATTTCAAACATAACTTGGTCTATTCGCGTCTTTACCATACGAAACATGGCCCGAAGGCTCAACTAGCAATTTAGACTTTTAAGTGCACTAAATAGAGTACAATGGTCAACATTGATGCTTTGGAATTCTCAACTCTCTCCATAGAGGAGCTTTTCACGTTTTTGTTCAATTTCAAACATAACTTGGTCTATTCGCATATTTACCTTACGAAACGTGGCACGAAGGCTCAACTAGCAAGTTAGACTTTTAAGAGCAGTAAATAGAGTACAACGGTCCACATTGATGCTTTGGAATTGCTCAACTCTCTCCATAGAGGAACTTTTCACGTTTTTGTGCAATTTTAAACATAAGTTGGTCTATTAGCATCTTTAATTTGCGAAACATTGCACGAAGGCTAAATTAGCAAGTTGGACTTCTAAGAACACTAAATAGAGTACAACGGTCCACGTTGATTCTTTGGAATTGCTCAACTCTCTCCATAGAGGAGCTTTTCACGTTTTTGTGCAATTTGAGACATAACTTGGTCTATTCGTTTCTTTACCTTACGAAACGTGGCACGAAGGCTCAACTAGCAAGTTAGACTTTTAGGAGCACTAAATAGAGTACAAAGGTCCACATTGATGCTTTGGAATTGCTCAACTCTTTCCATAGAGGAGTTTTCACGTTTTTGTGCAATTTCAAACATAACTTGGCCTATTCGCATCTTTACCTTACGGAACATGCCACGAATGCTCAACTAGCAAGTTAGACTTTTAAGAGCACTCAATTGAGTACAACGGTCCACATTGATTCTTTGGAATTGCTCAACTCTCTCCATAGAAGAGCTTTTCACGTTTTTGTGCAATTTGAGACATAACTTGGTCTATTCACGTCTTTACCTTACGAAACGTGGCATGAAGGCTGAACTAGCAAGTTTGACTTCTAAGAGCACTAAATAGAGTACAACGGTCCACATTGATGCTTTGGAATTGCTCAACTCTCTCCAAAGAAGAGCTTTTCACGTTTTTGTGCAATTTCAAACATAACATGGTCTATTCGCTTCTTTTACTTACGAAACGTTGCCCGAAGGCTAAACTAGCAAGTTAGACTTCTAAGAACACTAAATAGAGTACAACGATGCACATTGATGATTTGGAATTGCTCAACTCTCTCCATAGAGGAGCTTTTCACGTTTTTGTGCAATTTCAGACATAACTTGGTCTATTCACATCTTTACCTCACGAAACGTGGCACGAAGGCTCAACTAGAAATTTAGACTTTTAAGAGCAATAAATAGAGTAAAACGGTCCAGACTGATGTTTTGTAATTGCTCTACTCTCTCCATAGAAGAGCTTTTTACCTTTTTGTGCAATTTCGAACATTACTTGGTCTATTCGCGTCTTTACCTTACGAAACGTGGCATGAAGGCTCAACTAGCAATTTAGACTTTTAAGAGCACTAAATAGAGTACAACGGCCAACATTAATGCTTTGGAATTGCTCAACTCTCTCCATAGAGGAGCTTTTCACGTTTTTGTGCAATTTCAAACATAACTTGGTCTATTAGCATCTTTACCTTACGAAACGTTGCACGAAGGCTCAACTAGCAAGTTTGACTTTTCAGAGCACTAAATAAAGTAAAACGGTCCACATTGATGCTTTAGAATTGCTCAACTGTCTCCATAGAGGAGTTTTTCACGTTTTTGTGCAATTTCAAACATAAGTTGGTCTATTAGCATCTTTAATTTGCGAAACATTGCACGAAGGCTAAATTAGCAAGTTGGACTTCTAAGAACACTAAATAGAGTACAACGGTCCACGTTGATTCTTTGGAATTGCTCAACTCTCTCCATAGAGGAGCTTTTCACGTTTTTGTGCAATTTGAGACATAACTTGGTCTATTCGTTTCTTTACCTTACGAAACGTGGCACGAAGGCTCAACTAGCAAGTTAGACTTTTAGGAGCACTAAATAGAGTACAAAGGTCCACATTGATGCTTTGGAATTGCTCAACTCTTTCCATAGAGGAGTTTTCACGTTTTTGTGCAATTTCAAACATAACTTGGCCTATTCGCATCTTTACCTTACGGAACATGCCACGAATGCTCAACTAGCAAGTTAGACTTTTAAGAGCACTCAATTGAGTACAACGGTCCACATTGATTCTTTGGAATTGCTCAACTCTCTCCATAGAAGAGCTTTTCACGTTTTTGTGCAATTTGAGACATAACTTGGTCTATTCACGTCTTTACCTTACGAAACGTGGCATGAAGGCTGAACTAGCAAGTTTGACTTCTAAGAGCACTAAATAGAGTACAACGGTCCACATTGATGCTTTGGAATTGCTCAACTCTCTCCAAAGAAGAGCTTTTCACGTTTTTGTGCAATTTCAAACATAACATGGTCTATTCGCTTCTTTTACTTACGAAACGTTGCCCGAAGGCTAAACTAGCAAGTTAGACTTCTAAGAACACTAAATAGAGTACAACGATGCACATTGATGATTTGGAATTGCTCAACTCTCTCCATAGAGGAGCTTTTCACGTTTTTGTGCAATTTCAGACATAACTTGGTCTATTCACATCTTTACCTCACGAAACGTGGCACGAAGGCTCAACTAGAAATTTAGACTTTTAAGAGCAATAAATAGAGTAAAACGGTCCAGACTGATGTTTTGTAATTGCTCTACTCTCTCCATAGAAGAGCTTTTTACCTTTTTGTGCAATTTCGAACATTACTTGGTCTATTCGCGTCTTTACCTTACGAAACGTGGCATGAAGGCTCAACTAGCAATTTAGACTTTTAAGAGCACTAAATAGAGTACAACGGCCAACATTAATGCTTTGGAATTGCTCAACTCTCTCCATAGAGGAGCTTTTCACGTTTTTGTGCAATTTCAAACATAACTTGGTCTATTAGCATCTTTACCTTACGAAACGTTGCACGAAGGCTCAACTAGCAAGTTTGACTTTTCAGAGCACTAAATAAAGTAAAACGGTCCACATTGATGCTTTAGAATTGCTCAACTGTCTCCATAGAGGAGTTTTTCACGTTTTTGTGCAATTTCAAACATAACTTGGTCTATTCGCATCTTTAACTTACGTAACGTTGCACGAAGGCTAAACTTGCAAGTTAGACTTCTAAGAACACTAAATATAGTAAAACGGTCCACATTGATGCTTTGGAATTGCTCAAGTCTCTCCATAGAGGAGCTCTTCACGTTTTTGTGCACTTTCAAACATAACTTGGTATGTTCACATCTTTACCTTACGAAACGTTGCACGAAGGCTCAACTAGAAACTTAGACTCTTAAGAGCACTAAATAGAGTACAACGGTCCACATTCATGCTTTGGAATTGCTCAACTCCCTCCATAGAGGAGCTTTGCACGTTTTTGTGCAATTTTAAACATAACTTGGTCTATTAGCATCTTTAACTTACGAAACGTTGCACGAAGGCTAAAATAGCAAGTTAGACTTGTAAAAACACTAAATAGAGTGCAATGGTTCACATTGATGCTTTGGAATAGCTCAACTCTCTCCATATAGGAGCTTTTTACCTTTTTGTGCAATTTCAAACAAAACTTGGTCTATTCGCGTCCTTACCTTACGAAATGTTGCACGAAGGCTCAACTAGCAAGTTAGACTTTTACGAGCACTCAATAGAGTACAACGGTCCACATTGATGCTTTGGAATTGCTCAACTCTCTCTATGGAGGAGCCTTTCACATTTTTGTGAAATTTCAAACATAACTTGGTCTATTCGCGTCTTTAACTTACGTAACGTTGCAAGAAGGCTAAACTAGCAATTTAGACTTCTAACTACACTAAATAGAGTACAACGGTCCACGTTGATGCTTTGGAATTGCTCAACTCTCTCCATAGAAGAGCTTCTCACGTTTTTGTGCAATTTTAAACATAACTTGTTCCATTTGGATCTTTACCTTACGAAACGTGGCATGAAACTCAACTAGAAAGTTAGACTTTTAAGAGCACTAAATAGAGTACAACGGTTCACATTGATGCTTTGGAATTGCTCAACTCTCTCCATAGAGGAGTTTTTCACGTTTTTGTGCAATTTCAAACGTAACTTGGTCTATTAGCATCTTTAACTTACGAAATGTTGCAAGAAGGCTAAAATAGCAAGTTAGACTTGTAAGAACACTAAATAGAGTGCAATGGTCCACATTGATGCTTAGGAATTGCTCAACTCTCTCCATAGAGGAGCTTTTTACCTTTTTGTGCAATTTCAAACATAACTTGGTCTATTCGCGTCTTTACCATACGAAACATGGCCCGAAGGCTCAACTAGCAATTTAGACTTTTAAGTGCACTAAATAGAGTACAATGGTCAACATTGATGCTTTGGAATTCTCAACTCTCTCCATAGAGGAGCTTTTCACGTTTTTGTTCAATTTCAAACATAACTTGGTCTATTCGCATATTTACCTTACGAAACGTGGCACGAAGGCTCAACTAGCAAGTTAGACTTTTAAGAGCAGTAAATAGAGTACAACGGTCCACATTGATGCTTTGGAATTGCTCAACTCTCTCCATAGAGGAACTTTTCACGTTTTTGTGCAATTTTAAACATAAGTTGGTCTATTAGCATCTTTAATTTGCGAAACATTGCACGAAGGCTAAATTAGCAAGTTGGACTTCTAAGAACACTAAATAGAGTACAACGGTCCACGTTGATTCTTTGGAATTGCTCAACTCTCTCCATAGAGGAGCTTTTCACGTTTTTGTGCAATTTGAGACATAACTTGGTCTATTCGTTTCTTTACCTTACGAAACGTGGCACGAAGGCTCAACTAGCAAGTTAGACTTTTAGGAGCACTAAATAGAGTACAAAGGTCCACATTGATGCTTTGGAATTGCTCAACTCTTTCCATAGAGGAGTTTTCACGTTTTTGTGCAATTGCAAACATAAGTTGGTCCATTCGCATCTTTACCTTATGAAACGTGGCACGAAGGCTCAACTAGCAAGTTAGACTTTTAAGAGCACTCAATTGAGTACAACGGTCCACATTGATGCTTTGGATTTGCTCAACTCTCTCCATAGAGGAGCTCTTCACGTTTTTATGCAATTTCAAACATAACTTGGCCTATTCGCATCTTTACCTTACGGAACGTGGCACAAATGCTCAACTAGCAAGTTAGACTTTTAATAGCACTCAATAGAGTACAACGGTCCACGTTGATGCTTTCGAATTGCTCAACTCTCTCCACAGACGAGCCTTTCACGTTTTTGTTCAATTTGAGACATAACTTGGTCTATTCGCGTCTTTGCGTTACGAAACGTGGCACGAAGCCTCAACTAGCAAGTTAGACTTTTAAGAGCATTCAATAGAGTACAACGGTCCACATTGATGCTTTGGAATTGGCCAACTCTCTCCATAGAGGAGCTTTTTACGTTTTTGTGTAATTTCAAACATAACTTGGTCTATTCGCGTGTTTACCTTACGAAACGTGCACGAAGGCTCAACTAGCAAGTTAGAATTTTAAGAGCACTAAATAGAGTACAATGATCCACACTGATGCTTTGGAATTGCTCAACTCTCTCCGTAGAGGAACTTTTCACGTTTTTATGCAATTTCGAACATAACTTGGTCTATTCGCATCTTTACCTTACGGAACGTGGCACGAATGCTCAACTAGCATGTTAGACTTTTAAGAGCACTCGATAGAGTACAACGGTCCAAATTGATGCTTTCGAATTGCTCAACTCCCTCCACAGATGAGCTTTTCACATTTTTGTTCAATTTGAGACATAACTTGGTCTATTCGCGTCTTTGTGTTACGAAACGTGGCACGAAGGGTCAACTAGTAACTTAGACTTTTAGGAGCACTAGATAGAGTACAACGGTCCACATTGACGCTTTGGAATTGCTCAACTCTTTCCATAGAGGAGTTTTCATGTTTTTGTGCAATTTCAAACATAACTTGGTCTATTCGCATCTTTACCTTATGAAACGTGGCACGAAAACTCAACTAGAAAGTTAGACTTTTAAGAGCACTCAATTGAGTACAACGGTCCACATTGATGCTTTGGAATTGCTCAACTCTCTCCATAGAATAGCTTTTCATGTTTTTATGCAATTTCAAACATAACTTGGTCTATTCGCATCTTTACCTTGTGGAACGTGGCACGAATGCTCAACTAGCAAGTTAGACTTTTAAGAGCACTCAATAGAGTACAACGGTCCACATTGATGCTTTCGAATTGCTCAACTCTCTCCAAAGAATAGCTTTTCACGTTTTTGTTCAATTTGAGACATAACTTGGTCTATTCGCGTCTTTGCGTTACGAAATGTGGCACGAAGGCTCAACTAGTAAGTTAGACTTTTAGGAGCACTCGATAGAATACAACGGTCCACATTGACGCTTTCGAATTGCTCAACTCTTTGCATAGAGGAGTTTTCATGTTTTTGTGCAATTCCAAACATAACTTGAACTATTGACATCTTTACCTTATGAAACGTGGCAAGAAGGGTCAGCTAGCAAGTTAGACTTTTAAGAGCACTCAATTGAGTACAACGGCCCACATTGATGCTTTGGAATTGCTCAACCCTCTCCATAGAATAGCTTTTCACGTTTTTATGCAATTTCAAACATAACTTGGTCTATTCGCATCTTTACCTTATGGAACGTGGCACGAATGCTCAACTAGCAAGTTAGAATTTTAAGACCACTCAATAGAGTACAACGGTCCACATTGATGCTTTCGAATTGCTCAACTCTCTCCAAAGAAGAGCTTTTCACGTTTTTGTTCAATTTGAGACATAACTTGGTCTATTCGCGTCTTTGCGTTACGAAATGTGGCACGAAGGCTCAACTAGTAAGTTAGACTTTTAGGAGCTCTAGATACAGTACAACGGTCCACATTGACGCTTTGAAACTGCTCAACTCTTTCCATAGAGGAGTTTTCACGTTTTTGTGCAATTGTAAACATAACTTGGTCTATTCGCATCTTTGCCTTATGGAACGTGGCACGAATGCTCAACTAGCAAGTTAGACTTTTAAGAGCACTTAATAGAGTACAACGGTCCATATTGATGCTTTCGAATTGCTCAACTCTCTCCATAGAGGAGCTTTTCTCTTCTTTATGCAATTTCAAACATAACTTGGCCTATTCGCATCTTTACCTTACGGAACGTGGCACAAATGCTCAACTAGCAAGTTAGGCTTTTAAGAGCACTCAATGGAGTACAACGGTCCACATTGATGCTTTCGAATTGCTCAACTCTCTCCACAGACGAGCTTTTCATGTTTTTGTTCAATTTGAGACATAACTTGGTCTATTCGCATCTTTGTGTTACGAAACGTGGCACGAAGGGTCAACTAGTAACTTAGACTTTTAGGAGCACTAGATAGAGCACAACGGTCCACATTGACGCTTTGGAATTGCTCAACTCTTTCCATAGAGGAGTTTTCTTGTTTTTGTGCAATTCCAAACATAACTTGGTCTATTCGCGTGATGCGTTGCGAAACATGGCACGAAGGCTCAACTAGAAAGTAAGACTTGTAAGAGCGCTCAATAGAGTACAACAGTCCACATTGATGCTTTGGAATTGCTCAACTCTCTCCATAGAGGAGCTTTTTCACATTTTTGTGCAATTTCAAACATAATTTGGTCTATTCGCGTCTTTACCTTACGAAACGTGGCACGAAGGCTCAACTAGCAAGTTAAAATTTTAAGAGCACTAAATAGAGTACAACGATCCACACTGATGCTTTGGAATTGCTCAACTCTCTCCGTAGAGGAGCTTTTCACTTTTTTGTGCAATTGCAAACATAACTTGGTCTATTCGCGTCTTTACCTTACAAAACGTGGCACGAAGGCTCAACTAGCATGTTAGAATTTTAAGAGCACTAAATAGAGTACAACGATCAACACTGATGGTTTGGAATTGCTCAACTCTCTCCGTAGAAGAGCTTTTCACGTTTTTATGCAATTTCAAACATAACTTGGTCTATTCACATCTTTACCTTAAGGAACGTGGCACGAATGCTCAACTAGCAAGTTAGACTTTTAAGAGCACTCAATAGAGTATAACGGTCCACATTGATGCTTTCGAATTGCTCAACTCTCTCTACAGATGAGCTTTTCACGTTTTTGTTCAATTTGAGACATAACTTGGTCTATTCGCATCTTTGTGTTACGAAACGTGGCACGAAGGGTCAACTAGTAACTTAGACTTTTAGGAGCACTAGATAGAGCACAACGGTCCACATTGACGCTTTGGAATTGCTTAACTCTTTCCATAGAGGAGTTTTCTTGTTTTTGTGCAATTCCAAACATAACTTGGTCTATTCGCATCTTTACCTTATGAAACGTGGCACGAAGGCTCAACTAGCAAGTTAGACTTTTAAGAGCACTCAATTGAGTACAACGGTCCACATTGATGCTTTGGAATTGCTCAACTCTCTCCATAGAATAGCTTTTCACGTTTTTATGTAATTTCAAACATAACTTGGTCTATTCGCATCTTTACCTTATGGCACATGGCACGAATGCTCAACTAGCAAGTTAGACTTTTAAGAGCACTCAATAGAGTACGACGGTCTGCATTGATGCTTTCGAATTGCTCAACTCTCTCCAAAGAAGAGCTTTTCACGTTTTTGTTCAATTTGAGACATAACTTGGTCTATTCGAGTCTTTCCATAGACGAGCTTTTCACGTTTTTGAGCAATTTCAAACCTAACTTGGTCTATTCGCATCTTTACCTTACGAAACGTGGCACGAAGGCTCAACTACCAAGTTAGACTTGTAAGAGCACTAAATAGAGTACAAAGGTCGAGATTGATGCTCTGGAATAGCTCAACTCTCTCCATAGAAGAGCTTTTCATGTCTTTGAGCAATTTGAGACATAACTTGGTGTATTCGCGTCTTTACCTTACGAAATGTGGCACGAAGGCTCGACTAGCAAGTTAGAATTTTAAGAGGGCACTAAATAGAGTACAACGGTCCACATTGATGCTTTGGAATTGCTCAACTCTTTCCATAGAGGAGTTTTCATGTTTTTGTGCAATTCCAAACGTAACTTGGTCTATACGCATCTTTACCTTATGAAACGTGGCACGAAGGCTCAACTAGCAAGTTAGACTTTTAAGAGCACTCAATTGAGTACAACGGTCCACATTGATGCTTTGGAATTGCTCAACTCTCTCCATAGAATAGCTTTTCACGTTTTTATCCAATTTCAAACATAACTTGGTCTATTCGCATCTTTACCTTATGGCACATGGCACGAATGCTCAACTAGCAAGTTAGACTTTTAAGAGCACTCAATAGAGTACGACGGTCCACATTGATGCTTTCGAATTGCTCAACTCTCTCCAAAGAAGAGCTTTTCACGTTTTTATTAAATTTGAGACATAACTTGGTCTATTCGCGTCTTTCCATAGACGAGCTTTTCACATTTTTGAGCAATTTCGAACCTAACTTGGTCTATTCGCATCTTTACCTTACGAAACGTGGCACGAAGGCTCAACTACCAAGTTAGACTTTTAAGAGCACTAAATAGAGTACAAAGGTCGACATTGATGCTCTGGAATAGCTCAACTCTCTCCATAGAAGAGCTTTTCATGTCTTTGAGCAATTTGAGACATAACTTGGTGTATTCGCGTCTTTACCTTACGAAATGTGGCACGAAGGCTCGACTAGCAAGTTAGAATTTTAAGAGAGCACTAAATAGAGTACAACGGTCCACATTGATGCTTTGGAATTGCTCAACTCTTTCCATAGAGGAGTTTTCATGTTTTTGTGCAATTCCAAACATCACTTGGTCTATACGCATCTTTACCTTATGAAACGTGGCACGAAGGCTCAACTAGCAAGTTAGACTTTTAAGAGCACTCAATTGAGTACAACGGTCCACATTGATGCTTTGGAATTGCTCAACTCTCTCCATAGAATAGCTTTTCACGTTTTTATCCAATTTCAAACATAACTTGGTCTATTCGCATCTTTACCTTATGGCACATGGCACGAATGCTCAACTAGCAAGTTAGACTTTTAAGAGCACTCAATAGAGTACGACGGTCCACATTGATGCTTTCGAATTGCTCAACTCTCTCCAAAGAAGAGCTTTTCACGTTTTTATTCAATTTGAGACATAACTTGGTCTATTCACGTCTTTGCGTTATCAAACGTGGCACGAAGGCTCAACTAGTAAGTTAGACTTTTAGGAGCACTAGATAGAGTACCACGGTCCACATTGACGCTTTAGAATTGCTCAACTCTTTCCATAGAGGAGTTTTCATGTTTTTGTGCAATTCCAAACATAACTTGGTCTATACGAATCTTTACCTTATGAAACGTGGCACGAAGGCTCAACTAGCAAGTTAGACTTTTAAGAGCACTCAATTGAGTACAACGGTCCACATTGATGCTTTGGAATTGCTCAACTCTCTCCATAGAATAGCTTTTCACGTTTTTATCCAATTTCAAACATAACTTGGTCTATTCGCATCTTTACCTTATGGCACATGGCACGAATGCTCAACTAGCAAGTTAGACTTTTAAGAGCACTCAATAGAGTACGACGGTCTGCATTGATGCTTTCGAATTGCTCAACTCTCTCCAAAGAAGAGCTTTTCACGTTTTTGTTCAATTTGAGACATAACTTGGTCTATTCGAGTCTTTCCATAGACGAGCTTTTCACGTTTTTGAGCAATTTCAAACCTAACTTGGTCTATTCGCATCTTTACCTTACGAAACGTGGCACGAAGGCTCAACTACCAAGTTAGACTTGTAAGAGCACTAAATAGAGTACAAAGGTCGAGATTGATGCTCTGGAATAGCTCAACTCTCTCCATAGAAGAGCTTTTCATGTCTTTGAGCAATTTGAGACATAACTTGGTGTATTCGCGTCTTTACCTTACGAAATGTGGCACGAAGGCTCGACTAGCAAGTTAGAATTTTAAGAGGGCACTAAATAGAGTACAACGGTCCACATTGATGCTTTGGAATTGCTCAACTCTTTCCATAGAGGAGTTTTCATGTTTTTGTGCAATTCCAAACGTAACTTGGTCTATACGCATCTTTACCTTATGAAACGTGGCACGAAGGCTCAACTAGCAAGTTAGACTTTTAAGAGCACTCAATTGAGTACAACGGTCCACATTGATGCTTTGGAATTGCTCAACTCTCTCCATAGAATAGCTTTTCACGTTTTTATCCAATTTCAAACATAACTTGGTCTATTCGCATCTTTACCTTATGGTACATGGCACGAATGCTCAACTAGCAAGTTAGACTTTTAAGAGCACTCAATAGAGTACGACGGTCCACATTGATGCTTTCGAATTGCTCAACTCTCTCCAAAGAAGAGCTTTTCACGTTTTTATTAAATTTGAGACATAACTTGGTCTATTCGCGTCTTTCCATAGATGAGCTTTTCACATTTTTGAGCAATTTCGAACCTAACTTGGTCTATTCGCATCTTTACCTTACGAAACGTGGCACGAAGGCTCAACTACCAAGTTAGACTTTTAAGAGCACTAAATAGAGTACAAAGGTCGACGTTGATGCTCTGGAATAGCTCAACTCTCTCCATAGAAGAGCTTTTCATGTCTTTGAGCAATTTGAGACATAACTTGGTGTATTCGCGTCTTTACCTTACGAAATGTGGCACGAAGGCTCGACTAGCAAGTTAGAATTTTAAGAGAGCACTAAATAGAGTACAACGGTCCACATTGATGCTTTGGAATTGCTCAACTCTTTCCATAGAGGAGTTTTCATGTTTTTGTGCAATTCCAAACATAACTTGGTCTATACGAATCTTTACCTTATGAAACGTGGCACGAAGGCTCAACTAGCAAGTTAGACTTTTAAGAGCACTCAATTGAGTACAACGGTCCACATTGATGCTTTGGAATTGCTCAACTCTCTCCATAGAATAGCTTTTCACGTTTTTATCCAATTTCAAACATAACTTGGTCTATTCGCATCTTTACCTTATGGCACATGGCACGAATGCTCAACTAGCAAGTTAGACTTTTAAGAGCACTCAATAGAGTACGACGGTCCACATTGATGCTTTCGAATTGCTCAACTCTCTCCAAAGAAGAGCTTTTCACGTTTTTATTCAATTTGAGACATAACTTGGTCTATTCACGTCTTTGCGTTATCAAACGTGGCACGAAGGCTCAACTAGTAAGTTAGACTTTTAGGAGCACTAGATAGAGTACCACGGTCCACATTGACGCTTTAGAATTGCTCAACTCTTTCCATAGAGGAGTTTTCATGTTTTTGTGCAATTCCAAACATAACTTGGTCTATACGAATCTTTACCTTATGAAACGTGGCACGAAGGCTCAACTAGCAAGTTAGACTTTTAAGAGCACTCAATTGAGTACAACGGTCCACATTGATGCTTTGGAATTGCTCAACTCTCTCCATAGAATAGCTTTTCACGTTTTTATCCAATTTCAAACATAACTTGGTCTATTCGCATCTTTACCTTATGGCACATGGCACGAATGCTCAACTAGCAAGTTAGACTTTTAAGAGCACTCAATAGAGTACGACGGTCCACATTGATGCTTTCGAATTGCTCAACTCTCTCCAAAGAAGAGCTTTTCACGTTTTTATTCAATTTGAGACAGAACTTGGTCTATTCGCGTCTTTCCATAGACGAGCTTTTCACGTTTTTGAGCAATTTCGAACCTAACTTGGTCTATTCGCATCTTTACCTTACGAAACGTGGCACGAAGGCTCAACTACCAAGTTAGACTTTTAAGAGCACTAAATAGAGTACAAAGGTCGACATTGATGCTCTGGAATAGCTCAACTCTCTCCATAGAAGAGCTTTTCATGTCTTTGAGCAATTTGAGACATAACTTGGTGTATTCGCGTCTTTACCTTACGAAATGTGGCACGAAGGCTCGACTAGCAAGTTAGAATTTTAAGAGAGCACTAAATAGAGTACAACGGTCCACATTGATGCTTTGGAATTGCTCAACTCTTTCCATAGAGGAGTTTTCATGTTTTTGTGCAATTCCAAACATAACTTGGTCTATACGCATCTTTACCTTATGAAACGTGGCACGAAGGCTCAACTAGCAAGTTAGACTTTTAAGAGCACTCAATTGAGTACAACGGTCCACATTGATGCTTTGGAATTGCTCAACTCTCTCCATAGAATAGCTTTTCACGTTTTTATCCAATTTCAAACATAACTTGGTCTATTCGCATCTTTACCTTATGGCACATGGCACGAATGCTCAACTAGCAAGTTAGACTTTTAAGAGCACTCAATAGAGTACGACGGTCCACATTGATGCTTTCGAATTGCTCAACTCTCTCCAAAGAAGAGCTTTTCACGTTTTTATTCAATTTGAGACATAACTTGGTCTATTCGCGTCTTTCCATAGACGAGCTTTTCACGTTTTTGAGCAATTTCGAACCTAACTTGGTCTATTCGCATCTTTACCTTACGAAACGTGGCACGAAGGCTCAACTACCAAGTTAGACTTTTAAGAGCACTAAATAGAGTACAAAGGTCGACATTGATGCTCTGGAATAGCTCAACTCTCTCCATAGAAGAGCTTTTCATGTCTTTGAGCAATTTGAGACATAACTTGGTCTATTCGCGTCTTTACCTTACGAAACATGGCACGAAGGCTCGACTAGCAAGTTAGACTTTTAAGAGCTCGACATTGATGCTTTTGAATTGCTCAACTCATTCCGTGGAGGAGCCTTTCACGTTTTTGTGCAATTTCACACATAACTTAGTCTATTAGCGTCTTTAATTTACGAAATGTGGCACGAAGGCTCAACTAGCAAGTTAGACTTTTAAGAGAGTACTAAATAGAGTACAACGGTCCACATTGATGCTTTAGAATTGCTCTACTCTCTCCATAGAGGAGTTTTTCACGTTTTTGTGCAATTTCAAACATAATTTAGTCTATTCGCATCTTTAACTTACACAACGTTGCACGAAGGCTAAACTTGCAAGTTAGACTTCTAAGAACACTAAATATAGTAAAACGGTCCACATTGATGCTTTGAAATTGCTCAACTCTCTCCATAGAGGAGCTTTTCACGTTTTTGTCCAATTTCAAACATAACTTGGTATGTTCACATCTTTACCTTACGAAACGTTGCACGAAGGCTCAACTAGAAATTTAGACTCTTAAGGGCACTAAATAATGTACAACGGTCCACATTGATGCTTTGGAATTGCTCAACTTCCTCCATAGAGGAGCTTTTCACGTTTTTGTGCAATTTTAAACATAACTTGGTCTATTAGCATCTTTAACTTACGAAACGTTGCACGAAGGCTAAAATAGCAAGTTAGACTTGTAAGAACACTAAATAGAGTGCAATGGTCCACATTGATGCTTTGGAATTGCTCAACTCTCTCCATATAGGAGCTTTTTACCTTTTTGTGCAATTTCAATCAAAACTTGGTCTATTCGCATCCTTACCTTACGAAACGTTGCACGAAGGCTCAACTAGCAAGTTAGACTTTTAAGAGCACTCAATAGAGTATAACAGTCCACATTGACGGTTTCGAATTGCTCAACTCTCTCCACAGACGAGCTTTTCACGTTTTTGTTCAATTTGAGACATAACTTGGTCTATTCACGTCTTTGCGTTATCAAACGTGGCACGAAGGCTCAACTAGTAAGTTAGACTTTTAGGAGCACTAGATAGAGTACCACGGTCCACATTGACGCTTTAGAATGGCTCAACTCTTTCCTTAGAGGAGTTTTCACGTTTCTGTGCAATTGCAAACATAACTTGGTCTATTCGCATCTTTACCTTATGAAACGTGGCACGAAGGCTCAACTAGCAAGTTAGACTTTTAAGAGCACTCAATTGAGTACAACGGTCGACATTGATGCTCTAGAATTGCTCAACTCTCTCCTTGGAGGAGCTTTTCACGTCTTTAAGCAATTTGAGACATAACTTGGTCTATTCGCGTCCTTACCTTACGAAACGTGGCACGAAGGCTCGACTAGCAAGTTATACTTTTAATAGCACTGAATAGAGTACAACGGTCCACATTGATGCTTTGGAATTGCTCAACTCTCTCCGTAGAGGAGCTTTTCACGTTTTTGTGCAATTTCACACATAACTTAGTCTATTAGCGTCTTTACTTTATGAAATGTGGCATGAAGGACCAACTAGCAAGTTATACTTTTAAGAGCACTAAATAGAGTGCAACGATCCACATTGTTGCTTTGGAATTGCTCAACTCTCTCCACAGAGGAGCTTTTCACGTTTTTGTGCAATTTGAGACATAACTTGGTCTATTCGCGTCTTTCCATAGAGGAGCTTTTCACTTTTTGAGCAATTTCAAACCTAACTTGGTCTATTCGCATCTTTACCTTACTAAACGTGGCACGAAGGCTCAACTACCAAGTTAGACTTTGAAGAGCACTAAATAGAGTACAAAGGTCAACATTGATGCTCTGGAATTGCTCAACTCTCTCCATAGAAGTGCTTTTCATGTCTTTGAGCAATTTGAGACATAACTTGGTCTATTCGCGTCTTTACCTTACGAAATGTGGCACGAAGGCTCGACTAGCAAGTTAGACTTTTAAGAGAGCACTAAATAGAGTACAACGGTCCACATTGATGCTTTGGAATTGCTCAACTCTCTCCATAGAGGAGCTTCTCACGTTTTTGTGCAATTTCAAACATAACTTGGTCTATTTGCGTCTTTACCTTACAAAACATGGCACGAAGGCTCAACTAGCAAGTTAGACTTTTAAGAGCACTAACTAGAGTACAACGATCCCCATTGATGCCTTGGAATTGCTCAACTCTCTCCGTAGAGGAGCTTTTCACATTTTTATGCAATTTCAAATATAACTTGGTCTATTCGCATCTTTACCTTACGGAACGTGGCACGACTGCTCAACTAGCAAGTTAGACTGTTAAGAGCACTCAATAGAGTACAACGGTCCACATTGATGCTTTCGAATTGCTCAACTCTCTCCACAGACGAGCTTTTCACGTTTTTGTTCAATTTGAGACATAACTTGGTCTATTCGCGTCTTTGCGTTATGAAACGTGGCACGAAGGCTCAACTAGTAAGTTAGACTTTTAGGAGCACTAGATAGAGCACCACGGTCCACATTGACGTTTTGGAATTGCTCAACTCTTTCCATAGAGGAGTTTTCACGTTTTTGTACAATTGCAAACATAACTTGGTCTATTCGCATCTTTACCTTATGAAACGTGGCACGAAGGCTCAAATAGCAAGTTATACTTTTAAGAGCACTAAATAGAGTACAACGGTCCACATTGATGCTTTGGAATTGCTCAACTCTCTCCGTAGAGGAGCTTTTCACGTTTTTGTGCAATTTCACACATAACTTAGTCTATTAGCGTCTTTACTTTACGAAATGTGGCATAAAGGCTCAACTAGCAAGTTATACTTTTAAGAACACTCAATAGAGTACAATGGTCCACATTGATGCTTTGGAATTGCTCAACTCTCTCCATAGAAGAGCTTTTCACGTTTTTGTGCAATTTCAAACATAACTTGGTCTATTCGCGTCTTTACCTTACGAAACGTGGCACGAAGGCTCAACGAGCAAGTTAGAATTTTAAGAGCGCTAAATAGAGTACAACGATCCACATTGATGCTTTGGAATTGCTCAACTCTCTCCGTAGTGGAGCTTTTCACGTTTTTATGCAATTTCAAACATAACTTGGTCTATTCGCATCTTTACCTTACGAAACGTGGCACGGATGCTCAACTAGCAAGTTAGACTTTTAAGAGCACTCAATAGAGTACAACGGTCCACACTGATGCTTTCGAATTGCTCAACTCTCTCCACAGATGGGCTTTTCACGTTTTTGTTCAATTTGAGACATAACTTGGTCTATTCGCGTTTTTGCGTTACGAAACGTGGTACGAAGGCTCAACTAGTAAGTTAGACTTTTAGGAGCACTAGATAGAGTACAACGGTCCACATTGACGCTTTTGGAATTGCTCAACTCTTTCCATAGAGGAGTTTTCACGTTTTTGTGCAATTGCACACATAACTTGGTCTATTCGCATCTTTACCTTCTGAAACATGGCACGAAGGCTCAACTAGAAAGTTAGACTTTTAAGAGCACTCAATTGAGTACAACGGTCCACATTGATGCTTTGGAATTGCTCAACTCTCTCCATAGAGGAGCTTTTCACGTTTTTATGCAATTTCAAACATAACTTGGTCTAGTCGCATCTTTACCTTACAGAACGTGGCACGAATGCTCAACTAGCAAGTTATACTTTTAAGAGCACTCGATAGAGTACAACAGTCCACATTGATCCTTTCGAATTGCTCAACTCTCTCCACAGACGAGCTTTTCACGTTTTTGTTCAATTTGAGACATAACTTGGTCTATTCGCGTCTTTGCGTTACGAAACGTGGCACGAAGGCTCAACTAGTAAGTTAGACTTTTAGGAGCACTAGATAGAGTACAACGGTCCACATTGACGCTTTGGAATTGCTCAACTCTTTCTATAGAGGAGTTTTCACTTTTTTGTGCAATTGCAAACATAACTTGGTCTATTCGCATCTTTACCATATGAAACGTGGCACGAAGGCTCAACTATAAAGTTAGACTTTTAAGAGCACTCAATTGAGTACAACGGTCCACATTGATGCTTTGGAATTGCTCAACTCTCTCCATAGAGGAGCTTTTCACGTCTTTGAGCAATTTGAGGCATAACTTGGTCTATTCGTGTCTTTATCTTACGAAACGTGGCACTAAGGCTCAACTAGCAAGTTAGACTTTCAATAGCACTAAATAGAGTACAACGGTGCACATTAATGCTTTGGAATTGCTCAACTCTCTCCATAGAGGAGCTTTTCACATTTTTGTGCAATTTGAGACATAACTTGGTCTATTCGCGTCTTTACCTTACGAAACGTGGCACGAAGGCTCAACTAGCAATTTAGACTTGTAAGAGCACTAAATAGAGTACAACGGTCCACACTGATGCTTTGGAATTGCTCAACTTTCTACATAGAGGAGCTTTTCACGTTTTTGTGCAATTTGAGACATAACTTGGTCTATTCGCATCTTTACCTTACGAAACGTGGCACGAAGACTGAACTAGCAAGTTTGACTTCTAAGAGCACTAAATAGAGTACAACGATCCACATTGATGCTTTGGAATTGCTCAACTCTCTCCGTAGAGGAGCTTTTCACGTTTTTATGCAATTTCAAACATAACTTGGTCTATTCGCGTCTTTACTTTATGGAACGTGGCACGAATGCTCAACTAGCAAGTTATACTTTTAAGAGCACTAAATAGAGTACAACGGTCCACATTAACGCTTTGGAATTGCTTAACTCTTTCCATAGAGGAGTTTTAACGTTTTTGTGCAATTGCAAACATAACTTGGTCTATTCGCATCTTTACCTTATGAAACGTGGCACGAAGGCTCAACTAGCAAGTTAGACTTTTAAGAGCACTCAATTGAGTACAACGGTCCACATTGATGCTTTGGAATTGCTCAACTCTCTCCGTAGAGGAGCTTTTCACGTTTTAATGCAATTTCAAACATAACTTGGTCTATTCGCATCTTTACCTTACGGAAAGTGGCACGAATGCTCAACTAGCAAGTTATACTTTTAAGAGCACTAAATAGAGTACAACGGTCCACATTGAAGCTTTGGAATTGCTCATTTCTTTACATAGAGGAGTTTTCACGTTTTTTTGCAATTGCAAACATAACTTGGTCTATTCGCGTCTTTACCTTACGAAACGTGGCACGAAGGCTCAACGAGCAAGTTAGAATTTTAAGAGCGCTAAATAGAGTACAACGATCCACATTGATGCTTTGGAATTGCTCAACTCTCTCCGTAGTGGAGCTTTTCACGTTTTTATGCAATTTCAAACATAACTTGGTCTATTCGCATCTTTACCTTACGAAACGTGGCACGGATGCTCAACTAGCAAGTTAGACTTTTAAGAGCACTCAATAGAGTACAACGGTCCACACTGATGCTTTCGAATTGCTCAACTCTCTCCACAGATGGGCTTTTCACGTTTTTGTTCAATTTGAGACATAACTTGGTCTATTCGCGTTTTTGCGTTACGAAACGTGGTACGAAGGCTCAACTAGTAAGTTAGACTTTTAGGAGCACTAGATAGAGTACAACGGTCCACATTGACGCTTTTGGAATTGCTCAACTCTTTCCATAGAGGAGTTTTCACGTTTTTGTGCAATTGCACACATAACTTGGTCTATTCGCATCTTTACCTTCTGAAACATGGCACGAAGGCTCAACTAGAAAGTTAGACTTTTAAGAGCACTCAATTGAGTACAACGGTCCACATTGATGCTTTGGAATTGCTCAACTCTCTCCATAGAGGAGCTTTTCACGTTTTTATGCAATTTCAAACATAACTTGGTCTAGTCGCATCTTTACCTTACAGAACGTGGCACGAATGCTCAACTAGCAAGTTAGACTTTTAAGAGCACTCGATAGAGTACAACAGTCCACATTGATCCTTTCGAATTGCTCAACTCTCTCCACAGACGAGCTTTTCACGTTTTTGTTCAATTTGAGACATAACTTGGTCTATTCGCGTCTTTGCGTTACGAAACGTGGCACGAAGGCTCAACTAGTAAGTTAGACTTTTAGGAGCACTAGATAGAGTACAACGGTCCACATTGACGCTTTGGAATTGCTCAACTCTTTCTATAGAGGAGTTTTCACTTTTTTGTGCAATTGCAAACATAACTTGGTCTATTCGCATCTTTACCATATGAAACGTGGCACGAAGGCTCAACTATAAAGTTAGACTTTTAAGAGCACTCAATTGAGTACAACGGTCCACATTGATGCTTTGGAATTGCTCAACTCTCTCCATAGAGGAGCTTTTCACGTCTTTGAGCAATTTGAGGCATAACTTGGTCTATTCGTGTCTTTATCTTACGAAACGTGGCACTAAGGCTCAACTAGCAAGTTAGACTTTCAATAGCACTAAATAGAGTACAACGGTGCACATTAATGCTTTGGAATTGCTCAACTCTCTCCATAGAGGAGCTTTTCACATTTTTGTGCAATTTGAGACATAACTTGGTCTATTCGCGTCTTTACCTTACGAAACGTGGCACGAAGGCTCAACTAGCAATTTAGACTTGTAAGAGCACTAAATAGAGTACAACGGTCCACACTGATGCTTTGGAATTGCTCAACTTTCTACATAGAGGAGCTTTTCACGTTTTTGTGCAATTTGAGACATAACTTGGTCTATTCGCATCTTTACCTTACGAAACGTGGCACGAAGACTGAACTAGCAAGTTTGACTTCTAAGAGCACTAAATAGAGTACAACGATCCACATTGATGCTTTGGAATTGCTCAACTCTCTCCGTAGAGGAGCTTTTCACGTTTTTATGCAATTTCAAACATAACTTGGTCTATTCGCGTCTTTACTTTATGGAACGTGGCACGAATGCTCAACTAGCAAGTTATACTTTTAAGAGCACTAAATAGAGTACAACGGTCCACATTAACGCTTTGGAATTGCTTAACTCTTTCCATAGAGGAGTTTTAACGTTTTTGTGCAATTGCAAACATAACTTGGTCTATTCGCATCTTTACCTTATGAAACGTGGCACGAAGGCTCAACTAGCAAGTTAGACTTTTAAGAGCACTCAATTGAGTACAACGGTCCACATTGATGCTTTGGAATTGCTCAACTCTCTCCGTAGAGGAGCTTTTCACGTTTTAATGCAATTTCAAACATAACTTGGTCTATTCGCATCTTTACCTTACGGAAAGTGGCACGAATGCTCAACTAGCAAGTTATACTTTTAAGAGCACTAAATAGAGTACAACGGTCCACATTGAAGCTTTGGAATTGCTCATTTCTTTACATAGAGGAGTTTTCACGTTTTTTTGCAATTGCAAACATAACTTGGTCTGTTCGCATCTTTACCTTATGAAACGTGGCACGAAGGCTCAACTAGCAAGTTAGACTTTTAAGAGCACTCAATTGAGTACAACGGTCCACATCGATGCTTTGGAATTGCTCAACTCTCTCTATAGAGGAGGTTTTCACGTTTTTATGCAATTTCAAACAAAACTTGGTCTATTCGCATCTTTACCTTACGGAACGTGGCACGAATGCTCAACTAGTAAGTTAGACTTTTAAGAGCACTCAATACGGTACAACGGTCCACATTGATGCTTTCGAATTGCTCAACCCTCTCCAAAGACGAGTTTTTCACGTTTTTGTTCAATTTGAGACGTAACTTGCTCTATTCGCGTCTTTGCGTTACGAAACGTGGCACGAAGGCTCAACTAGTAAGTTATACTTTTAGGAGCACTAGATAGAGTACAACAGTCCACATTTATGCTTTGGAATTGCTCAACTCTCTCCATAGAGGAGTTTTTTACGTTTTTATGCAATTACAAACATAACTTGGTCTATTCTCATCTTTACCTTACAGAACATGGCACGAATGCTCAACTAGCAAGTTAGACTTTTAAGAGCACTCAATGGAGTACAACGGTCCACATTGATGCTTTTTAATTGCTCAACTCTCTCCACAGACGACCTTTTCACGTTTTTGTTCAATTTGAGACATAACTTGCTCTATTCGCGTCTTTGCGTTACGAAACGTGGCACGAAGGCTCAACTAGTAAGTTAGACTTTTAGGAGCACTAGATAGAGTACAACAGTCCACATTTATGCTTTGGAATTCCTCAACTCTCTCCATAGAGGAGCTTTTTACGTTTTTATGCAATTTCAAACATAACTTGGTCTATTCTCATCTTTACCTTACGGAACATGGCACGAATGCTCAACTAGCAAGTTAGACTTTTAAGAGCACTCAATGGAGTACAACGGTCCACATTGATGCTTTTTAATTGCTCAACTCTCTCCACAGACGAGCTTTTCACGTTTTTGTTCAATTTGAGACATAACTTGGTCTATTCGCGTCCTTGCGTTACAAAACGTGGCACGAACACTCAACTAGTAAGTTAGACTTTTAGGAGCACTAAATACAGTACAACGGTCCACATTGATGCTTTGGAATTGCTCAACTCTTTCCATAGAGGAGTTTTCACGTTTTTGTGCAATTGCAATCATCACTTGGTCTATTCGCATCTTTACCTTATGAAACGTGGCACGAAGGCTCAACTAGAAAGTTAGAATTTTAAGAGCACTCAATTGAGTACAAAGGTCCACATTGATGCTTTGGAATTGCTCAACTCTCTCCATGGAGGAGCTTTTCACGTTTTTATGCAATTTCAAACATAACTTGGTCTAGTCGCATCTTTACCTTACAGAACGTGGCACGAAGGCTCAACTAGTAAGTTAGACATTTAGAAGCACTAGATAGAGTACAACGGTCCACATTGACGCTTTGGAATTGCTCAACTCTTTCCATAGAGGAGTTTTCACTTTTTTTGTGCAATTGCAAACATAACTTGGTCTATTCGCATCTTTACCTTATGAAACGTGGCACGAAGGCTCAACTAGAAAGTTAGACTTTGAAGAGCACTCAATTGTGTACAACGGTCAACATTGATGCTTTGGAATTGCTCAACTCTCTCCATAAAGGAGCTTTTCACGTCTTTGAGCAATTTGAGGCATAACTTGGTCTATTCGTGTCTTTATCTTACGAAACGTGGCACTAAGGCTCAACTAGCAAGTTAGACTTTCAGTAGCACTAAATAGAGTACAACGGTCCACATTGATGCTTTGGAATTGCTCAACTCTCTCCATAGAAGAGCTTTTCACATTTTTGTGCAATTTGAGACATAACTTGGTCTATTCGCATCTTTACCTTACGAAATGTGGCACGAAGGCTCAACTAGCAATTTAGACTTTTAAGAGCACTAAATAGAGTACAACTGTCCACACTAATGCTTTGGAATTGCTCAACTTTCAGCATAGAGGAGCTTTTCACGTTTTTGTGAAATTTGAGACATAACTTGGTCTATTCGCATCTTTACCTTACGAAACGTGGCACGAAGACTGAACTAGCAAGTTTGCCTTCTAAGAGCACTAAATAGAGTACAACGATCCACATTGATGCTTTGGAATTGCTCAACTCTCTCTGTAGAGGTGCTTTTCATGTTTTTATGCAATTTCAAACATAACTTGGTCTATTCGCATCTTTACCTTACGGAACGTGGCACGAATGCTCAACTAGCAAGTTATACTTTTAAGAGCACTAAATAGAGTACAACGGCCCACATTGACGCTTTGGAATTGCTCAACTCTTTCCATTGAGGAGTTTTCACGTTTTTGTACAATTGCAAACATAACTCGGTCTATTCGCATCTTTACCTTAAGAAACGTGGCACGAAGGATCAACTAGCAAGTTAGACTTTTAAGAGCACTCAATTGAGTACAACGGTCCACATTGATGCTTTGGAATTGCTCAACTCTCTCCGTAGAGGAGCTTTTCACGTTTTTATGCAATTTCAAACATAACTTGGTCTATTCGCATCTTTACCTTACGAAATGTGGCACGAAGGCTCAACTAGCAATTTAGACTTTTAAGAGCACTAAATAGAGTACAACTGTCCACACTAATGCTTTGGAATTGCTCAACTTTCAGCATAGAGGAGCTTTTCACGTTTTTGTGAAATTTGAGACATAACTTGGTCTATTCGCATCTTTACCTTACGAAACGTGGCACGAAGACTGAACTAGCAAGTTTGCCTTCTAAGAGCACTAAATAGAGTACAACGATCCACATTGATGCTTTGGAATTGCTCAACTCTCTCTGTAGAGGTGCTTTTCATGTTTTTATGCAATTTCAAACATAACTTGGTCTATTCGCATCTTTACCTTACGGAACGTGGCACGAATGCTCAACTAGCAAGTTATACTTTTAAGAGCACTAAATAGAGTACAACGGCCCACATTGACGCTTTGGAATTGCTCAACTCTTTCCATTGAGGAGTTTTCACGTTTTTGTACAATTGCAAACATAACTCGGTCTATTCGCATCTTTACCTTAAGAAACGTGGCACGAAGGATCAACTAGCAAGTTAGACTTTTAAGAGCACTCAATTGAGTACAACGGTCCACATTGATGCTTTGGAATTGCTCAACTCTCTCCGTAGAGGAGCTTTTCACGTTTTTATGCAATTTCAAACATAACTTGGTCTATTCGCATCTTTACCTTACGGAAAGTGGCACGAATGCTCAACTAGCAAGTTATACTTTTAAGAGCACTAAATAGAGTACAACGGTCCACATTGACGCTTTGGAATTGCTCAACTCTTTCCATAGAGGAGTTTTCACGTTTTTTTGCAATTGCAAACATAACTTGGTCTATTCGCATCTTTACCTTATGAAACGTGGCACGAAGGCTCAACTAGCAAGTTAGACTTTTAAGAGCACTCAATTGAGTACAACGGTCCACATCGATGCTTTGGAATTGCTCAACTCTCTCTATAGAAGAGCTTTTCACGTTTTTATGCAATTTCAAACAAAACTTGGTCTATTCGCATCTTTACCTTACGGAACGTGGCACGAATGCTCAACTAGCAAGTTAGACTTTTAAGAGCACTCAATACAGTACAACGGTCCACATTGATGCTTTCGAATTGCTCAACCCTCTCCAAAGATGAGCTTTTCACGTTTTTGTTCAATTTGAGACATAACTTGCTCTATTCGCGTCTTTGCGTTACGAAACGTGGCACGAAGGCTCAACTAGTAAGTTAGACTCTTAGGAGCACTAGATAGAGTACAACAGTCCACATTTATGCTTTGGAATTGCTCAACTCTCTCCATAGAGGAGCTTTTTACGTTTTTATGCAATTTCAAACATAACTTGGTCTATTCGCATCTTTACCTTATGAAACGTGGCACGAAGGCTCAACTAGAAAGTTAGACTTTTAAGAGCACTCAATTGTGTACAACGGTCGACATTGATTCTTTGGAATTGCTCAACTCTATCCATAGAGGAGCTTTTCACGTCTTTGAGCAATTTGAGGCATAACTTCGTCTATTCGTGTCTTTATCTTACGAAACGTGGCACTAAGGCTCAACTAGCAAGTTAGACTTTCAATAGCACTAAATAGATCCTGGGGTCAAAGAGTTGAACCACAGTTTCGCATTGTCTTTGAGAGAAAATGGAAACAACATGAGTCGTACTTCTTCTGACGTCAAGCCCTGAACAGATTGTGTCTTACAGAGTTCAAAGAATTCTCTGATATGTAGGTAAGGGTCATCAAATGTTGTGCCTCGGAAATGTGGGACTGCATTGAGTAGAACTGGAGAGAATGTGGCATTGCCTTGGACATTGGGTTGAAATGCTATGCTGGATGGCTGCTCCATATTCTGAGGTATGAATGAATTCTTCATTGGCCTCCGAGCAGGTGCATCGACTGGTGGATTTGCAATTCTAGCAAGAGCATTCTCAGGATTCCCTTCTGCCATATTTCCTCTTACTTCTCTTCTCAGTTGTGCAAGAGTTCGTTCAATCTCTGGATTGAATTTAAGAAGATTTGGATTTTGAGATCGACGTCCTTGCATAAAAGAAAATGTCAGTGATAATAACCCCTTTTTTTATTTTATTTATTTTATTTATTTATTTTTTTTAACAAAATTAAAAGAGTGGATATACACAAAATAAAAAAATTAATATATACAAAAAATAAAAATAAATAAATAAATAAAATGGGGCATAGAGGCCAACCATAAATACTAACAGAACTAAAAGGTTATCTTAGGCGGCTCAACCGACCATATAAGCATATCTATATATATATACAGGTGGGGCAGTGTAAAGCCAACCACAAATATAAATAATACTGTATAAATAAATAAATAAATAAATGTTACTGTTAGTGACAGAAATTTAAATGTTAATAAGTTAGTAAGTGTTAGTGACAGTTATTATAAACAGATATGGGCGGTAGCAGTAGAACCAGCCAATAATATATAGTTAGATGGGGCGGTTAAGCCATCCACAAATATAAAACTGAAAAACCTTCCATTAAGGAGGTGTAATATACTAATATTAATATATGCATATATACAAGAGTTAGATAACAATATATTAAATCAGTCCCCGGCAACGGCGCCAAAAACTTGATGTGGGGTTTATGACCTGCTAAAAGTATAGCGATTCCAAACCCAAATTATACTCGCAAGTGCACGAATCAATTGTAGTATAGAAGTGGCAAATACGAGTGTCGTACCCACAGAGACTGAATATAAAATATCTGCAATTCCAACTCTTTGTAATTATCAATGGAAACAAAATAAATAAGGATTAACACAAATAAACAAAACTAGGGATCCAATTTCACCAACTCTATTGTATTTAAATTATTTAGCTGACAATTATCATTTCATTCATGCATGTCAAAGATCAAGTCCCCTAATTTATGTAATAGTCATGGGCATTTGACTTACCACGCCTATTCTTAATTGCAACCAACCATGGGCATTTGGATTGGCTAAGACAATCAAGAATGCATTAGGATTTATGGTAACTTATGTAGTGATCACAAAGATCCTAGCATATGGCATTTATGTCTAGGTAACTTCGGTATTAATTGCAAGAAGCTTGTCTCAAATTGGACATGGGCATTTGCCTCAATTTGCATCATGGTAATCAAACCTAGATGGTAGCTAAGCATCAAGATTTGATTATCAATAAAGAATAGCTAATTAACACTTGACATAACATAAATAAACTAATAATTAATCAAACCAAATTTATTTAGACACAATAGAGTGGATCCATCATCACCCTAGTAAGAAGATTAGTTCCTCATACTAGGTTTACACAACCAACAATTAATCTCACAAAATTCTAGAAAGAATATGTGAGAGAATTGTTGTAAAAGAGAAAATAAAACTCAAGAACTCACTCTCTAATTCTTCTTCTTCTCTTGCCTCTTTCTCTCCTCCTTCAATGTTGTTCTCTTTTCTTCCCCTAACTCTCTATTTATAGGAAATTAGGAGCTATCCATCCATTGAATGACCAACCATGACAAAATAAGTGGAGTCACCATCATTGCATTGAAGTGGAGTCACATCATTGCATTGAAGTGGAATCTCCATCATTGCATTTAAGTGGAGTCTCCATCATTGAATGTCCAATTTGTACTATAATGATGGTGATACATGGAATGATGTCAAATGATTTTGACAAATCATGTGGTGGGCTTTCAAATGATAATCAATAATTTGATCAAGATGGTAGTGGACAAAAGCATATGGGCTCTTCATGAAATGAGCTAGCAAATGTTGAACATTGGTTGGTATGAATTGGGCCTGAAAATATAAAAATAAATACAAAGTGAGTGAAAATGATATTTGCATTTTAGTTGTGTAATAGTCACTTTAAGCCCTAATTATGTGACAAATGCCTTAATAATTCATTATTAAAAGTGTATATTTTTGGCACTTATCAACGACCTTTTCACTTTTTGTTCAATTTGAGACATAACTTGGTCTATTCGCGTCTTTGCGTTATGAAACGTGGCACGAACACTCAACTAGTAAGTTAGACTTGTAGGAGCACTAAATAGAGTGCAACGGTCCACATTGATGCTTTGGAATTGCTCAACTCTTTCCATAGAGGAGTTTTCACGTTTTTGTGCAATTACAAACATAACTTGGTCTATTCGCATCTTTACCTTATGAAACGTGGCACGAATGCTCAACTAGCAAGTTAGACTTTTACGAGCACTCAATTGAGTACAACGGTCCACATTGATGCTTTGGAATTGCTCAACTCTCTCCATAGAGGAGCGTTTCACGTCTTTAAGCAATTTGAGACATAACTTGGTCTATTCGTGTCTTTACCTTACGAAACGTGGCACTAAGGCTCAACTAGCAAGTTAGACTTTTAATAGCACTAAATAGAGTACAACGGTCCACATTGATACTTTGGAATTGCTCAACTCTCTCCATAGAGGAGCATTTCACATTTTTGTGCAATTTGAGACATAACTTGGTCTATTCGCATTTTTCCATAGAGGAGCTTTTCACGTTTTTGAGCAATTTCAAACCTAACTTGGTCTATTCGCATCTTTACCTTACGAAACGTGGCACGAAGGCTCAACTACCAAGTTAGACTTTTAAGAGCACTAAATAGAGTAAAACGGTCGACATTGATGCTCTGGAATTGCTCAACTCTCTCCATAGAGGAGCTTTTCATGTCTTTGAGCAATTTGAGACATAACTTGGTCTCTTCGCGTCTTTACCTTACGAAACACGGCACGAAGGCTCGACTAGCAAGTTAGACTTTTAAAAGCACTAAATAGGGTACAACGGTCCACATTGATGCTTTGCAATTGCTCAACTCTCTCCGTAGAGGAGCTTTTCACATTTTTGTGCAATTTCACACATAACTTAGTCTATTAGCGTCTTTACTTTACGAAATGTGGCACGAAGGCTCAACTAGCAAGTTAGACTTTTAAGAGAGCACTAAATAGAGTACAACGGTCCACATTGATGCTTTGGAATTGCTCAACTCTCTCCATAGAGGAGCTTTTCACGTTTTTGTGCAATTTCAAACATAACTTGGTCTATTCGCGTCTTTACCTTACGGAACGTGGCACGAAGGCTCAACTAGCAAGTTAGACTTTTAAGAGCACTAAATAGAGTACAACGATCCAAATTGATGCTTTGGAATTGCTCAACTCTCTCCGTAGAGGAGCTTTTCACGTTTTTATGCAATTTCAAATATAACTTCGTCTATTCGCATCTTTACCTTACAGAACGTGGCACGAATGCTCAACTAGCAAGTTAGACTTTTAAGAGCACTCAATAGAGTACAACGGTCCACATTGATGCTTTTGAATTGCTCAACTCTCTCCACAGACGAGCTTTTCACTTTTTGTTCAATTTGAGACATAACTTGGTCTATTCGCGTCTTTGCGTTACGAAACGTGGCACGAAGGCTCAACTAGTAAGTTAGACTTTTAGGAGCACTAGATAGAGTACAACGGTCCACATTGACGCTTTGAAATTGCTCAACTCTTTCCATAGAGGAGTTTTCATGTTTTTGTTGGTTGCTAAAACTAATTTTAGACACGCAGCGGAAGCTAACTAGGATCGTCTTTCCATAGAGGAGTTTTCATGTTTGCGTTACGAAACGTGGCACGAAGGCTCAACTAGTAAGTTAGACTTTTAGGAGCACTAGATAGAGTGCAACGGTCCACATTGACGCCTTGGAATTGCTCAACTCTTTCCATAGAGGAGTTTTCACGTTTTTGTGCAATTGCAAACATAACTTGGTGTATTCGCATCTTTACCTTATGAAACGTGGCACGAAGGCTCAACTAGCAAGTTAGACTTTTAAGAGCATTCAATTGAGTACAACGGTCCACATTGATGCTTTGGAATTGCTCAACTCTCTCCATAGAGGAGCTTTTCACGTTTTTATGCAATTTCAAACAAAACTTGGTCAATTCGCATCTTTATCTTACGGAACGTGGCACGAATGCTCAACTAGCAAGTTAGACTTTTAAGAGCACTCAATAGAGTACAACGGTCCACATTGATGCTTTCGAATTGGTCAACTCTCTCCACAGACGAGCTTTTAACTTTTTTATTCAATTTGAGACATAACTTGGTCTATTTGCGTCTTTGAGTTACGAAACGTGGCACAAAGGCTCAACTAGTAAGTTAGACTTTTAGGAGCACTAGATAGAGTACAACGGTACACATTGACGCTTTGGAATTGCTCAACTCTTTCCATAGAGGAGTTTTCACGTTTTTGTGCAATTGCAAACATAACTTGGTCTATTCGCATCTTTACCTTACGGAACGTGGAAAGAATGCTCAACTAGCAAGTTAGACTTTTAAGAGCACTCAATAGAGTACAACGGTCCACATTGATGCTTTGGAATTGCTCAACTCTCTCCATAGAGGAGCTTTTCACGTTTTTGCGCAATTTCAAACATAACATGGTCTATTCGCGTCTTTACCTTAAGAAACGTGGCACGAAGGCTCAACTAGCAAGTTAGACTTTTAAGAGCACTAAATAGAGTACAACGATCCACACTGATGCTTTGGAATTGCTCGACTCTCTCCGTAGAGGAGCTTTTCACGTTTTTATTCAATTTCAAACATAACTTGGTCTATTCGCATCTTTACCTTACATAACGTGGCATGAATGCTCAACTAGCAAGTTAGACTTTTAATAGCACTCAATAGAGCACAACGGTCCACATTGATGCTTTCGAATGGCTCAACTCTCTTCACAGACGAGCTTTTCACGTTTTTGTTCAATTTGAGACATAACTTGGTCTATTCGCGTCTTTGTGTTACTAAACGTGGCACGAAGGGTCAACTAGTAAGTTAGACTTTTAGGAGCACTAGATAGAGTACAACGGTCCACATTGCCGCTTGGAATTGCTCAACTCTCTCCGTAGATGAGCTTTTCACGTTTTTATGCAATTTCAAACATAACTTGGTCTATTCGCATCTTTACCTTACGGAACGTGGCACGAATGCTCAACTAGCAAGTTAGACTTTTAAGAGCACTCAATAGAGTACAACGGTCCACATTGATGCTTTCGAATTGCTCAACTCTCTCCACAGACGAGCTTTTCACGTTTTTGTTCAACTTGAGACGTAACTTGGTCTATCTGCGTCATTGCGTTACGAAACGTGGCACGAAGGCTCAACTCGTAAGTTAGACTTTTAGGAGCACTAGATAGAGTACAACGGTCCACATTGACGCTTTGGAATTGCTCAACTCTTTCCATAGAGGAGTTTTCATGTTTCTGTGCAATTGCAAACATAACTTGGTCTATTCGCATCTTTATCTTACGGAACGTGGCAAGAATGCTCAACTAGCAAGTTAGACTTTTAAGAGCACTCAATAGAGTACAACGGTCCACATTGATGCTTTGGAATTGCTCAACACTCTCCATAGAGGAGCTTTTCACGTTTTTGCGCAATTTCAAACATAACTTATTCTATTCGCGTCTTTACCTTACGAAACGTGGCACGAAGGCTCAACTAGCAAGTTAGACTTTTAAGAGCACTAAATAGAGTACAACGATCCACACTGATGCTTTGGAATTGCTCAACTCTCTCCGTAGAGGAGCTTTTCACGTTTTTATGCAATTTCAAACATAACTTGGTCTATTCGCATCTTTACCTTACGGAACGTGGCACGAATGCTCAACTAGCAGGTTAGACTTTTAAGAGCACTCAATAGAGTACAACGGTCCACATTGATGCTTTCGAATGGCTCAACTCTCTCCACAGACGAGCTTTTCACGTTTTTGTTCAATTTGAGACATAACTTGGTCTATTCGCGTCTTTGTGTTACGAAACGTGGCACGAAGGGTTAACTAGTAAGTTAGACTTTTAGGAGCACTAGATAGAGTACAACGGTCCACATTGCCGCTTGGAATTGCTCCACTCTTTCCGTAGAGGAGTTTTCATGTTTTTGTGCAATTGCAAACATAACTTGGTCTATTCGCATCTTTACCTTATGAAACGTGGTACGAAGACTCAACTAGCAAGTTAGACATTTAAGAGCACTCAATAGAGTACAACGGTCCACATTGATGATTTCGAATTGCTCAACTCTCTCCACAGACGAGCTTTTCACGTTTTTGTTCAATTGGAGACATAACTTGGTCTATTCGCGTCTTTGCGTTAAGAAACGTGGCACGAAAGCTCAACTAGTAAGTTAGACTTTTAGGAGCACTAGATAGAGTGCAACGGTCCACATTGACGCCTTGGAATTGCTCAACTCTTTCCATAGAGGAGTTTTCACGTTTTTGTGCAATTGCAAACATAACTTGGTCTATTCGCATCTTTACCTTATGAAACGCGGCACGAAGGCTCAACTAGCAAGTTAGACTTTTAAGAGCATTCAATTGAGTACAACGGTCCACATTGATGCTTTGGAATTGCTCAACTCTCTCCATAGAGGAGCTTTTCACGTTTTTATGCAATTTCAAACATAACTTGGTCTATTCGCATCTTTACCTTTTGGAACGTGGCACGAATGCTCAACTAGCAAGTTAGACTTTTAAGATCACTCAATAGAGTACAACGGTCCACATTGATGCTTTCGAATTGGTCAACTCTCTCCACAGACGAGCTTTTCACGTTTTTATTCAATTTGGGACATAACTTGGTCTATTTGCGTCTTTGAGTTACGAAACGTGGCACAAAGGCTCAACTAGTAAGTTAGACTTTTAGGAGCACTAGATAGAGTACAACGGTACACATTGACGCTTTGGAATTGCTCAACTCTTTCCATAGAGGAGTTTTCACGTTTTTGTGCAATTGCAAACATAACTTGGTCTATTCGCATCTTTACCTTACGGAACGTGGAAAGAATGCTCAACTATCAAGTTAGACTTTTAAGAGCACTCAATAGAGTACAACGGTCCACATTGATGCTTTGGAATTGCTCAACTCTCTCCATAGAGGAGCTTTTCACGTTTTTGCGCAATTTCAAACATAACATGGTCTATTCGCGTCTTTACCTTAAGAAACGTGGCACGAAGGCTCAACTAGCAAGTTAGACTTTTAAGAGCACTAAATAGAGTACAACGATCCACACTGATGCTTTGGAATTGCTCGACTCTCTCCGTAGAGGAGCTTTTCACGTTTTTATGCAATTTCAAACATAACTTGGTCTATTCGCATCTTTACCTTACATAACGTGGCATGAATGCTCAACTAGCAAGTTAGACTTTTAATAGCACTCAATAGAGCACAACGGTCCACATTGATGCTTTCGAATGGCTCAACTCTCTTCACAGACGAGCTTTTCCCGTTTTTGTTCAATTTGAGACATAACTTGGTCTATTCGCGTCTTTGTGTTACTAAACGTGGCACGAAGGGTCAACTAGTAAGTTAGACTTTTAGGAGCACTAGATAGAGTACAACGGTCCACATTGCCGCTTGGAATTGCTCAACTCTCTCCGTAGATGAGCTTTTCACGTTTTTATGCAATTTCAAACATAGCTTGGTCTATTCGCATCTTTACCTTACGGAACGTGGCACGAATGCTTAACTAGCAAGTTAGACTTTTAAGAGCACTCAATAGAGTACAACGGTCCACATTGATGCTTTCGAATTGCTCAACTCTCTCCACAGACGAGCTTTTCACGTTTTTGTTCAATTTGAGACATAACTTGGTCTATCTGCGTCTTTGCGTTACGAAACGTGGCACGAAGGCTCAACTCGTAAGTTAGACTTTTAGGAGCACTAGATAGAGTACAACGGTCCACATTGACGCTTTGGAATTGCTCAACTCTTTCCATAGAGGAGTTTTCATGTTTTTGTGCAATTGCAAACATAACTTGGTCTATTCGCATCTTTACGTTACGGAACGTGGCAAGAATGCTCAACTAGCAAGTTAGACTTTTAAGAGCACTCAATAGAGTACAACGGTCCACATTGATGCTTTGGAATTGCTCAACACTCTCCATAGAGGAGCTTTTCACGTTTTTGCGCAATTTCAAACATAACTTATTCTATTCGCGTCTTTACCTTACGAAACGTGGCACGAAAGCTCAACTAGCAAGTTAGACTTTTAAGAGCACTAAATAGAGTACAACGATCCACACTGATGCTTTGGAATTGCTCAACTCTCTCCGTAGAGGAGCTTTTCACATTTTTATGCAATTTCAAACATAACTTGGTCTATTCGCATCTTTACCTTACGGAACGTGGCACGAATGCTCAACTAGCAGGTTAGACTTTTAAGAGCACTCAATAGAGTACAACGGTCCACATTGATGCTTTCGAATGGCTCAACTCTCTCCACAGACGAGCTTTTCACGTTTTTGTTCAATTTGAGACATAACTTGGTCTAATCGCGTCTTTGTGTTACGAAACGTGGCACGAAGGGTCAACTAGTAAGTTAGACTTTTAGGAGCACTAGATAGAGTACAACGGTCCACATTGCCGCTTGGAATTGCTCAACTCTTTCCGTAGAGGAGTTTTCATGTTTTTGTGCAATTGCAAACATAACTTGGTCTATTCGCATCTTTACCTTATGAAACGTGGCACGAAGACTCAACTAGCAAGTTAGACTTTTAAGAGCACTCAATAGAGTACAACGGTCCACATTGATGATTTCGAATTGCTCAACTCTCTCCACAGACGAGCTTTTCACGTTTTTGTTAAATTTGAGACATAACTTGGTCTATTCGCGTCTTTGCGTTAAGAAACGTGGCACGAAAGCTCAACTAGTAAGTTAGACTTTTAGGAGCACTAGATAGAGTGCAACGGTCCACATTGACGCCTTGGAATTGCTCAACTCTTTCCATAGAGGAGTTTTCACGTTTTTGTGCAATTGCAAACATAACTTGGTGTATTCGCATCTTTACCTTATGAAACATGGCACGAAGGCTCAACTAGCAAGTTAGACTTTTAAGAGCATTCAATTGAGTACAACGGTCGACATTGATGCTTTGGAATTGCTCAACTCTCTCCATAGAGGAGCTTTTCACGTTTTTATGCAATTTCAAACATAACTTGGTCTATTCGCATCTTTACCTTACGGAACGTGGCACGAATGATCAACTAGCAAGTTAGACTTTTAAGAGCACTCAATAGAGTACAACGGTCCACATTGATGCTTTCGAATTGCTCAACTCTCTCCACAGACGAGCTTTTCACGTTTTTATTCAATTGGAGACATAACTTGGTCTATTTGCGTCTTTGAGTTACGAAACGTGGCACGAAGGCTCAACTAGTAAGTTAGACTTTTAGGAGCACTAGATAGAGTACAACGGTACACATTGACGCTTTGGAATTGCTTAACTCTTTCCATAGAGGAGTTTTCACGTTTTTGTGCAATTGCAAACATAACTTGGTCTATTCGCATCTTTACCTTACGGAACGTGGCAAGAATGCTCAACTAGCAAGTTGGACTTTTAAGAGCACTAAATAGAGTACAACGATCCACACTGATGCTTTGGAATTGCTCAACTCTCTCCATAGAGGAGCTTTTCACGTTTTTGCGCAATTTCAAACATAACTTGGTCTATTCGCATCTTTACCTTACGGAACGTGGCACGAATGCTCAACTAGCAAGTTAGACTTTTAAGAGCACTAAATAGAGTACAACGGTCCACATTGATGCTTTCGAATGGCTCAACTCTCTCCACAGACGAGCTTTTCACGTTTTTGTTCAATTTGAGACATAACTTGGTCTAATCGCGTCTTTGTGTTACGAAACGTGGCACGAAGGGTCAACTAGTAAGTTAGACTTTTAGGAGCACTAGATAGAGTACAACGGTCCACATTGCCGCTTGGAATTGCTCAACTCTTTCCGTAGAGGAGTTTTCATGTTTTTGTGCAATTGCAAACATAACTTGGTCTATTCGCATCTTTACCTTATGAAACGTGGCACGAAGACTCAACTAGCAAGTTAGACTTTTAAGAGCACTCAATAGAGTACAACGGTCCACATTGATGATTTCGAATTGCTCAACTCTCTCCACAGACGAGCTTTTCACGTTTTTGTTCAATTGGAGACATAACTTGGTCTATTCGCGTCTTTGCGTTAAGAAACGTGGCACGAAAGCTCAACTAGTAAGTTAGACTTTTAGGAGCACTAGATAGAGTGCAACGGTCCACATTGACGCCTTGGAATTGCTCAACTCTTTCCATAGAGGAGTTTTCACGTTTTTGTGCAATTGCAAACATAACTTGGTGTATTCGCATCTTTACCTTATGAAACATGGCACGAAGGCTCAACTAGCAAGTTAGACTTTTAAGAGCATTCAATTGAGTACAACGGTCGACATTGATGCTTTGGAATTGCTCAACTCTCTCCATAGAGGAGCTTTTCACGTTTTTATGCAATTTCAAACATAACTTGGTCTATTCGCATCTTTACCTTACGGAACGTGGCACGAATGATCAACTAGCAAGTTAGACTTTTAAGAGCACTCAATAGAGTACAACGGTCCACATTGATGCTTTCGAATTGCTCAACTCTCTCCACAGACGAGCTTTTCACGTTTTTATTCAATTGGAGACATAACTTGGTCTATTTGCGTCTTTGAGTTACGAAACGTGGCACGAAGGCTCAACTAGTAAGTTAGACTTTTAGGAGCACTAGATAGAGTACAACGGTACACATTGACGCTTTGGAATTGCTTAACTCTTTCCATAGAGGAGTTTTCACGTTTTTGTGCAATTGCAAACATAACTTGGTCTATTCGCATCTTTACCTTACGGAACGTGGCAAGAATGCTCAACTAGCAAGTTGGACTTTTAAGAGCACTCAATAGAGTACAACGGTCCACATTGATGCTTTGGAATTGCTCAACTCTCTCCATAGAGGAGCTTTTCACGTTTTTGCGCAATTTCAAACATAACATGGTCTATTCGCGTCTTTACCTTAAGAAACGTGGCACGAAGGCTCAACTAGCAAGTTAGACTTTTAAGAGCACTAAATAGAGTACAACGATCCACACTGATGCTTTGGAATTGCTCAACTCTCTCCGTAGAGGAGCTTTTCATGTTTTTATGCAATTTCAAACATAACTTGGTCTATTCGCATCTTTAACTTACGGAACGTGGCACGAATGCTCAACTAGCAAGTTATACTTTTAAGAGCACTCAATAGAGCACAACGGTCCACATTGATGCTTTCGAATGGCTCAACTCTCTTCACAGACGAGCTTTTCACGTTTTTGTTAAATTTGAGACATAACTTGGTCTATTCGCGTCTTTGTGTTACTAAACGTGGCACGAAGGGTCAACTAGTAAGTTAGACTTTTAGGAGCACTAGATAGAGTACAACGGTCCACATTGACGCTTTGGAATTGCTCAACTCTTTCCGTAGAGGAGTTTTCATGTTTTTGTGCAATTGCAAACGTAACTTGGTCTATTCGCATCTTTACGTTACGGAACGTGGCAAGAATGCTCAACTAGCAAGTTAGACTTTTAAGAGCACTCAATAGAGTACAACGGTCCACATTGATGCTTTGGAATTGCTCAACACTCTCCATAGAGGAGTTTTTCACGTTTTTGCGCAATTTCAAACATAACTTATTCTATTCGCGTCTTTACCTTACGAAACGTGGCACGAAGGCTCAACTAGCAAGTTAGACTTTTAAGAGCACTAAATAGAGTACAACGATCCACACTGATGCTTTGGAATTGCTCAACTCTCTCCGTAGAGGAGCTTTTCACGTTTTTATGCAATTTCAAACATAACTTGGTCTATTCGCATCTTTACCTTACGGAACGTGGCACGAATGCTCAACTAGCAGGTTAGACTTTTAAGAGCACTCAATAGAGTACAACGGTCCACATCGATGCTTTCGAATGGCTCAACTCTCTCCACAGACGAGCTTTTCACGTTTTTGTTCAATTTGAGACATAACTTGGTCTATTCGCGTCTTTGTGTTACGAAACGTGGCACGAAGGGTTAACTAGTAAGTTAGACTTTTAGGAGCACTAGATAGAGTACAACGGTCCACATTGCCGCTTGGAATTGCTCCACTCTTTCCGTAGAGGAGTTTTCATGTTTTTGTGCAATTGCAAACATAACTTGGTCTATTCGCATCTTTACCTTATGAAACGTGGCACGAAGACTCAACTAGCAAGTTAGACATTTAAGAGCACTCAATAGAGTACAACGGTCCACATTGATGATTTCGAATTGCTCAACTCTCTCCACAGACGAGCTTTTCACGTTTTTGTTCAATTGGAGACATAACTTGGTCTATTCGCGTCTTTGCGTTAAGAAACGTGGCACGAAAGCTCAACTAGTAAGTTAGACTTTTAGGAGCACTAGATAGAGTGCAACGGTCCACATTGACGCCTTGGAATTGCTCAACTCTTTCCATAGAGGAGTTTTCACGTTTTTGTGCAATTGCAAACATAACTTGGTCTATTCGCATCTTTACCTTATGAAACGCGGCACGAAGGCTCAACTAGCAAGTTAGACTTTTAAGAGCATTCAATTGAGTACAACGGTCCACATTGATGCTTTGGAATTGCTCAACTCTCTCCATAGAGGAGCTTTTCACGTTTTTATGCAATTTCAAACATAACTTGGTCTATTCGCATCTTTACCTTTTGGAACGTGGCACGAATGCTCAACTAGCAAGTTAGACTTTTAAGAGCACTCAATAGAGTACAACGGTCCACATTGATGCTTTCGAATTGGTCAACTCTCTCCACAGACGAGCTTTTCACGTTTTTATTCAATTTGGGACATAACTTGGTCTATTTGCGTCTTTGAGTTACGAAACGTGGCACAAAGGCTCAACTAGTAAGTTAGACTTTTAGGAGCACTAGATAGAGTACAACGGTACACATTGACGCTTTGGAATTGCTCAACTCTTTCCATAGAGGAGTTTTCACGTTTTTGTGCAATTGCAAACATAACTTGGTCTATTCGCATCTTTACCTTACGGAACGTGGAAAGAATGCTCAACTAGCAAGTTAGACTTTTAAGAGCACTCAATAGAGTACAACGGTCCACATTGATGCTTTGGAATTGCTCAACTCTCTCCATAGAGGAGCTTTTCACGTTTTTGCGCAATTTCAAACATAACATGTTCTATTCGCGTCTTTACCTTAAGAAACGTGGCACGAAGGCTCAACTAGCAAGTTAGACTTTTAAGAGCACTAAATAGAGTACAACGATCCACACTGATGCTTTGGAATTGCTCGACTCTCTCCGTAGAGGAGCTTTTCACGTTTTTATGCAATTTCAAACATAACTTGGTCTATTCGCATCTTTACCTTACATAACGTGGCATGAATGCTCAACTTGCAAGTTAGACTTTTAATAGCACTCAATAGAGCACAACGGTCCACATTGATGCTTTCGAATGGCTCAACTCTCTTCACAGACGAGCTTTTCTCGTTTTTGTTCAATTTGAGACATAACTTGGTCTATTCGCGTCTTTGTGTTACTAAACGTGGCACGAAGGGTCAACTAGTAAGTTAGACTTTTAGGAGCACTAGATAGAGTACAACGGTCCACATTGCCGCTTGGAATTGCTCAACTCTCTCCGTAGATGAGCTTTTCACGTTTTTATGCAATTTCAAACATAGCTTGGTCTATTCGCATCTTTACCTTACGGAACGTGGCACGAATGCTTAACTAGCAAGTTAGACTTTTAAGAGCACTCAATAGAGTACAACGGTCCACATTGATGCTTTCGAATTGCTCAACTCTCTCCACAGACGAGCTTTTCACGTTTTTGTTCAATTTGAGACATAACTTGGTCTATCTGCGTCTTTGCGTTACGAAACGTGGCACGAAGGCTCAACTCGTAAGTTAGACTTTTAGGAGCACTAGATAGAGTACAACGGTCCACATTGACGCTTTGGAATTGCTCAACTCTTTCCATAGAGGAGTTTTCATGTTTTTGTGCAATTGCAAACATAACTTGGTCTATTCGCATCTTTACGTTACGGAACGTGGCAAGAATGCTCAACTAGCAAGTTAGACTTTTAAGAGCACTCAATAGAGTACAACGGTCCACATTGATGCTTTGGAATTGCTCAACACTCTCCATAGAGGAGCTTTTCACGTTTTTGCGCAATTTCAAACATAACTTATTCTATTCGCGTCTTTACCTTACGAAACGTGGCACGAAAGCTCAACTAGCAAGTTAGACTTTTAAGAGCACTAAATAGAGTACAACGATCCACACTGATGCTTTGGAATTGCTCAACTCTCTCCGTAGAGGAGCTTTTCACGTTTTTATGCAATTTCAAACATAACTTGGTCTATTCGCATCTTTACCTTACGGAACGTGGCACGAATGCTCAACTAGCAGGTTAGACTTTTAAGAGCACTCAATAGAGTACAACGGTCCACATTGATGCTTTCGAATGGCTCAACTCTCTCCACAGACGAGCTTTTCACGTTTTTGTTCAATTTGAGACATAACTTGGTCTAATCGCGTCTTTGTGTTACGAAACGTGGCACGAAGGGTCAACTAGTAAGTTAGACTTTTAGGAGCACTAGATAGAGTACAACGGTCCACATTGCCGCTTGGAATTGCTCAACTCTTTCCGTAGAGGAGTTTTCATGTTTTTGTGCAATTGCAAACATAACTTGGTCTATTCGCATCTTTACCTTATGAAACGTGGCACGAAGACTCAACTAGCAAGTTAGACTTTTAAGAGCACTCAATAGAGTACAACGGTCCACATTGATGATTTCGAATTGCTCAACTCTCTCCACAGACGAGCTTTTCACGTTTTTGTTCAATTGGAGACATAACTTGGTCTATTCGCGTGTTTGCGTTAAGAAACGTGGCACGAAAGCTCAACTAGTAAGTTAGACTTTTAGGAGCACTAGATAGAGTGCAACGGTCCACATTGACGCCTTGGAATTGCTCAACTCTTTCCATAGAGGAGTTTTCACGTTTTTGTGCAATTGCAAACATAACTTGGTCTATTCGCATCTTTACCTTATGAAACGTGGCACGAAGGCTCAACTAGCAAGTTAGACTTTTAAGAGCATTCAATTGAGTACAACGGTCGACATTGATGCTTTGGAATTGCTCAACTCTCTCCATAGAGGAGCTTTTCACGTTTTTATGCAATTTCAAACATAACTTGGTCTATTCGCATCTTTACCTTACGGAACGTGGCACGAATGATCAACTAGCAAGTTAGACTTTTAAGAGCACTCAATAGAGTACAACGGTCCACATTGATGCTTTCGAATTGCTCAACTCTCTCCACAGACGAGCTTTTCACGTTTTTATTCAATTGGAGACATAACTTGGTCTATTTGCGTCTTTGAGTTACGAAACGTGGCACGAAGGCTCAACTAGTAAGTTAGACTTTTAGGAGCACTAGATAGAGTACAACGGTACACATTGACGCTTTGGAATTGCTTAACTCTTTCCATAGAGGAGTTTTCACGTTTTTGTGCAATTGCAAACATAACTTGGTCTATTCGCATCTTTACCTTACGGAACGTGGCAAGAATGCTCAACTAGCAAGTTGGACTTTTAAGAGCACTCAATAGAGTACAACGGTCCACATTGATGCTTTGGAATTGCTCAACTCTCTCCATAGAGGAGCTTTTCACGTTTTTGCGCAATTTCAAACATAACATGGTCTATTCGCGTCTTTACCTTAAGAAACGTGGCACGAAGGCTCAACTAGCAAGTTAGACTTTTAAGAGCACTAAATAGAGTACAACGATCCACACTGATGCTTTGGAATTGCTCAACTCTCTCCGTAGAGGAGCTTTTCACGTTTTTATGCAATTTCAAACATAACTTGGTCTATTCGCATCTTTAACTTACGGAACGTGGCACGAATGCTCAACTAGCAAGTTATACTTTTAAGAGCACTCAATAGAGCACAACGGTCCACATTGATGCTTTCGAATGGCTCAACTCTCTTCACAGACGAGCTTTTCACGTTTTTGTTAAATTTGAGACATAACTTGGTCTATTCGCGTCTTTGTGTTACTAAACGTGGCACGAAGGGTCAACTAGTAAGTTAGACTTTTAGGAGCACTAGATAGAGTACAACGGTCCACATTGACGCTTTGGAATTGCTCAACTCTTTCCGTAGAGGAGTTTTCATGTTTTTGTGCAATTGCAAACATAACTTGGTCTATTCGCATCTTTACCTTATGAAACGTGGTACGAACACTCAACTAGCAAGTTGGACTTTTAAGAGCACTCAATTCAGTACAACTGTTCACATTGACGCTTTGGAATTGCTCAACTCTCTCCATAGAATAGCTTTTCACGTTTTTATGCAATTTCAAACATAACTTGGTCTATTCACATCTTTACCTCAAGGAACGTGGCACGAATGCTCAACTAGCAAGTTAGACTTTTAAGAGCACTCAATAGAGTACAACAGTCCACATTGATGCTTTCGAATTGCTCAACTCTCTCCAAAGACGAGCTTTTCACGTTTTTGTTCAATTTGAGACATAACTTGGTCTATTCGCGTCTTTGCGTTACGAAATGTGGCATGAAGGCTTAACTAGTAAGTTAGACTTTTAGGAGCACTAGATAGAGTACAACGGTCCACATTGACGCTTTGGAATTGCTCAACTCTTTCCAAAGAGGAGTTTTCACGTTTTTGTGCAATTGCAAACATAACTTGGTCTATTCGCATCTTTACCTTATGAAACGTGGCACGAAGGCTCAACTAGCAAGTTAGACTTTGAAGAGAATTCAATTGAGTACAACGGTCCACATTGATGCTTTGGAATTGCTCAACTCTCTCCGTAGATGAGCTTTTCACGTTTTTATGCAATTTCAAACATAACTTGGTCTATTCGCATCTTTACTTTACGGAACGTGGCACGAATGCTCAACTAGCAAGTTAGACTTTTAAGAGCACTCAATAGAGTACAACGGTCCACATTGATGCTTTCGAATTGCTCAACTCTCTCCACAGACGAGCTTTTCACGTTTTTGTTCAATTTGAGACATAACTTGGTCTATTTGCGTCTTTGCGTTACGAAACGTGGCACGAAGGCTCAACTCGTAAGTTAGACTTTTAGGAGCACTAATAGAGTACAATGGTCCTCATTGATGCATTGGAATTGCTCAACTCTTTCCATAGAGGAGTTTTCACGTTTTTGTGCAATTGCAAACATAACTTGGTATATTCGCATCTTTACCTTACGGAACGTGGCAAGAATGCTCAACTAGCAAGTTAGACTTTGAAGAGCACTCAATAGAGTACAACGGTCCACATTGATGCTTTGGAATTGCTCAACTCTCTCCATAGAGCAGCTTTTCACGTTTTTGTGCAATTTCAAACATAACTTGGTCTATTCGCGTCTTCACCTTACGAAACGTGGCACGAAGGCTCAACTAGCAAGTTAGACTTTTAAGAGCACTAAATAGAGTGCAACGATCCACACTGATGCTTTGGAATTGCTCAACTCTCTCCGTAGAGGAGCTTTTCACGTTTTTATGCAATTTCAAAGATAACTTGGTCTATTCGCGTCTTTACCTTACGGAACGTGGCACGAATGCTCAACTAGCAAGTTAGACTTTTAAGAGCACTCAATAGAGTACAACGGTCCACATTGATGCTTTCGAATGGCTTAACTCTCTCCACAGATGAGCTTTTCACGTTTTTGTTCAATTTGAGACATAACTTGGTCTATTCGCGTCTTTGTGTTGCGAAACGTGGCACGAAGGGTCAACTAGTAAGTTAGACTTTTAGGAGCACTAGATAGAGTACAATGGTCCACATTGACGCTTTGGAATTGCTCAACTCTTTCCATGGAGGAGTTTTCATGTTTTTGTGCAATTGCAAGCATAACTTGGTCTATTCGCATCTTTACCTTATGAAACGTGGCACGAAGGCTCAACTAGCAAGTTAGACTGTTAAGAGCACTCAATTCAGTACAACGGTCCACATTGACGCTTTCGAATTGCTCAACTCTCTCCATAGAATAGCTTTTCACTTTTTATGCAATTTCAAGCATAACTTGGTCTCTTCACATCTTTGCCTTATGGAACGTGGCACGAATGCTCAACTAGCAAGTTAGACTTTTAAGAGCACTCAATAGACTACAACGGTCCACATTGATGCTTCCGAATTGCTCAATTCTCTCCAAAGACGAGCTTTTCACGATTTTGTTCAATTTGAGACATAACTTGGTCTATTCGCGTCTTTGCGTTACGAAATGTGGCACGAAGGCTCAACTAGTAAGTTAGACGTGTAGGAGCACTAGATAGAGTACAACGGTCCACATTGACGCTTTGGAATTGCTCAACTCTTTCCATAGAGGAGTTTTCACGTTTTTGTGCAATTGCAAACATAACTTGGTCTATTCGCATCTTTCCCTTATGAAACAGGGCACGAAGGCTCAACTAGCAAGTTAGACTTTTAAGAGCACTCAATTAAGTAAAACTGTCCACATTGATGCTTTGGAATTGCTCAACTCTATCCATAGAGGAGCTTTTCACGTCTTTGAGCAATTTGAGACATAACTTGGTCTATTCGTGTATTTACCTCACGAAACGTGGCACTAAGGCTCAACTAGCAAGTTAGACTTTTAATAGCACTAAATAGAGTACAACGTTCCACATTGATGCTTTGCAATTGCTCAACTCTCTCCATAGAGGAGCTTTTCACATTTTTGTGCAATTTGAGACATAACTTGGTCTATTCGCGTCTTTACCTTACGAAACGTGGCACGAAGACTGAACTAGCAAGTTTGACTTCTAAGAGCACTAAATAGAGTACAACGGTCCACATTGATGCTTTCGAATTGCTCAACTCTCTCCAAAGAAGTGCTTTTCACGTTTTTGTGCAATTTCAAACATAACTTGGTCTATTCGCTTCTTTTACTTACGAAACGTTGCCCGAAGGCTAAACTAGCAAGTTAGACTTCTAAGAACACTACATAGAGTACAACATGGCAAATTGATGATTTGGAATTGCTCAACTCTCTTTATGGAGGAGCTTTTCACGTTTTTGTGCAATTTCAGACATAACTTGGTTTATTCGCATCTTTACCTCACGAAACTTGGCACGAAGGCTCAACTAGCAATTTAGACTTTTAAGAGCAATAAATAGAGTACAACGGTCCAGACTGATGCTTTCTAATTGCTCTACTCTCTCCATAGAGGAGCTTTTCACGTTTTTGTGCAATTTCAAACATAACTTGGTCTATTCGCATCTTTAACTTACGAAACGTTGCACGAAGGCTAAATTAGCAAGTTAGACTTGTAAGAAAACTAAATAGAGTGCAATGGTCCACATTGATGCTTTGGAATTGCTCAACTCTCTCCATAGAGGAGCTTATTACCTTTTCGTGCAATTTCAAACATAACTTGGTCTAGTCTAGTCGCGTCTTTACCTTACGAAACGTGGCACGAAGGCTCAACTAGCAATTTAGACTTTTAAGAGCACTAAATAGAGTACAACGGTCAACATTGATGCTTTGGAATTGCTCAACTCTCTCCATAGAGGAGCTTTTCACGTTTTTGTGCAATTTCAAACATAACTTGGTCTATTCGCATCTTTACCTTACGAAACGTTGCACGAAGGCTCAACTAGCAAGTTTGACTTTTAAGAGCACTAAATAGAGTATAACGGTCCACATTGATGCTTTAGAATTGCTCAACTCTCTCCATGGAGGAGTTTTTCACGTTTTTGTGCAATTTGAAACATAACTTTGTCTATTCGCATCATTAACTTACGTAACGTTGCACGAAGGCTAAACTAGCAAGTTAGACTTCTAAGAACACTAAATCGAGTAAAACGGTCCACATTGATGCTTTGGAATTGCTCAACTCTCTCCGTAGAGGAGCTTTTCACGTTTTTGTGCAATTTCAAACATAACTTGGTCTATTCACGTCTTTAACTTGCGTAACGTTGCACGAAGGCTAAACTAGCAATTTAGACTTCTAGGTACACTACATAGAGTACAACGGTCCACGTTGATGCTTTGGAATTGCTCAACTCTCTCCATACAAGAGCTTCTCACGTTTTTGTGCAATTTCAAACATAACTTGGTCTATTTGCATCTTTACCTTACGAAACGTGGCACGAAACTCAACTAGCAAGTTAGACTTTTAAGAGCACTAAATAGAGTACAACGGTCCACATTGATGCTTTGGAATTGCTCAACTCTCTCTATAAAGGAACTTTTCACGTTTTTGTGCAATTTTAAACGTAACTTGATCTAGTAGCATCTTTAACTTACGAAACGTTGCACGAAGGCTAAAATAGCAAGTTAGACTTGTCAGAACAATAAATAGAGTGCAATGGTCCACATTGATGCTTTGGAATTGCTCAACTCTCTCGAAAGAGGAGCTTTTTACCTTTTTGTGCAATTTCAAACATAACTTGGTCTATTCGCGACTTTACCATACGAAACATGGCCCGAAGGCTCAACTAGCAATTTAAACATTTTGGAGCACTAAATAGAGTACAACGGTCAACATTGATGCTTTGGAATTCTCAACTCTCTCCATAGTGGAGCTTTTCACGTTTTTGTGCAATTTTAAGCATAACTTGGTCTATTAGCATCTTTAACTTACGTAACGTTGCACGAAGGCTAAAATAGCAAGTTAGACTTGTAAGAACACTAAATAGAGTGCAATGGTCCACATTGATGCTTTGGAATTGCTCAACATCTCTATAGAGGAGGTTTTTACCTTTTTCTGCAATTTCAAACATAACTTGGTCTATTCGCGTCATTACTTACGAAACGTGGCACGAAGGCTTAACTAGCAATTTAGACTTTTAAGAGCACTAAATAGAGTACAACGGTCAACATTGATGCTTTGGAATTGCTCAACTCTCTTCGTAGAGGAGCTTTTCACGTTTTTGTGCAATTTCAAACATAACTTGGTCTATTCGCATATTTAGCTTACGAAACATGGCACGAAGGCTCAACTAACAAGTTAGACTTTTCAGAGCACTAAATACAGTACAACTGTCCACATTGATGCTTTGGAATTGCTCAACTCCCTCCATAGAGGAAATTTTCACGTTTTTGTGCAATTTTAAACATAAGTTGGTCTATTCGCATCTTTAACTTACGAAACATTGCACGAAGGCTAAATTAGCAAGTTGGACTTCTATGAACACTAAATAGAGTACAACGGTCCACGTTGATGCTTTGGAATTGCTCAACTCTCTCCATAGAGGAGCCTTTTACCTTTTCATGCAATTTCAAACATAACTTGGTCTATTCGCGTCTTTACCTTACGAAACGTGGCACGAAGGCTCAACTAGCAATTTAGACTTTTAAGGGCACTAAATAGAGTACAACGGTCAACATTGATGCTTTGGAATTGCTCAACTCTCTCCATAGAGGAGCTTTTCACGTTTTTGTGCAATTTCAAACATAACTTGGTCTATTCGCATATTTAGCTTACGAAAGGTGGCACGAAGGCTCAACTAGCAAGTTAGACTTTTCAGAGCACTAAATAGAGTACAACTGTCCATAGTGATGCTTTGGAATTGCTCAACTCTCTCCATAGAGGAGCTTTTCACGTTTTTGTGCAATTTCAAACATAACTTGGTCTATTCGCATCTTTAACTTACGAAACGTTGGACGAAGGCTAAACTAGCGAGTTAGACTTGCAAGAAAACTAAATAGAGTGCAATGGTCCACATTGATGCTTTGGAATTGCTCAACTCGCTCCATAGAAGAGCTTATTACCTTTTCGTGTAATTTCAAACATAACTTGGTCTAGTCTAGTCGCGTCTTTACCTTACGAAACGTGGCACGAAGGCTCAACTAGCAATTTAGACTTTTAAGAGCACTAAATGGAGTACAACAGTCAATATTGATAATTTGGAATTGCTCAACTCTCTCCATAGAGGAGCTTTGCACGTTTTTGTGCAATTTCAAACATAACTTGGTCTATTCGCATCATTGCCTTACAAAACGTCGCACGAAGGCTTAACTAGAAATTTAGACTCTTAAGAGCACTAAGTAGAGTACAACGGTCCACATTGATCCTTTGGAATTGCTCAACTCTCTCCATAGAGGAGCTTTTCACGTGTTTGTGCAATTTCAAACATAACTTGGTCTATTCGCATCTTTACCTTATGAAACGTTGCACGAAGGTTCAACTTGCAGGTAAGACTTTTAAGAGCACTAAATAGAGCACAACGGTCCACATTGATGCTTTGGAATTACTCAACTCTCTCCATAGAGGAGCTTTTCACGTTCTTGTGAAATTTCAAACATAACTTGGTCTATTCGCAGCTTTACCTTACGAAACGTTGCACGAAGGCTCAACTAGCAAGTAAGAGTTTTAAGATCACTAAATAGAGCACAACGGTCTACATTGATGCTTTGGAATTACTCAACTCTCTCCATAAAGCAGCTTTTCACATTTTTGTGCAATTTGAAACATAACTTGGTCTATTTGCATCTTTACCTTACGAAACGTTGCACGAAGGCTCAACTAGCAAGTAAGACTTTTAAGAGCACTAAATAGAGTACAACGGTCATCATTGATGCTTTGGAATTGCTCAACTCTTTCCATAGAGGAGCTTTTCACTTTTTTGTGCAATTTCAAACATAACTTGGTCTATTCACATCTTTACCTTACGAAACGTTGCACTAAGGCTCAACTAGCAAGTAAGACTTTTAAGAGCACTAAATAGAGCACAACGGTCCACATTGATGCTTTCGAATTACTCAACTCTCTCCATAGAGCAGCTTTTCATATTTTTGTGCAATTTCAAACATAACTTGGTCTATTTGCATCTTTACCTTACGAAACGTTGCACGAATGCTAAACTAGCAAGTTAGACTTCTAAGAACACTAAAGAGACTACAATGGTCCACATTGATGCTTTGGAATTGCTCAACTCTCTCCATAGAGGAGCTTTTCACGTTTTTGTGCAATTTCAAACATAACTTGGTATATTCGCATCTTTACCTTACGAAACGTTGCACGAAGGCTCAAATAGCAAGTTTGACTTTTAAGAGCACTAAATAGAGTACAACGGTCCACATTGGTGCTTTGGAATTGTTCAACTCTCTCCATAGAGAAGTTTTCCAAGCTTTTGTGCAATTTAAAACATAACTTGGTCTATTTGCAACTTTACCTTACGAAACGTTGCACGAATGCTCAACTAGCAATTTAGACTCTTAAGAGCACTAAATAGAGTACAACGGTCCACATTGATGCTTTGGAATTGCTCAACTCTCTCCATAGCGGAGCTTTTCATGTTTTTGTGCAATTTCAAAAATAACTTGGTCTATCCGCATCTTTACCTTACGAAACGTTGCACGAATGCTCAACAAGCAATTTAGACTCTTAAGAGCACTAAATAGAGTACAACGGTCCACATTGATGCTTTGGAATTGCGCAACTCTCTCCATAGAGGAGCTTTTCATGTTTTTGTGCAATTTCAAACATAACTTGGTCTATTCGCGTCTTTAACTTACGTAACATTGCACAAAATACTAAACTAGCAAGTTAGGCTTCTATGTACACTAAATAGAGTACAACGGTCCACGTTGATGCTTTGGAATTGCTCAACTCTCTCTATAGAGGATTTTTTCACATTTTTGTGCAATTTCAAACAAAACTTGGTCTATTCGCATCTTTAACTTACGTAACGTTGCGCGAAGGATAAACTAGCAAGTTAGACTTCTAAGAACACTAAACAGAGTACAACGGTCCACATTGATGCTTTGGAATTGCTCAACTCTCTCCATAGAAAAGCTTTTCACGTTTTTGTGCAATTTCAAACATAACTTTGTCTATCCGTATCTTTACCTTACGAAACGTTGCACGAATGCTCAACTAGCAATTTAGACTCTTAAGAGCACTAAATAGAGTACAACGGTCCACATTGAAGCTTTGGAATTGCTCAACTCTCTCCATAGAGGAGCTTTTCATGTTTTTGTGCAATTTCAAACATAACTTGGTCTATTCGCATCTTTAACTTACGAAACGTTGCACGAAGCCTCAACTAGCAAGTAAGACTTTTAAGAGCACTAAATAGAGTACAACGGCCAACATTGATGCTTTGGAATTGCTCAACTCTCTCGATAGAGGGACTTTTCACATTTTTGTGCAATTTCAAACGTAACTTGGTCTATTCGCGTCTTTAACTTACAAAACATTGCACAAAGGCTAAACTAGCAAGTTAGACTTCTAAGTACACTAAATAGAGTACAACGGTCCACTTTGATGATTTGGAATTGCTCAACTCTCTCCATAGAGGAGCTTTTCACATTTTTGTGTAATTTCAAACATAACTTGGCCTAGTCGCATCTTTAAGTTACGTAATGTTGCGCGAAGGCTAAACTAGCAAGTGAGACTTCTAAGCACACTAAATAGAGTATAAAGGTCCACATTGATGCTATGGAATTGCTCAACTACCTCCATAGAAGAGCTTTTCACGTTTTTGTGCAATTTCAAATATAACTTGGTCTATTCGCTTATTTACCTTACGAAACGTTGCACGAAGGCTAAATTAGCAAGTTGGACTTCTAAGAACAATAAATAGAGTACAACGATTCACGTTGATGCTTTGGATTAGCTGAACTCTCTCCATAGATAACCTTTTCACGTTTTTTTGCAATTTCAAACATAACTTGATATATTCGCATCTTTTACTTACGAAACGTTGTACGAAGGCTCAACTAGCAAGTTAGACTTTTAAGAGCACTAAATAGAGTACAACGGCCAACATTGATGCTTTGGAATTGCTCAACTCTCTCCATAGAGGAGCTTTTCACGTTTTTGTGCAATTTCAAACATGACTTGGTCTATTTGCATCTTTACCTTACGAAACGTGGCACGAAGGCTCAACTAGCAAGTTAGATTTTTAAGAGCACTAAATAGAGTACAACGGTCCACATTGACGCTTTGGAATTGCTCAACTCTCTCCATAGAGGAGCTTTTCACGTTTTTGTGCAATTTGAAACATAACTTGGTATATTCGCATCTTCAACTTACGTAACGTTGCACGAAGGCTAAACTAGCAAGTTAGACTGCTAAGAACACTAAATAGAGTACAACGGTCCACATTGATGCTTTGGAATTGTTCAACTCTCTCCATAGAAGAGCTTTTCACGTTTTTGTGCAATTTCAAACATAAATTGGTATATTCGCATATTTACCTTACGAAACGTGGCACAAAGGCTCAACTAGCAAGTTAGACTTTTCAGAGCACTAAATAGAGTACAACGGTCCACACTGATGCTTTCGAATTGCTCAACTCTCTCCATAGAGGAGCTTTTCACGTTTTTGTGCAATTTGAGACATAACTTGGTCTATTCGCGTCTTTACCTTACGAAACGTGGCACGAAGACTCAACTAGCAAGTTTGACTTTTAAGAGCACTAAATAGAGTACAACGGCGCACATTGACGCTTTGGAATTGCTCAACTCTCTCCATAGAAGAGCTTTTCATGTTTTTGTGCAATTTCAAACATAACTTGGTCTATTCACATCTTTTATTTACGTAACGTTGCACGAAGGATAAACTGGCAAGTTAAACTTCTAAGAACACTAAATAGAGTACAACGGTCCACATTAATGATTTGGAATTGCTCAACCCTCTCCATAGAGGAGCTTTTCACCTTTTTGTGCAATTTGAGACATAACTTGGTCTATTCCCGTCTTTACCTTACGAAACGTGGTACAAAGGCTCAACTAGCAATTTAGACTTTTCAGAGCACTAAATAGGGTACAACGGTCCACACTGATGCTTTGGAATTGCTCAACTCTCTCCATAGAGTAGCTTTTTACCATTTTGTACAATTTCAAACATAGCTTGGTCTATTTGCGTCTTTACCTTGGGAAACATGGCACGAAGGCTCAACTAGCAATTTAGACTTTTAAGAGCACTAAATAGAGTACAACTGTCAACATTGATGCTTTGGAATTGCTCAACTCTCTCCATAGAGGAGCTTTACACGTTTTTGTGCAATTTCAAACATAACTTGGTCTATTCGCGTCTTTACCTTACGAAATGTTGCATGAAGGCTCAAATAGCAAGTTTGACTTTTAAGAGCACTAAATAGAGTACAACGGTCTACATTGATGCTTTGGAGTTGCTCAACTCTCTCCATAGAGGAGCTTTTCACGTTTTTGTGCAATTTCAACCATAAATTGGTCTATTCGCAAATTTACCTTACGAAACGTGGCACAAAGGCTTAACTAGCAAGTTAGACTTTTAAGAGCACTAAATAGAGTACAACTGTCCACATTGATGCTTCGGAATTGCTCAACTCTGTCCATAGAGGTGCTTTTCACATTTTTGTGCAATTTGAGACATAACTTGGTCTATTCCCGTCTTTACCTTACGAAACGTGGCACCAAGGCTCAACTAGCAATTTACACCTTTAAGAGCACTAAATAGAGTACAACGGTCCACACTGATGCTTTGGAATTGCTCAACTCTCTCCATAAAGGAGCTTGTTACCTTTTTGTACAATTTCAAATATAACTTGGTCTATTCGCGTCTTTTACTTACGTAACATTGCGTGAAGGCTCAACTAGCAAGTTAGACTGCTAAGAACACTAAATAGAGTACAACGGTCCACATTGATGCTTTGGAATTGTTCAGCTCTCTCCACAGAAGAGGTTTTCACGTTTTTGTGTAATTTCAAACATAAATTGGTCTATTCGCATATTTACCTCACAAAACGTGACACAAAGGCTCAACTAGCAAGTTAGACTTTTAAGAGCACTAAATAGAGTACAACGGTCCACACTGATGCTTTGGAATTGCTCAACTGCTCCATAGAGGAGCTTTTTACCTTTTTGTGCAATTTCAAACATAACTTGGTCTATTCGCGTCTTTACCTTAGGAAACGTGGCACGAACGCTCAACTAGCAATTTCGACTTTTAAGAGCACTAAATAGAGTACAACGGTCAACATTGATGCTTTGGAATTGCTCAACTCTCTCCATAGAGGAACTTTTCACGTTTTTGTTCAATTTCAAACATAACTTGGTCTATTCGCGTCTTTACCTTACGAAACGTTGCACGAATGCTCAAATAGCATGTTTGACTTTTAAGAGCACTAAATAGAGTTCAACGGTCCACATTGACGCTTTGAAATTGCTGAACTCTCTCCATAGAGGAGCTTTTCACGTTTTTTTTTTAATTTGAGACATAACTTGGTCTATTCGCGTCTTTACCTTACGAAACTTGGCATGAAGACTCAACTAGCAAGTTTGACTTTTCAGAGCACTAAATAGAGTACAACGGCGCACATTGATGCTTTGGAATTGCTCAACTCTCTCCATAGAAGAGCTTTTCACGTTTTTGTGCAATTTCAAACATAAATTGGTCTATTCGCAAATTTACCTTACGAAACGTGGCACAAAGGCTCAACTAGCAAGTTAGACTTTTAAGAGCTCTAAATAGAGTACAACGGTCCACATTGATGCTTTGGAATTGCTCGACTCTCTCCATAGAGGAGCTTTTCACATTTTTGTGAAATTTGAGACATAACTTGGTCTATTGCCGTCTTTACCTTACGAAACATGGCGCGAAGGCTCAACTAGCAATTTAGACTTTCAAGAGGACTAAATAGAGTACAACGGTCCACACTGATGCTTTGGAATTGCTCAGCTATCTCCATGGAGGAGCTTTTGACATTTTTGTGCAATTTCAAACATAACTTGGTCTATTCGCATCTTTAACTTACGTAACGTTGCGCGAAGGCTAAACTAGCAAGTTAGACTTCTGAGAACACTAAATTGAGTACAACGGTCCACAATGATGCTTTGGAATTGCTCAACTCTCTCCATAGAAGAGCTTTTAACGTTTTTGTGCAATTTCAAACATAACTTGGTCTATCCGCATCTTTACCTTACGAAACGTTGCACGAATGCTCAACTAGCAATTAAGACTCTTAAGAGCACTAAATAGAGTACAACGGTCCACATTGAAGCTTTGGAATTGCTCAACTCTCTCCATTGAGGAGCTTTTCATGTTTTTGTGCAATTTCAAACATAAATTCGTCTATTCGCATCTTTACCTTACGAAACGTTGCACGAAGCCTCAACTAGCATGTAAGACTTTTAAGAGCACTAAATAGAGTACAACGGTCCACATTGATGCTTTGGAATTGCTCAACTCTCTCCATAGAGGGGCTTTTCACATTTTTGTGTAATTTCAAACATAACTTGGTCTATTCGCATATTTCCCTTACGAAACGTTGCACGAAGGCTAAATTTGCAAGTTGGACTTCTAAGAGCAATAAATAGAGTACAACGGTCCACGTTGATGCTTTGGATTAGCTGAACTCTCTCCATAGATAACCTTTTCACGTTTTTGTGCAATTTCAAACATTACCTGGTCTATTTGCATCTTTACCTTACGAAACGTGGCACGAAGGCTCAACTAGCAAGTTAGACTTTTAAGAGCACTAAATAGAGTACAACGGTCCATATTGACGCTTTGGAATTGCTCAACTCTCTCCATAGAAGAGCTTTTCACGTTTTTCTGCACTTTCAAACATAACTTGGTATATTCACATCTTTAACTTACGTAACGTTGCACGAAGGCTAAACTAGCAAGTTAGACCTCTAAGAACACTAAATAGAGTACAACGGTCCACATTGATGCTTTGGAATTGTTCAACTCTCTCCACAGAAGAGCTTTTCGTGTTTTTGTGCACTTTCAAACATAAATTGGTCTATTCGCATATTTACCTTACGAAACGTGGCTCAAAGGCTCAACTAGCAAGTTAGACTTTTAAGAGCACTAAATAGAGTACAACGGTCCACATTGATGCTTTGGAATTGCTCAACTCTCTCTATAGAGGAGCATTTCACATTTTCGTGCAATTTGAGACATAACTTGGTCTATTCGCGTCTTTACCTTATGAAACGTGGCACGAAGACTCAACTAGCAAGTTTGACTTTTAAGAGCAATAAATAGAGTACAACGGCGCACATTGATGCTTTGGAATTGCTCAACTCTCGCCATAGAAGAGCTTTTCACGTTTTTTTGTAATTTCAAACAAAACTTGGTGTATTCGCATCTTTTACTTACGTAACGTTGCACGAAGGCTAAACTGGCATGTTATGTCATGCCCCGACCCGCGGAGCGTGAAGAAAAGGTCAAATACACAAAAAAAACCCTCACTCCAAACACAACCGCGTGTATGTCACACGTTACATCCCCACCAATATAAACCATGTAAATTTTACCAAAAATTTCGGCAGCATCTCACCATAAATTGAGGAAACCCACCTGTAATCAGATCACACACAAAAACAATATGAACACTTCTAAAATCATGAACATCCACCGACCCGTAGGTCCACCATCAAACACATATCCCATCATCATCATCAAACACACCCTACAGCCACCACTTCCGGCCAACAAAATCAACACCATACATCAATGTACATAAATTACTAAAACATATCAACATCACACCATACATATATATAAGTTCACACGCAAGTGTCACATAACCACAAAAGTCCAGGCCACCTCCGTCACGCGTCCTCCTGCTGATCCGCAGCCTATGCACTAGATCCTGTCTCACCTGTGGGGAGGGAAAGTAGCTAGGGTGAGCAGAAGGCTCAGTAGGGAGAAATACTAGAAGACAAGTAAAGAATAATAAGGTTGGAGAAGAAACATTGTCTAATTAATGCAACAAAATGCAATGCAAACTAATGCACCCGATCAACCCAACCGAACCTCCATATCCTCCACCAATGACACCAAAGCCGGCGAATCGGATTTCCGCCCTGCGGCGATAAGCCGACGAGAATCCATCGCACTACCTCTCTTTCTAGCATCCAATCAATACCACAATCGCATATTCATCAATCTCAAACCGCTAGAGAGAAGGTTGGCACACATGTGGTCGCAACCACTCACCGCTGGCCCCACGGTGATATCTCAACCTGCCACGCCTGGTCTAGCATCAAATAACTATCCAGCGTGCAGTAATAAATACCGCTACGGGAATCCTATGGACTAGGACCATCACAAGGCTCCTTTCCATCATCCACGCACGTGCCCAAATAACATCCAACACCTAACGTGAGCCCGGGACCACCCTCGGAACCCACCATGCCCCTAATGTAAATTCTTATAATTTATGTCATTCGTGCAACACATATAGACAAAAACATTCATTCATCGTGATGCATGAAGATTTACATAATGCCCGGTTTATGACCAAGCATTTCAGGGTTATATATCCATCAAATTAAATCACCAATAAATTGACAATAATGCAAAGGAACAATGGTAAGCATGCAAGGGCTTGTTTCCCTTCGGGAAAGATCGAAACGGAAACCAAACTTACCATACAAGCAATTTGGTGGCTTGAAAGTGTTTTGAAATAAAAATAGTAAGAAAATCCCTACCTCGAAGTAACCACGCAATCCTCACCAAGAAAGCAAAGTACACGTCACGCCAATTCCCTAACCTATTCATTAAAAGAATCTCCATTAATTTTCCATATTCACCAATCCCTTCAATTCTCACATTTCGTACTACACAATATCCCCATTTTCTCTAAATTCATTTTCTACCTAAATTCTCTAAAGTTAAACAATTAAAATCATACCACAATATTATTTTTCATCCTAACCTAACTTTAATTAAAACAATTTAAGCCAAGAATCCTTACCTTGAAGCTTGGTAAGTCTACCAAATCAATTTGACAAAAGCTTCTCTTGAATTTGTTCAAAAACCTCCCTTGGACCTAGAATTATAAGAAGATTAGAACCAAATTTGAAGTTGTTGAACAAGGAAACTCTCATTAAACCAAAAACTCCAAAACCCATTTAACTCTCAAACCTTAAAACCAAAAATTTACCTTAAATCCTTCTCAAGTGAAGTGTGAGTGTAGGTCTCAAAGTTGGAGCACCTTTACTGGCCGGAAAAGTCGCCGGAATGCCGCCGGAGGTGGCTGACCGGAGGTGGTGAAGTGAGGAGAAGGTTTGCTTTTGTTCATTAATTTTTTTTAATTTTATTATTTTATTCATTTATTTACTTTTAGTTGTTTATGTATATATATTGTTTTTTTTTTTTTTACCCTCCCAATAATTATTTTCACCCTACAATTTATTTTTTTTATAACTAAATCCAATTTATTCATTTTATTCTTAGTATTGTATATCTTATTCATTTTTATTTTGGGACGAGATATTACATCCTCCCCTCCTTATAAAAATTTCGCCCTCGAAATTAATGTACGTACCTGTGGATGTAAATAAATCAGGATACTTTTCCCGCATCTTGGACTCCAACTCCCACGTTGCTTCCTCCGTCCCGTGATGCAACCATAACACTTTTACTAATGGAATCACACTCGATCTTGTAACCTTTTCCCGTCTATCTAAGATTCGCAATGGTTGTAAAATATACGTTCCATCTTCCTCCACCTCTAAAGCGGACCAATCCAACACATGTGATGGATCCGGTTCATATTTCCTTAAGACCGATACATGAAACACATTATGAACCTTGGATAATCGTGGCGGAAGAGCCAACCGATATGCCACCGGTCCAATCCGCTCTAAAATCTCAAATGGTCCAATATACCGCGGAGCTAGCTTCCCTTGCTTGCTAAATCTCTGAATTCCCCTACGCGGGCTCACCTTCAAGAATACCCTATCACCCACCACAAACTCCAATGGTCTTCTTCTTCGGTCGGCATAGGACTTTTGCCTACTTTGAGCCGTAAGTAAACGCTTTCGTATTCCCTCCACCTTCTCTTGCGTCTCTTTCACCAAATCTGGACCCGATAACGTCGTTTCTCCTACCTCCGCCCAACACAATGGTGATCTACAAGGTCTCCCATACAAAGCTTCATACGGCGCCATTTCAATGCTACTTTGGTAGGAGTTGTTGTATACAAACTCCACCAAAGACATATGATTCTCCCAATTGCCTCCAAAATCCATAACGCATGCTCGAAGCATATCCTCCAATATCTGAATAGTCCGCTCACTCTGACCATCACTCTCTGGATGAAACGCAGTAGAAAAACACAGTTTTGTTCCCAAAGCCTCCTGCAAACTCTCCCAAAACCTACTAGTGAATCGCGGATCTCTATCCGATACTATAGAAAGTGGCACCCCATGCAACCTCACAATCTCCTGAATATATAATCGGCTCAAGGACTCCAACGTGTCCGTCTTGCTAACCGGAAGAAAATGTGCTGATTTCGTCAATCTATCCACAATCACCCATATCGCATCATGCCCACGAAGAGATCTCGGCAATCCTGTCAAAAAATCCATCGTGATATGTTCCCATTTCCACTCTGCCACCGGAAGTGGTTGTAGTAACCCTGCCGGTCTCTGGTGCTCTGCCTTCACCTGCTGACAGGTAAGGCACTTGGCTATATACCTCGCCACATCGGCCTTCATACCTCTCCACCAATACTGTCTCTGCAAATCCCTATACATCTTGGTACCCCCTGGATGCATAGCAAATCTAGAATGATGCGCCTCCCTCAATATCCGCTCACGTAACTCCTTATCCTCGGGTACTATCAATCTACCTGCACATCGTACTCCTCCATCCGTGCCTCTAATCCAACCACTCTCCTCTTCAAAAGTATCAAATGTAGCATCTCCAATTTGAGCATCTATCACTCTCTGTATCAACACAGGACGAGTAACAATGCTCCCCAAGTACATCCGGATACCCTGCTCCTGTAGCTCCAACTCAAAACTATCAATCGTCTCCAACATCTCCCACTCTCGCACCGCCAACCTCGCAATTCGGTTTTTCCTACTCAAGGCATCCGCAACTACATTCGCCTTCCCTGGATGATAATTCAATGAAAAATCATAATCCTCCAAGTACTCCATCCACCTTCGTTGCCTCTGATTCAACTCCTTTTGCGTGAAGAGATACTTGAGGCTCTTGTGATCTGAGAACACCTCAAATCTCTCTCCATACAAGTAATATCTCCACTGCTTCAATGCAAATACTACCGCTGCCAACTCTAGGTCATGCACTGGGTAATTATGTTCATGTGTCTTCAACAAGCGCGAACCATACTCTACAACTCTTCCATGCTGCATCAATACACATCCTAATCCTACTTTGGACGCATCGCAGTACACCTGATACCCCACATCTCTCTCCAGAACAATCAACACCGGTGAAGAAGTGAGTTTTTGTTTCAACTCCTGAAAAGCCACCTCACACTCCTCCGACCACACAAACGGAACTCCCTTTCGCGTAAGGCGAGTCAATGAAGAAGCAACCCGTGAGAAATCCTGAATAAATCTCCTATAATAACTAGCTAGCCCCAAGAAACTCCGTATCTCCGTAACATTCTTAGGTCGCTCCCACTTCACTACCGCCTCCACTTTCGATGCATCAACTACCACACCCTCTTGAGTAATCACATGGCCCAAAAACTTCACCTCTGTCACCCAGAATTCACACTTGCTCAGTTTTGCATACAACTGATGTTCTCTCAAGGTCTGCAATACTATTCTTAAATGCTGCTTATGCTCCTCTACAGTAGGTGAATAAATCAGAATGTCATCTATGAATACAATCACGAAATGATCCAGAAATGGGTGAAGAACGCGCTGCATCAAGTCCATAAACGCTGCCGGGGCATTCGTGAGCCCAAATGGCATCACCAAGAACTCATAGTGTCCATATCGAGTTCTAAATGCTGTTTTTGAAACATCCCCCTCCCGAATCCTCAACTGATGATAGCCCGATCGCAAATCAATCTTTGAAAAGTGTTGTGCTCCTCTCAACTGATCAAACAAGTCATTGATTCTAGGCAACGGATACTTGTTCTTCACAGTCACCCGATTCAACTGCCGATAATCAATGCACATACGCAACGTGCCATCTTTCTTCTTCACAAACAACACCGGTGCTCCCCACGGTGAAACACTCGGTCTAATAAATTTCTTTTTCTCCAAATCCTCTAACTGTACCTTCAACTCCCTCAACTCTGCTGGAGCCATCCGATACGGAGCAATCGAAATTGGCTTCGTATCCGGAAGCAAATCTATGACAAAATCTATCTCCCTCCCTGGAGGTAGACCTGGCAAATCCTCTGGAAAAACATCCATGAACTCCTCCACTACAAGTGTCGGGGCAATCACCTCGCCACTAGGTGTAGAAGTAGTCAAACTCACCACTGAACAATCAGCGTAGGAGGGGTTGTCCAAAAAATGTGGACAAGGAACACCCCTCGATCCCCTCAATTGTATCACTACCCCACCAAGAGCATTTAAAGTAATCCTCCTCTCCCAAAAGTCTAAAACTGCCTTTTGCTCCGTCAACCAATCTACTCCCAAGATTACATCGAAATCTTGGAAGTCAAGAACATACAAATTAGCGGTCAACTCGATATCACCAAACCGACACATGCAAATGCAATATCCCTGAATACGAGTGAACTGTCCGAAAGGTGAGTCTACCACTATCGTTCGCCTCATCGGTCTCACTTCTAACCCCAAAGCCAATGCAAATGAAGATGTAATAAAGGAACTAGTAGCACCCGAATCAAATAACACTCTAGCCCAACAATTAGAAACAAGAAACGTACCCCCAACAAAATGCGGGTGCTCTGGTGTTGTCTGGTGAGTAAGAGCAAATGCTCGTCCCTGAGTCAAAGTCTGTTGCTGCTGTGACTGCTGCGGCTGCCTAGCCGGTGGTCGTCCCCTCCCTGATGGTGTAGATGTAATAGGGGGTGCAGGGAGGGTCGGACGAGCTGGTGGTGCTGGCAAATACTGACCCTGCTGTCCTCCTCGCTCAGACTGAGGACAATCTGCCATCCGGTGGCCAACCCTATGACATCGATAACACTCCACCCCCAGAACTGGACACTGTGCTCTCAAATGTCCAGGACGTCCACATCGATGACAAAACCTCTGCCCCTGATGTGTACCTCTGCCACCTCGTGGCCTCTGATCTCTACCTCGACCTCCACTCTGTCCCTCCTATCTCTGCCCATCGGTCCTCTGTCTCTTCTGACCTCCTCTGGAAGAAGAACCTGCCACAGATGCTGTTCGACCTCTATGTGTATCCCAGTACCTCCGGGACTCCCTGAAACTCATCTCATACTGTAAGGCCGTCTCCACCATATCAGCATAAGTCTGCAACCTCAATCCCACTAAATGTGTAGCTATAGCAGGAAGCAATCCCTGTCTAAACTGCTCTGCCTTGCTCGCCTCATCTGGCGTATACCTCCTACCAAACTTGTATAGCTCCTCAAACTTCCTCTCATACTGACTCACAGTCATATCTGAAGTCTGCTGACATGTCAAGAACTCACGAGCTCTATCCATACGATAAGACTACGGCACAAAATGCTGCATGAATAACTCATCAAATGATAGCCATGTCATAGTCTCTCTCCTCTGATCCAATGAATCCCACCACTCATAAGCTGCCTCTCTCAAATAATATGAGGCCAGCAATGCTCGTCTCTCCTCAGGAATCCCCAGTGTCTCAAACCGACGTGACATCTGCCGAATCCACTCATATGCACGTGCCACATCCGTAGCACTTGTAAAAGTAGGTGGATCAGTCTTGCGTAGCTGATCCAACTCTGTCAACTCTCGTCTAGGTCTCTGCACACCCTGCTCATCTCCCCGTACCCCTGAAGTCTGTCCCTCACTGCGGACCTCTGGTGCTCGTGTAGTCTGAGTCTGCACTAGTCGAGTAACAACCCCTATCATCTCTGACATTCTCTTCATGGACTGTTCTTGTGCTGCCAATAAAGGAGCAAACTGCGCCGCTATTGCAGGCTGAGTAGGTGCTGGGATCTCCTCACCTATCTCATGCACAAGTGTCGGCTCATCTCCAAGCTCCTGGCCTAAATCCTCCTCCTGCACTGGAGGATCCATCACACTCAACTCTGGAAATAAATGTGTGTCCAGCCTAATCGACTCAGCTGTTCCGATCCCCGATAATCCCCTGACTATTGGGTCCTCGGAAGACACACGTCCCTACTCTCCCCCACGTCCCCCATCGCGGGAACGAATAGTCCTACGTGTGTCCATCTGTAGCACAGAAGACACAACTTTCCATCAATACAAATACAATTCGAGGATTTACGGGATTAAAGAAAATATACCGAATCAGCAGAGGTCGTGACGTGGCCTGGAGAACCATATATAATCACAACACAACAAACACACTCACACATACATACTGACCCACTCCCTAAGTCCCCAACAGAGCCAACCTGGCTCCGATACCAAATTGTCACGCCCCGACCCGCGGAGCGTGAAGAAAAGGTCAAATACACAAAAAAAACCCTCACTCCAAACACAACCGCGTGTATGTCACACGTTACATCCCCACCAATATAAACCATGTAAATTTTACCAAAAATTTCGGCAGCATCTCCCCATAAATTGAGGAAACCCACCTGTAATCAGATCACACACAAAAACAATATAAACACTTCTAAAATCATCAACATCCACCGACCCGTAGGTCCACCATCAAACACATATCCCATCATCATCATCAAACACACCCTACAGCCACCACTTCCGGCCAACAAAATCAACACCATACATCAATGTACATAAATTACTAAAACATATCAACATCACACCATACATATATATAAGTTCACACGCAAGTGTCACATAACCACAAAAGTCCAGGCCACCTCCGTCACGCGTCCTCCTGCTGATCCGCAGCCTGTGCACTAGATCCTGTCTCACCTGTGGGGAGGGAAAGTAGCTAGGGTGAGCAGAAGGCTCAGTAGGGAGAAATACCAGAAGACAAGTAAAGAATAATAAGGTTGGAGAAGAAACATTGTCTAATTAATGCAACAAAATGCAATGCAAACTAATGCACCCGATCAACCCAACCGAACCTCCATATCCTCCACCAATGACACCAAAGCCGGCGAATCGGATTTCCGCCCTGCGGCTATAAGCCGACGAGAATCCATCGCACTACCTCTCTTTCTAGCATCCAATCAATACCACAATCGCATATTCATCAATCTCAAACCGCTAGAGAGAAGGTTGGCACACATGTGGTCGCAACCACTCACCACTGGCCCCACGGTGATATCTCAACCTGCCACGCCTGGTCTAGCATCAAATAACTATCCAGCGTGCAGTAATAAATACCGCTACGGGAATCCTATGGACTAGGACCATCACAAGGCTCCTTTCCATCATCCACGCACGTGCCCAAATAACATCCAACACCTAACGTGAGCCCGGGACCACCCTCGGAACCCACCATGCCCCTAATGTAAATTCTTATAATTTATGTCATTCGTGCAACACATATAGACAAAAACATTCATTCATCGTGATGCATGAAGATTTACATAATGCCCGGTTTATGACCAAGCATTTCAGGGTTATATATCCATCAAATTAAATCACCAATAAATTGACAATAATGCAAAGGAACAATGGTAAGCATGCAAGGGCTTGTTTCCCTTCAGGAAAGATCGAAACGGAAACCAAACTTACCATACAAGCAATTTGGTGGCTTGAAAGTGTTTTGAAATAAAAATAGTAAGAAAATCCCTACCTCGAAGTAACCACGCAATCCTCACCAAGAAAGCAAAGTACACGTCACGCCAATTCCCTAACCTATTCATTAAAAGAATCTCCATTAATTTTCCATATTCACCAATCCCTTCAATTCTCACATTTCGTACTACACAATATCCCCATTTTCTCTAAATTCATTTTCTACCTAAATTCTCTAAAGTTAAACAATTAAAATCATACCACAATATTATTTTTCATCCTAACCTAACTTTAATTAAAACAATTTAAGCCAAGAATCCTTACCTTGAAGCTTGGTAATTCTACCAAATCAATTTAACAAAAGCTTCTCTTGAATTTGTTCAAAAACCTCCCTTGGACCTAGAATTATAAGAAGATTAGAACCAAATTTGAAGTTGTTGAACAAGGAAACTCTCATTAAACCAAAAACTCCAAAACCCATTTAACTCTCAAACCTTAAAACCAAAAATTTACCTTAAATCCTTCTCAAGTGAAGTGTGAGTGTAGGTCTCAAAGTTGGAGCACCTTTACTGGCCGGAAAAGTCGCCGGAATGCCGCCGGAGGTGGCTGACCGGAGGTGGTGAAGTGAGGAGAAGGTCTGCTTTTGTTTATTTTTTTTTCTTTTAGCTTACGGGTGAAGGTCTGCGACCTTCACCCCTTTTATTAATTTTTTTTTTTATTATTTTATTAATTTATTTACTTTTAGTTGTTTATGTATATATATTGTTTTTTTTTTTTTTTTTTTTTACCCTCCCAATAATTATTTTCACCCTACAATTTATTTTTTTTATAACTAAATCCAATTTATTCATTTTATTCTTAGTATTGTATATCTTATTCATTTTTATTTTGGGACGGGATATTACATGTTAAACTTCTAAGAACACTAAATAGAGTACAACGGTCCACATTAATGATTTGGAATTGCTCAACTCTCTCCATAGAGGAGCTTTTCACGTTTTTGTGCAATTTGAGACATAACTTGGTCTATTCCCGTCTTTACCTTACGAAACGTGGCACGTAGGCTCAACTAGCAATTTAGACCTTTAAGAGCACTAAATAGAGTAAAACGGTCCACACCGATGCTTTGGAATTGCTCAACTGCTCCATAGAGGAGCTTTTTACCATTTTGTGCAACTTTAAACATAACTTGGTCTATTCGCGTCTTTACCTTAGGAAACGTGGCACGAAGGCTCAACTAGAGATTTGGACTTTTAAGAGCACTAAATAGAGTACAACGGTCAACATTGTTGCTTTGGAATTGCTCAACTCTCTCCATAGAGGAGCTTTTCACGTTTTTCTTTAATTTGAGACATAACTTGGTCTATTCGCGTCTTTACCCTACGAAACGTGGCACGAAGACTCAACTAGCAAGTTTGACTTTTAAGAGCGCTAAATAGAGTACAACGGCGCACATTGATGCTTTGGAATTGCTCAACTCTCTCCATAAAAGAGCTTTTCACGTTTTTGTGCAATTTAAAACATAACTTGGTCGATTCGCATCTTTTACTTACGTAACGTTGCACGAAGGCTAAACTGGCAAGTTAAACTTCTAAGAACACTAAATAGAGTATAACGGTCCACATTAATGATTCGGAATTGCTCAACTCTCTCCATAGAGGAGCTTTTCCCGTTTTTGTACAATTTGAGACATAAGTTGATCTATTCCCGTCTTTACCTTACGAAACGTGGCACGAAGGCTCAACTAGAAATTTATACTTTTAAGAGCACTAAATAGAGTACAACGGTCCACACTGATGCTTTGAAATTGCTCAACTCTCTCCATAGAGGAGCTTTTTAACATTTTGTGCAATTTCAAACATAACTTGGTCTATTCGCGTCTTTACCTTAGGAAACGTGGCACGAAGGCTCAACTAGCAATTTAGACTTTTAAGAGCACTAAATAGAGTACAACGGTCAACAGTGATGCTTTGGAATTGCTGAACTCTCTCCATAGAGGAGCTTTTCACGTTTTTGTGCAATTTCAAACATAACTTGGTCTATTCGCGTCTTTACCTTACGAAACATTGCACGAAGGCTCAAATAGCAAGTTTGACTTTGAAGAGCACTAAACAGAGTAGAATGGTCTACATTGATGCTTTGGAATTGATCAACTCTCTCCATAGAAGAGCTTTTCACGTTTTTGTGCAATGTCAAACATAAATTGGTCTATTCACAAATTTACCTTACGAAACGTGGCACAAGGGCTCAACTAGTAAGTTAGACTTTTAGGAGCACTAAATAGAGTACAACAGTCCACATTGATGCTTTGGAATTGCTCAACTCTCTCCATAGACGAGCTTTTCATATTTTTTCACAATTTGAGGCATAATTTTGTCTATTCCCGTCTTTACCTTACGAAACGTGGCACAAAGGCTCAACTAGCAATTTAGACTTTTATGAGCACTAAATAGAGTACAACGGTCCACACTGATGCTTTGGAAGTGCTCAACTCTCTTCATAGAGGAGCTTTTTACCTTTTTGTGCAATTTCAAATAGAACTTGGTCTATTCGCGCCTTTTACTTACGTAACGTTGCACGAAGGCTAAACTGGCAAGTTAAACTTCTAAGAACACTAAATAGAGTACAACGGTCCACATTAATCATTTGGAATTGCTCAACTCTCTCCATAGAGGAGCTTTTCACGTTTTTGTGCAATTTGAGACATAACTTGGTCTATTCCCGTCTTTACCTTACGAAACGTGGCACGAATGCTCAACTAGCAATTTAGACTTTTAAGAGGACTAAATAGAGTACAACGGTCCACACTGATGCTTTGGAATTGCTCAACTCTCTCCTCTAAGGAGCTTTTTACCTTTTGGTGCAATTTCAATCATAACTTGGTCTATTCGCGTCTCTACCTTAAGAAACGTGCCACGAAGGCTCAAGTAGCAATTTAGACTTTTAAGAGCACTAAATAGAGTACAACGGTCAACATTGATGCTTTGGAATTGCTCAACTCTCTCCATAGAGGAGCTTTTCACTTTTTGTGCAATTTCAAACATAACTTGGTCTATTCGCGTCTTTGCCTTACGAAACGTTGCACGAAGGCTCAAATAGCAAGTTTGACTTTTAAGAGCACTAAATAGAGTACAACGGTCTACATTGATGCTTTGGAGTTGCTCAACTCTCTCCATAGAAGAGCTTTTCACGTTTTTGTGCAATTTCAAACATAAATTGGTCTATTCACAAATTTACCTTACGAAGCGTGGCACAAAGGCTCAACTAGCAAGTTAGACTTTTAAGAGCACTAAATAGAGTACAACGGTCCACATTGATGCTTTGGAACTGCTCAACTCTCTCCATAGAGGAGCTTTTCACATTTTTGTGCAATTTGAGACATAACTTGGTCTATTCCCATCTTTACCTTACGAAACGTGGCACGAAGGCTCAACTAGCAATTTAGACTTTCAAGACCACTAAATAGAGTACAACGGTCCACACTGATGCTTTGGAGTTGCTCAACTCTCTCCATAGAGGATCTTTTTACCTTTTTTTACAATTTCAAACATAACTTGGTCTATTCGCGTCTTTTACTTACGTAACGTTGCACGAAGGCTAAACTGGCAAGTGAAACTTCTAAGAACACTAAATAGAGTACAACGGTCCACATTCATGATTTGGAATTCCTCAACTCTCTCCATGGAGGAGCTTTTCCAGTTTTTGTGCAATTTGAGACATAACTTGGTCTATTCCCGTCTTTACCTTACGAAACGTGGCACAAAGGCTCAACTAGATATTTAGACTTTCAAGAGGACTAAATAGAATACAACGGTCCACACTGATGCTTTGGCATTGCTCGACTCTCTCCATAGAGGAGCTTTTCACATTTTTGTGCAATTTCAAACATAACTTGGTCTATTCGCATCTTTAACTTACGTAACGTTGCGCGAAGGTTAAACTAGCAAGTTAGACTTCTGAGAACACTAAATAGAGTACAACGGTCCACATTGATGCTTTGGAATTGCTCAACTCTCTCCATAGAAGAGCTTTTCACGTTTTTGTGCAATTTCAAACATAACTTGGTCTATCCGCATCTTTACCTTACGAAACGTTGCACGAATGCTCAACTAGCAATTTAGACTCTTGAGAGCACTAAATAGAATACAACGGTCCACATTGAAGCTCTGGAATTGCTCAACTCTCTCCATAGAAGAGCAATTCACGTTTTTGTGTAATTTCGAATATAACTTTGTCTATTCGCGTATTTACCTTACAAAACGTTGCACGAAGGCTAAATTAGCAAGTTGGACTTCTAAGAACAATAAATAGAGTACAACGGTCCACATTGATACTTTGGAATTGCTCAACTCTCTCCATAGAATAGCTTTTCACATTTTTGTGCAATTTGAGACATCACTTGGTCTATTCCTGTCTTTACCTTACGAAACGTGGCGCGAAGGCTCAACTAGCAATTTAGACTTTCAAGAGGACTAAATAGAATACAACGGTCCACACTGATGCTTTGGCATTGCTCGACTCTCTCCATAGAGGAGCTTTTCACATTTTTGTGCAATTTCAAACATAACTTGGTCTATTCGCATCTTTAACTTACGTAACGTTGCGCGAAGGTTAAACTAGCAAGTTAGACTTCTGAGAACACTAAATAGAGTACAACGGTCCACATTGATGCTTTGGAATTGCTCAACTCTCTCCATAGAAGAGCTTTTCACGTTTTTGTGCAATTTCAAACATAACTTGGTCTATCCGCATCTTTACCTTACGAAACGTTGCACGAATGCTCAACTAGCAATTTAGACTCTTGAGAGCACTAAATAGAATACAACGGTCCACATTGAAGCTTTGGAATTGCTCAACTCTCTCCATAGAAGAGCAATTCACGTTTTTGTGTAATTTCGAATATAACTTCGTCTATTCGCGTATTTACCTTACAAAACGTTGCACGAAGGCTAAATTAGCAAGTTGGACTTCTAAGAACAATAAATAGAGTACAACGGTCCACATTGATACTTTGGAATTGCTCAACTCTCTCCATAGAATAGCTTTTCACATTTTTGTGCAATTTGAGACATCACTTGGTCTATTCCTGTCTTTACCTTACGAAACGTGGCGCGAAGGCTCAACTAGCAATTTAGACTTTCAAGAGCACTAAGTAGAGGACAACGGTCCACACTGATGCTTTGGAATTGCTCAACTCTCTCCATTGAGGAGCTTTTCACCTTTTTTTGCAATTTCAAACATAACTTGGTCTATTCGCGTCTTTTACTTACGTAACGTTGCACGAAGGCTAAACTGGCAAGTTAAACTTCTAATAACACTAAATAGAGTACAACGGTCCACATTCATGATTTGGAGTTGCTCAACTCTCTCCATAGAGGAGCTTTTCACGTTTTTGTGCAATTTGAGACATAACTTGGTCTATTCCCGTCTTTACCTTACGAAACGTGGCACGAAGGCTCAACTAGCAATTTAGACTTTCAAGAGGACTAAATAGGGTACAACGGTCCACACTGATGCTTTGGCATTGCTCGACTCTCTCCATAGAGGAGCTTTTCATATTTTTGTGCAATTTCAAACATAACTGGGTCTATTCGCATCTTTAAATTACGTAACGTTGCGCGAAGGTTAAACTAGCAAGTTAGACTTCTGAGAACACTAAATAGAGTACAACGGTCCACATTGATGCTTTGGAATTGCTCAACTCTCTCCATAGAAGAGCTTTTCACGTTTTTGTGCAATTTCAAACATAACTTGGTCTATCCGCATCTTTACCTTACGAAACGTTGCACGAATGCTCAACTAGCAATTTAGACTCTTGAGAGCACTAAATAGAATACAACAGTCCACATTGAAGCTTTGGAATTGCTCAACTCTCTCCATAGAAGAGCAATTCACGTTTTTGTGTAATTTCGAATATAACTTCGTCTATTCGCGTATTTACCTTACAAAACGTTGCACGAAGGCTAAATTAGCAAGTTGGACTTCTAAGAACAATAAATAGAGTACAACGGTCCACATTGATACTTTGGAATTGCTCAACTCTCTCCATAGAATAGCTTTTCACATTTTTGTGCAATTTGAGACATAACTTGGTCTATTCCCGTCTTTACCTTACGAAACGTGGCACAAAGGCTCAACTAGATATTTAGACTTTCAAGAGGACTAAATAGAATACAACGGTCCACACTGATGCTTTGGCATTGCTCGACTCTCTCCATAGAGGAGCTTTTCACATTTTTGTGCAATTTCAAACATAACTTGGTCTATTCGCATCTTTAACTTACGTAACGTTGCGCGAAGGTTAAACTAGCAAGTTAGACTTCTGAGAACACTAAATAGAGTACAACGGTCCACATTGATGCTTTGGAATTGCTCAACTCTCTCCATAGAAGAGCTTTTCACGTTTTTGTGCAATTTCAAACATAACTTGGTCTATCCGCATCTTTACCTTACGAAACGTTGCACGAATGCTCAACTAGCAATTTAGACTCTTGAGAGCACTAAATAGAATACAACGGTCCACATTGAAGCTTTGGAATTGCTCAACTCTCTCCATAGAAGAGCAATTCACGTTTTTGTGTAATTTCGAATATAACTTCGTCTATTCGCGTATTTACCTTACAAAACGTTGCACGAAGGCTAAATTAGCAAGTTGGACTTCTAAGAACAATAAATAGAGTACAACGGTCCACATTGATACTTTGGAATTGCTCAACTCTCTCCATAGAATAGCTTTTCACATTTTTGTGCAATTTGAGACATCACTTGGTCTATTCCTGTCTTTACCTTACGAAACGTGGCGCGAAGGCTCAACTAGCAATTTAGACTTTCAAGAGCACTAAGTAGAGGACAACGGTCCACACTGATGCTTTGGAATTGCTCAACTCTCTCCATTGAGGAGCTTTTCACCTTTTTTTGCAATTTCAAACATAACTTGGTCTATTCGCGTCTTTTACTTACGTAACGTTGCACGAAGGCTAAACTGGAAAGTTAAACTTCTAATAACACTAAATAGAGTACAACGGTCCACATTCATGATTTGGAGTTGCTCAACTCTCTCCATAGAGGAGCTTTTCACGTTTTTGTGCAATTTGAGACGTAACTTGGTCTATTCCCGTCTTTACCTTACGAAACGTGGCACGAAGGCTCAACTAGCAATTTAGACTTTCAAGAGGACTAAATAGGGTACAACGGTCCACACTGATGCTTTGGCATTGCTCGACTCTCTCCATAGAGGAGCTTTTCACCTTTTTTTGCAATTTCAAACATAACTTGGTCTATTCGCATCTTTTACTTACGTAACGTTGCACGAAGGCTAAACTGGCAAGTTAAACTTCTAAGAACACTAAATAGAGTACAACGGTCCACATTAATGATTTGGAATTGCTCAACTCTCTCCATAAATGAAGCTTTTCACGTTTTTGTGCAATTTGAGACATAACTTGGTCTATTCCCGTCTTTACCTTACGAAACGTGGCTTGAAGGCTCAACTAGCAATTTAGACTTTCAAGAGGACTAAATAGAGTACAATGGTCCACACTGACGCTTTGGAATTGCTCGACTCTCTCCATAGAGGAGCTTTTCACATTTTTGTGCAATTTGAAACATAACTTGGTCTATTCGCATCTTTAACTAACGTAACGTTGCGCGAAGGCTAAACTAGCAAGTTAGAGTTCTAAGCACACTAAATAGAGTACAACGGTCCACATTGAAGCTATAGAATTGCTCAACTCTCTCCATAGAAGAGCTTTTCACGTTTTTGTGTAATTTCAAATATAACTTCGTCTATTCGCGTATTTACCTTACGAAACGTTGCACGAAGGCTAAATTAGCAAGTTGGACTTCTAAGAACGATAAATAGAGTACAACGGTCCACATTGATACTTTGGAATTGCTCAACTCTCTCCATAGAGGAGCTTTTCACATTTTTGTGCAATTTGAGACATAACTTGGTCTATTCCTGTCTTTACCTTACGAAACGTGGCACGAAGGCTCAACTAGCAATTTAGACTTTCAAGAGCACTAAGTAGAGGACAACGGTCCACACTGATGCTTTGGAATTGCTCAACTCTCACCATAGAGAAGCTTTTCACCTTTTTTTGCAATTTCAAACATAACTTGGTCTTTTCGCGTCTTTAACTTACGTAACATTGCACAGAGGCTAAACTAGCAAGTTGGACTTGTAAGTACACTAAATAGAGCACAGCGGTCCACTTTGATGATTTGGAATTGGTCAACTCCCTCCATAGAGGAGCTTTTCACATTTTTGTGCAATTTGAGACATAACTTGGTCTATTCCCGTCTTTACCTTACGAAACGTGGCACGAAGGCTCAACTAGCAATTTAGACTTTCAAGAGGACTAAATAGAGTACAATGGTCCACACTGACGCTTTGGAATTGCTCGACTCTCTCCATAGAGGAGCTTTTCACATTTTTGTGCAATTTCAAACATAACTTGGTCTATTCGCATCTTGAACTTACGTAACGTTGCGCGAAGGCTAAACTAGCAAGTTAGACTTCTAAGCACACTAAATAGAGTACAACGGTCCACATTGAAGCTATGGAATTGCTCAACTCTCTCCATAGAGGAGCTTTTCACATTTTTGTGCAATTTTAGACATAACTTGGTCTATTCCTGTCTTTACCTTACGAAACGTGGCACGAAGGCTCAACTAGCAATTTAGACTTTCAAGAGCACTAAATAGAGGACAACGGTCCACACTGATGCTTTGGAATTGCTCAACTCTCTCCTCTAAGGAGCTTTCTACCTTTTTGTGCAATTTCAATCATAACTTGGTCTATTCGCGTCTCTACCTTAAGAAACGTGCCACGAAGGCTCAAGTAGCAATTTAGACTTTTAAGAGCACTAAATAGAGTACAACGGTCAACATTGATGCTTTGGAATTGCTCAACTCTCTCCATAGAGGAGCTTTTCACTTTTTGTGCAATTTCAAACATAACTTGGTCTATTCGCGTCTTTGCCTTACGAAACGTTGCACGAAGGCTCAAATAGCAAGTTTGACTTTTAAGAGCACTAAATAGAGTACAACGGTCTACATTGATGCTTTGGAGTTGCTCAACTCTCTCCATAGAAGAGCTTTTCACGTTTTCGTGCAATTTCAAACATAAATTGGTCTATTCACAAATTTACCTTACGAAGCGTGGCACAAAGGCTCAACTAGCAAGTTAGACTTTTAAGAGCACTAAATAGAGTACAACGGTCCACATTGATGCTTTGGAACTGCTCAACTCTCTCCATAGAGGAGCTTTTCACATTTTTGTGCAATTTGAGACATAACTTGGTCTATTCCCATCTTTACCTTTCGAAACGTGGCACGAAGGCTCAACTAGCAATTTAGACTTTCAAGACCACTAAATAGAGTACAACGGTCCACACTGATGCTTTGGAGTTGCTCAACTCTCTCCATAGAGGATCTTTTTACCTTTTTTTACAATTTCAAACATAACTTGGTCTATTCGCGTCTTTTACTTACGTAACGTTGCACGAAGGCTAAACTGGCAAGTTAAACTTCTAAGAACACTAAATAGAGTACAACGGTCCACATTCATGATTTGGAATTGCTCAACTCTCTCCATGGAGGAGCTTTTCACGTTTTTGTGCAATTTGAGAAATAACTTGGTCTATTCCCGTCTTTACCTTACGAAACGTGGCACAAAGGCTCAACTAGCAATTTAGACTTTCAAGAGGACTAAATAGAATACAACGGTCCACACTGATGCTTTGGCATTGCTCGACTCTCTCCATAGAGGAGCTTTTCACATTTTTGTGCAATTTCAAACATAACTTGGTCTATTCGCATCTTTAACTTACGTAACGTTGCGCGAAGGTTAAACTAGCAAGTTAGACTTCTGAGAACACTAAATAGAGTACAACGGTCCACATTGATGCTTTGGAATTGCTCAACTCTCTCCATATAAGAGCTTTTCACGTTTTTGTGCAATTTCAAACATAACTTGGTCTATCCGCATCTTTACCTTTCGAATAGTGGCACAAAGGCTCAACTAGCAAGTTAGACTTTTAAGAGCACTAAATAGAGTACAACGGTCCACATTGATGCTTTGGAACTGCTCAACTCTCTCCATAGAGGAGCTTTTCACATTTTTGTGCAATTTGAGACATAATTTGGTCTATTCCCATCTTTACCTTACGAAACGTGGCACGAAGGCTCAACTAGCAATTTAGACTTTCAAGACCACTAAATAGAGTACAACGGTCCACACTGATGCTTTGGAGTTGCTCAACTCTCTCCATAGAGGATCTTTTTACCTTTTTTTACAATTTCAAACATAACTTGGTCTATTCGCGTCTTTTACTTACGTAACGTTGCACGAAGGCTAAACTGGCAAGTTAAACTTCTAATAACACTAAATAGAGTACAACGGTCCACATTCATGATTTGGAGTTGCTCAACTCTCTCCATAGAGGAGCTTTTCACGTTTTTGTGCAATTTGAGACATAACTTGGTCTATTCCCGTCTTTACCTTACGAAACGTGGCACGAAGGCTCAACTAGCAATTTAGACTTTCAAGAGGACTAAATAGAGTACAACGGTCCACACTGATGCTTTGGCATTGCTCGACTCTCTCCATAGAGGAGCTTTTCACATTTTTGTGCAATTTCAAACATAACTGGGTCTATTCGCATCTTTAACTTACGTAACGTTGCGCGAAGGTTAAACTAGCAAGTTAGACTTCTGAGAACACTAAATAGAGTACAACGGTCCACATTGATGCTTTGGAATTGCTCAACTCTCTCCATAGAAGAGCTTTTCACGTTTTTGTGCAATTTCAAACATAACTTGGTCTATCCGCATCTTTACCTTACAAAGCGTTGCACAAAGGCTCAACTAGCAAGTTAGACTTTTAAGAGCACTAAATAGAGTACAACGGTCCACATTGATGCTTTGGAACTGCTCAACTCTCTCCATAGAGGAGCTTTTCACATTTTTGTGCAATTTGAGACATAACTTGGTCTATTCCCATCTTTACCTTACGAAATGTGGCACGAAGGCTCAACTAGCAATTTAGACTTTCAAGACCACTAAATAGAGTACAACGGTCCACACTGATGCTTTGGAGTTGCTCAACTCTCTCCATAGAGGATCTTTTTACCTTTTTTTACAATTTCAAACATAAGTTGGTCTATTCGCGTCTTTTACTTAAGTAACGTTGCACGAAGGCTAAACTGGCAAGTTAAACTTCTAAGAACACTAAATAGAGTACAACGGTCCACATTCATGATTTGGAATTGCTCAACTCTCTCCATAGAGGAGCTTTTCACGTTTTTGTGCAATTTGAGACATAACTTGGTCTATTCCCGTCTTTACCTTACGAAACGTGGCACGAAGGCTCAACTAGCAATTTAGACTTTCAAGAGGACTAAATAGAGCACAACGATGCATTGGCATTGCTCGACTCTCTCCATAGAGGAGCTTTTTACATTTTTGTGCAATTTCAAACATAACTTGGTCTATTCGCATCTTTAACTTACGTAACGTTCCGCGAAGGTTAAACTAGCAAGTTAGACTTCTGAGAACACTAAATAGAGTACAACGGTCCACATTGATGCTTTGGAATTGCTCAACTCTCTCCATAGAAGAGCTTTTCACGTTTTTGTGCAATTTCAAACATAACTTGGTCTATCCGCATCTTTACCTTACGAAACGTTGCACGAATGCTCAACTAGCAATTTAGACTTTTGAGAGCACTAAATAGAATACAACGGTCCACATTGAAGCTTTGGAATTGCTCAACTCTCTCCATAGAAGAGCAATTCACGTTTTTGTGTAATTTCGAATATAACTTCGTCTATTCGCGTATTTACCTTACAAAACGTTGCACGAAGGCTAAATTAGCATGTTGGACTTCTAAGAACAATAAATAGAGTACAACGGTCCACATTGATACTTTGGAATTGCTCAACTCTCTCCATAGAATAGCTTTTCACATTTTTGTGCAATTTGAGACATAACTTGGTCTATTCCTGTCTTTACCTTACGAAACGTGGCGCGAAGGCTCAACTAGCAATTTAGACTTTCAAGAGCACTAAGTAGAGGACAACGGTCCACACTGATGCTTTGGAATTGCTCAACTCTCTCCATAGAGGAGCTTTTCACCTTTTTTTGCAATTTCAAACATAACTTGGTCTATTCTCGTCTTTTACTTACGTAACGTTGCACGAAGGCTAAACTGGCAAGTTAAACTTCTAAGAACACTAAATAGAGTACAACGGTCCACATTAATGATTTGGAATTGCTCAACTCTCTCCATAAAGGAGCTTTTCACGTTTTTGTGCAATTTGAGACATAACTTGGTCTATTCCCGTCTTTACCTTACGAAACGTGGCACGAAGGCTCAACTAGCAATTTAGACTTTCAAGAGGACTAAATAGAGTACAATGGTCCACACTGACGCTTTGGAATTGCTCGACTCTCTCCATAGAGGAGCTTTTCACATTTTTGTGCAATTTGAAACATAACTTGGTCTATTCGCATCTTTAACTTACGTAACGTTGCGCGAAGGCTAAACTAGCAAGTTAGAGTTCTAAGCACACTAAATAGAGTACAACGGTCCACATTGAAGCTATAGAATTGCTCAACTCTCTCCATAGAAGAGCTTTTCACGTTTTTGTGTAATTTCAAATATAACTTCGTCTATTCGCGTATTTACCTTACGAAACGTTGCACGAAGGCTAAATTAGCAAGTTGGACTTCTAAGAACGATAAATAGAGTACAACGGTCCACATTGATACTTTGGAATTGCTCAACTCTCTCCATAGAGGAGCTTTTCACATTTTTGTGCAATTTGAGACATAACTTGGTCTATTCCTGTCTTTACCTTACGAAACGTGGCACGAAGGCTCAACTAGCAATTTAGACTTTCAAGAGCACTAAGTAGAGGACAACGGTCCACACTGATGCTTTGCAATTGCTCAACTCTCACCATAGAGAAGCTTGTCACCTTTTTGTGCAATTTCAAACATAACTTGGTCTTTTCGCGTCTTTAACTTACGTAACATTGCACAGAGGCTAAACTAGCAAGTTGGACTTGTAAGTACACTAAATAGAGCACAGCGGTCCACTTTGATGATTTGGAATTGGTCAACTCTCTCCATAGAGGAGCTTTTCACATTTTTGTGCAATTTGAGACATAACTTGGTCTATTCCCGTCTTTACCTTACGAAACGTGGCACGAAGGCTCAACTAGCAATTTAGACTTTCAAGAGGACTAAATAGAGTACAATGGTCCACACTGACGCTTTGGAATTGCTCGACTCTCTCCATAGAGGAGCTTTTCACATTTTTGTGCAATTTCAAACATAACTTGGTCTATTCGCATCTTTAACTTACGTAACGTTGCGCGAAGGCTAAACTAACAAGTTAGACTTCTAAGCACACTAAATAGAGTACAACGGTCCACATTGAAGCTATGGAATTGCTCAACTCTCTCCATAGAAGAGCAATTCACGTTTTTGTGTAATTTCGAATATAACTTCGTCTATTCGCGTATTTACCTTCAAAACGTTGCACGAAGGCTAAATTAGCAAGTTGGACTTCTAAGAACAATAAATAGAGTACAACGGTCCACATTGATACTTTGGAATTGCTCAACTCTCTCCATAGATGAGCTTTTCACATTTTTGTGCAATTTGAGACATAACTTGGTCTATTCCTGTCTTTACCTTACGAAACGTGGCACGAAGGCTCAACTAGCAATTTAGACTTTCAAGAGCACTAAGTAGAGGACAACGGTCCACACTGATGCTTTGGAATTGCTCAACTCTCTCCATAGAGGAGCTTTTCACCTTTTTTTGCAATTTCAAACATAACTTGGTCTATTCGCGTCTTTTACTTACGTAACGTTGCACGAAGGCTAAACTGGCAAGTTAAACTTCTAAGAACACTAAATAGAGTACAACGGTCCACATTAATGATTTGGAATTGCTCAACTCTCTCCATAAAGGAGCTTTTCACGTTTTTGTGCAATTTGAGACATAACTTGGTCTATTCCCGTCTTTACCTTACGAAACGTGGCACGAAGGCTCAACTAGCAATTTAGACTTTCAAGAGGACTAAATAGAGTACAACGGTCCACACTGACGCTTTGGAATTGCTCGACTCTCTCCATAGAGGAGCTTTTCACATTTTTGTGCAATTTCAAACATAACTTGGTCTATTCGCATCTTTAACTTACGTAACGTTGCGCGAAGGCTAAACTAGCAAGTTAGACTTCTGAGAACACTAAATAGAGTACAACGGTCCACATTGATGCTTTGGAATTGCTCAACTCTCTCCATAGAAGAGCTTTTCACGTTTTTGTGTAATTTCAAACGTAACTTGGTCTATCCGCATCTTTACCTTACGAAATGTTGCACGAATGCTCAACTAGAAATTTAGACTCTTGAGAGCACTAAATAGAGTACAACGGTCCACATTGAAGCTTTGGAATTGCTCAACTCTCTCCATAGAGGAGCTTTTCATGTTTTTGTGCAATTTCAAACTAAACTTGGTCCATTTGCATCTTTACCTTACGAAACGTTTCACGAAGCCTCAACTAGCAAGTAAGACTTTTAAGAGCACTAAATAGAGTACAACGGTCCACATTGATGCTTTGGGATTGCTCGACTCTCTCCATAGAGGGGCTTTTCACATTTTTGTGCAATTTCAAACATAACTTGGTCTTTTCGCGTCTTTAACTTACGTAACATTGCACAAAGGCAAAACTAGCAAGTTGGACTTCTAAGGACAATAAATAGAGTACAACGGTCCACATTGATGCTTTGGAATTGCTCAACTCTCTCCATAGAGGAGCTTTTCACATTTTTGTGCAATTTGACACATAACTTGGTCTATTCCCGTCTTTACCTTACGAAACGTGGCACGAAGGCTCAACTAGCAATTTAGACTTTCAAGAGCACTAAATAGAGGACAACGGTCCACACTGATGCTTTGGAATTGCTCAACTCTCTCCATGGAAGAGCTTTTCACCTTTTTTTGCAATTTCAAACATAACTTGGTCTATTCGCGTCTTTTACTTACGTAACGTTGCACGGAGGCTAAACTGGCAAGTTAAACTTCTAAGAACACTAAATAGAGTACAACGGTCCACATTAACGATTTGGAAATACTCAACTCTCTCCATAGAGAAGCTTTTCACTTTTTTCTGCAATTTGAGACATAACTTGGTCTATTCCCGTCTTTACCTTACGAAACGTGGCACGAAGGCTCAACTAGCAATTTAGACTTTCAAGAGGACTAAATAGAGTACAACGGTCCACACTGATGCTTTGGAATTGCTCGACTCTCTCCATAGAGGAGCTTTTCACATTTTTGTGCCATTTCAAACATAACTTGGTCTATTCGCATCTTTAACTTACGTAACGTTGCGCGAAGGCTAAACTAGCAAGTTAGACTTCTAAGCACACTAAATAGAGTACAACGGTCCACATTGATGCTTTGGAATTGCTCAACTCTCTCCATAGAGGAGCTTTTCACATTTTTGTGCAATTTGAGACATAACTTGGTCTATTCCCGTCTTTACCTTACGAAACGTGGCACGAAGGCTCAACTAGCAATTTAGACTTTCAAGAGCACTAAATAGAGGACAACGGTCCACACTGATGCTTTGGAATTGCTCAACTCTCTCCATAGAAGAGCTTTTCACTTTTTTTGCAATTTCAAACATAACTTGGTCTTTTCGCGTCTTTAACTTACGTAACATTGCACAAAGGCTAAACTAGCAAGTTGGACTTCTAAGGACAATAAATAGAGTACAACGGTCCACATTGATGCTTTGGAATTGCTCAACTCTCTCCATAGAGGAGCTTTTCACATTTTTGTGCAATTTGAGACATAACTTGGTCTATTCCCGTCTTTACCTTACGAAACGTGGCACGAAGGCTCAACTAGCAATTTAGACTTTCAAGAGCACTAAATAGAGGACAACGGTCCACACTGATGCTTTGGAATTGCTCAAATCTCTCCATAGAAGAGCTTTTCACTTTTTTTGCAATTTCAAACATAACTTGGTCTTTTCGCGTCTTTAACTTACGTAACATTGCACAAAGGCTAAACTAGCAAGTTGGACTTCTAAGGACAATAAATAGAGTACAACGGTCCACATTGATGCTTTGGAATTGCTCAACTCTCTCCATAGAGGAGCTTTTCACATTTTTGTGCAATTTGAGACATAACTTGGTCTATTCCCGTCTTTACCTTACGAAACGTGGCACGAAGGCTCAACTAGCAATTTAGACTTTCAAGAGCACTAAATAGAGGACAACGGTCCACACTGATGCTTTGGAATTGCTCAACTCTCTCCATAGAAGAGCTTTTCACCTTTTTTCGCAATTTCAAACATAACTTGGTCTATTCGCGTCTTTTACTTACGTAACGTTACACGAAGGCTAAACTGGCAAGTTAAACTTCTAAGAACACTAAATAGAGTACAACGGTCCACATTAATGATTTGGAAATACTCAACTCTCTCCATAGAGGAGCTTTTCACTTTTTCCTGCAATTTGAGACATAACTTGGTCTATTCCCGTCTTTACCTTACGAAACGTGGCACGAAGGCTCAACTAGCAATTTAGACTTTCAAGAGGACTAAATAGAGTACAACGGTCCACACTGATGCTTTGGAATTGCTTGACTCTCTCCATAGAGGAGCTTTTCACATTTTTGTGCCATTTCAAACATAACTTGGTCTATTCGCATCTTTAACTTACGCAACGTTGCGCGAAGGCTAAACTAGCAAGTTAGACTTCTGAGAACACTAAATAGAGTACAACGGTCCACATTGATGCTTTGGAATTGCTCAACTCTCTCCATAGAAGAGCTTTTCACATTTTTGTGCAATTTGAGACATAACTTGGTCTTTTCCCGTCTTTAACTTACGTAACATTGCACAGAGGCTAAACTAGCAAGTTGGACTTGTAAGTACACTAAATAGAGCACAGCGGTCCACTTTGATGATTTGGAATTGGTCAACTCTCTCCATAGAGAAGCTTTTCACATTTTTGTGCAATTTGAGACATAACTTGGTCTATTCCCGTCTTTACCTTACGAAACGTGGCACGAAGGCTCAACTAGCAATTTGGACTTTCAAGAGGACTAAATAGAGTACAATGGTCCACACTGACGCTTTGGAATTGCTCGACTCTCTCCATAGAGGAGCTTTTCACATTTTTGTGCAATTTCAAACATAACTTGGTCTATTCGCATCTTTAACTTACGTAACGTTGCGCGAAGGCTAAACTAACAAGTTAGACTTCAAAGCACACTAAATAGAGTACAACGGTCAACATTGAAGCTATGGAATTGCTCAACTCTCTCCGTAGAAAAGCAATTCACGTTTTTGTGTAATTTCGAATATAACTTCGTCTATTCGCGTATTTACCTTACAAAACGTTGCAGGAAGGCTAAATTAGCAAGTTGGACTTCAAAGAACAATAAATAGAGTACAACGGTCCACATTGATACTTTGGAATTGCTCAACTCTCTCCATAGAGGAGCTTTTCACATTTTTGTGCAATTTGAGACATAACTTGGTCTATTCCTGTCTTTACCTTACGAAACGTGGCACGAAGGCTCAACTAGCAATTTGGACTTTCAAGAGCACTAAGTAGAGGACAACGGTCCACACTGATGATTTGGAATTGCTCAACTCTCTTCATAGAGGAGCTTTTCACCTTTTTTTGCAATTTCAAACATAACTTGGTCTATTCGCGTCTTTTACTTACGTAACGTTGCACGAAGGCTAAACTGGCAAGTTAAACTTCTAAGAACACTAAATAGAGTACAACGGTCCACATTAATGATTTGGAATTGCTCAAATCTCTCCATAAATGAGCTTTTCACGTTTTTGTGCAATTTGAGACATAACTTGGTCTATTCCCGTCTTTACCTTACGAAACGTGGCACGAAGGCTCAACTAGCAATTTAGACTTTCAAGAGGACTAAATAGAGTACAACGGTCCACACTGACGCTTTGGAATTGCTCGACTCTCTCCATAGAGGAGCTTTTCACATTTTTGTGCAATTTCAAACATAACTTGGTCTATTCGCATCTTTAACTTACGTAACGTTGCGCGAAGGCTAAACTAGCAAGTTAGACTTCTGAGAACACTAAATAGAGTACAACGGTCCACATTGATGCTTTGGAATTGCTCAACTCTCTCCATAGAAGAGCTTTTCACGTTTTTGTGTAATTTCAAACGTAACTTGGTCTATCCGCATCTTTACCTTACGAAATGTTGCACGAATGCTCAACTAGAAATTTAGACTCTTGAGAGCACTAAATAGAGTACAACGGTCCACATTGAAGCTTTGGAATTGCTCAACTCTCTCCATAGAGGAGCTTTTCATGTTTTTGTGCAATTTCAAACTAAACTTGGTCCATTTGCATCTTTACCTTACGAAACGTTTCACGAAGCCTCAACTAGCAAGTACGACTTTTAAGAGCACTAAATAGAGTACAACGGTCCACATTGATGCTTTGGAATTGCTCGACTCTCTCCATAGAGGGGCTTTTCACATTTTTGTGCAATTTCAAACATAACTTGGTCTTTTTGCGTCTTTAACTTACGTAACATTGCACAAAGGCTAAACTAGCAAGTTGGACTTCTAAGGACAATAAATAGAGTACAACGGTCCACATTGATGCTTTGGAATTGCTCAACTCTCTCCATAGAGGAGCTTTTCACATTTTTGTGCAATTTCAAACATAACTTGGTCTATTCGCATCTTTAACTTACGTAACGTTGCGCGAAGGCTAAACTAGCAAGTTAGACTTCTGAGAACACTAAATAGAGTACAACGGTCCACATTGATGCTTTAGAATTGCTCAACTCTCTCCATAGAAGAGCAATTCACGTTTTTGTGCAATTTCAAATATAACTTCGTCTATTCGCGTATTTACCGTACGAAACGTTGCACGAAGGCTAAATTAGCAAGTTGGACCTCTAAGAACAATAAATAGAGTACAACGGTCCACATTGATGCTTTGGAATTGCTCAACTCTCTCCATAGAGGAGCTTTTCACATTTTGGTGCAATTTAAGACATAACTTGGTCTATTCCTGTCTTTACCTTACGAAACGTGGCACGAAGGCTCAACTAGCAATTTAGACTTTCAAGAGCACTAAATAGAGGACAACGGTCCACACTGATGCTTTGGAATTGCTCAACTCTCTCGATAGAGGAGCTTTTCACCTTTTTTTGCAATTTCAAACATAGCTTGGTCTATTCGCGTCTTTTACTTACGTAACGTTGCACGAAGGCTAAACTGGCAAGTTAAACTTCTAAGAACAATAAATAGAGTACAACGGTCGACATTGATGCTTTGGAATTGCTCAACTCTCTCCATAGAGGAGATTTTCACATTTTTGTGCAATTTAAGACATAACTTGGTCTATTCCTGTCTTTACCTTACGAAACGTGGCACGAAGGCTCAACTAGCAATTTAGACTTTCAAGAGGACTAAATAGAGTACAACGGTCCACACTGATGCTTTGGAATTGCTCGACTCTCTCCATAGAGGTGCTTTTCACATTTTTGTGCAATTTAAGACATAACTTGGTCTATTCCTGTCTTTACCTTACGAAACGTGGCACGAAGGCTCAACTAGCAATTTAGACTTTCAAGAGCACTAAATAGAGGACAACGGTCCACACTGATGCTTTGGAATTGCTCAACTCTCTCGATAGAGGAGCTTTTCACCTTTTTTTGCAATTTCAAACATAACTTGGTCTATTAGCGTCTTTAACTTACGTAACATTGCACAGAGGCTAAACTGGCAAGTTGGACTTGTAAGTACACTAAATAGAGAACAGTGGTCCACTTTGATGATTTGGAATTGGTCAACTCTCTCCATGGAGGAGCTTTTCACATTTTTGTGCAATTTGAGACATAACTTGGTCTATTCCCGTCTTTACCTTACGAAACGTGGCACGAAGGCACAACAAGCAATTTAGACTTTCAAGAGCACTAAATAGAGGACAACGGTCCACACTGATGCTTTGGAAATGCTCAACTCTCTCCATAGAGGAGCTTTTCACCTTTTTTTGCAATTTCAAACATAACTTGGTCTATTCGCGTCTTTTACTTATGTAACGTTGCACGAAGGCTAAACTGGCAAGTTAAACTTCTAAGAACACTAAATAGAGTACAACGGTCCACATTAATGATTTGGAATTGCTCAACTCTCTCCATAGAGGAGCTTTTCACGTTTTTGTGCAATTTGAGACATAAGTTGGTCTATTCCCGTCTTTACCTTACTAAACGTGGCACGAAGGCTCAACTAGCAACTTAGACTTTCAAGAGGACTAAATAGAGTACAACGGTCCACACTGATGCTTTGGAATTGCTCGACTCTCTCGATAGAGGAGCTTTTCACATTTTTGTGCAATTTCAAACATAACTTGGTCTATTCGCATCTTTAACTTACGTAACGTTGCGCGAATGCTAAACTAGCAAGTTAGACTTCTGAGAACACTAAATAGAGTACAACGGTCCACATTGATGCTTTGGAATTGCTCAACTCTCTCCATAGAAGAGCTTTTCACGTTTTTGTGTAATTTCAAACGTAACTTGGTCTATCTGCATCTTTACTTTACGAAATGTTGCACGAATGCTCAACTAGCAATTTAGACTCTTGAGAGCACTGAATAGAGTACAATGGTCCACATTGAAGCTTTGGAATTGCTCAACTCTCTCCATAGAGGAGCTTTTCATGTTTTCGTGCAATTTCAAACTAAACTTGGTCCATTCGCATCTTTACCTTACGAAACGTTGCACGAAGCCTCAACTAGCAAGTAAGACTTTTAAGAACACTAAATAGAGTACAACGGTCCACATTGATGCTTTGGAATTGCTCGACTCTCTCCATAGAGGGGCTTTTCACATTTTTGTGCAATTTCAAACATAACTTGGTCTTTTCGCGTCTTTAACTTACGTAACATTGCGCAAAGGCTAAACTAGCAAGTTGGACTTCTAAGTACACTAAATAGAGCACAGCGGTCCACTTTGATGATTTGGAATTGGTAAACTCTCTCCATAGAGGAGCTTTTCACATTTTTGTGCAATTTCAAACATAACTTGGTCTATTCGCATCTTTAAGTTACGTAACGTTGCGCGAAGGCTAAACTGGCAAGTTAGACTTCTAAGCACACTAAATAGAGTACAACGGTCCACATTGATCCTATGAAATTGCTCAATTCTCTCCATAGAAGAGCATTTCACGTTTCTGTGCAATTTCAAATATAACTTCGTCTATTCGTGTATTTACCTTACGAAACGTTGCACGAAGGCTAAATTAGCAAGTTGCACTGCTAAGATTAATAAATAGAGTACAACGGTCCACATTGATGCTTTGGAATTGCTCAACTCTCTCCATAGAGGAGCTTTTCACATTTTTGTGCAATTTGAGACATAACTTGGTCTATTCCCGTCTTTACCTTACGAAACGTGGCACGAAGGCTCAACTAGCAATTTAGACTTTCAAGAGCACTAAATAGAGGACAACGGTCCACACTGATGCTTTGGAATTGCTCAACTCTCTCCATAGAGGAGCTTTTCACCTTTTTTTGCAATTTCAAACATAACTTGGTCTATTCGCGTCTTTTACTTATGTAACGTTGCACGAAGGCTAAACTGGCAAGTTAAACTTCTAAGAACACTAAATAGAGTACAACGGTCCACATTAATGATTTGGAATTGCTCAACTCTCTCCATAGAGGAGCTTTTCACGTTTTTGTGCAATTTGAGACATAAGTTGGTCTATTCCCGTCTTTACCTTACTAAACGTGGCACGAAGGCTCAACTAGCAACTTAGACTTTCAAGAGGACTAAATAGAGTACAACGGTCCACACTGATGCTTTGGAATTGCTCGACTCTCTCGATAGAGGAGCTTTTCACATTTTTGTGCAATTTCAAACATAACTTGGTCTATTCGCATCTTTAACTTACGTAACGTTGCGCGAATGCTAAACTAGCAAGTTAGACTTCTGAGAACACTAAATAGAGTACAACGGTCCACATTGATGCTTTGGAATTGCTCAACTCTCTCCATAGAAGAGCTTTTCACGTTTTTGTGTAATTTCAAACGTAACTTGGTCTATCTGCATCTTTACTTTACGAAATGTTGCACGAATGCTCAACTAGCAATTTAGACTCTTGAGAGCACTGAATAGAGTACAATGGTCCACATTGAAGCTTTGGAATTGCTCAACTCTCTCCATAGAGGAGCTTTTCATGTTTTCGTGCAATTTCAAACTAAACTTGGTCCATTCGCATCTTTACCTTACGAAACGTTGCACGAAGCCTCAACTAGCAAGTAAGACTTTTAAGAACACTAAATAGAGTACAACGGTCCACATTGATGCTTTGGAATTGCTCGACTCTCTCCATAGAGGGGCTTTTCACATTTTTGTGCAATTTCAAACATAACTTGGTCTTTTCGCGTCTTTAACTTACGTAACATTGCGCAAAGGCTAAACTAGCAAGTTGGACTTCTAAGTACACTAAATAGAGCACAGCGGTCCACTTTGATGATTTGGAATTGGTAAACTCTCTCCATAGAGGAGCTTTTCACATTTTTGTGCAATTTCAAACATAACTTGGTCTATTCGCATCTTTAAGTTACGTAACGTTGCGCGAAGGCTAAACTGGCAAGTTAGACTTCTAAGCACACTAAATAGAGTACAACGGTCCACATTGATCCTATGAAATTGCTCAATTCTCTCCATAGAAGAGCATTTCACGTTTCTGTGCAATTTCAAATATAACTTCGTCTATTCGTGTATTTACCTTACGAAACGTTGCACGAAGGCTAAATTAGCAAGTTGCACTGCTAAGATTAATAAATAGAGTACAACGGTCCACATTGATGCTTTGGAATTGCTCAACTCTCTCCATAGAGGAGCTTTTCACATTTTTGTGCAATTTGAGACATAACTTGGTCTATTCCCGTCTTTACCTTACGAAACGTGGCACGAAGGCTCAACTAGCAATTTAGACTTTCAAGAGCACTAAATAGAGGACAACGGTCCACACTGATGCTTTGGAATTGCTCAACTCTCTCCATAGAGGAGCTTTTCACCTTTTTTTGCAATTTCAAACATAACTTGGTCTATTCGCGTCTTTTACTTACGTAACGTTGCACGAAGGCTAAACTGGCAAGATAAACTTCTAAGAACACTAAATAGAGTACAACGGTCCACATTAATGATTTGGAATTGCTCAACTCTCTCCATAGAGGAGCTTTTCACTTTTTCCTGCAATTTGAGACATAACTTGGTCTATTCCCGTCTTTACCTTACGAAACGTGGCACGAAGGCTCAACTAGCAATTTAGACTTTCAAGAGGACTAAATAGAGTACAACGGTCCACACTGATGCTTTGGAATTGCTCGACTCTCTCCATAGAGGAGCTTTTCACATTTTTGTGCAATTTCAAACATAACTTGGTCTATTCGCATCTTTAACTTACGTAACGTTGCGCGAAGGCTAAACTAGCAAGTTAATCTTCTAAGGACACTAAATAGAGTACAACGGTCCACATTGATGCTATGGAATTGCTCAACTCTCTCCATAGAAGAGCAATTCACGTTTTTGTGTAATTTCAAATATAACTTCGTCTATTCACGTATTTACCATACGAAACGTTGCACGAATGCTAAATTAGCAAGTTGGACTTCTAAGAACAATAAATAGAGTACAACGGTCCACATTGATGCTTTGGAATTGCTCAACTCTCTCCATAGAGGAGCTTTTCACATTTTTGTGCAATTTAAGACATAACTTGGTCTATTCCTGTCTTTACCTTACGAAACGTGGCACGAAGGCTCAACTAGCAATTTAGACTTTCAAGAGGACTAAATAGAGTACAACGGTCCATACTGATGCTTTGGAATTGCTCGACTCTCTCCATAGAGGTGCTTTTCACATTTTTGTGCAATTTCAAACATAACTTGGTCTTTTCGCGTCTTTAACTTACGTAACATTGCATAGAGGCTAAACTAGCAAGTTGGACTTGTAAGTACACTAAATAGAGAACAGCGGTCCACTTTGATGATTTGGAATTGGTCAACTCTCTCCATAGAGGAGCTTTTCACATTTTTGTGCAATTTGAGACATAACTTGGTCTATTCGCATCTTTAACTTACGTAACGTTGCGCGAAGGCTAAACTAGCAAGTTAATCTTCTCAGGACACTAAATAGAGTACAACGGTCCACATTGATGCTATGGAATTGCTCAACTCTCTCCATAGAAGAGCAATTCACATTTTTGTGTAATTTCAAATATAACTTCGTCTATTCACGTATTTACCATACGAAACGTTGCACGAAGGCTAAATTAGCAAGTTGGACTTCTAAGAACAATAAATAGAGTACAACGGTCCACATTGATGCTTTGGAATTGCTCAACTCTCTCCATAGAGGAGCTTTTCACATTTTTGTGCAATTTGAAACATAACTTGGTCTATTCCCGTCTTTACCTTACGAAACGTGGCACGAAGGCTCAACTAGCAATTTAGACTTTCAAGAGCACTAAATAGAGGACAACGGTCCACACTGATGCTTTGGAAATGCTCAACTCTCTCCATAGAGGAGCTTTTCACCTTTTTTTGCAATTTCAAACATAACTTGGTCTATTCGCGTCTTTTACTTATGTAACGTTGCACGAAGGCTAAACTGGCAAGTTAAACTTCTAAGAACACTAAATAGAGTACAACGGTCCACATTAATGATTTGGAATTGCTAACTCTCTCCATAGAGGAGCTTTTCACGTTTTTGTGCAATTTGAGACATAAGTTGGTCTATTCCCGTCTTTACCTTACTAAACGTGGCACGAAGGCTCAACTAGCAACTTAGACTTTCAAGAGGACTAAATAGAGTACAACCGTCCACACTGATGCTTTGGAATTGCTCGACTCTCTCGATAGAGGAGCTTTTCACATTTTTGTGCAATTTCAAACATAACTTGGTCTATTCGCATCTTTAACTTACGTAACGTTGCGCGAATGCTAAACTAGCAAGTTAGACTTCTGAGAACACTAAATAGAGTACAACGGTCCACATTGATGCTTTGGAATTGCTCAACTCTCTCCATAGAAGAGCTTTTCACGTTTTTGTGTAATTTCAAACGTAACTTGGTCTATCTGCATCTTTACTTTACGAAACGTTGCACGAATGCTCAACTAGCAATTTAGACTCTTGAGAGCACTGAATAGAGTACAATGGTCCACATTGAAGCTTTGGAATTGCTCAACTCTCTCCATAGAGGAGCTTTTCATGTTTTCGTGCAATTTCAAACTAAACTTGGTCCATTCGCATCTTTACCTTACGAAACGTTGCACGAAGCCTCAACTAGCAAGTAAGACTTTTAAGAGCACTAAATAGAGTACAACGGTCCACATTGATGCTTTGGAATTGCTCGACTCTCTCCATAGAGGGGCTTTTCACATTTTTGTGCAATTTCAAACATAACTTGGTCTTTTTGCGTCTTTAACTTACGTAACATTGCGCAAAGGCTAAACTAGCAAGTTGGACTTCTAAGTACACTAAATAGAGCACAGCGGTCCACTTTGATGATTTGGAATTGGTAAACTCTCTCCATAGAGGAGCTTTTCACATTTTTGTGCAATTTCAAACATAACTTGGTCTATTCGCATCTTTAAGTTACGTAACGTTGCGCGAAGGCTAAACTGGCAAGTTAGACTTCTAAGCACACTAAATAGAGTACAACGGTCCACATTGATCCTATGGAATTGCTCAACTCTCTCCATAGAAGAGCATTTCACGTTTCTGTGCAATTTCAAATATAACTTCGTCTATTCGTGTATTTACCTTACGAAACGTTGCACGAAGGCTAAATTAGCAGGTTGCACTGCTAAGATTAATAAATAGAGTACAACGGTCCACATTGATGCTTTGGAATTGCTCAACTCTCTCCATAGAGGAGCTTTTCACATTTTTGTGCAATTTGAGACATAACTTGGTCTATTCCCGTCTTTACCTTACGAAACGTGGCACGAAGGCTCAACTAGCAATTTAGACTTTCAAGAGCACTAAATAGAGGACAACGGTCCACACTGATGCTTTGGAATTGCTCAACTCTCTCCATAGAGGAGCTTTTCACCTTATTTTGCAATTTCAAACATAGAGTACAACGGTCCACATTAATGATTTGGAATTGCTCAACTCTCTCCATAGAGGAGCTTTTCACTTTTTTGTGCAATTTGAGACATAACTTGGTCTATTCCCGTCTTTACCTTACGAAACGTGGCACGAAGGCTTAACTAGCAATTTAGACTTTCAAGAGGACTAAATAGAGTACAACGGTCCACACTGATGCTTTGGAATTGCTCGACTCTCTCCATAGAGGAGCTTTTCACATTTTTGTGCAATTTCAAACATAACTTGGTCTATTCGCATCTTTAACTTACGTAACGTTGCGCGAAGGCTAAACTAGCAAGTTAATCTTCTAAGGACACTAAATAGAGTACAACGGTCCATATTGATGCTATGGAATTGCTCAACTCTCTCCATAGAAGAGCAATTCACGTTTTTGTGTAATTTCAAATATAACTTCGTCTATTCACGTATTTACCATACGAAACGTTGCACGAAGGCTAAATTAGCAAGTTGGACTTCTAAGAACAATAAATAGAGTACAACGGTCCACATTGATGCTTTGGAATTGCTCAACTCTCTCCATAGAGGAGCTTTTCACATTTTTGTGCAATTTAAGACATAACTTGGTCTATTCCTGTCTTTACCTTACGAAACGTGGCACGAAGGCTCAACTAGCAATTTAGACTTTCAAGAGGACTAAATAGAGTACAACGGTCCACACTGATGCTTTGGAATTGCTCGACTCTCTCCATAGAGGTGCTTTTCACATTTTTGTGCAATTTCAAACATAACTTGGTCTTTTCGCGTCTTTAACTTACGTAACATTGCATAGAGGCTAAACTAGCAAGTTCGACTTGTAAGTACACTAAATAGAGAACAACGGTCCACTTTGATGATTTGGAATTGGTCAACTCTCTCCATAGAGGAGCTTTTCACATTTTTGTGCAATTTGAGACATAACTTGGTCTATTCGCATCTTTAACTTACGTAACGTTGCGCGAAGGCTAAACTAGCAAGTTAGACTTCTGAGAACACTAAATAGAGTACAACGGTCCACATTGATGCTTTGGAATTGCTCAACTCTCTCCATAGAAGAGCTTTTCACGTTTTTGTGTAATTTCAAACGTACCTTGGTCTATCCGCATCTTTACCTTACGAAATGTTGCACGAATGCTCAACTAGCAATTTAGACTCTTGAGAGCACTAAATAGAGTACAACGGTCCACATTGAAGCTTTGGAATTGCTCAACTCTCTCCATAGAGGAGCTTTTCATGTTTTTGTGCAATTTTAAACTAAACTTGGTCCATTCGCATCTTTACCTTACGAAACGTTGCACGAAGCCTCAACTAGCAAGTAAGACTTTTAAGAGCACTAAATAGAGTACAACGGTCCACATTGATGCTTTGGAATTGCTCGACTCTCTCCATAGAGGGGCTTTTCACATTTTTGTGCAATTTCAAACATAACTTGGTCTTTTCGCGTCTTTAACTTACGTAACATTGCATAGAGGCTAAACTAGCAAGTTGGACTTGTAAGTACACTAAATAGAGAACAGCGGTCCACTTTGATGATTTGGAATTGGTCAACTCTCTCCATAGAGGAGCTTTTCACATTTTTGTGCAATTTGAGACATAACTTGGTCTATTCCCGTCTTTACCTTACGAAACGTGGCACGAAGGCTCAACTAGCAATTTAGACTTTCAAGAGCACTAAATAGAGGACAACGGTCCACACTGATGCTTTGGAATTGCTCAACTCTCTCCATAGAGGAGCTTTTCACCTTATTTTGCAATTTCAAACATAACTTGGTCTATTCACGTTTTTTACTTACGTAACGTTGCACGAAGGCTAAACTGGCAAGATAAACTTCTAAGAACACTAAATAGAGTACAACGGTCCACATTAATGATTTGGAATTGCTCAACTCTCTCCATAGAGGAGCTTTTCACTTTTTTGTGCAATTTGAGACATAACTTGGTCTATTCCCGTCTTTACCTTACGAAACGTGGCACGAAGGCTTAACTAGCAATTTAGACTTTCAAGAGGACTAAATAGAGTACAACGGTCCACACTGATGCTTTGGAATTGCTCGACTCTCTCCATAGAGGAGCTTTTCACATTTTTGTGCAATTTCAAACATAACTTGGTCTATTCGCATCTTTAACTTACGTAACGTTGCGCGAAGGCTAAACTAGCAAGTTAATCTTCTAAGGACACTAAATAGAGTACAACGGTCCATATTGATGCTATGGAATTGCTCAACTCTCTCCATAGAAGAGCAATTCACGTTTTTGTGTAATTTCAAATATAACTTCGTCTATTCACGTATTTACCATACGAAACGTTGCACGAAGGCTAAATTAGCAAGTTGGACTTCTAAGAACAATAAATAGAGTACAACGGTCCACATTGATGCTTTGGAATTGCTCAACTCTCTCCATAGAGGAGCTTTTCACATTTTTGTGCAATTTAAGACATAACTTGGTCTATTCCTGTCTTTACCTTACGAAACGTGGCACGAAGGCTCAACTAGCAATTTAGACTTTCAAGAGGACTAAATAGAGTACAACGGTCCACACTGATGCTTTGGAATTGCTCGACTCTCTCCATAGAGGTGCTTTTCACATTTTTGTGCAATTTCAAACATAACTTGGTCTTTTCGCGTCTTTAACTTACGTAACATTGCATAGAGGCTAAACTAGCAAGTTGGACTTGTAAGTACACTAAATAGAGAACAGCGGTCCACTTTGATGATTTGGAATTGGTCAACTCTCTCCATAGAGGAGCTTTTCACATTTTTGTGCAATTTGAGACATAACTTGGTCTATTCGCATCTTTAACTTACGTAACGTTGCGCGAAGGCTAAACTAGCAAGTTAGACTTCTGAGAACACTAAATAGAGTACAACGGTCCACATTGATGCTTTGGAATTGCTTAACTCTCTCCATAGAAGAGCTTTTCACGTTTTTGTGTAATTTCAAACGTAACTTGGTCTATCCGCATCTTTACCTTACGAAATGTTGCACGAATGCTCAACTAGCAATTTAGACTCTTGAGAGCACTAAATAGAGTACAACGGTCCACATTGAAGCTTTGGAATTGCTCAACTCTCTCCATAGAGGAGCTTTTCATGTTTTTGTGCAATTTTAAACTAAACTTGGTCCATTCGCATCTTTACCTTACGAAACGTTGCACGAAGCCTCAACTAGCAAGTAAGACTTTTAAGAGCACTAAATAGAGTACAACGGTCCACATTGATGCTTTGGAATTGCTCGACTCTGTCCATAGAGGGGCTTTTCACATTTTTGTGCAATTTCAAACATAACTTGGTCTTTTCGCGTCTTTAACTTACGTAACATTGCATAGAGGCTAAACTAGCAAGTTGGACTTGTAAGTACACTAAATAGAGAACAGCGGTCCACTTTGATGATTTGGAATTGGTCAACTCTCTCCATAGAGGAGCTTTTCACATTTTTGTGCAATTTGAGACATAACTTGGTCTATTCCCGTCTTTACCTTACGAAACGTGGCACGAAGGCTCAACAAGCAATTTAGACTTTCAAGAGCACTAAATAGAGGACAACGGTCCACACTGATGCTTTGGAAATGCTCAACTCTCTCCATAGAGGAGCTTTTCACCTTTTTTTGCAATTTCAAACATAACTTGGTCTATTCGCGTCTTTTACTTACGTAACGTTGCACGAAGGCTAAACTGGGAAGTTAAACTTCTAAGAACACTAAATAGAGTACAACGGTCCACATTAATGATTTGGAATTGCTCAACTCTCTCCATAGAGGAGCTTTTCACTTTTTTGTGCAATTTGAGACATAACTTGGTCTATTCCCGTCTTTACCTTACGAAACGTGGCACGAAGGCTTAACTAGCAATTTAGACTTTCAAGAGGACTAAATAGAGTACAACGGTCCACACTGATGCTTTGGAATTGCTCGACTCTCTCCATAGAGGAGCTTTTCACATTTTTGTGCAATTTCAAACATAACTTGGTCTATTCGCATCTTTAACTTACGTAACGTTGCGCGAAGGCTAAACTAGCAAGTTAAGCTTCTAAGGACACTAAATAGAGTACAACGGTCCACATTGATGCTATGGAATTGCTCAACTCTCTCCATAGAAGAGCAATTCACGTTTTTGTGTAATTTCAAATATAACTTCGTCTATTCACGTATTTACCATACGAAACGTTGCACGAAGGCTAAATTAGCAAGTTGGACTTCTAAGAACAATAAATAGAGTACAACGGTCCACATTGATGCTTTGGAATTGCTCAACTCTCTCCATAGAGGAGCTTTTCACATTTTTGTGCAATTTAAGACATAACTTGGTCTATTCCTGTCTTTACCTTACGAAACGTGGCACGAAGGCTCAACTAGCAATTTAGACTTTCAAGAGGACTAAATAGAGTACAACGGTCCACACTGATGCTTTGGAATTGCTCGACTCTCTCCATAGAGGTGCTTTTCACATTTTTGTGCAATTTCAAACATAACTTGGTCTTTTCGCGTCTTTAACTTACGTAACATTGCATAGAGGCTAAACTAGCAAGTTGGACTTGTAAGTACACTAAATAGAGAACAGCGGTCCACTTTGATGATTTGGAATTGGTCAACTCTCTCCATAGAGGAGCTTTTCACATTTTTGTGCAATTTGAGACATAACTTGGTCTATTCCCGTCTTTACCTTACGAAACGTGGCGCGAAGGCTCAACAAGCAATTTAGACTTTCAAGAGCACTAAATAGAGGACAACGGTCCACACTGATGCTTTGGAAATGCTCAACTCTCTCCATAGAGGAGCTTTTCACCTTTTTTTGCAATTTCAAACATAACTTGGTCTATTCGCGTCTTTTACTTACGTAACGTTGCACGAAGGCTAAACTGGGAAGTTAAACTTCTAAGAACACTAAATAGAGTACAACGGTCCACATTAATGATTTGGAATTGCTCAACTCTCTCCATAGAGGAGCTTTTCACTTTTTTGTGCAATTTGAGACATAACTTGGTCTATTCCCGTCTTTACCTTACGAAACGTGGCACGAAGGCTTAACTAGCAATTTAGACTTTCAAGAGGACTAAATAGAGTACAACGGTCCACACTGATGCTTTGGAATTGCTCGACTCTCTCCATAGAGGAGCTTTTCACATTTTTGTGCAATTTCAAACATAACTTGGTCTATTCGCATCTTTAACTTACGTAACGTTGCGCGAAGGCTAAACTAGCAAGTTAAGCTTCTAAGGACACTAAATAGAGTACAACGGTCCACATTGATGCTATGGAATTGCTCAACTCTCTCCATAGAAGAGCAATTCACGTTTTTGTGTAATTTCAAATATAACTTCGTCTATTCACGTATTTACCATACGAAACGTTGCACGAAGGCTAAATTAGCAAGTTGGACTTCTAAGAACAATAAATAGAGTACAACGGTCCACATTGATGCTTTGGAATTGCTCAACTCTCTCCATAGAGGAGCTTTTCACATTTTTGTGCAATTTAAGACATAACTTGGTCTATTCCTGTCTTTACCTTACGAAACGTGGCACGAAGGCTCAACTAGCAATTTAGACTTTCAAGAGGACTAAATAGAGTACAACGGTCCACACTGATGCTTTGGAATTGCTCGACTCTCTCCATAGAGGTGCTTTTCACATTTTTGTGCAATTTCAAACATAATTTGGTCTTTTCGCGTCTTTAACTTACGTAACATTGCATAGAGGCTAAACTAGCAAGTTGGACTTGTAAGTACACTAAATAGAGAACAGCGGTCCACTTTGATGATTTGGAATTGGTCAACTCTCTCCATAGAGGAGCTTTTCACATTTTTGTGCAATTTGAGACATAACTTGGTCTATTCGCATCTTTAACTTACGTAACGTTGCGCGAAGGCTAAACTAGCAAGTTAGACTTCTGAGAACACTAAATAGAGTACAACGGTCCACATTGATGCTTTGGAATTGCTCAACTCTCTCCATAGAAGAGCTTTTCACGTTTTTGTGTAATTTTAAACGTAACTTGGTCTATCCGCATCTTTACCTTACGAAATGTTGCACGAATGCTCAACTAGCAATTTAGACTCTTGAGAGCACTAAATAGAGTACAACGGTCCACATTGAAGCTTTGGAATTGCTCAACTCTCTCCATAGAGGAGCTTTTCATGTTTTTGTGCAATTTTAAACTAAACTTGGTCCATTCGCATCTTTACCTTACGAAATGTTGCACGAAGCCTCAACTAGCAAGTAAGACTTTTAAGAGCACTAAATAGAGTACAACGGTCCACATTGATGCTTTGGAATTGCTCGACTCTCTCCATAGAGGGGCTTTTCACATTTTTGTGCAATTTCAAACATAACTTGGTCTTTTCGCGTCTTTAACTTACGTAACATTGCATAGAGGCTAAACTAGCAAGTTGGACTTGTAAGTACACTAAATAGAGAACAGCGGTCCACTTTGATGATTTGGAATTGGTCAACTCTCTCCATAGAGGAGCTTTTCACATTTTTGTGCAATTTGAGACATAACTTGGTCTATTCCCGTCTTTACCTTACGAAACGTGGCACGAAGGCTCAACAAGCAATTTAGACTTTCAAGAGCACTAAATAGAGGACAACGGTCCACACTGATGCTTTGGAAATGCTCAACTCTCTCCATAGAGGAGCTTTTGACCTTTTTTTGCAATTTCAAACATAACTTGGTCTATTCGCGTCTTTTACTTACGTAACGTTGCACGAAGGCTAAACTGGGAAGTTAAACTTCTAAGAACACTAAATAGAGTACAACGGTCCACATTAATGATTTGGAATTGCTCAACTCTCTCCATAGAGGAGCTTTTCACGTTTTTGTGCAATTTGAGACATAACTTGGTCTATTCCCGTCTTTACCTTACGAGACGTGGCACGAAGGCTCAACTAGCAATTTAGACTTTCAAGAGGACTAAATAGAGTACAACGGTCCACACTGATGCTTTGGAATTGCTCGACTCTCTCCATAGAGTAGCTTTTCACATTTTTGTGCAATTTCAAACATAACTTGGTCTATTCGCATCTTTAACTTACGTAACGTTGCGCGAAGGCTAAACTAGCAAGTTAGACTTCTGAGGACACTAAATAGAGTACAACGGTCCACATTGATGCTTTGGAATTGCTCAACTCTCTCCATAGAAGAGCTTTTCACGTTTTTGTGTAATTTCAAACGTAACTTGGTCTATCCGCATCTTTACCTTACGAAATGTTGCACGAATGCTCAACTAGCAATTTAGACTCTTGAGAGCACTAAATAGAGTACAACGGTCCACATTGAAGCTTTGGAATTGCTCAACTCTCTCCATAGAGGAGCTTTTCATGTTTTTGTGCAATTTGAAACTAAACTTGGTCCATTCGTATCTTTACCTTACGAAACGTTGCACGAAGCCTCAACTAGCAAGTAAGACTTTTAAGAGCACTAAATAGAGTACAACGGTCCACATTGATGCTTTGGAATTGCTCGACTCTCTCCATAGAGGGGCTTTTCACATTTTTGTGCAATTTCAAACATAACTTGGTCTTTTCGCGTCTTTAACTTACGTAACATTGCACAAAGGCTAAACTAGAAAGTTGGACTTCTAAGTACACTAAATAGAGCACAGCGGTCCACTTTGATGATTTGGAATTGGTCAACTCTCTCCATAGAGGAGCTTTTCACATTTTTGTGCAATTTCAAACATAACTTGGTCTATTCGCATCTTTAACTTACGTAACGTTGCACGAAGGCTAAACTAGCAAGTTAGACTTCTAAGAACACTAAATAGAGTACAACGGTCCACATTGATCCAATGGAATTGCTCAACTCTCTCCATAGAAGAGCATTTCACGTTTTTGTGCAATTTCAAATATAACTTCGTCTATTCGCGTATTTACCTTACGAAACGTTGCACGAAGGCTAAATTAGCAAGTTGGACTTCTAAGAACAATAAATAGAGTACAACGGTCCACATTGAAGCTTTGGAATTGCTCAACTCTCTCCATAGAGGAGCTTTTCATGTTTTTGTGCAATTTCAAACTAAACTTGGTCCATTCGCATCTTTACCTTACGAAACGTTGCACGAAGCCTCAACTAGCAAGTAAGACTTTTAAGAGAACTAGATAGAGTACAACGGTCCACATTCATGCTTTGGAATTGCTCGACTCTCTCCATAGAGGGGCTTTTCACATTTTTGTGCAATTTCAAACATAACTTGGTCTTTTCGCGTCTTTAACTTACGTAACATTGCATAGAGGCTAAACTAGCAAGTTGGACTTGTAAGTACACTAAATAGAGAACAGCGGTCCACTTTGATGATTTGGAATTGGTCAACTCTCTCCATAGAGGAGCTTTTCACATTTTTGTGCAATTTGAGACATAACTTGGTCTATTCCCGTCTTTACCTTACGAAACGTGGCACGAAGGCTCAACAAGCAATTTAGACTTTCAAGAGCACTAAATAGAGGACAACGGTCCACACTGATGCTTTGGAAATGCTCAACTCTCTCCATAGAGGAGCTTTTCACCTTTTTTTGCAATTTCAAACATAACTTGGTCTATTCGCGTCTTTTACTTAAGTAACGTTGCACGAAGGCTAAACTGGCAAGTTAAACTTCTAAGAACACTAAATAGAGTACAACGGTCCACATTAATGATTTGGAATTGCTCAACTCTCTCCATAGAGGAGCTTTTTACCTTTTTTTGCAATTTCAAACATAACTTGGCCTATTCGCATCTTTAACTTACGTAACGTTGCGCGAAGGCTAAACTAGCAAGTTAGACTTCTAAGCACACAAAATAGAGTACAACAGTCCCCATTGATGCTATGGAATTGCTCAACTCTCTCCATGGAAGAGCAATTCACGTGTTTGTGCAATTTCAAATATAACTTCGTCTATTCGTGTATTTACCTTACGAAACGTGCCACTAAGGCTCAACTAGCAATTTAGACTTTCAAGAGAACTAAATAGAGTACAACGGTCCACACTGATGCTTTTGGAATTGCTCGACTCTCTCCATTGAGGAGCTTTTCACGTTTTTGTGCAATTTGAGACAAAACTTGGTCTATTCCCGTCTTTACCTTACGAAACGTGGCACGAAGGCTCAACTACCAATTTAGACTTTCAAGAGGACTAAATAGAGTACAATGGTCCACACTGATGCTTTGGAATTTCTCGACTCTCTCCATAGAGGAGCTTTTCACGTTTTTGTGCAATTTCAAACATAACTTGGTCTATCCGCATCTATACCTTACGAAACGTTGCACGAATGCTCAATTAGCAATTTAGACTCTTGAGAGCACTAAATAGAGTCCAACGGTCCACATTGAAGCTTTGGAATTGCTCAACTCTCTCCATAGAAGAGCTTCTCATGTTTTTGTGCAATTTCAAACATAACTTGGTCCATTCGCATCTTTACCTTACGAAACGTTGCACGAAGCTTCAACTAGCAAGTAAGACTTTTAAGAGCACTAAATAGAGTACAACGGTCCACATTGATGCTTTGGAATTGCTCGACTCTCTCCATAGAGGGGCTTTTCACATTTTTGTGCAATTTCAAACATAACTTGGTCTATCCGCATCTTTACCTTACGAAACGTTGCACGAATGCTCAATTAGCAATTTAGACTCTTGAGAGCACTAAATAGAGTCCAACGGTCCACATTGAAGCTTTGGAATTGCTCAACTCTCTCCATAGAAGAGCTTCTCATGTTTTTGTGCAATTTCAAACATAACTTGGTCCATTCGCATCTTTACCTTACGAAACGTTGCACGAAGCTTCAACTAGCAAGTAAGACTTTTAAGAGCACTAAATAGAGTATAACGGTCCACTTTGATGATTTGGAATTGGTCAACTCTCTCCATAGAGGAGCTTTTCACATTTTTGTGCAATTTCAAACATAACTTGGTCTATTCGCATCTTTAACTTACGTAACGTTGCGCGAAGGCTAAACTAGCAAGTTAGACTTCTAAGCACACTAAATAGAGTACAACGGTCCACATTGATGCTATGGAATTGCGCAACTCTCTCCGTAGAAGAGCATTTCACGTTTTTGTGCAATTTGAAATATAACTTGGTCTACTCGCGTATTTACCTTACGAAACGATGCACGAAGGATAAATTAGCAAGTTGGACTTCTAAGAACAATAAATAGAGTACAACGGTCCACGTTGATGCTTTGGATTAGCTGAACTCTCTCCACAGATAACCTTTTCATGTTTTTGTGCAATTTCAAACATAACTTGGTATATTCGCATCTTTTACTTACGAAACGTTGCACGAAGGCTCAACTAGCAAGTAAGACTTTTAAGAGCACTAAATAGAGTACAACGGCCAACATTGATGCTTTGGAATTGCTCAACTCTCTCCATAGAGGAGCTTTTCACGTTTTTGTGCAATTTCAAACATAACTTGGTCTATTCGCATCTTTTACTTACGAAACGTTGCACGAAAGCTCAACTAGCAATTTAGACTTTTAGGAGCACTAAATAGAGTACAACGATCCACACTGATGCTTTGGAATTGCTCAACTCTCTCCATAGAGGAGTTTTTTACCTTTTTGTGCAATTTCAAACATAACTTGGTCTATTCGCGTCTTTTACTTACGTAACGTTGCACGAAGGCTAAACTGGCAAGTTAAACTTCTAAGAACAGTAAATAGAGTACAACGGTGCACATTAATGGATTGGAATTGCTCAACTCTCTCCATAGAAAAGCTTTTCACGTTTTTGTGCAATTGGAGACATAACTTGGTCTGTTCCCGTCTTTACCTTACGAAACGTGGCACGAAGGCTCAACTAGAAATTTAGACTTTTAACAGCACTAAATAGAGTACAACAGTCCACACTGATGCTTTGGAATTGCTGAACTCTCTCCATAGAGGAGCTTTTCACGTTTTTGTGCAATTTGAGACATAACTAGGTCTATTCGTGTCTTTACCTTACGAAACGTGGCACGAAGTCTCAACTAGCAAGTTTGACTTTTAAGAGCACTAAATAGAGTTCAACGGCGCACATTGATGCTTTGGAATTGCTTAACTCTCTCCATAGAAGAGCTTTTCACGTTTTTGTGCAATTTCAAACATAACTTGGTATATTCGCATCTTTTACTTACGTAACATTGCACGAAGGCTAAACTGGCAAGTAAAACTTCTAAGAACACTAAATAGAGTATAACGGTCCACATTAATGATTTGGAATTGCTAAACCTTCTCCATAGAGGAGCTTTTCCCGTTTTTGTACAATTTGAGACATAACTTGGTCTATATCCGTCTTTACCTTACGAAACGTGACACGAAGGCTCAACTAGCAATTTAGACTTTTAAGAGCACTAAATAGAGTACAAAGGTCCACACTGATGCTTTGGAATTGCTCAACTCTCTCCATACAGGAGCTTTTTACCATTTTGTGCAATTTCAAACATAACTTGGTCTATTCACGTCTTTACCATAGGAAACGTGGCACGAAGGCTCAACTAGCAATTTAGACTTTTAAGAGCAGTAAATAGAGTACATTGTCAACATTGATGCTTTGGAATTGCTCAACTCTCTCCATAGAGGAGCTTTTCACGTTTTTGTCCAATTTCAAACATAACTTGGTCTATTCGCGTCTTTACGTTACGAAACGTTGCACGAAGGCTCAAATAGCAAGTTTTACTTTTAAGAGCGCTAAATAGAGTACAACGGTCTACATTGACACTTTGGAATTGCTCAACTCTCTCCATAGAGGAGCATTTCATATTTTTCTACAATTTGAGACATAACTTGGTCTATTTCCGTCTTTACCTTACGAAACGTGGCACGAAGGTGATGTACATATATTTTACCACATTTTTGTGCTTAAGTGCATTATGTTCTCGGTAATTCTTTATGGAATTAGATTGATATTATTCATGTTCCTTGTATTTTTATGGTAGGAGGAGTTGGAGCAAAGATACGGATCAAAGAGAGGAGTAAATTGCAATTGGAATCATATATAGGACCACTGGAGCACTAATGGCCGCTCGAGCACAAATGACCGCTCAAGCGGCCTAGTATTCCGCTCAAGCGCCCCACAGAGATCGAGCGGAGCTGAAGGTAGCTGCTGCCACAAAAGCTACATCTTTGACCGCTCGAGCAGCCATCACCGCTCGAGCGGAGGTTGACGTAGCAGCTTTCCGAAATACACCAAAATTAGGTTTTTCTGGGACTTTTAAGGATATAAAAGAGGGCGGCCGAGTTGAGGAAACTCTGAACTCTTTTCCTGGGTTTTGAGGCTACAAAGCTCCTTCTCACCAAGCTTTCATAGGGATTCAAGGATCTGAAGGTTTCCTACCCAACAACAACTCCAACAAATCAAGGGGATTTTCTTCAACTCTTTTCCATGATTTCTTTTCTTCAACTCTTTTCCATGATTTCTCTTCTTAGATTTCTTTTTGATACTTTGAAGATGAGTTGTAACTAAAACTCTTTGCTAGGGCTTGATGTAGCCTAGTATGAATATTGCAAGTATTTCAATTTAATGGATGCATAATTTTGGTTCAAGGATTCATGTTTTTAATTACCATGCTTATAGTCTATTGTTTGTTTGATTGCTTGATCACCAATTGAATGCTCAATTAGATTCATCTAGCTAGGACTAAGGAACGAACCGAATTCACGTGTTTTAGTGGAACTGAAATTAAGGAAATCAATTGTCGACTGCCATGAACAAGGTTTAGGGGATTGATTGGTTGTTATAGTTCTTTAGATCGTAATGAGTTGTTAGCCTTGGGTTAAAAACTGCGAACCGAACAGGATTAATCCATTGTTAATAATATTTGTTGGCACCGCGAACGAACGAACCAACATATTTAAGAAAGAATCAACCCTTGAATCGGAACCATAATTGTGTGTTTGTTAATTGAATGCTTGTGATAGGATTACTAGGTGAAATCATTGCCCTAGTGTTCTTCTCATATTGGTATCACAAAATCTGAATTTTATTTCTTTGTTTTTATTTTATTTTATTACATCAATCATTCTTCCTTTTTCCCCAAATCTCAATCATTCATCACGTTAGGTACATAAATTAGATTAACTAGTCTCCGTGGGATCGACCTCGTACTTGCATACATTGTACTATTCGTAGACTCTTGTGCACTTGCGAGAATTATTACATCAAGTTTTTGGCGCCGTTGCCGGGGACTAGTTTAGTTCAATTGTGTACTTAATTTTTTTTTATTTTAATTTCTCAGGTTTATGCAAGGTAGACGCTCTTTGAAAGGAGAGCTACAACCTTACATAGACGACATTGAAAGTTTGTTAAGGAATAAGAATCAAGGAGAAAGTAACGAAGAATCCTCAACCGAAGACAAGAAGATGGCAGCAATAGTTCCAGCTGAAACGATGGGTGATCTTGACATCCCCACTATTCCAGAATCCCCATCTTGCATCGTACTTCCGACGGCAGCTAGGAACTACGAGCTTAAGACTATACACTTTAACATGATGCCTTCTTTTCATGGTCTAAGTTCGGAGGATCCACTTAGTCATATTCGTGAAATTTTTAATATGGTTTCTAGCATGTCTTTGTCTACGGGAGTTACTGAGGAGCACTTGAGGTTGAAGATCTTCCCCTACTGTATGAAGGACAAAGCAAGAACATGGCTCAACAGTTTGAGACCAGGTTCACTGACGACATGGATTGAGGTACAAAATAAATTTTTAGAAAAATTTTTCTCAACTCAGAAAAATGATGCTCTTAGGGATAAGATCATGCAATTTGAACAACAACTTGATGAGTCGTTTTCTGAAGCGTGGGAGAGATTTAATAATTTGTTAACTCAGTGTCCCCATCATGCTTTGCCTTCATTAGTGTTGATGCGCATATTTTATAAAGCACTGACAGTTCCTAGTAAGGCTGCAGTTAATAATTATGCAGGGGGATCTATCAGGAATAAGACTCCAACAGAATGTCAAACTTTGTTTGATAATCTAGCAGTTGAGACCCAACATTCAGAGACGCGAGGTAAGCGAGCTGGTGTTTATGAACTTAATAATTCTGACACTTTTGCACCAAGATCGCAGGTTGACGCCATTGCTAGTAAGTTGGACATGCTTCTAGCAATGAATGGGCACACAATTCAACAAGAGATCTGTGCCATATGTCATGTTCCTGGCCATGCCACCATTACATGCCCTCAAGGAGTGGATTTTCCGGAGTTTGTACAAGAACAGGCAAGCATGATGAACTCTTATAACCGGAATCCAAGGTTTGACCCATACTCCAACTCTTATAACCCAGGTTTTCGAGCACATCCAAATTTTTCATGGAAGAATACCCAGAACCAAGCCAATCCACCAACCACCACATTGGAGGACATGGTGCGGCAATTGGCTATTAGTCAACAAAAGTTGGAGGCTCAAGTTGGTCAAATCGCTGAGGCATTAAGCCAAAGGGAAGCTGGAAAATTTCCTAGTCAAACTGTTGTCAATCCGAAGAACAATGAACAAGCCAAGGCCATTCATCTTCGATGTGGTAAGGTTATTAATAATGGTGTTGATGACATTAATGACGTTGTGGATGTAGGTGAAAAAGAACAAGAAGATGTTCAACAAGATGTTGAAAAATCTGAGCCTACTCCACCTGCCACCCATTCTAAGGAAGGCAATACGAGTGTTCTCCATAAGGAAGTCAATCCTTACATGCCACCTATTCCATTCCCGGGTCGTCTTAAGCAAAACAAGCAAGATAAGTATTTCAAAGAAATTTATGATGTGTTGAGTAAAGTTCAAATTAACTTGCCCTTGCTTGATGTGATAGAACAGATTCCGACATATGGGAAATTCTTGAAGAGTTTGAAGACTCATAAGCTAAAGTTTGCACCTAACGAAGGAGTCAAGTTGAATAAGAACGTGAGTGCAATTCTTCAAAGGGACCTTCCACCTAAGTTATCTGATCCAGGTAGCTTTGATATACCCATCACCATTGGCAGCAAGCGACATGGACATGCGATGCTAGATCTTGGAGCAAGCATCAACTTAATGCCATTCTCGGTTTACAAGGAACTTGGAATCCAAGGAATGAAGAAGACTACAGTTCGTCTTGAGCTTGCCGATCGTTCTGTGAGGTATCCTAAAGGTATTGTAGAAGATATTTTGGTTCAAGTAGATAAACTCATTCTTCCTGCAGATTTCATAATTTTAGATACGGAAGAAAGTGGGATGAATGGACATGATGCACCTATACTTCTTGGTCGGCCATTCATGGCAACTGCAGACACATGCATCCGAGTGAAGGACGGTACCTTGACAATGACCGTTTTGGGAGAAACTGTGGAACTTAAAGTGTTTGAAGCTCTCTCTTTTCCTTCTACTTCACTTGATACGTGTTTCTCTATTGATCTAATAGATACGTTGATTACATCTACCTTTGTGCATAATGAAATTACGGATCTTGAACAGGTTTTGATAGGATCACCTAGTGAAGAAGAAGCAATTGAAAGTGTTGGAGCGGTCTTAGAGCACACCAAACCATATCAACCAAGGTACACGCCTCCAATTGAGCCATTGGTGATGAATAAGACAAAGCTCGAACCATCTATCATCTCTCCACCAAAGTTGGAATTAAAACCATTGCCACAACATCTCAAGTATGCATACATAGGTAAAGATGAGACTCTTCCGGTAATTATTGCTACGGATTTGACTAAGGAAGAGGAGAAGAGTCTCATTCAAGTGCTTAAACATCATCAAACGGCTTTGGGATGGACTATTACTGATATCAAAGGCCTTAGCCCCACCTTGTGCATGCATAGAATTTTAATGGAGGATGAGGTAAGACCATCACGAGAATCACAAAGAAGACTCAATCCAAACATGAAGGAAGTGGTGAGAGCTGAAGTCCTCAAATTGCTCGATGTGGGGGTGATCTATCCAATTTCGGATAGCAAGTGGGTAAGTCCAGTTCAAGTAGTGCCAAAGAAATCCGGTATCACGGTGGTAAAGAACAAGGATGATGAACTCATTCCTACAAGGATGACTACCGGATGGAGAGTGTGCATTGACTATCGGAAGTTGAATACCGCCACTAGAAAGGATCACTTTCCTCTCCCTTTCATTGATCAAATGCTTGAACGCTTATCGGGTCATTCTCACTATTGTTTTCTTGATGGGTTTTCAGGTTATAATCAAATTCCGATTGCACCTGAGGATCAAGAAAAGACCACCTTCACATGCCCATTCGGTACATTCGCTTATAGAAGGATGCCCTTCGGATTGTGCAATGCCCCCGCTACTTTCCAACGTTGCATGATGGCAATTTTTTCCGACATGGTGGAGCGAATAATTGAGGTATTCATGGATGATTTTTCAGTTTTTGGATCTTCTTTTGATGCATGCCTTGAAAATTTAGCTCTAGTTTTGAAACGATGTCAAGCGACGAATTTAATTTTGAATTGGGAAAAATGTCATTTCATGGTTAGGAGGGGTATCGTGCTAGGACATGTAGTGTCTCACGAGGGGATTGAGGTAGACAAAGCAAAAATTGACTTGATAAAAAATTTACCTTCCCCTACTTCTGTTAAAGGTGTTAGAAGTTTTTTAGGACATGCGGGTTTTTATAGACGTTTCATCAAAGATTTTTCTAAGATCACCAAACCTCTTTGCGATTTATTGGCTAAAGATGCAGTTTTTGATTTTGACAAAGAGTGCTTGGCAGCTTTTAATGTGTTGAAACATGCATTGACCTCGTCTCCTATTATTTCTACTCCCAATTGGTCGTTACCATTTGAGCTTATGTGTGATGCATCTGATTATGCGGTTGGTGCGGTTCTTGGTCAAAAGGATGGTAAGGCGTCCCATGTTATTTATTATGCTAGTCGTACTTTGAATGACGCACAACTGAATTACTCCACCACAGAAAAAGAGTTGTTGGCAGTGGTATTTGCTTTGGAAAAATTTCGTGCTTTTCTAGTTGGTTCCAAAGTAATTGTTTATACTGACCATGCGGCTTTAAAGTATTTGTTGAATAAGAAAGATGCCAAGCCTAGGTTGATTCGGTGGATCCTCTTACTTCAAGAGTTCGACTTGGAGATCAAAGATAAAAAGGGTAGTGAGAATGTGGTGGCCGATCACCTATCACGCATTGTGGAAGAAGGATTTTGTCAAGAGAATCAGGTGCCGATCAATGAGACTTTTCCGGATGAACAACTCTTGATTGTCCATTCAAAGGAGCCATGGTATGCTGATTTTGTTAATTATCTTGCTTGTGGCGTACTTCAAGAAGGACTAACTTTTCAGGAAAAGAAGAGATTTTTGGCATCGGTCAAGCACTATTATTGGGAGGATCCTTATTTGTTCAAGCATGGACCCGACCAAATCATTCGCCGGTGCGTTCCTGAAGAAGAACAAGAGAACATTCTACGACATGCACATGATCTTGCTTGTGGTGGACACTTTGGAGCTAAGAAAACAGCTTTAAAAGTGCTCCAATCAGGTTTTTTCTGGCCTACGCTTTTTAAAGATGCATTCCACTTTTGTGATGGATGTAATAGTTGTCAAAGGTCAGGCAATATTAGTCGAAGGAATGAAATGCCTTTGAATAGCATTCTAGTGGTTGAGATGTTTGATGTGTGGGGTATTGATTTTATGGGCCCGTTTCCCCCTTCTTATGGCTACACTTATATCCTTGTAGCAGTGGATTACGTCTCTAAATGGGTTGAAGCCCTAGCTACTAGGACCAATGACCATAGGGTTGTTCTTACATTCCTTAAGGATATGATTTTTACTACGTTTGGAACCCCTAGGGCCATTATTAGTGATGGTGGTAGTCATTTTTGCAAAAAGCCTTTTGAAGCCTTGTTGAAAAAATACAACATCACTCACAAAATAGCCACCCCATACCATCCTCAAACATCGGGTCAAGTGGAAGTTAGCAATAGGGAGATCAAACGAATTTTGGAGAAAACTGTCAACTCCACTAGGAAAGATTGGGCTATTAAGCTTAATGATGCTTTGTGGGCATATCGGACAGCTTTTAAAACACCGATTGGTATGAGTCCTTATCGTCTTGTGTTTGGAAAAGCATGTCACTTGCCTATGGAACTTGAGCACCGGGCGTATTGGGCTATAAAGAAATTAAATTTTGATATACAAGCTGCAGGTGCAGAAAGAAAGTTACAACTCAACGAGTTAGAGGAGCTCCGTCTTGAAGCTTATGAAAATGCAAAGCTCTACAAGGAACGCACTAAGGCAGCACATGACAAATTGATTCAGCCAAAAGAACTTACCGAAGGTATGCGTGTTTTATTATATAATTCTCGATTTCGTTTGTTTCCGGGTAAATTAAATTCTAGATGGACGGGACCATTTGAGGTCATGAAAGTTTTTCCTTATGGTGCGGTGGAAATTCGGAATCCGAGAGATGGTAGCACGTTCAAGGTGAATGGGCAACGAGTGAAGCCATTTTTAACTGACTCTCTCACAGATGTTGACATTGGTGTCGTAGTTGATCAAGTCCCAAATCTAACACCATAGTCAAAGAAGTTTCGTCTTGCCAAGACATTAAATAAGGCGCTTGGTGGGAGGCAACCCACCCGGTAAATTCGTTCCTTTTATTGTATATTATTTTAATTCATCCCACACTGAATTGAATTGCTATTTGTGCATCAAATGCAAAAAGAAAAAGTTGTGCCAAAGTGCTGGATTGAAACAATTTTCTGGAGCAACTCAGGACGAACCAGAATGTTTGCCATATATGTGCAGAAAGATACGGATGTCTAGTTTCTGCAGAATTTTACGGTTCGTGAATCCGAGCTCAGATGAAGGAGAAATTGATGATTTTACAACAGCTGTGCAGTGCAGAATTCTACGCAGTAATTACTTCCCGAATGTTTTCGCAGTCAGGTTGTATCGCTCTAACTCAGTACTTTGTCTTCGCGTTATTTTTCACATTATTCCATGCACTGAGGACATTGCATAATTCAAGTGTGGGGGTGAGAATAGCTTGTTTTGAAGAAAAAAAAAATTAAAAAAAATTAGTTCCTTCCAATGCGATGATGAGACATAAATTGTTTAGGTCTAAAATTAGTTTGTTAGTAAATAGAATTTTCATGAGAATTGAGCTTGAATTACAATTTTCATGGGCCGATGTTAACATGATATGTTGATTGAGAAAGAAGCATATTTGGACTTGATGTAGACTTGCATAATTACCCTTGTGAGTTTTGTGCCTATATGATTGATACATTATGCATATCAATCCAATTTCTTTCTTGTGTGCTCTCATGATTACATGTTTCTCTAGAACTTGCTTTAAACCTTTTTGAGACTATATTGATACATGTGATAACATGAATATGATTGAGGCATTAGGATGATACCATTATAGCCAAATTGCCTATATCCTAATGTATTTATTCACTAGAAAGCCCTTTGAGCCTAAATAAGCCTTTTTATTCATGAAACTTATCTACTTGACCCTTTAACCCGAAAAACAATTATTTACCTTATTCTAAGGGATTAGTAGAGCATACCATGAGATTTTTCAAGTGTTGATGGTGTTCAAGTATGTTGAGTTTGATAATGAAAAGAATTAAGTGTGGGGGAGTTCTTATTTGTTTTGGGATGTTATTTGGTTGAGAATAAATGTGATGTGGAACACATGTGTATTAATGAGTCGAAAAAGAAAAAAAAAGAAAAAGAAAAAAAAAAAAGAAGTTTATGTGCATAATTCAAGAAATCTTGAAGTTCTAAAAAATTGGTGGAGTATTGAATATTGAGAATGAAGATTGGGCCGACAAGATGAGATATGCCCTAATTTTTGTGTGCTTTACTAGTTCTTTAGAAATTTTGTGATTTCCTATACCACTTTTTCTCTTTACCTTCACCTTTGACCCCATTACAACCTTGAATAAAGACCTCTTGATTCATGAAGTTACATGTTTTTAATAGTGTAGAATGGGTGGACAAGCAAGCATATGGTAGGACTATTTTCATGAGATTAATTGAGTGCAAACACTTTACTCCCACTAAATTGAGTGAATCTTGAGAGTATTCCTGGTGAGAAGTTGAAATTGAGTTTGAATGTGCACTATTTCAATTGAGATATGTTGTGTTGATGTTGGCCTAATTCTATACATATATATTTGAGCATGATTCTTTGTGATATTCTTTAGCTAATGGCCAGTTTATAAGACATTTTTGGTGCTTGAGCGAGATTGGAAGGACTATTTTAAATGTTTGTGGGTACCGTTCTGGTAAACCCTCACGAGACTATAACTCGTCCACTAGGGACACCTAGGGGTTTAAAGGCTTGTGTCACATGCTGAGTGCCACCGCGATTCCTGCGAAAGTGAGTTAGTTTTTTTTATTTTAATTTTGTTTTGCTCGAGGACGAGCAAAAGCAAAGTGTGGGGGTATTTGATGTACATATATTTTACCACATTTTTGTGCTTAAGTGCATTATGTTCTCGGTAATTCTTTATGGAATTAGATTGATATTATTCATGTTCCTTGTATTTTTATGGTAGGAGGAGTTGGAGCAAAGATACGGATCAAAGAGAGGAGTAAATTGCAATTGGAATCATATATAGGACCACTGGAGCACTAATGGCCGCTGGAGCACAAATGACCGCTCAAGCGGCCTAGTATTCCGCTCAAGCGCCCCACAGAGATCGAGCGGAGCTGAAGGTAGCTGCTGCCACAGAAGCTACATCTTTGACCGCTCGAGCAGCCATCACCGCTCGAGCGGAGGTTGACGTAGCAGCTTTCCGAAATACACCAAAATTAGGTTTTTCTGGGACTTTTAAGGATATAAAAGAGGGCGGCCGAGTTGAGGAAACTCTGAACTCTTTTCCTGGGTTTTGAGGCTACAAAGCTCCTTCTCACCAAGCTTTCATAGGGATTCAAGGATCTGAAGGTTTCCTACCCAACAACAACTCCAACAAATCAAGGGGATTTTCTTCAACTCTTTTCCATGATTTCTTTTCTTCAACTCTTTTCCATGATTTCTCTTCTTAGATTTCTTTTTGATACTTTGAAGATGAGTTGTAACTAAACCTCTTTGCTAGGGCTTGATGTAGCCTAGTATGAATATTGCAAGTATTTCAATTTAATGGATGCATAATTTTGGTTCAAGGATTCATGTTTTTAATTACCATGCTTATAGTCTATTGTTTGTTTGATTGCTTGATCACCAATTAAATGCTCAATTAGATTCATCTAGCTAGGACTAAGGAACGAACCGAATTCACGTGTTTTAGTGGAACTGAAATTAAGGAAATCAATTGTCGACTGCCATGAACAAGGTTTAGGGGATTGATTGGTTGTTATAGTTCTTTAGATCGTAATGAGTTGTTAGCCTTGGGTTAAAAACTGCGAACCGAACAGGATTAATCCATTGTTAATAATATTTGTTGGCACCGCGAACGAACGAACCAACATATTTAAGAAAGAATCAACCCTTGAATCGGAACCATAATTGTGTGTTTGTTAATTGAATGCTTGTGATAGGATTACTAGGTGAAATCATTGCCCTAGTGTTCTTCTCATATTGGTATCACAAAATCTGAATTTTATTTCTTTGTTTTTATTTTATTTTATTACATCAATCATTCTTCCTTTTTCCCCAAATCTCAATCATTCATCACGTTAGGTACATAAATTAGATTAACTAGTCTCCGTGGGATCGACCTCGTACTTGCATACATTGTACTATTCGTAGACTCTTGTGCACTTGCGAGAATTATTACATCAGAAGGCTCAACTACCAATTTAGACTTTTAAGAGCACTAAATAGAGTACAACGGTCCACACTGATGCTTTGGAATTGCTCAACTCTCTCCATAGAGGAGCTTTTTACCATTTTGTGCAATTTCAAACATAACTTGGTCTATTCACGTCTTTACCATAGGAAACGTGGCACGAAGGCTCAACTAGCAATTTAGACTTTTAAGAGCAGTAAATAGAGTACAACGGTCAACATTGATGCTTTGGAATTGCTCAACTCTCTCCATAGAGGAGCTTTTCACATTTTTGTCCAATTTCAAACATAACTTGGTCTATTCGCGTCTTTACCTTAAAAAACGTTGCACGAAGGCTCAAATAGCATGTTTGACTTTTAAGAGCACTAAATAGAGTACAACGGCCAACATTGATGCTTTGGAATTGCTCAACTCTATCCATAGAAGAGCTTTTCACGTTTTTATGTAATTTGAAACATAACTAGGTCTATTTGCATCTTTACCTTACGAAACGTGGCGCGAAGGCTCAACTAGCAAGTTAGACTTTTAAGAGCACTAAATAGAGTACAACGGTCCACATTGGCACTTTGGAATTGCTCAACTCTCTCCATAGAGGAGCTTTTCACGTTTTTGTGTAATTTCAAACATAACTTGGTCTATTCGCATATTTAACTTGCGTAACGTTGCACGAAGGCTAAACTAGCAAGTTAGACTTCTAAGACCACTAAATAGAGTACAACGGTCCACATTGATGCTTTGGAATTGCCCAACTCTCTCCATAGAAGAGCTTTTCACGTTTTTGTGCAATTTCAAACAAAAATTGGTCTATTCGTAAATTTACCGTACGAAACGTGGCACAAAGGCTCAACTAGCAAGTTAGACTTTTAAGAGCACTAAATAGAGCACAACGGTCCACATTGACACCTTGGAATTGCTCACCTCTCTCCATAGAGGAGCTTTTCACATTTTTGTGCAATTTGAGACATAACTTGGTCTATTCCCGTCTTTACCTTACGAAACGTGGCACGAAGGCTACACTGGCAATTTAGACTTTTAAGAGCACTAAATAGAGTACAACGGTCCACACTGATGCTTTGGAATTGCTCAACTCTCTCCATGGAGGAGCTTTTTACCTTTTTGTGCAATTACAAACATAACTTGTTCTATTCGCGTCTTTTACTTACGTAACGTTGCACGAAGGCTAAACTGGCAAGTTAGACTTCTAAGAACACTAAATAGAGTACAACGGTCCACATTAATGATTTGGAATTGCTCAACTCTCTCCATAAAGGAGCTTTTCACGTTTTTGTGTAATTTGAGACATAACTTGGTCTATTCCCGTCTTTACCTTACGAAACGTGGCACGAAGGCTCAACTAGCAATTTAGACTTTTAAGAGGACTAAATAGAGTACAACGGTCCACACTGATGCTTTGGAATTGCTCAACTCTCTCCATGGAGGTGCTTTTTACCTTTTTGTGCAATTTCAAACATAACTTGGTCTATTCTTGTCTTTACCTTAAGTAACGTGGCATGAAGGCTCAACTAGCAATTGAGACTTTTAAGAGCACTAAATAGAGTACAACGGTCTACATTGATGCTTTGGAATTGCTCAACTCTCTCCATAGAGGAGCTTTTCACGTTTTTGTGCAATTTCAAACATAACTAGGTCTATTTGCATCTTTACCTTACGAAACGTGGCACGAAGGCTCAACTAGCAAGTTAGACTTGTAAGAGCACTAAATAGAGTACAACGGTCAACATTGACACTTTGGAACTGCTCAACTCTCTCCATAGAGGAGCTTGTCACGTTTTTGCGCAATTTCAAACATAACTTGGTCTATTCGCATCTTTAACTTGCGTAATGTTGCACGAAGGCTAAACTAGCAAGTTAGACTTCTAAGACCACTAAATCGAGTACAACGGTCCACATTGATGCTTTGGAATTGCTCAACTCTCTCCATAGAAGAGCTTTTCCCGTTTTTGTGCAATTTCAAACATAAATTGGTCTATTCGCATCTTTACCATACGAAACGTGGCACGAAGACTCAACTAGCAAGTTTGACTTTTAAGAGCACTAAATAGAGTACAACGGCGCACATTGACGCTTTGGAATTGCTCAACTCTCTCCATAGAAAAGCTTTTCACATTTTTGTTCAATTTCAAACATAACTTGGTCTATTCGCATCTTTTACTTACGTAACGTTGCACGAAGGCTCAACTAGCAATTTAGACTTTTCAGAGCACTAAATAGAGTACAACAGTCAACATTGATGCTTTGGAATTTCTCAACTCTCTCCATAGAAGAGCTTTTCACGTTTTTGTGCAATTTCAAACATAACTTGGTGTATTCGCGTCTTTACCTTACCAGGCGTTGCACGAACGCTCAACTAGCAAGTTAGACTTTTAAGAGCACTAAATAAAGCACAACGGTCCACATTGACAATTTTGAATTGCTCACCTCACTCCATAGAGGAGCTTTTCACATTTTTGTGCAATTTGAGACATAACTTGGTCGATTCCCGTCTTTACCTTACGAAACGTGGCACGAAGGCTACACTGGCAATTTAGACTTTTAAGAGCACTAAATAGAGTACAACGGTCCACACTGATGCTTTGGAATTGCTCAACTCTCTCCATAGAGGAGCTTTTTACCTTTTTGTGCAATTACAAACATAACTTGTTCTATTCGCGTCTTTTACTTACGCAACGTTGCACGAAGGCTAAACTGGCAAGTTAGACTTCTAAGAACACTAAATAGAGTACAACGGTCCACATTAATGATTTGGAATTGCTCAACTCTCTCCATAAAGGAGCCTTTCACGTTTTTGTGTAATTTGAGACATAACTTGGTCTATTCCCGTCCTTACCTTACGAAACGTGGCACGAAGGCTCAACTAGCAATTTAGACTTTTAGAGGACTAAATAGAGTACAACGGTCCCCACTGATGCTTTGGAATTGCTCAAATCTCTCCATAGAGGAGCTTTTTACCTTTTTGTGCAATTTCAAACATAACTTGGTCTATTCTTGTCTTTACCTTAAGTAACGTGGCATGAAGGCTCAACTAGCAATTGAGACTTTTAAGAGCACTAAATAGAGTACAACGGTCTACATTGATGTTTTGGAATTGCTCAACTCTCTCCATAGAGGAGCTTTTCACGTTTTTGTGCAATTTGAAACATAACTAGGTCTATTTGCATCTTTACCTTACGAAACGTGGCACGAAGGCTCAACTAGCAAGTTAGACTTGTAAGAGCACTAAATAGAGTACAATGGTCAACATTGATACTTTGGAATTGCTCAACTCTCTCCATAGAGGAGCTTGTCATGTTTTTACGCAATTTCAAACATAACTTGGTCTATTCGCATCTTTAACTTGCGTAATGTTGCACGAAGGCTAAACTAGCAAGTTAGACTTATAAGCACACTAAATAGAGTACAACGGTCCACATTGATGCTATGGAATTGCTCAACTCTCTCCACAAAAGAGCATTTCGTGTTTTTGTGCAATTTGAAATATAACTTGGTCTATTCGCGTATTTACCTTATGAAACGTTGCACGAAGGATAAATTAGCAAGTTGGACTTCTAAGAACAATAAATAGAGTACAATAGTCCACGTTGATGCTTTGGATTAGCTGAACTGTCTCCACAGATAACCTTTTCATGTTTTTGTGCAATTTCAAACATAACTTGGTATATTCGCATCTTTTACTTACGAAACGTTGCACGAAGGCTCAACTAGCAAGTAAGAATTTTAAGAGCACTAAATAGAGTACAACGGCCAACATTGATGCTTTGGAATTGCTCAACTCTCTCCATAGAGGAGCTTTTCACGTTTTTGTGCAATTTCAAACATAACTTGGTCTATTCGCATCTTTTACTTCCGAAACGTTGCACGAAGGCTCAACTAGCAATTTAGACTTTTAGGAGCACTAAATAGAGTACAACGGTCCACACTGATGCTTTGGAATTGCTCAACTCTCTCCATAGAGGAGTTTTTTACCTTTTTGTGCAATTTCAAACATAACTTGGTCTATTCGCGTCTTTTACTTACGTAACGTTGCACGAAGGCTAAATTGGCAAGTTAAACTTCTAAGAACACTAAATAGAGTACAACGGTCCACATTAATGGATTGGAATTGCTCAACTCTCTCCATAGAGGAGCTTTTCACGTTTTTGTGCAATTTGAGACATAACTTGGTCTGTTCCCGTCTTTACCTTACGAAACGTGGCACGAAGGCTCAACTAGCAATTTAGACTTTTAACAGCACTAAATAGAGTACAACGGTCCACACTGATGCTTTGGAATTGCTCAACTCTCTCCATAGAGGAGCTTTTCACGTTTTTGTGCAATTTGAGGCATAACTTGGTCTATTCGCGTCTTTACCTTACAAAAGGTGGCACGAAGGCTCAACTAGCAATTTAGACTTTTAAGAGCACTAAATAGAGTACAACGGTCCACATTGATGCTTTGGAATTGCTCAACTCTCTCCATAGAGGAGCTTTTCACGTTTTTGTGCAATTTGAGACAGAACTTGGTCTATTTGTGTCTTTACCTTACGAAACGTGGCACGAAGGCTCAACTAGCAAGTTTGACTTTTAAGAGCACTAAGTAGAGTTCAACGGCGCACATTGATGCTTTGGAATTGCTCAACTCTCTCCATAGAAGAGCTTTTCACGTTTTTGTGCAATTTCAAACATAACTTGGTCTATTCGCATCTTTTACTTACGTAACATTGCACGAAGGCTAAACTGGCAAGTTAAACTTCTAAGAACACTAAATAGAGTATAACGGTCCACATTAATGATTTGGAATTGCTCAACTCTCTCCATAGAGGAGCTTTTCCCGTTTTTGTACAATTTGAGACACAACTTGGTCTATATCCGTCTTTACCTTACGAAACGTGGCACGAAGGCTCAACTAGCAATTTAGACTTTTAAGAGCACTAAATAGAGTACAACGGTCCACACTGATACTTTGGAATTGCTCAACTCTCTCCATAGAGGAGCGTTTTACCACTTTGTGCAATTTCAAACATAACTTGGTCTATTCACGTCTTTACCATAGGAAACGTGGCACGAAGGCTCAACTAGCAATTTAGACTTTTAAGAGCAGTAAATAGAGTACAACATTCAACATTGATGCTTTGGAATTGCTCAACTCTCTCCATACAGGAGCTTTTCACGTTTTTGTCCAATTTCAAACATAACTTGGTCTATTCGCTTCTTTACCTTACGAAACGTTGCACGAAGGCTCAAATAGCAAGTTTGACTTTTAAGAGCGCTAAATAGAGTACAACGGTCTACATTGATGATTTGGAATTGCTCAACTCTCTCCATAGAAGAGCTTTTCACGTTTTTGTGTAATTTGACACATAAATTGGTCTATTCGCAAATTTACCTTACGAAACGTGGCACAAAGGTTTAACTAGCAAGTTAGACTTTTAAGAGCACTAAATAGAGTAAAATGGTCCACATTGACACTTTGGAATTGCTCAACTCTCTCCATAGAGGAGCTTTTCACATTTTTGTGCAATTTGAGACATAACTTGGTCTATTCCCGTCTTTACCTGACGAAACATGGCACGAAGGCTCAACTAGCAATTTAGACTTTTATGAGCACTAAATAGAGTACAACGGTCCACAGTGATGCTTTGGAATTGCTCAACTCTCTCCATAGAGGAACTTTTTACCATTTTGTGCAATTTCAAACATAACTTGGTCTATTCACGTCTTTACCATAGGAAACGTGGCACGAAGGCTCAACTAGCAATTTAGACTTTTAAGAGCAGTAAATAGAGTACAACGGTCAACATTGATGCTTTGGAATTGCTCAACTCTCTCCATGGAGGAGCTTTTCACGTTTTTGTCCAATTTCAAACATAACTTGGTCTTTTCGCGCCTTTACCTTGCGAAACGTTGCACGAAGGCTCAAATAGCAAGTTTGACTTTTAAGAGCACTAAATAGAGTACAACGGCCAACATTGATGCTTTGGAATTGCTCAACTCTCTCCATAGAGGAGCTTTTCACGTTTTTGTGTAATTTCAAACATAACTAGGTCTACTTGCATCTTTACCTTACGAAACGTGGCACGAAGGCTCAACTAGCAAGATAGACTTTTAAGAGCACTAAATAGAGTACAACGGTCCACATTGGCACTTTGGAATTGCTCAACTCTCTCCATAGAGGAGCTTTTCACGTTTTTGTGTAATTTCAAACATAACTTGGTCTATTCGCATCTTTAACTTGCGTAACGTTGCACGAAGGCTAAACTAGCAAGTTAGACTTCTAAGACCACTAAATAGAGTACAACGGTCCACATTGATGCTTTGGAATTGCCCAACTCTCTCCATAGAAGAGCTTTTCACGTTTTTGTGCAATTTCAAACAAAAATTGGTCTATTCGTAAATTTACCGTACGAAACGTGGCGCAAAGGCTCAACTAGCAAGTTAGACTTTTAAGAGCACTAAATAGAGCACAACGGTCCACATTGACACCTTGGAATTGCTCACCTCTCTCCATAGAGGAGCTTTTCACATTTTTGTGCAATTTGAGACATAACTTGGTTTATTCCCGTCTTTACCTTACGAAACGTGGCACAAAGGCTACACTGGCAATTTAGACTTTTAAGAGCACTAAATAGAGTACAACGGTCCACACTGATGCTTTGGAATTGCTCAACTCTCTCCATAGAGGAGCTTTTTACCTTTTTGTGCAATTACAAACATAACTTGTTCTATTCGCGTCTTTTACTTACGTAACGTTGCACGAAAGCTAAACTGGCAAGTTAGACTTCTAAGAACACTAAATAGAGTACAACGGTCCACATTAATGATTTGGAATTGCTCAACTCTCTCCATAAAGGAGCTTTTCACGTTTTTGTGTAATTTGAGACATAACTTGGTCTATTCGCGTCTTTACCTTACGAAACCTGGCACGAAGGCTCAACTAGCAATTTAGACTTTTAAGAGGACTAAATAGAGTACAACGGTCCACACTGATGCTTTGGAATTGCTCAACTCTCTCCATAGAGGAGCTTTTTACCTTTTTGTGCAATTTCAAACATAACTTGGTCTATTCTTGTCTTTACCTTAAGTAACGTGGCATGAAGGCTCAACTAGTAATTGAGACTTTTAAGAGCACTAAATAGAGTACAACGGTCTACATTGATGCTTTGGAATTGGTCAACTCTCTCCATAGAGGAGCTTTTCACGTTTTTGTGCAATTTCAAACATAACTAGGTCTATCTGCATCTTTACCTTACGAAACGTGGCACGAAGGCTCAACTAGCAAGTTAGACTTGTAAGAGCATTAAATAGAGTACAACGGTCAACATTGACACTTTGGAATTGCTCAACTCTCTCCATAGAGGAGCTTGTCACGTTTTTGCACAATTTCAAACATAACTTGGTGTATTCGCATCTTTAACTTGCGTAATGTTGCACGAAGGCTAAACTAGCAAGTTAGACTTCTAAGACCACTAAATAGAGTACAACGGTCCACATTGATGCTTTGGAATTGCTCAACTCTCTCCATAGAAGAGCTTTTCCCGTTTTTGTGCAATTTTAAATATAAATTGGTCTATTCGCGTCTTTACCTTACGAAACGTGGCACGAAGACTCAACTAGCAAGTTTGACTTTTAAGAGCACTAAATAGAGTACAACGGCGCACATTGACGCTTTGGAATTGCTCAACTCTATCCATAGAAGAGCTTTTCACGTTTTTGTGCAATTTCAAACATAACTTGGTCTATTCGCATCTTTTACTTACGTAACGTTGCACGAAGGCTCAACTAGCAATTTAGACTTTTCAGAGCACTAAATAGAGTACAACGGTCAACATTGATGCTTTGGAATTGCTCAACTCTCTCCATAGAGGAGCTTTTCACGTTTTTGTGCAATTTCAAACATAACTTGGTGTATTCGCGTCTTTACCTTACCAGGCGTTGCACGAACGCTCAAATAGCATGTTAGACTTTCAAGAGCACTAAATAGAGTACAACGGACCACATCGACACTTTGGAAATGCTCAACTCTCTCTATAGAGGAGTTTTTCACGTTTTTGTGTAATTTCAAACATAATTTGGTCTATTCGCATCTTTAACTTACGTAACGTTGCACGAAGGCTAAACTAGCAAGTTAGACTACTAAGAACACTAAATAGAGTACGACGGTCCACATTGATGCTTTGGAATTGCTCAACTCTCTCCAAAGAAGAGCTTTTCACGTTTTTGTGCAATTTCAAACATAAATTGGTCTATTCGCGTATTTACCTTACGAAACGTGGCACAAAGGCTCAACTAGTAAGTTAGACTTTTAAGAGCACTAAATAGAGTACAACGGTCCATGTTGATGCTTTGGAATTGCTCAACTCTCTCCATAGAGGAGCCCTTCACATTTTTGTGCAATTTGAGACATAACTTGGTCTATTCGTGTCTTCACCTTACGAAAAGTGGCACGAAGACTCAACTAGCAAGTTTGACTTTTAAGAGCACTAAATAGAGTACAACGGCGCACAATGATGCTTTGGAATTGTTCAACTCTCTCCATAGGAGAGCTTTTCACGTTTTTGTGCAATTTCAAACATAACTCGGTCTATTCGCATCTTTTACATACGTAACGTTGCGCGAAGCCTAAACTGGCAAGTTAAACTTCTAAGAACACTAAATAGAGTACAACGGTCCACATTAATGATTTGGAACTGCTCAACTGTCTCCATAGAGGAGTTTTTCACGTTTTTGTGCAATTTGAGACATAACTTGGTCTATTCCCGTCTTTACTTTACGAAACGTGGCACGAAGACTGAACTAGCAATTTACACTTTTAGGAGCACTAAATAGAGTGCAACGGTCAAAATTGATGCTTTGGAATTGCTCAACTCTCCCCATAGAGGAGCATTTCACATTTTTGTTTAATTTCAAACATAACCTGGTCTATTCGCATCTTTACCTTATGAAACGTTGCACGAAGGCTCAACTAGCAAGTTAGACTTTTAGGAGCACTAAATAGAGTACAACGGTCCACATTGATGCTTTGGAATTGCTCAACTCTCTCCTTTGAGGAGCTTTTCACATTTTCGTGCAATTTGAGACATAACTTGGTCTATTCGCATCTTTACCTTACGAAACGTGGCACGAAGACTCAACTAGCAAGTTTGACTTTTAAGAGCACTAAATAGAGTACAACGGTCAACATTGATGCTTTCGAATTGCTCAACTCTCTCCATAGAAGAGCTTTTCACGTTTTTGTGCAATTTCAAACATAAATTGGTCTATTCGCGTATTTACCTTACGAAACGTGGCACAAAGGCTCAACTAGTAAGTTAGACTTTTAAGAGCACTAAATAGAGTACAACGGTCCATGTTGATGCTTTGGAATTGCTGAACTCTCTCCATAGAGGAGCCCTTCACATTTTTGTGCAATTTGAGACATAACTTGGTCTATTCGTGTCTTCACCTTACGAAACGTGGCACGAAGACTCAACGAGCAAGTTTGACTTTTAAGAGCACTAAATAGAGTACAACGGCGCACATTGATGCTTTGGAATTGTTCAACTCTCTCCATAGGAGAGCTTTTCACGTTTTTGTGCAATTTCAAACATAACTCAGTCTATTCGCATCTTTTACTTACGTAACGTTGCACGAAGCCTAAACTGGCAAGTTAAACTTCTAAGAACACTAAATAGAGTACAACGGTCCACATTAATGATTTGGAACTGCTCAACTGTCTCCGTAGAGAAGCTTTTCACGTTTTTGTGCAATTTGATACATAACTTGGTCTATTCCCGTATTTACTTTACGAAACGTGGCACGAAGGCTGAACTAGCAATTTACACTTTTAGGAGCACTAAATAGAGTGCAACGGTCAAAATTGATGCTTTGGAATTGCTCAACTCTCCCCATAGAGGAGCATTTCACATTTTTGTTTAATTTCAAACATAACCTGGTCTATTCGCATCTTCACCTTATGAAACGTTGCACGAAGGCTCAACTAGCAAGTTAGACTTTTAGGAGCACTAAATAGAGTACAACGGTCCACATTGATGCTTTGGAATTGCTCAACTCTCTCCATTGAGGAGCTTTTCACATTTTCGTGCAATTTGAGACATGACTTGGTCTATTCGCATCTTTACCTTACGAAACGTGGCACGAAGACTCAACTAGCAAGTTTGACTTTTAAGAGCACTAAATAGAGTACAACGGCGCACATTGACGCTTTGGAATTGCTCAACTCTCTCCATAGAAGAGCTTTTCACGTTTTTGTGCAATTTCAAACATAACTTCATCTATTCGCATCTTTTACTTACGTAACGTTGCACGAAGGCTCAACTAGCAATTTAGACTTTTCAGAGCACTAAATAGAGTACAACGGTCAATATTGATGCTTTGGAATTGCTCAACTCTCTCCATAGAGGAGCTTTTCACGTTTTTGTGGAATCTCAAACATAACTTTGTGTATTCGCGTCTTTACCTTACGAGTCGTTGTACGAAGGCTCAAATAGCAAGTTAGACTTTTAAAAGCACTAAATAGAGTACAAAGGTCCACATTGACACTTTGGAAATTCTCAACTCTCTCCATAGAGGAGCTTTTCACGTTTTTGTGCAATTTCAAACATAACTTGGTCTATTCGCATCTTTAACTTACGTAACGTTGCACGAAGGCTAAACTAGCAAGTTAGACATCTAAGAACACTAAATAGAGTACAACGGTCCACATTGATGCTTTGGAATTGCTCAACTCTCTCCATAGATGAGCTTTTCACATTTTTGTGCAATTTGAGACATAACTTGGTCTATTCGCGTCTTCACCTTACGAAACGTGGCACGAAGACTCAACTAGCAAGTTTGACTTTTAAGAGCACTAAATAGAGTACAACGGCGCACATTGATGCTTTGGAATTGTTCAACTCTCTCCATAGGAGAGCATTTCACGTTTTTGTGCAATTTCAAACATAACTCGGTCTATTCGCATCTTTTACTTACGTAACGTTGCACGAAGGCTCAACTAGCAATTTAGACTTTTCAGAGCACTAAATAGAGTACAACGGTCAACATTGATGCTTTGGAATTGCTCAACTCTCTCCATAGAGGAGCTTTTCACGTTTTTGTGGAATCTCAAACATAACTTTGTGTTTCGCGTCTTTACCTTACGAGGCGTTGTACGAAGGCTCAAATAGCAAGTTAGACTTTTCAGAGCACTAAATAGAGTACAACGGTCAACATTGATGCTTTGTAATTGCTCAACTCTCTCCATAGAGGAGCTTTTCACGTTTTTGTGGAATCTCAAACATAACTTTGTGTATTCGCGTCTTTACCTTACGAGGCGTTGTACGAAGGCTCAAATAGCAAGTTAGACTTTTAAGAGCACTAAATAGAGTACAACGGTCCACATTGACACTTTGGAAATTCTCAACTCTCTCCATAGAGGAGCTTTTCACGTTTTTGTACAATTTCAAACATAAATTGGTCTATTCGCATATTTACTTGACGAAACGTGGCACAAAGGCTCAACTAGTAAGTTAGACTTTTAAGAGCACTAAATAGAGTACAACGGACCACGTTGATGCTTTGGAATTGCTCAACTCTCTCCATAGACGAGCTTTTCACATTTTTGTGCAATTTGAGACATAACTTGGTCTATTCGCGTCTTCACCTTACGAAACGTGGCACGAAGACTCAACTAGCAAGTTTGACTTTTAAGAGCACTAAATAGAGTACAACGGCGCACATTGATGCTTTGGAATTGTTCAACTCTCTCCATAGGAGAGCTTTTCACGTTTTTGTGCAATTTCAAACATAACTCGGTCTATTCGCATCTTTTACTTACGTAACGTTGCACGAAGGCTAAACTGGCAAGTTAAACTTCTAAGAACACTAAACAGAGTACAACGGTCCACATTAATGATTTGGAATTGCTCAACTATCTCCATAGAGGAGCTTTTCACGTTTTTGTGCAATTTGAGACATAACTTGGTCTATTCCCGTCTTTACTTTACGAAACGTGGCACGAGGGCTGAACTAGCAATTTACACTTTTAGGAGCACTAAATAGAGTACAACGATCAAAATTGATGCTTTGGAATTGCTCAACACTCCCCATAGAGGAGCATTTCACATTTATGTTTAATTTCAAACATAACTTGGTCTATTCGCATCTTTACCTTATGAAACGTTGCACGAAGGCTCAACTAGCAAGTTAGACTTTTAAGAGCACTAAATATAGTACAACGGTCCACATTGATGCTTTGGAATTGCTCAACTCTCTCCATTGAGGAGCTTTTCACATTTTCGTGCAATTTGAGACATAACTTGGTCTATTCGCATCTTTACCTTACGAAACGTGGCACGAAGACTCTACTAGCAAGTTTGACTTTTAAGAGCACTAAATAGAGTACAACGGCGCACATTGACGCTTTGGAATTGCTCAACTCTCTCCATAGAAGAGCTTTTCACATTTTTGTGCAATTTGAGACATAACTTGGTCTATTCGCGTCTTCACCTTACGAAACGTGGCACGAAGACTGAACTAGCAAGTTTGACTTTTAAGAGAACTAATTAGAGTACAACGGCGCACATTGATGCTTTGGAATTGTTCAACTCTCTCCATAGGAGAGCTTTTCTCGTTTTTGTGCAATTTGAAACATAACTCGGTCTATTCGCATCTTTTACTTACGTAGCGTTGCACGAAGGCTAAATTGGCAAGTTAAACTTCTAAGAACACTAAATAGAGTACAACGGTCCACATTAACGATTTGGAATTGCTCAACTGTCTCCATAGAGGAGCTTTTCACGTTTTTGTGCAATTTGAGACATAACTTGGTCTATTCCCCTCTTTACTTTACGAAACGTGACACGAAGGCGGAACTAGCAATTTCCACTTTTAGGAGCACTATAGAGTACAACGGTCAACAATGATGCTTTGGAATTGCTCAACTCTCCCCATAGAGGAGAATTTCACATTTTTGTGTAATTTCAGACATAACTTGGTCTATTCACATCCTTACCTTCAAAACGTTGCACGAAGGCTCAACTAGAAAGTAAGACTTTTAAGAGCATAAAATAGAGTACAGCGGTCCACATTGATGCTTTGGAATTGCTCAACTCTCTCCATAGAGGAGCTGCTCACGTTTTTGTGCAATTTCAAACATAACTTGGTCTATTCACATCTTTAACTTACGTAACGTTGCACGAAGGCTAAACTAGCAAGTTAGACTTCTAAGAGCACTAAGTAGAGTACAACGGTCCACGTTGATGCTTTGGAGTTGCTCAACTCTCTCCATAGAGGAACTTTTCACGTTTTTGTGCAATTTCAAACATAAATTTGTCTATTTGCATATTTACCTTAAAAAACGTGGCACGAAGGTTCAACTAGAAGTTAGACATTTAAGAGCACGAAATAGAGTACAACGGTCCACATTGATGCTTTGGAATTGCTCAACTGTCTCCATGAGGAGCTTTTCACGATTTTGCGTAATTTGAGACATAACTTGGTCTATTCGTGTTTTTACCTTATGAAACGCGCCACGAAGGCTCAACTAGCAAGTTAGATTTTTAAGGGCACTAAATAGAGTACAACGGTCCACATTGGTGCTTTGGAATTGCTCAACTCTTTCCATAGAGGAGCTTTTCACGTTTTTGTGCAATTTCAAAGATAACTTGGTCTATTCGCATCTTTAACTTACGTATCGTTGCACGAAGGCTAAACTAGCAAGTTAGACTTCTAAGAACTCCAAAGAGAGTACAATGGTCCACATTGATGCTTTGGAATTGCTCAACCCTCTCCATAGAGGAGCTTTTCACGTTTTTGTGCAATTTCAAACAGAACTTGGTCTATTCGCATCTTTAACTTACAAAACGTGGCACGAAGGCTCAACTAGAAATTTAGACTATTAAGAGTACTAAATGGAGTACAACGGTCCACATTGATGCTTTGGAATTGCTCAACCCTCTCCATAGAGGAGATTTTCACGTTTTCGTGCAATTTCAAACATAACTTGGTCTATTCGCATCTTTACTGTACAAAACATTGCACAAAGGCTCAACTAGCAATTTAGACTCTTAAGAGCACTAAATAGAGTACAACGGTCCACATTGATGCTTTGGAATTGCTCAACTCTCTCCATAGAGGAGCTTTTCACGTTTTTGTGCAATTTCAAACATAACTTGGTCTATTCGCATCTTTACCTTACGAAACGTTGCACGAAGTCTCAACTAGCAAGTAAGGCTTTTAAGAGCACTAAATAGAGTACAACGGTCCACATTGGTGCTTTGGAATTGCTCAACTCTTTCCATAAAGGAGATTTTCACGTTTTTGTGCAATTTCAAATATAACTTGGTCTATTCGCATCATTAACCTACGTATCGCTGCACGAAGGCTAAAGTAGCAACTTAGACTTCTAAGAACTCCAAAGAGAGTACAATGGTCCACATTGATGCTTTGGAATTGCTCAACCCTCTCCATAGAGGAGCTTTTCACGTTTTTGTGCAATTTCAAACATAACTTGGTCTATTCGCATCTTTAACTTACAAAACGTGGCACGAAGGCTCAACTAGAAATTTAGACTATTAAGAGTACTAAATAGAGTACAACGGTCCACATTGATGCTTTGGAATTGCTCAACTCTCTTCATACAGGAGCTTTTCACGTTTTTGTGCAATTTCAAACATAACTTGGTCTACATTGATGCTTTTCACATTTTTGTGCAATTTCAAACATAACTTGGTCTATTTGCATCTTTACCTTAAGAAACGTTGCACGAAGGCTCAACTAGCAAGTAAGACTTTTAAGAGCACTAAATAGAGTACAACGGTCCACATTGATGCTTTGGAATTGCTCAACTCTCTCCATAGAGGAGATTTTCACGTTTTCGTGCAATTTCAAACATAACTTGGTCTATTCGCATCTTTACTGTACAAAACATTGCACAAAGGCTCAACTAGCAATTTAGACTCTTAAGAGCACTAAATAGAGTACAACGGTCCACATTGATGCTTTGGAATTGCTCAACTCTCTCCATAGAAGAGCTTTTCACGTTTTTGTGCAATTTCAAACATAACTTGGTCTATTCGCATCTTTACCTTACGAAACGTTGCATGAAGTCTCAACTAGCAAGTAAGGCTTTTAAGAGCACTAAATAGAGTACAACGGTCCACATTGGTGCTTTGGAATTGCTCAACTCTTTCCATAAAGGAGCTTTTCACGTTTTTGTGCAATTTCAAATATAACTTGGTCTATTCGCATCATTAACCTACGTATCGCTGCACGAAGGCTAAATTAGCAAGTTAGACTTCTAAGAACTCCAAAGAGAGTACAATGGTCCACATTGATGCTTTGGAATTGCTCAACCCTCTCCATAGAGGAGCTTTTCACGTTTTTGTGCAATTTCAAACATAACTTGGTCTATTCGCATCTTTAACTTACAAAACGTGGCACGAAGGCTCAACTAGAAATTTAGACTATTAAGAGTACTAAATAGAGTACAACGGTCCACATTGATGCTTTGGAATTGCTCAACTCTCTTCATACAGGAGCTTTTCACGTTTTTGTGCAATTTCAAACATAACTTGGTCTATTAGCATCTTTAACTTACAAAACGTGGCACGAAGGCTCAACTAGCAATTTAGACTCTTAAGAGCACTAAATAGAGTACAACGGTCCACATTGATGCTTTGGAATTGCTCAACTCTCTCCATAGAGGAGCTTTTCACGTTTTTGTGCAATTTCAAACATAACTTGGTCTATTCGCATCTTTACCTTACGAAACGTTGCATGAAGTCTCAACTAGCAAGTAAGGCTTTTAAGAGCACTAAATAGAGCACAACGGTCCACATTGGTGCTTTGGAATTGCTCAACTCTTTCCATAAAGGAGCTTTTCACGTTTTTGTGCAATTTCAAATATAACTTGGTCTATTCGCATCATTAACCTACGTATCGCTGCACGAAGGCTAAATTAGCAAGTTAGACTTCTAAGAACTCCAAAGAGAGTACAATGGTCCACATTGATGCTTTGGAATTGCTCAACCCTCTCCATAGAGGAGCTTTTCACGTTTTTGTGCAATTTCAAACATAACTTGGTCTATTCGCATCTTTAACTTACAAAACGTGGCACGAAGGCTCAACTAGAAATTTAGACTATTAAGAGTACTAAATAGAGTACAACGGTCCACATTGATGCTTTGGAATTGCTCAACTCTCTTCATACAGGAGCTTTTCACGTTTTTGTGCAATTTCAAACATAACTTGGTCTATTCGCATCTTTAACTTACAAAACGTGGCACTAAGGCTCAACTAGCAATTTAGACTCTTAAGAGCACTAAATAGAGTACAACGGTCCACATTGATGCTTTGGAATTGCTCAACTCTCTCCATAGAGGAGCTTTTCACGTTTTTGTGCAATTTCAAACATAACTTGGTCTATTCGCATCTTTACCTTGCGAAACGTTGCACGAAGTCTCAACTAGCAAGTAAGACTTTTAGGAGCACTAAATAGAGTACAACGGTCCACATTGGTGCTTTGGAATTGCTCAACTCTTTCCATAGAGAAGCTTTTCACGTTTTTGCGCAATTTCAAACATAACTTGGTCTATTCGCATCTTTAACTTACGTATCGTTGCACGAAGGCTAAACTAGCAAGTTAGACTTCCAAGAACTCCAAAGAGAGTACGATGGTCCACATTGATGCTTTGGAATTGCTCAACCCTCTCCATAGAGGAGCTTTTCACGTTTTTGTGCAATTTCAAACATAACTTGGTCTATTCGCATCTTTACCTTACAAAACGAGGCACGAAGGCTCAACTTGAAATTTGGACTATTAAGAGTACTAAATAGAGTACAACAGTCCAGATTGATGCTTTAGAGTTGGTGAACTCTCTCCATAGAGCAGCTTTTCAGATTTTTGTGCACTTTCAAACATAACTTCGTCTATAGGCATATTTACCTTCCGAAACGTTGCACGAAGGCTTAATTAGCAAGTTAGACTTCTAAGAACACTAAATAGAGTACAACGGTCCACGTTGATGCTTTGGTATTGCTCAACTCTCTCCATAGAGGAGCTTTTCACGTTTTTGTGCAATTTCAAACATAACTTGGTCTATTCGCATCTTTAACTTACAAAACGTGGCACGAAGGCTCAACTAGAAATTTAGACTATTAAGAGTACTAAATAGAGTACAACGGTCCACATTGATGCTTTGGAATTGCTCAACTCTCTCCATAGAGGAGCTTTTCACGTTTTTGTGCAATTTCAAACATAACTTGGTCTATTCGCATCTTTACCTTACGAAACGTTGCACGAAGTCTCAACTAGCAAGTAAGACTTTTAAGAGCACTAAATAGAGTACAACGGTCCACATTGGTGCTTTGGAATTGCTCAACTCTTTCCATAGAGGAGCTTTTCACGTTTTTGTGCAATTTCAAATATAACTTGGTCTATTCGCATCTTTAACTTACGTATCGTTGCACGAAGGCTAAACTAGCAAGTTAGACTTCTAAGAACTCCAAAGAGAGTACAATGGTCCACATTGATGCTTTGGAATTGCTCAACCCTCTCCATGGAAGAGCTTTTCACGTTTTTGTGCAATTTTAAACATAACTTGGTCTATTCGCATCTTTACCGTTCAAAACATTGCACAAAGGCTCAACTAGCAATTTAGACTCTTAAGAGCACTAAATAGAGTACAACGGTCCACATTGATGCTTTGGAATTGCTCAACTCTCTCCATAGAGGAGCTTTTCACGTTTTTGTGCAATTTCAAACATAACTTGGTCTATTCGCATCTTTACCTTGCGAAACGTTGCACGAAGTCTCAACTGGCAAGTAAGACTTTTAGGAGCACTAAATAGAGTACAACGGTCCACATTGGTGCTTTGGAATTGCTCAACTCTTTCCATAGAGGAGCTTTTCACGTTTTTGCGCAATTTTAAACATAACTTGGTCTATTCACATCTTTAACTTACGTATCGTTGCACGAAGGCTAAACTAGCAAGTTAGACTTCCAAGAACTCCAAAGAGAGTACAATGGTCCACATTGATGCTTTAGAATTGCTCAACCCTCTCCATAGAGGAGCTTTTCACGTTTTTGTGCAATTTCAAACATAACTTGGTCTATTCGCATCTTTACCTTACAAAACGAGGCACGAAGGCTCAACTTGAAATTTGGACTATTAAGAGTACTAATTAGAGTACAACGGTCCACATTGATGCTTTGGAGTTGGTGAACTCTCTCCATAGAGCAGCTTTTCACATTTTTGTGCACTTTCAAACATAACTTCGTCTATAGGCATATTTACCTTCCGAAACGTTGCACGAAGGCTAAATTAGCAAGTTAGACTTCTAAGAACACTAAATAGAGTACAACGGTCCACGTTGATGCTTTGGTATTGCTCAACTCTCTCCATAGAGGAGCTTTTCACGTTTTTGTGCAATTTCAAACATAACTTGGTCTATTCGCATCTTTTACTTACAAAACGTGGCACGAAGGCTCAACTAGAAATTTAGACTATTAAGAGTACTAAATAGAGTACAACAGTCCACATTGATGCTTTGGAATTGCTCAACTCTCTCCATAGAGGAGCTTTTCACGTTTTTGTGCAATTTCAAACGTAACTTGGTCTATTCGCATCTTTACCTTACGAAACGTTGCACGAAAACTAAACAAGCAAGTTAGACTTCTAAGAACACTAAAGAGACTACAACGGTCCAAATTGATGCTTCGGAATTGTTCAACTCTCTCCATAGAAGAGCTTTTCACATTTTTGTGCAATTTCAAACATAACTTGGTCTATTTGCATCTTTACCTTACGAAACGTTGCACGAAGGCTCAACTAGCAAGTAAGACTTTTAAGAGCACTAAATAGAGTACAACGGTCCACATTGGTGCTTTGGAATTGCTCAACTCTTTCCATTGAGGAGCTTTTCACGTTTTTGTGCAATTTCAAATATAACTTGGTCTATTCACATCTTTAACTTACGTATCGTTGCACGAAGGCTAAACTAGCAAGTTAGACTTCTAAGAACTCCAAAAAGAGTACAATGGTCAACATTGATGCTTTGGAATTGCTCAACCCTCTCCATAGAGGAGCTTTTCACGTTTTTGTGCAATTTCAAATATAACTTGGTCTATTCGCATCTTTACCTTACAAAACGAGGCACGAAGGCTCAACTAGAAATTTAGACTATTAAGAGTCCTAAATAGAGTACAACGGTCCACATTGATGCTTTGGAATTGCTCAACTCTCTCCATAGAGGAGCTTTTCACGTTTTCGTGCAATTTCAAACATAACTTGGTCTATTCGCATCTTTACTGTACAAAACATTGCACAAAGGCTCAACTAGCAATTTAGACTCTTAAGAGCACTAAATAGAGTACAACGGTCCACATTGATGCTTTGGAATTGCTCAACTCTCTCCATAGAGGAGCTTTTCACGTTTTTGTGCAATTTCAAACATAACTTGGTCTATTCGCATCTTTACCTTACGAAACGTTGCACGAAGTCTCAACTAGCAAGTAAGACTTTTAAGAGCACTAAATAGAGTACAACGGTCCACATTGGTGCTTTGGAATTGCTCAACTCTTTCCATAGAGGAGCTTTTCACGTTTTTGTGCAATTTCAAATATAACTTGGTCTATTCGCATCTTTAACTTACGTATCGTTGCACGAAGGCTAAACTAGCAAGTTAGACTTCTAAGAACTCCAAAGAGAGTACAATGGTCCACATTGATGCTTTGGAATTGCTCAACCCTCTCCATAGAGGAGCTTTTCACGTTTTTGTGCAATTTTAAACATAACTTGGTCTATTCGCATCTTTACTGTACAAAACATTGCACAAAGGCTCAACTAGCAATTTAGACTCTTAAGAGCACTAAATAGAGTACAACGGTCCACATTGATGCTTTGGAATTGCTCAACTCTCTCCATAGAGGAGCTTTTCACGTTTTTGTGCAATTTCAAACATAACTTGGTCTATTCGCATCTTTACCTTGCGAAACGTTGCACGAAGTCTCAACTAGCAAGTAAGACTTTTAGGAGCACTAAATAGAGTACAACGGTCCACATTGGTGCTTTGGAATTGCTCAACTCTTTCCATAGAGGAGCTTTTCACGTTTTTGCGCAATTTTAAACATAACTTGGTCTATTCGCATCTTTAACTTACGTATCGTTGCACGAAGGCTAAACTAGCAAGTTAGACTTCCAAGAACTCCAAAGAGAGTACAATGGTCCACATTGATGCTTTAGAATTGCTCAACCCTCTCCATAGAGGAGCTTTTCACGTTTTTGTGCAATTTCAAACATAACTTGGTCTATTCGCATCTTTACCTTACAAAATGAGGCACGAAGGCTCAACTTGAAATTTGGACTATTAAGAGTACTAATTAGAGTACAACGGTCCACATTGATGCTTTGGAGTTGGTGAACTCTCTCCATAGAGCAGCTTTTCACATTTTTGTGCACTTTCAAACATAACTTCGTCTATAGGCATATTTACCTTCCGAAACGTTGCACGAATGCTAAATTAGCAAGTTAGACTTCTAAGAACACTAAATAGAGTACAACGCTCCACGTTGATGCTTTGGTATTGCTCAACTCTCTCCATAGAGGAGCTTTTCACGTTTTTGCGCAATTTCAAACATAACTTGGTCTATTCGCATCTTTAACTTACAAAACGTGGCACGAAGGCTCAACTAGAAATTTAGACTATTAAGAGTACTAAATAGAGTACAACAGTCCACATTGATGCTTTGGAATTGCTCAACTCTCTCCATAGAGGAGCTTTTCACGTTTTTGTGCAATTTCAAACATAACTTGGTCCATTCGCATCTTTACCTTACGAAACGTTGCACGAAAACTAAACAAGCAAGTTAGACTTCTAAGAACACTAAAGAGACTACAACGGTCCAAATTGATGCTTCGGAATTGTTCAACTCTCTCCATAGAAGAGCTTTTCACATTTTTGTGCAATTTCAAACATAACTTGGTCTATTTGCATCTTTACCTTACGAAACGTTGCACGAAGGCTCAACTAGCAAGTAAGACTTTTAAGAGCACTAAATAGAGTACAACGGTCCACATTGGTGCTTTGGAATTGCTCAACTCTTTCCATTGAGGAGCTTTTCACGTTTTTGTGCAATTTCAAATATAACTTGGTCTATTCGCATCTTTAACTTACGTATCGTTGCACGAAGGCTAAACTAGCAAGTTAGACTTCTAAGAAGTCCAAAAAGAGTACAATGGTCAACATTGATGCTTTGGAATTGCTCAACCCTCTCCATAGAGGAGCTTTTCACGTTTTTGTGCAATTTCAAATATAACTTGGTCTATTCGCATCTTTACCTTACAAAACAAGGCACGAAGGCTCAACTAGAAATTTAGACTATTAAGAGTCCTAAATAGAGTACAACGGTCCACATTGATGCTTTGGAATTGCTCAACTCTCTCCATAGAGGAGCTTTTCACGTTTTCGTGCAATTTCAAACATAACTTGGTCTATTCGCATCTTTACTGTACAAAACATTGCACAAAGGCTCAACTAGCAATTTAGACTCTTAAGAGCACTAAATAGAGTACAACGGTCCACATTGATGCTTTGGAATTGCTCAACTCTCTCCATAGAGGAGCTTTTCACGTTTTTGTGCAATTTCAAACATAACTTGGTCTATTCGCATCTTTACCTTACGAAACGTTGCACGAAGTCTCAACTAGCAGGTAAGACTTTTAAGAGCACTAAATAGAGTACAACGGTCCACATTGGTGCTTTGGAATTGCTCAACTCTTTCCATAGAGGAGCTTTTCACGTTTTTGTGCAATTTCAAATATAACTTGGTCTATTCGCATCTTTAACTTACGTATCGTTGCACGAAGGCTAAACTAGCAAGTTAGACTTTTAAGAACTCCAAAGAGAGTACAATGGTCCACATTGATGCTTTGGAATTGCTCAACCCTCTCCATAGAGGAGCTTTTCACGTTTTTGTGCAATTTTAAACATAACTTGGTCTATTCGCATCTTTACTGTACAAAACATTGCACAAAGGCTCAACTAGCAATTTAGACTCTTAAGAGCACTAAATAGAGTACAACGGTCCACATTGATGCTTTGGAATTGCTCAACTCTCTCCATAGAGGAGCTTTTCACGTTTTTGTGCAATTTCAAACATAACTTGGTCTATTCGCATCTTTACCTTGCGAAACGTTGCACGAAGTCTCAACTAGCAAGTAAGACTCTTAGGAGCACTAAATAGAGTACAACGGTCCACATTGGTGCTTTGGAATTGCTCAACTCTTTCCATAGAGGAGCTTTTCACGTTTTTGCGCAATTTCAAACATAACTTGGTCTATTCGCATCTTTAACTTACGTATCGTTGCACGAAGGCTAAACTAGCAAGTTAGACTTCCAAGAACTCCAAAGAGAGTACAATGGTCCACATTGATGCTTTGGAATTGCTCAACCCTCTCCATAGAGGAGCTTTTCACGTTTTTGTGCAATTTCAAACATAACTTGGTCTATTCGCATCTTTACCTTACAAAACGAGGCACGAAGGCTCAACTTAAAATTTGGACTATTAAGAGTACTAAATAGAGTACAACGGTCCACATTGATGCTTTGGAGTTGGTGAACTCTCTCCATAGAGCAGCGTTTCACATTTTTGTGCACTTTCAAACATAACTTCGTCTATAGGCATATTTACCTTCCGAAACGTTGCACGAAGGCTAAATTAGCAAGTTAGACTTCTAAGAACGCTAAATAGAGTACAACTATCCACGTTGATGCTTTGGTAATGCTCAACTCTCTCCATAGAGGAGCTTTTCATGTTTTTGTGCAATTTCAAACATAACTTGGTCTATTCACATATTTAACTTAAAAAACGTTGCGCGAAGGCTAAATTAGCAAGTTGGACTTCCAAGAACACTAAATAGAGTACAACGGTCCATGTTGACGCTTTGGATTTGCTCAACTCTCTCCATAGATAACCTTTTCACGTTTTTGTGCAATTTCATACATAACTTGGTATATTCGCATCTTTTACTTGCGAAACGTTGCACGAAGGCTCAACTAGCAAGTAAGACTCTTAGGAGCACTAAATAGAGTACAACGGTCCACATTGGTGCTTTGGAATTGCTCAACTCTTTCCATAGAGGAGCTTTTCACGTTTTTGCGCAATTTCAAACATAACTTGGTCTATTCGCATCTTTAACTTACGTATCGTTGCACGAAGGCTAAACTAGCAAGTTAGACTTCCAAGAACTCCAAAGAGAGTACAATGGTCCACATTGATGCTTTGGAATTGCTCAACCCTCTCCATAGAGGAGCTTTTCACGTTTTTGTGCAATTTCAAACATAACTTGGTCTATTCGCATCTTTACCTTGCGAAACGTTGCACGAAGTCTCAACTAGCAAGTAAGACTCTTAGGAGCACTAAATAGAGTACAACGGTCCACATTGGTGCTTTGGAATTGCTCAACTCTTTCCATAGAGGAGCTTTTCACGTTTTTGCGCAATTTCAAACATAACTTGGTCTATTCGCATCTTTAACTTACGTATCGTTGCACGAAGGCTAAACTAGCAAGTTAGACTTCCAAGAACTCCAAAGAGAGTACAATGGTCCACATTGATGCTTTGGAATTGCTCAACCCTCTCCATAGAGGAGCTTTTCACGTTTTTGTGCAATTTCAAACATAACTTGGTCTATTCGCATCTTTACCTTACAAAACGAGGCACGAAGGCTCAACTTGAAATTTGGACTATTAAGAGTACTAAATAGAGTACAACGGTCCACATTGATGCTTTGGAGTTGGTGAACTCTCTCCATAGAGCAGCGTTTCACATTTTTGTGCACTTTCAAACATAACTTCGTCTATAGGCATATTTACCTTCCGAAACGTTGCACGAAGGCTAAATTAGAAAGTTAGACTTCTAAGAACGCTAAATAGAGTACAACTATCCACGTTGATGCTTTGGTAATGCTCAACTCTCTCCATAGAGGAGCTTTTCATGTTTTTGTGCAATTTCAAACATAACTTGGTCTATTCACATATTTAACTTAAAAAACGTTGCGCGAAGGCTAAATTAGCAAGTTGGACTTCCAAGAACACTAAATAGAGTACAACGGTCCATGTTGACGCTTTGGATTTGCTCAACTCTCTCCATAGATAACCTTTTCACGTTTTTGTGCAATTTCATACATAACTTGGTATATTCGCATCTTTTACTTGCGAAACGTTGCACGAAGGCTCAACTAGCAATTTAGACTCTTAAGAGCACTAAATAGAGTACAACGGTCCACATTGATGCTTTGGAATTGCTCAACTCTCTCCATAGAGGAGCTTTTCACGTTTTTGTGCAATTTCAAACATAACTTGGTCTATTCGCATCTTTACCTTGCGAAACGTTGCACGAAGTCTCAACTAGCAAGTAAGACTTTTAGGAGCACTAAATAGAGTACAACGGTCCACATTGGTGCTTTGGAATTGCTCAACTCTTTCCATAGAGGAGCTTTTCACGTTTTTGCGCAATTTTAAACATAACTTGGTCTATTCGCATCTTTAACTTACGTATCGTTGCACGAAGGCTAAACTAGCAAGTTAGACTTCCAAGAACTCCAAAGAGAGTACAATGGTCCACATTGATGCTTTAGAATTGCTCAACCCTCTCCATAGAGGAGCTTTTCACGTTTTTGTGCAATTTCAAACATAACTTGGTCTATTCGCATCTTTACCTTACAAAATGAGGCACGAAGGCTCAACTTGAAATTTGGACTATTAAGAGTACTAATTAGAGTACAACGGTCCACATTGATGCTTTGGAGTTGGTGAACTCTCTCCATAGAGCAGCTTTTCACATTTTTGTGCACTTTCAAACATAACTTCGTCTATAGGCATATTTACCTTCCGAAACGTTGCACGAATGCTAAATTAGCAAGTTAGACTTCTAAGAACACTAAATAGAGTACAACAGTCCACGTTGATGCTTTGGTATTGCTCAACTCTCTCCATAGAGGAGCTTTTCACGTTTTTGCGCAATTTCAAACATAACTTGGTCTATTCGCATCTTTAACTTACAAAACGTGGCACGAAGGCTCAACTAGAAATTTAGACTATTAAGAGTACTAAATAGAGTACAACAGTCCACATTGATGCTTTGGAATTGCTCAACTCTCTCCATAGAGGAGCTTTTCACGTTTTTGTGCAATTTCAAACATAACTTGGTCTATTCGCATCTTTACCTTACGAAACGTTGCACGAAAACTAAACAAGCAAGTTAGACTTCTAAGAACACTAAAGAGACTACAACGGTCCAAATTGATGCTTCGGAATTGTTCAACTCTCTCCATAGAAGAGCTTTTCACATTTTTGTGCAATTTCAAACATAACTTGGTCTATTTGCATCTTTACCTTACGAAACGTTGCACGAAGGCTCAACTAGCAAGTAAGACTTTTAAGAGCACTAAATAGAGTACAACGGTCCACATTGGTGCTTTGGAATTGCTCAACTCTTTCCATTGAGGAGCTTTTCACGTTTTTGTGCAATTTCAAATATAACTTGGTCTATTCGCATCTTTAACTTACGTATCGTTGCACGAAGGCTAAACTAGCAAGTTAGACTTCTAAGAAGTCCAAAAAGAGTACAATGGTCAACATTGATGCTTTGGAATTGCTCAACCCTCTCCATAGAGGAGCTTTTCACGTTTTTGTGCAATTTCAAATATAACTTGGTCTATTCGCATCTTTACCTTACAAAACAAGGCACGAAGGCTCAACTAGAAATTTAGACTATTAAGAGTCCTAAATAGAGTACAACGGTCCACATTGATGCTTTGGAATTGCTCAACTCTCTCCATAGAGGAGCTTTTCACGTTTTCGTGCAATTTCAAACATAACTTGGTCTATTCGCATCTTTACTGTACAAAACATTGCACAAAGGCTCAACTAGCAATTTAGACTCTTAAGAGCACTAAATAGAGTACAACGGTCCACATTGATGCTTTGGAATTGCTCAACTCTCTCCATAGAGGAGCTTTTCACGTTTTTGTGCAATTTCAAACATAACTTGGTCTATTCGCATCTTTACCTTACGAAACGTTGCACGAAGTCTCAACTAGCAAGTAAGACTTTTAAGAGCACTAAATAGAGTACAACGGTCCACATTGGTGCTTTGGAATTGCTCAACTCTTTCCATAGAGGAGCTTTTCACGTTTTTGTGCAATTTCAAATATAACTTGGTCTATTCGCATCTTTAACTTACGTATCGTTGCACGAAGGCTAAACTAGCAAGTTAGACTTCTAAGAACTCCAAAGAGAGTACAATGGTCCACATTGATGCTTTGGAATTGCTCAACCCTCTCCATAGAGGAGCTTTTCACGTTTTTGTGCAATTTTAAACATAACTTGGTCTATTCGCATCTTTACTGTACAAAACATTGCACAAAGGCTCAACTAGCAATTTAGACTCTTAAGAGCACTAAATAGAGTACAACGGTCCACATTGATGCTTTGGAATTGCTCAACTCTCTCCATAGAGGAGCTTTTCACGTTTTTGTGCAATTTCAAACATAACTTGGTCTATTCGCATCTTTACCTTGCGAAACGTTGCACGAAGTCTCAACTAGCAAGTAAGACTCTTAGGAGCACTAAATAGAGTACAACGGTCCACATTGGTGCTTTGGAATTGCTCAACTCTTTCCATAGAGGAGCTTTTCACGTTTTTGCGCAATTTCAAACATAACTTGGTCTATTCGCATCTTTAACTTACGTATCGTTGCACGAAGGCTAAACTAGCAAGTTAGACTTCCAAGAACTCCAAAGAGAGTACAATGGTCCACATTGATGCTTTGGAATTGCTCAACCCTCTCCATAGAGGAGCTTTTCACGTTTTTGTGCAATTTCAAACATAACTTGGTCTATTCGCATCTTTACCTTACAAAACGAGGCACGAAGGCTCAACTTGAAATTTGGACTATTAAGAGTACTAAATAGAGTACAACGGTCCACATTGATGCTTTGGAGTTGGTGAACTCTCTCCATAGAGCAGCGTTTCACATTTTTGTGCACTTTCAAACATAACTTCGTCTATAGGCATATTTACCTTCCGAAACGTTGCACGAAGGCTAAATTAGCAAGTTAGACTTCTAAGAACGCTAAATAGAGTACAACTATCCACGTTGATGCTTTGGTAATGCTCAACTCTCTCCATAGAGGAGCTTTTCATGTTTTTGTGCAATTTCAAACATAACTTGGTCTATTCACATATTTAACTTAAAAAACGTTGCGCGAAGGCTAAATTAGCAAGTTGGACTTCCAAGAACACTAAATAGAGTACAACGGTCCATGTTGACGCTTTGGATTTGCTCAACTCTCTCCATAGATAACCTTTTCACGTTTTTGTGCAATTTCATACATAACTTGGTATATTCGCATCTTTTACTTGCGAAACGTTGCACGAAGGCTCAACTAGCAAGTTAGACTTTTAAGAGCACTAAATAGAGTACAACGGCCCACATTGATGCTTTGGAATTGCTCAACTCTCTCCATAGAGGAGCTTTTCACGTTTTTGTGCAATTTCAAACATAAATTGGTCTATTTGCATATTTACCTTAAGAAACGTGGCACGAAGGCTCAACTGGAAGTTAGACATTTAAGAGCACTAAATAGAGTACAACGGTACACATTGATGCTTTGGAATTGCTCAACTGTCTCCATGAGGTGCTTTTCATGATTTTGTGTAATTTGAGACATAACTTGGTCTATTCGTGTTTTTACCTTACGAAACGCGCCACGAAGGCTCAACTAGCAAGTTAGACTTTTAAGGGCACTAAATAGCGTACAACGGTCAACATTGATGCTTTGGAATTGCTCAACTCTCTCCATGAGGAGCTTTTCATGATTTTGCGTAATTTGAGACATAACTTGGTCTATTCGCGTTTTTACCTTACGAAACGCGCCACGAAGGCTCAACTAGCAAGTTAGACTTTTAAGGGCACTAAATAGAGTACAACGGTCAACATTGATGCTTTGGAATTGCTCAACTCTCTCCATAGAGGAGCTTTTCACGTTTTTGTGCAATTTCAAACATAACTTGGTCTATCCGCATATTTAGCTTACGAACGGTGGCACGAAGGCTCAACTAGCACGTTAGACTTTCCAGAGCACTAAATAGAGTACAACTGTCCACAGTGATGCTTTGGAATTGCTCAACTCTCTCCATAGAGGAGCTTTTCACGTTTTTGTGCAATTTCAAACATAACTTGGTCTATTCGCATCTTTAACTTACGAAACGTTGCACGAAGGCTAAAGTAGCAAGTTAGACTTGTAAGAAAACTAAATAGAGCACAACGGTCCATATTGATGCTTTGGAATCACTCAACTCTCTCCCTAGAGCAGCTTTTCATATTTTTGTGCAATTTCAAACATAACTTGGTCTATTCGCATCTTTAACTTACGAAACGTTGCACGAAGGCTAAACTAGCAAGTTAGACTTGTAAGAAAACTAAATAGAGTGCAATGGTCCACATTGATGCTTTGGAATTGCTCAACTCTCTCCGTAGAGGAGCTTATTACCTTTTCGTGCAATTTCAAACATAACTTGGTCTAGTCTAGTCGCGTCTTTACCTTGCGAAACGTGGCACGAAGACTCAACTAGCAATTTAGACTTTCAAGAGCACTAAATAGAGTACAACGGTCAACATTGATGCTTTGGAATTGCTCAACTCTCTCCATAGAGGAGCTTTTCACGTTTTTTTGCAATTTCAAACAAAACTTGGTCTATTCGCATCATTGCCTTACGAAACGTCGCACGAAGGCTCAACTAGAAATTTAGACTCTTAAGAGCACTAAGTAGAGTACAACGGTCCACATTGATCCTTTGGAATTGCTCAACTCTCTCCATAGAGGAGCTTTTCACGTGTTTGTTCAATTTCAAACATAACTTGGTCTATTCGCATCTTTACCTTACGAAACGTTGCACGAAGGCTCAACTTGCAAGTAAGACTTTTAAGAGTACTAAATAGAGCACAACGGTCCACATTGATGCTTTGGAATCGCTCAACTCTCTCCATAGAGGAGCTTTTCACGTTCTTGTGCAATTTCAAACATAACTTGGTCTATTCGCATCTTTACCTTACGAAACGTTGCACGAAGGCTCAACTAGCAAGTAAGAGTTTTAAGAGCACTAAATAGAGCACAACGGTCTACATTGATGCTTTGGAATTACTCAACTCTCTCCATAAAGCAGCTTTTCATATTTTTGTGCAATTTCAAACATAACTTGGTCTATTTGCATCTTTACCTTACGAAACATTGCACGAAGGCTCAACTAGCAAGTAAGACTTTTAAGAACACTAAATAGAGTACAACGGTCATCATTGATGCTTTGGAATTGCTCAACTCCTTCCATAGAGGAGCTTTTCACTTTTTTGTGCAATTTCAAACATAACTTTGTCTATTCGCATCTTTAACTTACGAAACGTTGCACGAAGGCTAAAGTAGCAAGTTAGACTTGTAAGAAAACTAAATAGAGCACAACGGTCCACATTGATGCTTTGGAATTACTCAACTCTCTCCCTAGAGCAGCTTTTCATATTTTTGTGCAATTTCAAACATAACTTGGTCTATTCGCATCTTTAACTTACGAAACGTTGCACGAAGGCTAAACTAGCAAGTTAGACTTGTAAGAAAACTAAATAGAGTGCAATGGTCCACATTGATGCTTTGGAATTGCTCAACTCTCTCCGTAGAGGAGCTTATTACCTTTTCGTGCAATTTCAAACATAACTTGGTCTAGTCTAGTCGCGTCTTTACCTTGCGAAACGTGGCACGAAGACTCAACTAGCAATTTAGACTTTCAAGAGCACTAAATAGAGTACAACGGTCAACATTGATGGTTTGGAATTACTCAGCTCTCCCCATAGAGGAGCTTTGCACGTTTTTGTGCAATTTCAAACATAACTTGGTCTATTCGCATCATTGCCTTACGAAACGTCGCACGAAGGGTCAACTTGAAATTTAGACTCTTAAGAGCACTAAGTAGAGTACAACGGTCCACATTGATCCTTTGGAATTGCTCAACTCTCTCCATAGAGGAGCTTTTCACGTGTTTGTGCAATTTCAAACATAACTTGGTCTATTCGCATCTTTACCTTACGAAACGTTGCACGAAGGCTCAACTTGCATGTTAGACTTTTAAGAGTACTAAATAGAGCACAACGGTCCACATTGATGCTTTGGAATCGCTCAACTCTCTCCATAGAGGAGCTTTTCACGTTCTTGTGCAATTTCAACCATAACTTGGTCTATTCGCATCTTTACCTTACGAAACGTTGCACGAAGGCTCAACTAGCAAGTAAGAGTTTTAAGAGCACTAAATAGAGCACAACGGTCTACATTGATGCTTTGGAATTACTAAACTCTCTCCATAAAGCAGCTTTTCATATTTTTGTGCAATTTCAAACATAACTTGGTCTATTTGCATCTTTACTTTACGAAACATTGCACGAAGGCTCAACTAGCAAGTAAGACTTTTAAGAGCACTAAATAGAGTACAACGGTCATCATTGATGCTTTGGAATTGCTCAACTCTTTCCATAGAGGAGCTTTTCACTTTTTTGTGCAATTTCAAACATAACTTGGTCTATTCGCATCTCTCCCTTACGAAACGTTGCACGAAGGCTCAACTAGCAAGTAAGACTTTTAAGAGCACTAAATAGAGCACAACGGTCCACATTGATGCTTTGGACTTACTCAACTCTCTCCCTAGAGCAGCTTTTCATATTTTTGTGCAATTTCAAACATAACTTGGTCTATTTGCATCTTTACCTTACGAAACGTTGCACGAAGGCTAAACTAGCAAGTTAAACTTCTAAGAACACTAAAGAGACTACAACGGTCCACATTGATGCTTTGGAATTGCTCAACTCTCTCCATAGAGGAGCTTTTCACGTTTTTGTGCAATTTCAAACATAACTTGGTATATTCGCATCTTTACCTTACGAAACGTTGCACGAAGGCTCAAATAGCAAGTTTGACTTTTAAGAGCACTAAATAGAGTACAACAGTCCACATTGATGCTTTGGAATTGTTCAACTCTCTCCATAGAGAAGTTTTTCAAGTTTTTGTGCAATTTCAAACATAACTTGGTCTATCCGCAACTTTACCTTACGAAACGTTGCACGAATGCTCAACTAGCAATTTAGACTCTTAAGAGCACTAAATAGAGTACAACGGTCCACATTGATGCTTTGGAATTGCTCAACTCTCTCCATAGCGGAGCATTTCATGTTTTTGTGCAATTTCAAACATAACTTGGTCTATCCGCATCTGTACCTTACGAAACGTTACACGAATGCTCAACAAGCAATTTAGACTCTTAAGAGCACTAAATAGAGTACAACGGTCCACGTTGATGCTTTGGAATTGCTCAACTCTCTCCATAGAGGAGCTTTTCATGTTTTTGTGCAATTTCAAACATAACTTGGTCTATTCGCGTCTTTATCTTACGTAACATTGCACAAAATACTAAACTAGCAAGTTAAGCTTCTAAGTACACTAAAAAGAGTACAACGGTCCACGTTGATGCTTTGGAATTGCTCAACTCTCTCCATAGAGGATTTTTTCACATTTTTGTGCAATTTCAAACATAACTTCGTCTATTCGCATCTTTAACTTACGTAACGTTGCGCGAAGGCTAAACTAGCAAGTTAGACTTCTAAGAACACTAAATAGAGTACAACGGTCCACATTGATGCTTTGGAATTGCTCAACTCTCTCCATAGAAGAGCTTTTCACGTTTTTGTGCAATTTCAAACATAACTTTGTCTATCCGTATCTTTACCTTACGAAACGTTGCACGAATGCTCAACTAGCAATTTAGACTCTTAAGAGCACTAAATAGAGTACAACGGTCCACATTGAAGCTTTGGAATTGCTCAACTCTCTCCATAGAGGGGCTTTTCATGTTTTTGTGCAATTTCAAACATAACTTGGTCTAATTGCATCTTTACCTTACGAAACGTTGCACGAAGCCTCAACTAGCAAGTAAGACTTTTAAGAGCACTAAATAGAGTACAACGGCCAACATTGATGTTTTGGAATTGCTCAACTCTCTCCACAGAGGGACTTTTCACATTTTTGTGCAATTTCAAACATAACTTGGTCTATTCGCATCTTTACCTTACGAAACAAGGCGCAAAGGCTTAACTAGAAAGTTATACTTTTAAGAGCACTAAATAGAGTACAACTGTCCACATTGATGCTTCGGAATTGCTCAACTCTCTCCATAGAGGTGCTTTTCACATTTTGTGCAATTTGAGACATAACTTAGTCTATTCCCGTCTTTACCCTACGAAACGTGGCACGAAGGCTCAACTAGCAATTTAGACTTTTAAGAGCACTAAATAGAGTACAACGGTCCACACTGATGCTTTGGAATTGCTCAACTCTCTCCATGGAGGAGCTTTTTACCATTTTGTGCAATTTCGAACATAACTTGGTCTATTCGCGTCTTTACCTTAGGAAACGTGGCACGAAGGCTCAACTAGCAATTTGGACTTTTAAGAGCACTAAATAGAGTACAACTGTCAACATTGATGCTTTGGAATTGCTCAACCGTCTCCATAGAGGAGCTTTTCACGTTTTTGTGCAATTTCAAACATAACTTGGTCTATTCGCATCTTTACCTTACGAAACAAGGCGCAAAGGCTTAACTAGAAAGTTATACTTTTAAGAGCACTAAATAGAGTACAACTGTCCACATTGATGCTTCGGAATTGCTCAACTCTCTCCATAGAGGTGCTTTTCACATTTTGTGCAATTTGAGACATAACTTAGTCTATTCCCGTCTTTACCCTACGAAACGTGGCACGAAGGCTCAACTAGCAATTTAGACTTTTAAGAGCACTAAATAGAGTACAACGGTCCACACTGATGCTTTGGAATTGCTCAACTCTCTCCATGGAGGAGCTTTTTACCATTTTGTGCAATTTCGAACATAACTTGGTCTATTCGCGTCTTTACCTTAGGAAACGTGGCACGAAGGCTCAACTAGCAATTTGGACTTTTAAGAGCACTAAATAGAGTACAACGGTCAACATTGATGCTTTGGATTTGCTCAACTCTCTCCATAGAAGAGCTTTTCACGTTTTTGTGCAATTTCAAACATAACTTGGTCTATTCCGTCTTTACCTTACGAAACGTTGCACGAAGGCCCAAATAGTAAGTTTGACTTTTAAGAGCTCTAAATAGAGTACAACGGTCCACAATGATGCTTTGGAATTGCTCAACTCTCTCCATAGAAGAGCTTTTAACGTTTTTGTGTAATTTCAAACATAACTTGGTCTATCCGCATCTTTACCTTACGAAACATTGCACGAATGCTCAACTAGCAATTTAGACTCTAAAGAGCACTAAATAGAGTACAACGGTCCACATTGAAGCTTTGGAATTGCTCAACTCTCTCCATTGAGAAGCTTTTCATGTTTTTGTGCAATTTCAAACATAACTTCGTCTATTCGCATCTTTACCTTACGAAACGTTGCACGAAGCCTCAACTAGCAAGTAAGACTTTTAAGAGCGCTAAATAGTGTACAACGGTCCACATTGATGCTTTGGAATTGCTCAACTCTTTCCATCGAGGGGCTTTTCACATTTTTGTGCAATTTCAAACATAACTTGGTGTATTCGCATATTTCCCTTACGAAACGTTGCACGAAGGCTAAATTAGCAAGTTGGACTTCTAAGAGCAATAAATAGAGTACAACGGTCCACGTCGATGCTTTGGATTAGCTGAACTCTCTCCATAGATAACCTTTTCACGTTTTTGTGCAATTTCAAACATAACTTGGTCTATTTGCATCTTTACCTTACGAAACGTGGCACGAAGGCTCAACTAGCAAGTTAGAGTTTTAAGAGCACTAAATAGAGTACAACGGTCAACATTGATGCTTTGGAATTGCTCAACCGTCTCCATAGAGGAGCTTTTCACGTTTTTGTGCAATTTCAAACATAACTTGGTCTATTCGCATCTTTACCTTACGAAACAAGGCGCAAAGGCTTAACTAGAAAGTTATACTTTTAAGAGCACTAAATAGAGTACAACTGTCCACATTGATGCTTCGGAATTGCTCAACTCTCTCCATAGAGGTGCTTTTCACATTTTGTGCAATTTGAGACATAACTTAGTCTATTCCCGTCTTTACCCTACGAAACGTGGCACGAAGGCTCAACTAGCAATTTAGACTTTTAAGAGCACTAAATAGAGTACAACGGTCCACACTGATGCTTTGGAATTGCTCAACTCTCTCCATGGAGGAGCTTTTTACCATTTTGTGCAATTTCGAACATAACTTGGTCTATTCGCGTCTTTACCTTAGGAAACGTGGCACGAAGGCTCAACTAGCAATTTGGACTTTTAAGAGCACTAAATAGAGTACAACGGTCAACATTGATGCTTTGGATTTGCTCAACTCTCTCCATAGAAGAGCTTTTCACGTTTTTGTGCAATTTCAAACATAACTTGGTCTATTCCGTCTTTACCTTACGAAACGTTGCACGAAGGCCCAAATAGTAAGTTTGACTTTTAAGAGCTCTAAATAGAGTACAACGGTCCACAATGATGCTTTGGAATTGCTCAACTCTCTCCATAGAAGAGCTTTTAACGTTTTTGTGTAATTTCAAACATAACTTGGTCTATCCGCATCTTTACCTTACGAAACATTGCACGAATGCTCAACTAGCAATTTAGACTCTAAAGAGCACTAAATAGAGTACAACGGTCCACATTGAAGCTTTGGAATTGCTCAACTCTCTCCATTGAGAAGCTTTTCATGTTTTTGTGCAATTTCAAACATAACTTCGTCTATTCGCATCTTTACCTTACGAAACGTTGCACGAAGCCTCAACTAGCAAGTAAGACTTTTAAGAGCGCTAAATAGTGTACAACGGTCCACATTGATGCTTTGGAATTGCTCAACTCTTTCCATCGAGGGGCTTTTCACATTTTTGTGCAATTTCAAACATAACTTGGTGTATTCGCATATTTCCCTTACGAAACGTTGCACGAAGGCTAAATTAGCAAGTTGGACTTCTAAGAGCAATAAATAGAGTACAACGGTCCACGTCGATGCTTTGGATTAGCTGAACTCTCTCCATAGATAACCTTTTCACGTTTTTGTGCAATTTCAAACATAACTTGGTCTATTTGCATCTTTACCTTACGAAACGTGGCATGAAGGCTCAACTAGCAAGTTAGAGTTTTAAGAGCACTAAATAGAGTACAACGGTCCATATTGACGCTTTGGAATTTCTCAACTCTCTCCATAGAAGAGCTTTTCACTTTTTTGTGCAATTTCAAACATAAATTGGTCTATTCGCATATTTACCTTACGAAACGTGGCACAAACGCTCAACTAGCAAGTTATACTTTTAAGAGCACTAAATAGAGTACAACGGTCCACATTGATGCTTTGGAATTGCTCAACTCTCTCCATAGAGGAGCATTTCACGTTTTCGTGCAATTTGAGACATAACGTGGTCTATTCGCGTCTTTACCTTACGAAACGTGGCACGAAGACTCAACTAGCAAGTTTGACTTTTAAGAGCACTAAATAGAGTACAACGGCGCACATTGATGCTTTGGAATTGCTCAACTCTCGCCATAGAGGAGTTTTTCACGTTTTTGTGCAATTTGAGACATAACTTGGTCTATTCCCTTCTTTACCTTACAAAACGTGGCACGTAGGCTCAACTAGGAATTTAGATTTTTAAGAGCACTAAATAGAGTGAAACAGTCCACACTGATGCTTTGGAATTGCTCAACTGCTCCATATAGGAGCTTTTTACCTTTTTGTGCAATTTTAAACATAACTTGGTCTATTCGCGTCTTTACCTTAGGAAACGCGGCACGAAGGCTCAACTAGAGATTTAGACTTTTAAGAGCACTAAATAGAGTACAACGGTCAACATTGATGCTTTGGAATTGCTCAACTCTCTCCATAGAAGAGCTTTTCACGTTTTTGTTCAATTTCAAACATAACTTGGTCTATTCGCGTCTTTACCTTACGAAACGTTGCACGAAGGCTCAAATAGCAAGTTTGACTTTTAAAAGCACTAAATAGAGTACAACGGTCCAGATTGACGCTTTGGAATTGCTCAACTCTCTCCATAGAGGAGCATTTCACGTTTTCGTGCAATTTGAGACATAACGTGGTCTATTCGCGTCTTTACCTTACGAAACGTGGCACGAACGCTCAACTAGCAAGTTATACTTTTAAGAGCACTAAATAGAGTACAACGGTCCACATTGATGCTTTGGAATTGCTCAACTCTCTCCATAGAGGAGCATTTCACGTTTTCGTGCAATTTGAGACATAACGTGGTCTATTCGCATCTTTTACTTACGTAACGTTGCACGAAGGCTAAACTGGCATGTTAAACTTCTAAGAACACTAAATAGAGTACAACGGTCCACATTAATGATTTGGAATTGCTCAACTCTCTCCATAGAGGAGTTTTTCACGTTTTTGTGCAATTTGAGACATAACTTGGTCTATTCCCTTCTTTACCTTACAAAACGTGGCACGTAGGCTCAACTAGCAATTTAGATTTTTAAGAGCACTAAATAGAGTGAAACAGTCCACACTGATGCTTTGGAATTGCTCAACTGCTCCATATAGGAGCTTTTTACCTTTTTGTGCAATTTTAAACATAACTTGGTCTATTCGCGTCTTTACCTTAGGAAACGCGGCACGAAGGCTCAACTAGAGATTTAGACTTTTAAGAGCACTAAATAGAGTACAACGGTCAACATTGATGCTTTGGAATTGCTCAACTCTCTCCATAGAAGAGCTTTTCACGTTTTTGTTCAATTTCAAACATAACTTGGTCTATTCGCGTCTTTACCTTACGAAACGTTGCACGAAGGCTCAAATAGCAAGTTTGACTTTTAAAAGCACTAAATAGAGTACAACGGTCCAGATTGACGCTTTGGAATTGCTCAACTCTCTCCATAGAGGAGCTTTTCACGTTTTTGTTTAATTTGAGACATAACTTGGTCTATTCGCGTCTTTACCTTACGAAACGTGGCACGAAGACTCAACTAGCAAGTTTGATTTTTAAGAGCACTAAATAGAGTACAACGGCGCACATTGATGCTTTGGAATTGCTCAACTCTCTCCATAGAAGAGTTTTTCACGTTTTTGTGCAATTTCAAACATAACTTGGTCGATTCGCATCTTTTACTTACGTAATGTTGCACGAAGGCTAAACTGGCAAGTTAAACTTCTAAGAACACTAAATAGAGTATAACGTTCCACATTAATGATTCGGAATTGCTCAACTCTCTCCATAGAGGAGCTTTTCACGTTTTTGTACAATTTGAGACATAAGTTGGTCTATTCCCGTCTTTACCTTAAGAAACGTGGCCCGAAGGCTCAACTAGCAATTTAGACTTTTAAGAGCACTAAATAGAGTACAACGGTCCACACCGATGCTTTGGAATTGCTCAACTCTCTCCATAGAGGAGCTTTTTAACATTTTTTGCAATTTCAAACATAACTTGGTCTATTCGCGTCTTTACCTTAGGAAACGTGGCACGAAGGCTCAACTAGCAATTTAGACTTTTAAGAGCACTAAATAGAGTACAACGGTCAACATTGATGCTTTGGAATTGCTGAACTCTCTCCATAGAAGAGCTTTTCACGTTTTTGTGCAATTTCAAACATAAATTGGTCTATTCACAAATTTACCTTACGAAACATGGCACAAGGGCTCAACTAGCAAGTTAGACTTTTAGGAGCACTAAATAGAGTACAACGGTCCACATTGATGCTTTGGAATTGCTCAACTCTCTCCATAGACGAGCTTTTCACATTTTTCCGCAATTTGAGACATAACTTTGTCTATTTCCGTCTTTACCTTACGAAACGTGGCACAAAGGCTCAACTAGCAATTTAGACTTTTAAGAGCACTAAATAGAGTACAACGGTCGACACTGATGCTTTGGAATTGCTCAACTCTCTCCATAGAGAAGCTTTTTACCTTTTTGTGCAATTTCAAACAGAACTTGGTCTATTCGCGTCTTTTACTTACGTAACGTTGCACGAAGGCTAAACTGGCAAGTTAAACTTTTAAGAACACTAAATAGAGTACAACGGTCCACATTAATCATTTGGAATTGCTCAACTCTCTCCATAGAGGAGCTTTTCACGTTTTTGTGTAATTTGAGACATAACTTGGTCTATTCCCGTCTTTACCTTACGAAACGTGGCACGAATGCTCAACTAGCAATTTAGACTTTTAAGAGGACTAAATAGAGTACAATGGTCCACACTGATGCTTCGGAATTGCTCAACTCTCTCCATAGAGAAGCTTTTTACCTTTTTGTGCAATTCAAACATAACTTGGTCTATTCACGTCTTTACCTTACGAAATGTCGCACGAAGGCTCAAATAGCAAGTTTGACTTTTAAGAGCACTAAATAGAGTACAACGGTCCACATTGACGCTTTGGAATTGCTCAACTCTCTCCATAGAGGAGCTTTTCACGTTTTCGTTTAATTCGAGACATAACTTGGTCTATTCGCGTCTTTACCTTACGAAACGTGGCACGAAGACTCGACTAGCAAGTTTGACTTTCAAGAGCACTAAATAGAGTACAATGCCGCACATTGATGCTGTGGAATTGCTAAACTCTCTCCATAGAAGAGCTTTTCACGTTTTTGTGCAATTTAAAACATAACTTGGTCTATTCGCATCTTTTACTAATCTAACGTTGCACGAAGGCTAAACTGGCAAGTTAAACTTCTAAGAACACTAAATAGGGTATAACGGTCCACATTAATGATTTGGAATTGCTCAACTCTCTCCATAGAGGAGCTTTTCCCCTATTTGTACAATTTGAGACATAACTTGGTCTATTCCCGTCTTTACCTTAAGAAACATGGCACGAAGGCTCAAATAGCAATTTAGACTTTTAAGAGGACTAAATAGAGTACAAGGGTCCACACTGATGCTTTGGAATTGCTCAACTCTCTCGATAGAGGAGCTTTTTACCATTTTGTGCAATTTCAAACATAACTTGGTGTATTCGCGTCTTTACCTTAGGAAACGTGGCACGAAGGCTGAGCTAGCAATTTAGACTTGTAAGAGCACTAAATAGAGTACAACGGTCAACATTGATGCTTTGGATTTGCTCAACTCTCCCCATAGAAGAGCTTTTCACGTTTTTGTGCATTTTCAAACATAACTTGGTCTATTCGCGTCTTTACCTTAAGAAACGTTGCACGAAGGCTCAAATAGCAAGTTTGACTTTTAAGAGCACTAAATAGAGTACAACGGTCTACATTAATGCTTTGGAGTTGCACAACCCTCTCCATAGAGGAGCTTTTCACGTTTTTGTGCAATTTCAAACATAAATTGGTCTATTCCCATCTTTACCTTACGAAACGTGGCACGAAGGCTCAACTAGCAATTTAGACTTTCAAGAGCACTAAATAGAGTACAACGGTCCACAATGATGCTTTGGAGTTGCTCAACTCTCTCCATAGAGGAGCTTTTTACCTTTTTTTACAATTTCAAACATAACTTGGTCTATTCGCGTCTTTTACTTACGTAACGTTGCACGAAGGCTAAACTGGCAAGTTAAACTTCTAAGAACACTAAATAGAGTACAACGGTCCACATTAATGATTTGGAATTGCTCAACTCTCTCCATAGAGGAGCTCTTCACGTTTTTGTACAATTTGAGACATAACTTGGTCTATTCCCGTCTTTACCTTACGAAACGTGGCACGAAGGCTCAACTAGCAATTTAGACTTTCAAGAGGACTAAATAGAGTACAACGGTCCACACTTATGCTTTGGAATTGCTCGACTCTCTCCATAGAGGAGCTTTTCACATTTTTGTGCAATTTCAAACATAACTTGGTCTATTCGCATCTTTTACTTACGTAACGTTGCACGAAGGCTAAACTGGCAAGTTAAACTTCTAAGAACACTAAATAGGGTATAACGGTCCACATTAATGATTTGGAATTGCTCAACTCTCTCCATAGAGGAGCTTTTCCCCTATTTGTACAATTTGAGACATAATTTGGTCTATTCCCGTCTTTACCTTAAGAAACATGGCACGAAGGCTCAAATAGCAATTTAGACTTTTAAGAGGACTAAATAGAGTACAAGGGTCCACACTGATGCTTTGGAATTGCTCAACTCTCTCGATAGAGGAGCTTTTTACCATTTTGTGCAATTTCAAACATAACTTGGTGTATTCGCGTCTTTACCTTAGGAAACGTGGCACGAAGGCTGAGCTAGCAATTTAGACTTGTAAGAGCACTAAATAGAGTACAACGGTCAACATTGATGCTTTGGATTTGCTCAACTCTCCCCATAGAAGAGCTTTTCACGTTTTTGTGCATTTTCAAACATAACTTGGTCTATTCGCGTCTTTACCTTAAGAAACGTTGCACGAAGGCTCAAATAGCAAGTTTGACTTTTAAGAGCACTAAATAGAGTACAACGGTCTACATTAATGCTTTGGAGTTGCACAACCCTCTCCATAGAGGAGCTTTTCACGTTTTTGTGCAATTTCAAACATAAATTGGTCTATTCCCATCTTTACCTTACGAAACGTGGCACGAAGGCTCAACTAGCAATTTAGACTTTCAAGAGCACTAAATAGAGTACAACGGTCCACAATGATGCTTTGGAGTTGCTCAACTCTCTCCATAGAGGAGCTTTTTACCTTTTTTTACAATTTCAAACATAACTTGGTCTATTCGCGTCTTTTACTTACGTAACGTTGCACGAAGGCTAAACTGGCAAGTTAAACTTCTAAGAACACTAAATAGAGTACAACGGTCCACATTAATGATTTGGAATTGCTCAACTCTCTCCATAGAGGAGCTCTTCACGTTTTTGTACAATTTGAGACATAACTTGGTCTATTCCCGTCTTTACCTTACGAAACGTGGCACGAAGGCTCAACTAGCAATTTAGACTTTCAAGAGGACTAAATAGAGTACAACGGTCCACACTTATGCTTTGGAATTGCTCGACTCTCTCCATAGAGGAGCTTTTCACATTTTTGTGCAATTTCAAACATAACTTGGTCTATTCGCATCTTTAACTTACGTAACGTTGCGCGAAGGCTAAACTAGCAAGTTAGACTTCTGAGAACACTAAATAGAGTACAACGGTCCACATTGATGCTTTCGAATTGCTCAACTCTCTCCATAGAAGTGCTTTTCACGTTTTTGTGCAATTTCAAACATAACTTGGTCTATCCACATCTTTACCTTACGAAACGTTGCACGAATGCTCAACTAGCAATTTAGACTCTTAAGAGCACTAAATAGAGTACAACGGTCCACATTGAAGCTTTGGAATTGCTCAACTCTCTCCATAGAGGAGCTTTTCATGTTTTTGTGCAATTTCAAACATAACTTGGTCCATTCGCATCTTTACCTTACGAAACGTTGCACGAAGCCTCAACTAGCAAGTAAGACTTTTAAGAGAACTAAATAGAGTACAACGGTACACATTGATGCTTTGGAATTGCTCGACTCTCTCCATAGAGGGGCTTTTCACATTTTTGTTCAATTTCAAACATAACTTGGTCTATTCGCGTCTTTAACTTACGTAACATTGCACAAAGGCTAAACTAGCAAGTTGGACTTCTAAGTACACTAAATAGAGTACAGCGGTCCACTTTGATGATTTGGAATTGGTCAACTCTCTCCATAGATGAGCTTTTCACATTTTTGTGCAATTTCAAACATAACTTGGGCTATTCGCATCTTTAACTTACGTAACGTTGCGCGAAGGCTAAACTAGCAAGTTAGACTTCTAAGCAAACTAAATAGAGTACAACGGTCCACATTGATGCTATGGAATTGCTCAACTCTCTCCATAGAAGAGCATTTCACGTTTTTGTGCAATTTGAAATATAACTTGGTCCATTCGCGTATTTACCTTACGAAACGTTGCACGAAGGCTAAATTAGCAAGTTGGACATCTAAGAACAATAAATAGAGTACAACGGTCCACATTGATGCTTTGGAATTGCTCAACTCTCTCCATAGAGGAGCTTTTCACATTTTTGTGCAATTTGAGACATAACTTGGTCTATTCCCGTCTTTACCTTACGAAACGTGGCACGAAGGCTCAACTAGCAATTTAGACTTTCAAGAGCACTAAATAGAGGACAACGGTCCACACTGATGCTTTGGAATTGCTCAACTCTCTCCATAGAGGAGCTTTTCACCTTTTTTTGCAATTTCAAACATAACTTGGTCTATTCGCGTCTTTTACTTACGTATCGTTGCACGAAGGCTAAACTGGCATGTTAAACTTCTAAGAACACTAAATAGAGTACAACGGTCCACATTATCGATTTGGAATTGCTCAACTCTCTCCATAGAGGAGCTTTTCACGTTTTTGTGCAATTTGAGACATAACTTGGTCTATTCCCGTCTTTACCTTACGAAACGTGGCACGAAGGCTCAACTAGCAATTTAGACTTTCAAGAGGACTAAATAGAGTACAACGGTCCACAATGATGCTTTGGAATTGCTCGACTCTCTCCATAGAGGAGCTTTTCACATTTTTGTGCAATTTCAAACATAACTTGGTCTATTCGCATCTTTAACTTACGTAACGTTGCGCGAAGGCTAAACTAGCAAGTTAGACTTCTGAGAACACTAAATAAAGTACAACGGTCCACATTGATGCTTTGGAATTGTTCAACTCTCTCCATAGAAGAGCTTTTCACGATTTTGTGTAATTTCAAACATAACTTGGTCTATCCGCATCTTTACCTTACGAAACGTTGCACGAATGCTCAATTAGCAATTTAGACTCTTGAGAGCACTAAATAGAGTACAACAGTCCACATTGAAGCTTTGGAATTGCTCAACTCTCTCCATAGAGGAGCTTTTCATGTTTTTGTGAAATTTCAAACATAACTTGGTCCATTCGCATCTTTACCTTACGAAACGTTGCACGAAGCCTCAACTAGCAAGTAAGACTTTTAAGAGCACTAAATAGAGTACAACGGTCCACATTGATGCTTTGGAATTGCTCGACTCTCTCCATAGAGGGGCTTCTCACATTTTTGTGCAATTTCAAACATAACTTGGTCTTTTCGCGTCTTTAACTTACGTAACATTGCACAAAGGCTAAACTAGCAAGTTGGACTTCTAAGTACACTAAATGGAGCACAGCGGTCCACTTTGATGATTTGGAATTGGTCAACTCTCTCCATAGAGGAGTTTTTCACATTTTTGTGCAATTTCAAACATAACTTGGTCTATTCGCATCTTTAACTTACGTAACGTTGCGCAAAGGCTAAACTGGCAAGTTTGACTTCTAAGCACACTAAATAGAGTCAACGGTCCACATTGATCCTATGGAATTGCTCAACTCTCTCCATAGAAGAGCATTTCATGTTTTTGTGCAATTTCAAATATAACTTGGTCTATTCGCGTATTTACCTTACGAAACGTTGCACGAAGGCTAAATTAACAAGTTGGACTTCTAAGAACAATAAATAGAGTACAACGGTCCACATTGATGCTTTGGAATTGCTCAACTCTCTCCATAGAGGGGCTTTTTACGTTTTTGTGCAATTTGAGACATAACTTGGTCTATTCCCGTCTTTACCTTACGAAACGTGGCACGAAGGCTCAACTAGCAATTTAGACTTTCAAGAGGACTAAATAGAGTACAACGGTCCACAATGATGCTTTGGAATTGCTCGACTCTCTCCATAGAGGAGCTTTTCACATTTTTGTGCAATTTCAAACATAACTTGGTCTATTCGCATCTTTTACTTACGTAACGTTGCGCGAAGGCTAAACTAGCAAGTTAGACTTCTGAGAACACTAAATAGAGTACAACGGTCCACATTGATGCTTTGGAATTGCTCAACTCTCTCCATAGAAGAGCTTTTCATGATTTTGTGTAATTTCAAACATAACTTGGTCTATCCGCATCTTTACCTTACGAAACATTGCACGAATGCTCAACTAGCAATTTAGACTCTTGAGAGCACTAAATAGAGTACAACAGTCCACATTGAAGCTTTGGAATTGCTCAAATCTCTCCATAGAGGAGCTTTTCATGTTTTTGTGCAATTTTAAACATAACTTGGTCCATTCACATCTTTACCTTACGAAACGTTGCACGAAGCCTCAACTAGCAAGTAAGACTTTTAAGAGCACTAAATAGAGTACAACGGTCCACATTGATGCTTTGGAATTGCTCGACTCTCTCCATGGAGGGGCTTTTCACATTTTTGTGCAATTTCAAACATAACTTGGTCTTTTCGCGTCTTTAACTTACGTAACATTGCACAAAGGCTAAACTAGCAAGTTGGACTTCTAAGTACACTAAATGGAGCACAGCGGTCCACTTTGATGATTTGGAATTGGTCAACTCTCTCCATAGAGGAGCTTTTCACATTTTTGTGCTATTTCAAACATAACTTGGTCTATTCGCATCTTTAACATACGTAACGCTGCGCGAAGGCTAAACTGTCAAGTTAGACTTCTAAGCACACAAAATAGAGTACAACGGTCCACATTGATCCTATGGAATTGCTCAACTCTCTCCATAGAAGAGCATTTCATGTTTTTGTGCAATTTCAAATATAACTTGGTCTATTCGCGTATTTACCTTACGAAACGTTGCACGAAGGCTAAATTAGCAAGTTGGACTTCTAAGAACAATAAATAGAGTACAACGGTCCACATTGATGCTTTGGAATTGCTTAACTCTCTCCATAGAGGAGCTTTTCACATTTTTGTGCAATTTGAGACATAGCTTGGTCTATTTCCGTCTTTACCTTACGAAACGTGGCACGAAGGCTGAACTAGCAATTTAGACTTTCAAGAGGACTAAATAGAGTACAACGGTCCACACTGATGCTTTGGAATTGCTCAACTCTCTCCATAGAGGAGCTTTTCATGTTTTTGTGCAATTTCAAACATAACTTGGTCCATTTCGCATCTTTACCTTACGAAACGTTGCACGAAGCCTCAACTAGCAAGTAAGACTTTTAAGAGCACTAAGTAGAGTACAACGGACCACATTGATGCTTTGGAATTGCTCGACTCTCTCCATAGAGGGGCTTTTGACATTTTTGTGCAATTTCAAACATAACTTGGTCCTTTCGCGTCTTTAACTTTCGTAACATTGCACAAAGGCTAAACTAGCAAGTTGGACTTCTAAGTACACTAAATAGAGTACAGCGGTCCACTTTGATGATTCGGAATTGGTCAACTCTCTGCATAGAGGAGCTCTTCACATTTTTGTGCAATTTCAAACATACCTTGGTCTATTCGCATCTTTAACTTACGTAACGTTGCGCGAAGGCTAAACCGGCAAGTTAGACTTCTAAGCACACTAAATAGAGTACAACGGTCCACATTGATCCTATGGAATTGCTCAACTCTCTCCATAGAAGAGCATTTCACGTTTTTGTGCTATTTCAAATATAACTTCGTCTATTCGCGTATTTACCTTACGAAACGTTGCACGAAGGGTAAATTAGCAAGTTGGACTTCTAAGAACAATAAATAGAGTACAACGGTCCACATTGATGCTTTGGAATTGCTCAACTCTCTCCATAGAGGAGCTTTACACATTTTTGTGCAATTTGAGACATAACTTGGTCTATTCCCGTCTTTACCTTACGAAACGTGGCACGAAGGCTCAACTAGCAATTTAGACTTTCAAGAGGACTAAATAGAGTACAACGGTCCACACTGATGCATCGGAATTGCTCGACTCTCTCCATAGAGGAGGTTTTCACATTTTTGTGCAATTTCAAACATAACTTGGTCTATTCGCATCTTTAACTTACATAACGTTGCGCGAAGGCTAAACTAGCAAGTTAGACTTCTGAGAACACTAAATAGAGTACAACGGTCCACATTGATGCTTTGGAATTGCTCAACTCTCTCCATTTAAGAGCTTTTCACGTTTTTGTGCAATTTGAGACATAACTTGGTCTATTCCCGTCTTTACCTTACGAAACGTGGCACGAAGGCTCAACTAGCAATTTAGACTTTCAAGAGGACTAAATAGAGTACAACGGTCCACACTGATGCTTTGGAATTGCTCGACTCTCTCCATAGAGGAGCTTTTCACATTTTTGTGCAATTTCAAACATAACTTGGTCTATTCGCATCTTTAACTTACATAACGTTGCGCGAAGGCTAAACTAACAAGTTAGACTTCTGAGAACACTAAATAGAGTACAACGGTCCACATTGATGCTTTGGAATTGCTCAACTCTCTCCATAGAAGAGCTTTTCACGTTTTTGTGCAATTTCAAACATAACTTGGTCTATCCGCATCTTTACCTTACGAAACATTGCACGAATGCTCAATTAGCAATTTAGACTCTTGAGAGCACTAAATAGAGTCCAACGGTCCACATTGAAGCTTTGCAATTGCTCAACTCTCTCCATAGAGCAGCTTTTCATGTTTTTGTGCAATTTCAAACAAAACTTGGTCCATTCGCATCTTTACCTTACGAAACGTTGCACGAAGCCTCAACTAGCAAGTAAGACTTTTAAGAGCACTAAATAGAGTACAACGGTCCACATTGATGCTTTGGAATTGCTCGACTCTCTCCATAGAGGGGCTTTTCACATTTTTGTGCAATTTCAAACATAACTTGGTCTATTCGCGTCTTTAACTTACGTAACATTGCACAAAGGCTAAACTAGCAAGTTGGACTTCTAAGTACACTAAATAGAGTACAACGGTCCACTTTGATGATTTGGAATTGGTCAACTCTCTCCATAGAGGAGCTTTTCACATTTTTGTGCAATTTCAAACATAACTTGGTCAATTCGCATCTTTAACTTACGTAACGTTGCGCGAAGGCTAAACTAGCAAGTTAGACTTCTAAGCACACTAAATAGAGTACAACGGTCCACATTGATGCTATGGAATTGCTCAACTCTCTCCATAGAAGAGCATTTCACGTTTTTGTGCAATTTGAAATATAACTTGGTCTATTCGCGTATTTACCCTACGAAACGTTGCACGAAGGCTAAATTAGCAAGTTGGACTTCTAAGAACACTAAATAGAGTACAACGGTCCACGTTGATGCTTTGGATTAGCTGAACTCTCTCCATAGATAACCTTTTCATGTTTTTGTGCAATTTCAAACATAACTTGGTATATTCGCATCTTTTACTTACGAAACGTTGCACGATGGGTCAACTAGCAAGTAAGACTTTTAAGAGCACTAAATAGAGTACAACGGCCAACATTGATGCTTTGGAATTGCTCAACTCTCTCCATAGAGGAGCTTTTTACCTTTTTGTGCAATTTCAAACATAACATGGTCTATTTGCATCTTTTACTTATGTAACGTTGCACGAAGGCTAAACTGGCAAGTTAAACTTCTAAGAACACTAAATAGAGTACAACGGTCCACATTGGCACTTTGGAATTGCTCAACTCTCTCCATAGAGGAGCTTTTCACGTTTTTGTGCAATTTCAAACATAACTTGGTCTATTCACGTCTTTACCATAGGAAACGTGGCACGAAGGCTCAACTAGCAATTTAGACTTTTAAGAGCAGTAAATAGAGTACAACGGTAAACATTGATGCTTTGGAATTGCTCAACTCTCCCCATAGAGGAGCTTTTCACGTTTTTGTCCAATTTCAAACATAACTTGGTCTATTCACGTCTTTACCTTACGAAACGTGGCACGAAGGCTCAAGTAGTAAGTTAGACTTTTAAGAGCACTAAATAGAGTACAACGGTCCACATTGGCACTTTGGAATTGCTCAACTCTCTCCATAGAGGAGCTTTTCACGTTTTTGTGTAATTTCAAACATAACTTGGTCTGTTCACATCTTTAACTTGCAACGTTGCACGAAGGCTAAACTAGCAAGTTAGACTTCTAAGACCACTAAATAGAGTACAACGGTCCACATTGATGCTTTGGAATTGCCCAACTCTCTCCATAGAAGAGCTTTTCACGTTTTTGTGCAATTTCAAACAAAAATTGGTCTATTCGTAAATTTACCGTACGAAAAGTGGCACAAAAGCTCAACTAACAAGTTAGACTTTTAAGAGCACTAAATAGAGCACAACGGTCCACATTGACACTTTGGAATTGCTCACCTCTCTCCATGGAGGAGCTTTTCACATTTTTGTGCAATTTGAGACATAACTTGGTCTATTCCCGTCTTTACCTTACGAAACGTGGCACGAAGGCTACACTGGCAATTTAGACTTTTAAGAGCACTAAATAGAGTACAACGGTCCACACTGATGCTTTGGAATTGCTCAACTCTCTCCATAGAGGAGCTTTTTACCTTTTTGTGCAATTACAAACATAACTTGTTCTATTCGCGTCTTTTACTTACGTAACGTTGCACGAAGGCTAAACTGGCAAGTTAAACTTCTAAGAACACTAAATAGAGTACAACGGTCCACATTAATGATTTGGAATTGCTTAACTCTCTACATAAAGGAGCTTTTCACGTTTTTGTGCAATTTGAGACATAACTTGGTCTATTCCCGTCTTTACCTTACGAAACGTGGCACGAAGGCTCAACTAGCAATTTAGACTTTTAAGAGGACTAAATAGAGTGCAACGGTCCACACTGATGCTTTGGAATTGCTCAACTCTCTCCATAGAGGAGCTTTTTACCTTTTTGTGCAATTTCAAACATAACTTGGTCTATCCGCATCTTTACCTTACGAAACATTGCACGAATGCTCAATTAGCAATTTAGACTCTTGAGAGCACTAAATAGAGTCCAACGGACTACACTGATGCTTTGGAATTGCTCAACTCTCTCCATAGAGGAGCTTTTCATGTTTTTGTGCAATTTCAAACATAACTAGGCCTATTTGCATCTTTACCTTACGAAACGTGGCACGAAGGCTCAACTAGCAAGTTAGACTTGTAAGAGCACTAAATAGAGTACAACGGTCAACATTGACACTTTGGAATTGCTCAACTCTCTCCATAGAGGAGCTTGTCACGTTTTTGCGCAATTTCAAACATAACTTGGTCTATTGGCATCTTTACCTTACGAAACGTGGCACGAAGGCTCAACTAGCAAGTTAGACTTTTAAGAGCACTCAATAGAGCTCAACGGTCCACATTGATGCTCCGAAATTGCTCAACTCTCTCCATAGAGGAGCTTTTCACATTTTTGTGCAATTTCAAACATAACTTGGTCAATTCGCATCTTTAACTTACGTAACGTTGCGCGAAGGCTAAACTAGCAAGTTAGACTTCTAAGCACACTAAATAGAGTACAACGGTCCACATTGATGCTATGGAATTGCTCAACTCTCTCCATAGAAGAGCATTTCACGTTTTTGTGCAATTTGAAATATAACTTGGTCTATTCGCGTATTTACCCTACGAAACGTTGCACGAAGGCTAAATTAGCAAGTTGGACTTCTAAGAACACTAAATAGAGTACAACGGTCCACGTTGATGCTTTGGATTAGCTGAACTCTCTCCATAGATAACCTTTTCATGTTTTTGTGCAATTTCAAACATAACTTGGTATATTCGCATCTTTTACTTACGAAACGTTGCACGATGGGTCAACTAGCAAGTAAGACTTTTAAGAGCACTAAATAGAGTACAACGGCCAACATTGATGCTTTGGAATTGCTCAACTCTCTCCATAGAGGAGCTTTTTTCCTTTTTGTGCAATTTCAAACATAACATGGTCTATTTGCATCTTTTACTTATGTAACGTTGCACGAAGGCTAAACTGGCAAGTTAAACTTCTAAGAACACTAAATAGAGTACAACGGTCCACATTGGCACTTTGGAATTGCTCAACTCTCTCCATAGAGGAGCTTTTCACGTTTTTGTGCAATTTCAAACATAACTTGGTCTATTCACGTCTTTACCATAGGAAACGTGGCACGAAGGCTCAACTAGCAATTTAGACTTTTAAGAGCAGTAAATAGAGTACAACGGTAAACATTGATGCTTTGGAATTGCTCAACTCTCCCCATAGAGGAGCTTTTCACGTTTTTGTCCAATTTCAAACATAACTTGGTCTATTCACGTCTTTACCTTACGAAACGTGGCACGAAGGCTCAACTAGTAAGTTAGACTTTTAAGAGCACTAAATAGAGTACAACGGTCCACATTGGCACTTTGGAATTGCTCAACTCTCTCCATAGAGGAGCTTTTCACGTTTTTGTGTAATTTCAAACATAACTTGGTCTGTTCACATCTTTAACTTGCAACGTTGCACGAAGGCTAAACTAGCAAGTTAGACTTCTAAGACCACTAAATAGAGTACAACGGTCCACATTGATGCTTTGGAATTGCCCAACTCTCTCCATAGAAGAGCTTCTCACGTTTTTGTGCAATTTCAAACAAAAATTGGTCTATTCGTAAATTTACCGTACGAAAAGTGGCACAAAAGCTCAACTAACAAGTTAGACTTTTAAGAGCACTAAATAGAGTACAACGGTCCACACTGATGCTTTGGAATTGCTCAACTCTCTCCATAGAGGAGCTTTTTACCTTTTTGTGCAATTACAAACATAACTTGTTCTATTCGCGTCTTTTACTTACGTAACGTTGAACGAAGGCTAAACTGGCAAGTTAAACTTCTAAGAACACTAAATAGAGTACAACGGTCCACATTAATGATTTGGAATTGCTCAACTCTCTACATAAAGGAGCTTTTCACGTTTTTGTGCAATTTGAGACATAACTTGGTCTATTCCCGTCTTTACCTTACGAAACGTGGCACGAAGGCTCAACTAGCAATTTAGACTTTTAAGAGGACTAAATAGAGTGCAACGGTCCACACTGATGCTTTGGAATTGCTCAACTCTCTCCATAGAGGAGCTTTTTACCTTTTTGTGCAATTTCAAACATAACTTGGTCTATTCTTGTCTTTACCTTAAGTAACGTGGCATGAAGGCTCAACTTGCAATTGAGACTTTTAAGAGCACTAAATAGATTACAACGGACTACACTGATGCTTTGGAATTGCTCAACTCTCTCCATAGAGGAGCTTTTCATGTTTTTGTGCAATTTCAAACATAACTAGGCCTATTTGCATCTTTACCTTACGAAACGTGGCACGAAGGCTCAACTAGCAAGTTAGACTTGTAAGAGCACTAAATAGAGTACAACGGTCAACATTGACACTTTGGAATTGCTCAACTCTCTCCATAGAGGAGCTTGTCACGTTTTTGCGCAATTTCAAACATAACTTGGTCTATATGCATCTTTAACTTGCGTAACGTTGCACGAAGACTAAACTAGCAAGTTAGACTTCTAAGACCACTAAATAGAGTACAACAGTCCACATTGATGCTTTGGAATTGCTCAACTCTCTCCATAGAAGAGCTTTTCCCGTTTTTGTGCAATTTCAAACAGAAATTGGTCTATTCGCATCTTTACCTTACGAAACGTGGCACGAAGACTCAACTAGCAAGTTTGACTTTTAAGAGCACTAAATAGAGTACAACGGCACACATTGATGCTTTGGAATTGCTCAACTCTCTCCATAGAAGAGCTTTTCACGTTTTTGTGCAATTTCGAACATAACTTGGTCTATTCGCATCTTTTACTTACGTAACGTTGCACGAAGGCTCAACTAGCAATTTAGACTTTTCAGAGCACTAAATAGAGTACAACGGTCAACATTGATGCTTTGGAATTGCTCAACTCTCTCCATAGAGGAGCTTTTCACGTTTTTGTGCAATTTCAAACATAAATTGGTCTATTCGCATCTTTATCTTACGAAACGTGGCACGAAGACTCAACTAGCAAGTTTGACTTTTAAGAGCACTAAATAGAGTACAACGGCGCACATTGATGCTTTGGAATTGCTCAACTCTCTCCATAGAAGAGCTTTTCACGTTTTTGTGCAATTTCAAACATAACTTGGTCTATTCGCATCTTTACCTTACGAAACGTGGCACGAAGACTCAACTAGCAAGTTTGACTTTTAAGAGCACTATATAGAGTACAACGGCGCACATTGATGCTTTGGAATTGCTCAACTCTCTCCATAGAAGAGCTTTTCACGTTTTTGTGCAATTTCAAACATAACTTGGTCTATTCGCATCTTTTACTTACGTAACGTTGCACAAAGGCTCAACTAGCAATTTAGACTTTTCAGAGCACTAAATAGAGTACAACGGTCAACATTGATGCTTTGGAATTGCTCAACTCTCTCCATAGAGGAGCTTTTCACGTTTTTGTGCAATTTCAAACATAACTTGGTGTATTCGCGTCTTTACCTTACCAGGCGTTGCACGAAGGCTCAAATAGCAAGTTAGACTTTTAAGAGCACTAAATAGAGTACAACGGTCCACATTGACACTTTGGAAATGCTCAATTCTCTCCATAGAGGAGCTTTTCACGTTTTTGTGTAATTTCAAACATAATTTGGTCTATTCGCATCTTTAACTTACGTAAAGTTGCACGAACGCTAAACTAGCAAGTTAGGATACTAAGAACACTAAATAGAGTACAACGGTCCACATTGATGCTTTGGAATTGCTCAACTCTCTCCATAGAAGAGCTTTTCAGGTTTTTGTGCAATTTCAAACATAAATTGGTCTATTCGCATATTTACCTTATGAAAGGTGGCACAAAGGCTCAACTAGTAAGTTAGACTTTTAGGAGCACTAAATAAAGTACAACGGTCCACATTGATGCTTTGGAATTGCTCAACTCTCTCCATTGAGGAGCTTTTCACGTTTTTGTGCAATTTGAGACATAACATGGTCTATTCCCGTCTTTACTTTACGAAACGTGGCACGAAGGCTGAACAAGCAATTTACACTTTTAGGAGCACTAAATAGAGTACAACGGTCAAAATTGATGCTTTGGAATTGCTCAACTCTCCCCATAGAGGAGCATTTCACATTTTTGTTTAATTTCAAACATAACTTGGTCTATTCGCATCTTTACCTTATGAAACGTTGCACGAAGGCTCAACTAGCAAGTTAGACTTTTAAGAGCACTAAATAGAGTACAACGGTCCACATTGATGCTTTGGAATTGCTCAACTCTCTCCATTGAGGAAGTTTTCACATTTTCGTGCAATTTGAGACATAACTTGGTCTATTCGCATCTTTACCTTACGAAACGTGGCACGAAGACTGAACTAGCAAGTTTGACTTTTAAGAGCACTAATAGAGTACAATGGCGCACATTGACGCTTTGGAATTGCTCAACTCTCTCCATAGAAGAGCTTTTCACGTTTTTGTGCAATTTCAAACATAACTTGGTCTATTCGCATCTTTTACTTACGTAACGTTGCACGAAGGCTCAACTAGAATTTAGACTTTTCAGAGCACTAAATAGAGCACAACGGTCAACATTGATGCTTTGGAATTGCTCAACTCTCTCCATAGAGCAGCTTTTCACGTTTTGTGCAATTTCAAACATAACTTGGTGTATTCGCGTCTTTACCTTACGAGGGGTTGCACGAAGGCTCAAATAGCAAGTTAGACTTTTAAGGGCACTAAATAGAGTACAGCGGTCCACATTGACACTTTGGAAATGCTCAACTCTCTCCATAGAGGAGCTTTTCACGTTTTTGTGCAATTTCGAACATAACTTGGTCTATTCGTATCTTTAACTTACGTAACGTTGCACGAAGGCTAAACTAGCAAGTTAGACTTCTAAGAACACTAAATAGAGTACAACGGTCCACATTGATGCTTTGGAATTGCTCAACTCTCTCCAAAGAAGTGCTTTTCACGTTTTTGTGCAATTTCAAACATAAATTGGTCTATTCGCATATTTACCTTACGAAAAGTGGCACAAAGGCTCAACTAGCAAGTTAGACTTTTGAGAGCACTAAATAGAGTACAACGGTCCACATTGATGCTTTGGAATTGCTCAACTCTCTCCATAAAGGAGCTTTTCACATTTTTCTGCAATTTGAGACATAACTTGGTCTATTCGCGTCTTCACCTTACGAAACGTGGCACGAAGACTCAACTAGCAAGTTTGACTTTTAAGAGAACTAAATAGAGTACAACGGCGCACATTGATGCTTTGGAATTGTTCAACTCTCTCCATAGGAGAGCTTTTCACGTTTTTCTGCAATTTCAAACATAACTCGGTCTATTCGCATCTTTTACTTACGTAACGTTGCACGAAGGCTAAACTGGCAAGTGAAACTTCTAGGAACACTAAATAGAGTACAACGGTCCACATTAATGATTTCGAATTGCTCAACTGTCTCCATAGAAGAGCTTTTCACGTTTTTGTGCAATTTGAGACATAACTTGGTCTATTCCCGTCTTTACTTTACGAAACGTGGCACGAAGGCTGAACTAGCAATTTACACTTTTAGGAGCACTAAATAGAGTACAACGGTCAAAATTGATGCTTTGGAATTGCTCAACTCTCCCCATAGAGGAGCATTTCACATTTTTGTTTAATTTCAAACATAACTTGGTCTATTCGCATCTTTACCTTATGAAACGTTGCACGAAGGCTCAACTAGCAAGTTAGACTTTTAAGAGCACTAAATAGAGTACAACGGTCCACATTGATGCTTTGGAATTGCTCAACTCTCTCCATTGAGGAGTTTTTCACATTTTCGTGCAATTTGAGACATAACTTGGTCTATTCGCATCTTTACCTTACGAAACGTGGCACGAAGACTGAACTAGCAAGTTTGACTTTTAAGAGCACGAATAGAGTACAATGGCGCACATTGACGCTTTGGAATTGCTCAACTCTCTCCATAGAAGAGCTTTTCACGTTTTTGTGCAATTTCAAACATAACTTGGTCTATTCGCATCTTTTACTTACGTAACGTTGCACGAAGGCTCAACTAGCAATTTAGACTTTTCAGAGCACTAAATAGAGTACAACGGTCAACATTGATGCTTTGGAATTGCTCAACTCTCTCCATAGAGCACCTTTTCACGTTTTTGTGCAATTTCAAACATAACTTGGTGTATTCGCGTCTTTACCTTACGAGGGGTTGCACGAAGGCTCAAATAGCAAGTTAGACTTTTAAGGGCACTAAATAGAGTACAACGGTCCACATTGACACTTTGGAAATGCTCAACTCTCTCCATAGAGGAGCTTTTCACGTTTTTGTGCAATTTCGAACATAACTTGGTCTATTCGCATCTTTTACTTACGTAACGTTGCACGAAGGCTAAACTAGCAAGTTAGACTTCTAAGAACACTAAATAGAGTACAACGGTCCACATTGATGCTTTGGAATTGCTCAACTCTCTACATAGAAGTGCTTTTCACGTTTTTGTGCAATTTCAAACATAAATTGGTCTATTTGCATATTTACCTTAAGAAACGTGGCACGAAGGCTCAACTAGAAGTTAGACATTTAAGAGCACTAAATAGAGTACAACGGTCCGCATTGATGCTTTGGAATTGCTCAACTCTCTCCATGAGGAGTGATATTGTCACGCCCCTCTCTCCTAAGATACACCGGCAGGGGACACCCCATCCCCCGAACCAGATCCCAAATCTCTGCTAAACCCAACAGACATAATAATAATAATAATAATAACCACCATACTATCCACCAAGTACATCCACCTGTGTACATATACAACAGCGAAATAATAAAACATATCTACCCGATACCAAACCGTATAGTATATACAAATACAATACAAAAAGTTCCCACACCCACTAAGAGTCAGCCCAAGGCTACACACCAGCTCACGCATCCCGCTGCTGACCGCCATCACCTACATCCAACTCACCTGAAAGGGGATAAAGAAGAGGGGTGAGCCACAAAGCTCAGTAGGGCGTAGAGAGGAAACGCCAATATCCATAAATAATAATGATAAATCCAGAAATGAAATGCATAGTATGCAATACAGGAAATATACATCCATCAGTAAGTCAACCAAATAGCACAATAGCCGATAAGGCTAAGCAACACTGGAACCACCAACACTAGTCTCCAGAAATCCATACACCAATCCAATCAAGTGAAATGGTAGCCGATAAGGCTATCCAACACTGTAATCACCACATCAATCTCCAACAATCCATCACACCCCTGGACCCACCCTAATCCCCGTAGGGTGTCTCCCAATCCAGGTCCACACCGAAACTGGATGAGGATCGGGTATCCCGATAGCATAGCCTACACCAGAGGGCGTCCCCTGTGATGCACCCCATCTCAGACGGTCCACCGGTATATATCCGGTCTGTATATGTATATATATCATACATCAGAAATCCATATCTGATCATTTGGGCGCCTATATGGGCCCACAATCCACATCCACATCCACATCCATATCCACATCCACATCCAACACCTCCAATCACCTCACTCTCAGAAAACATACCAACAGTGATATATATAACAGGGAATATAAATCAACATGCAAAATAGGTCGTATTTCCACCCCCGGAAACCGACAAAACCATAATATCACCAGAGTCCGTAAACCGGAACTCTAAAGTCACATGCAAGAGTAAGGAAACCCCTACCTGGAAATCAGAGTGCTAAAACCAAGCCCGCGTCCCAGACAACCCCTAACTGCAAAAGTTAACCCGCTCCGAATCTCAACCGTGACCACCGTCTACACCGAAAAACACGATATATGTAAATACTGTAAAAATACGGTCGGTCAACTATAGTCAACGACCAAATAGTACTGGTCAAAGTCAACGTATAAATAGTAACCGAGTCAAAGTCAATAGTCAAATAGTAACCGGGTCAAATAGTACCGAACCGGGACAAATAGTACCCGACCGGGTCAAATCGGGTCAAATAGTACCCAGCCGAGTCAACTCGCCAGTCAACCAAGTCAACTCGCCGGTCAACCGAGTCAACTCGACCTGACTCGGTCAACTCGCCGGAAACCCATTTAACCCCATCGCCGGCGATCCGACCACCCAAACCTGTCAAATCTTATATCAAATTGAAGAACTCGATGAGATAAACTCATAGGTACCTGAAACACGTCAAACCGTTGCCGGAATCGGCCGGATCGACCAAAAGAAATCCGAGGAAATCGGAACTTCAAACTCCGATATCTCCCTAACCACAACTCCGATCGACGTGATTCAAGTTGGGTTATACTCGTCTCGTCAATACGCTTCTTTTGATACCGGTGGTGTCGCTCACCGTCGTCGGACTCGGAAAATGAATAGTAAAGAACAAATACACGCGAGAGGAAAGGAAGAACAGGAAAAAAACTGCGTAAGTTTTTTTCATTTTAATTTTTCTTTTATAATATCTTTGACTTACCAAAACACCCATCTGTCAAAAACGCCGCTAACTAAATTGTTATAATTAACTTCAAAAACTCATAACAAATCAAATTTAAATCCGATTTAAGTAATTCTTACTTTAAAAATTTTCCTTTAAAATTCCCCATTTATTAAAAATATTTTTATAATTTTATCACAATTTAATTTTTACTCGTTCAAATACCGGTTCACCAACACAGAGGTTCCCTCCACCTCAACCACCACGAGAAGATACTATGAATAGTGTAAAATTAGACCAGGATATTACATCCTTCCCCCCTTAAGAAAATTTCGTCCCCGAAATTAAATCATACGTAGGTAGTAAATAAATCTGGAAATCTCATCTGCATATCCGACTCCAACTCCCAAGTCGTCTCCTCCACTCCATAATGTTGCCATATCACCTTAACCAAGGGTATGGTCTTCGACCGTAGTCGCCTCTCCTGTCTATCCGTAATCCTAATAGGACGTGTCTCGAAAGTAGCGTCCTCACCAATCTCCAAGGTAGACCAATCTAATATATGAGAAGGGTCCCTATGGTACCTCCGTAACATAGACACATGAAATACCCCATGTACTCCTGACAATTGTGGGGGTAATGCTAATCGATAAGCTACCGTCCCCACTCTTTCCAAAATCTCAAATGGCCCTATAAATCTAGGGGATAACTTCCCCGCTCTCCCAAACCGCTGTACTCCTCTACGAGGACTAACCCTCAAGAAAACATGATCCCCCACCTGAAACTCTAGAGGTCTACGTCTCCTATCCGCGTAACTCTTCTGACGTGACTGAGCTGTCAAAGCCGCTGTCGAATCACTGTCACCACCTCAGTAGTCTGCTGCACCATCTCTGGACCCAATAATGGTATATCTCCAACCTCTGACCAACACAACGGTGATCTACAAGGTCTCCCATATAATGCCTCAAACGGTGCCATCTGAATACTACTCTGATAGCTATTGTTGTACACAAACTCCACTAAAGGAATATGAGTCTCCCAATCTCCTCAAAAGTCTATCGCACAAGCCCGAAGCATATCCTCTAGAATCTGAATAGTCCGCTCACTCTGTCCATCAGTCTGCGGATGAAAAGCTGTACCAAAGTTCAGTTTCGTCCCCAGAGTATCCTGAAAACTGCCCCAAAACCGTGAAGTAAATCTGGGATCCCGATCAGATACAATACTCAACGGTACCCCATGCAATTGGACTATCTCTCGTACATATAATCTCGTCAACGACTCAATCGAATCTATCTGACAAATAGGCATAAAATGAGCTGTCTTTGTCAACCGATCCACAACAACCCAAACCGCATCATGTCTCCGCGGAGTCATAGGTAAACCCATCACAAAATCCATAGTGATATGCTCCCACTTCCATTCAGGTAATGGAAGCGGTTGCAATAATCCAGCAGGTCGTCGATGCTCTGCCTTTACCTGCTGACAGGTAAGACATCGAGTCACAGTCTGTGCCACATCTCTCTTCATGCCACTCCACAAATACTGCCTCCGTAAATCTCGATACATCTTAGTAGCACCAGGATGCATCGCAAATCGGGAGTAATGTGCCTCCTGAAGTATCTCCTCGCGTAACTCAGTGTCCTCTGGAACCACTAATCTGCCTCTGAATCTGACTCCACCATCAGTGCCTCTAACCCATCCCTCCATATCCTCAATGTCATAAAATAATGCATCCCCCAACTGTGCATCCAACACCCTCTGTACCAGGGTTGGACGAGCAATCAAACTCTGTAAACTCAGTACATCTCTACGCTCCTCCACATCTAGTCGATACTGACTAAGTGTATCCACTAACCCAAACTCCTGAATAGCCAATCGAGCTGCAATCAATCTCCTACTAAAGGCGTCAGCCACCACATTGGCCTTGCCCGGATGATACTGTAAAGTAAAATCAAAGTCCTCAAGATACTCCATCCATCTACGCTGTCTTTGGTTTAAATCTCACTGTGTAAACAAGTACCGGAGACTCTATGATCCGAAAATACCTCAAACCTCTCTCCATAAAGATAATATCTCCACTGCTTAAGTGCGAACACTACCGCAGCCAACTCCAAATCATGCACGGGATAATTCCTCTCGTGCGGCTTCAACAAACGTGAAGCATACTCAACCACTCTCTCCTGCTGCATCAACACACAACCCAAACCAACTCCTGAAGCATCACAATATACCTGATAACCAATACCCCTGTCGGGTATCACCAACACTGGAGGTGAAGTGAGTCGAGTCTTCAACTCCTGGAATGCCTGCTCCCACACATCTGTCCACGCAAATGGAGTATCCTTCCGAGTCAACTGTGTCATCGGTGCTGCAATCCGCGAGAATCCCTCAATAAAACGTCGATAGTAACCTGCTAATCCCAGGAAACTGCGAATCTCTCCTACATTTTTCGGTCTCCTCCATGCCACCACTGCCTCTACTTTCGCTGGACCCACCGCTATACCCTCCTGAGAAATCACATGCCCTAAAAATCTCACCTGAGTCACCCAAAATTCACATTTACTCAGCTTGGCATACAATCTATGCTCTCTGAGCGTCTGCAACACAATCTTCAAGTGTCTAATGTGATCCTCCTCAGTGGCTGAATAAACCAATATATCATCAATGAACACAATCACAAACTGATCCAGATATGGTCTAAACACCCTGTGCATCAAATCCATAAACGCTGCAGGTGCATTGGTTAACCCAAATGGCATAACCAAGTACTCATAATGGCCAAACCGTGTGCGAAATGCTGTCTTTGGAATATCCTCCTCTCTAATCTTCAACTGATGGTACCCCGATCTGAGATCAATCTTGGAGTAATAATGACTACCTCTCAACTGATCAAACAAATCATTAATCCTCGGCAATGGATATTTGTTCTTTACTGTCACCCTGTTCAGCTGCCGGTAGTCCACACACATACGCATCTTACCATCCTTCTTTTTCACAAACAAAACAGGTGCTCCCCAAGGTGAAGTGCTCGGTCTGATAAATCCCAACTTCTGTAAATCTGTCAACTGAGTGTTCAACTCCTTCAACTCTGCTGGTGCCATCCTATACGGTGGTATAGAAATCGAATCTGTACCCGGGTACAACTCAATGACAAAATCAATCTCCCTCTGCGGTGGCAACCCCGGTAAATCATCAGGAAAAACATCCATATAATGCTCCACAACCGGTATAGGGTTCGAAGAATCCTTCCTAGACGCTGAAGTAATCAAACCCGCTATAACACAATCGGTGTACTGAGGATTATCTAGAAAATGTGGACACGGAAGCAATCTCGTTCCACGAAATCTAACCCTCCCCGTAGGTGTGGTCAGTGTAATCCTCCTCTCAGCACACTCTATAACCGCCTCATACTCAGTCAACCAATCCAATCCAAGAATAACATCAAAATCAGTAAATGGCATCACAAACAGATCTGCTCTAAACTCATGGTCTGAGAAACTAAATACACAGTCCCTACAGACACCACTAATCACGGTACCTGATCCTAGTGGTGAATCAACTATAAATCTCCTCGCCACTCCCATAATCTCCAAACCCAATGTCTCAGCAAATGATGCAGAAATAAATGAATGAGTAGCACCAGTGTCAAACAAAACACGTGCCCAAGAACTGAATAAGAGAAACCTACCTCCCAGGTGATCTCGCTCTGCTGGAACCACATCAGGCCTAAGTGCATACACTCCACCTCTCTGAACCTGCCACTGCTGCTGCTGAACTAGTGGCCTACCCCGTCCTGCAGGACCTCTCTGTATCGGAATTGGTGCTGGAGCTGGAGCTCTCTGACCTCCAGGTACTAGCGGTGCAAATCCTCTACCCTGTGGACAATCTCTCCTCATATGTCCTGGCAATCCACACTGGAAACATAACAGATTAGGACAATCCCGAATCATATGGCCCACCTGACCACAAGCATAACAATGCTGGAGCTGCTGATCCCGTCTCGGAGCCTGACCATGCTGATCCAATCTTCGCCTCTGCTGACCCTGTCTCTGCCCTGCTGAACCTGTCTAGAACCCTGCTGTTCTTGCCTGGGTCCTTGGTAACCCTGCCTCCAACTCTGAGAACCCTGTCCCTGACTCTGCTGCTGCCCCGAGTATCAGTCCTCTGTCTGTGCTGACTACTCTCGCCAGTAGCAGATGTAGAACTCTCAAGCTTCCTTTTATGAATCTCCCAGTAATCCTTAATCTCCACTAAAGTCCTCTCCACTCCAAGTGCCTTATCAATACACTCATGATAGGTGGTGATAGTCTGAGCCGCCAAATGAGGTGAAATCTTTGGTGACAACCCTCTCCTAAATCTCAATATCTTCTTTTCCTCTGTACAAATATACTCCTCCCCATATCGCCCTAACTCCTCAAAACGAGCCTGATACTGCGTCACTGTCATGTCCGGAGACTGAATCAACTCAAGAAACTCTTTAGCTTTAGCAACACACACTGTCTGTGGTACATACTGTGCCAGAAAAGCAGTCTCAAACTCTGCCCAGGGCATGCCCTCTCTGCCCCGACTAACTGTCATCACCTCCCACCATGTAAAAGCCTCCCCCTCCAGAAACTCAGCAGCTAATAAAGCCCTCCTCTCCTCAGGAATCCGTAAGGAAGTCATCTTCCTACGCAACTGGCGAACCCACTCCTCTGCTGCCACTGGATCTATCACTCCCCTATATACCAGAGGATTTGTCTTTCGTAACTCTGCTAGCTCCTTGATCAACGTATCAATCACCAAAGGAGCTACCTGTACCTCCACAATCTGTCCTACACCCTCCTGTAACTCACCCAAAGCCAGAACCTGTGCTGGAACCTCAACAGGAGCCTGTAATGCAACTGGGACTAGAGCAGTCATCTGTGTCACAAGTCTTGTAACAGTCTGCCCAAGAGCTCGTACCAACTCAGTAACATCCCGAACCTCCTATCGTAAAGTAGTAACGACAGCCTCTACCCCCTGTGGTGCTAAATATCCCTCCTGATCCTCTCTAATATCATCTACTGGGTCTATAGACACTCGCCGCCTGCCCCCACCTCTCCCACGTCTTCCGCCCCTACCGCGTCTCGCACCCCTACCTCTCCGTCCTCACCCCCGCTCTAATGGAGCCACCTCAGGCATACCCACCTCATCTACCCCCTGAGGCTTATCCGCCTCATGTTGTCCTCTACCCCGTCCATATCCTCGCACCCGAGTACTACGTGTGTTGTTGGGTGTAAAATACACCTACTTTTACGGGCTTAAAATTACTATTTTTCTATGTTGTTTAGTGCAAAATACTACCCACATTGGTGTTTTTATGCACAGGTACTGCGGGAGAATAAATTCATTACTGGACAGAATTTGTAACCTGTTTTGCAACTTGTCGCGGCCGCAGAACGTGGGAACCAGACTTGTTTAATTAAGTTGCTGACGTGGCAAGGGCAATTGGGCCAGTTTAGGGCTTGCTAAGCACTATATAAAGAGTGTTAAGCTGAGACAAAAAGGGAGACTTTTACTTTGCGCAGCCGAAGACCAAAGATTGAGGAAGTGGGTGTCGGCAGGAAGGAGGAGAAGCAACATCAAAGCTGGGCACATCAATTCTTCAGCAAATTTCTACTCTTCCATTTATTTGAACATTGTCTATGAGTATTTATATGGTTTTAATTTTAAGCATGTGTAGCTAAACTCTTTACTAGCTAGGGTTTGGTAATACTTCTACCATAAACCTTGTGCACAGATTTAATTGACAATCAGACTAAGTTTAATTCTTTGTTCTCTGGATTAATTGTTTATTTCCTATTGTTATGCATGCCTGATCAACATCATAATTTTAGGAATTGTTAGTTAAACATATTCGGCTGACCATGACCCGGTGTTTGACGAAGTAACAAGAACTTGCGTAAGATCCAAGTTTTGGGAACATAGGACATAATTGATTGGGTAATAGACCATTATCCTAGATTGTGCAACTGTCGATTTCCTAGTGCTTATGCTTGTCTTAGGAAACTCTTAGGATAGACCAACCAAGACTCCTTTGATAAGAAAAGATCTTGCAACTGGACCAAAGTCAGGATCGTTGTTTAGGGAAATCTAATTGACTGCAGCTGGACCAAGGCCTTTCAATTGACATTGTTAGACTTTTAAATTGTGTGATTGCATATTAATCTGTGTGCACAGGTGGAGGTAGTTGGCAAACCAAACCCAAGCTAGTTTTTCATCCATTGATATTTATCTAAATTTTATTGCTAGTTAATATTAGAAGCATCCGAATTTAATTTGCACTATTGTTAGTAGTTATAGTTGGTAATTAATACAGTCCTCGTGGATTCGACCCCTTTCACTATTATACTGTCAGTTGGCACGTACACTTGCGATTGGGATAAACCCGTCGGTATTGAGTTGCAAGTATTTCTTGCAATAAAAAGTATCGATCAAGTTTTTGGCGCCGTTGCCGGGGACTGTTAAGTTTATTATCAGTTGTTTCTTACGGCAATAGTGTGTAGTTAAGTATTTAGTTGATTTATCCTACTGAAACTTACTTTAAAAAAAAAAAAAAAAAAAATTTCTTGTGCAGGTCCAGAATTGTCTCTTACATTGTATGGTCAACACTCGTTCTCAACATCAACCATTAGAAGAATTTGACCCAGAAATTGAGAGAACAACTAGAGCTTTGAGACAAAGAAACATGGCTGAAAACCCACACAATCATGAGATTCAAATTGCTGGTGGTGCTGGGAATGCAGCGGGTAATGCAAGGATACCCATGATGAACAGATACATCCCGCAGAACATTACCCAGCCATCATGTATTACATATCAACCTACGGGAGCTGCTAATGTCAGCCTGTCACCTCAATTGCTGAACTCTGTACCACATTATGAGGGGCGGTTTGATGAAGATCCACACCAACATCTGAAGGATTTTACTGATCTTTGTCGTACTCAACACATGACAGGGATATCTACTGATAATCTGAAATTGGTGCTCTTTCCATTCACTCTTAGAGGAGGAGCCAAGATGTGGTACAACTCTATTGAAGCAGGTACTATTGGCACGTGGGAGCAGATGGCAACTAAGTTTTTAAGGGAATTTTTCCCAGCCCATAGAACCAAGCAGCTGGTGCGAGAAATTCAAAATTTTCAGCAAAAAGAAGGTGATTTATTCTATGAGGCTTGGAAAGATTTCAAGAGCCGCTTAACTCGTTGCCCAACTCATAATCTGCATAAGGATGATGTTGTGCTGCACTTTTATGAAGGGTTGAATGAAATTAATAGGATGAAGGTTGACTCAGCTTGTAATGGAGTGTTGATGAGAAAAAGTAGTGAGGAAGCGATGGAGCTATTCGAAGAATTGAGTGAAGATTCTCAACAATTTTCTACACGGGGTAGAAGCTCAACAAGGAAGCAAGGCATGTACGAAGTAAGTGCTGACACTATGGTACAAGCTGAGATGGGAAATATCAATAGAAAAATTGACATGATTGTGGAAGCCATGAAGGGAATGAATATGAAAACTTCGGTGCCAGCAAAGCCAGTTATTGTGTGTGCTATTTGTTCAAATAATGACCATGTGACTGAAGCCTGTCCATTGACTTCTATGACAGACCAAGAACAAGCCAATTACTTGGGGCAAGGAAATTTCAACATGAGAAATCAATCTTACCCATGGCGAAATCACCCAAATTTCTCGTGGAGGAATGAACAGAATTCTACTGAAACAACAGCTCCTGCACAGCAAACATCAAAGAGGAGTGACTTGGAGACCACAATGATGCAATTCATGCAGCAAACAACTCAAGCCATCCAAAAATTGGAGACTCAAGTGGGACAAATGGCTAAGGAGATGAGTGAACGAAAGAAGGGAGAATTACCTTCGCAGCCCTTGAATAACCCAGCTGGGCAACCAGAACAATTGAAAGCTATCACAACTCTCAGAAGTGGCAAGCAAATCAACAAGACAGAGCAGTTGAAAACAGAGTCTACAAATTGCAGTAAAGCTACAGACAGGGTACAAATGGGCCGCAAAACTGCACCAGTGGAGACACAGGAATGGGAAAGAGATCCTCCACCTTTCCCGCAAAGGTTTGCCAAAAAGAACACTGATTCTAAAGCAGTTGATATTTTTGAGAATTTGCGGAAGGTTGAAATTAATATTCCATTGCTTGATGCTATTAAACAAATTCCATCTTACGCTAAATTTCTTAAAGAATGTTGTACTAAAAAGAGAAAATTTGCTGCTTATGAAAAAATTGCTTTGAAAGAAGAGGTCAGTGCTGTGTTGTTAAACAAACTCCCACCAAAACTCAAAGATCCTGGTAGTTTTACTATACCATGTAAAGTGGGAAATCAATTTTTTGAAAAGGCATTATTAGACTTAGGAGCAAGTATTAATTTGTTACCTTACTCTGTCTATGAAAAACTTGGGTTGGGAGAGCTTCAAGAGACTTCTATAACACTGCAACTAGCTGACCGTAGTGTTAAAAGACCCAAGGGAATTTTAGAGGATGTTCTGGTGACTGTAAATGACTTGATCTTGCCTGCTGATTTTGTTGTGTTGGATATGGAGGATAGTCCTAGATCAGCACCTTTGCCTATCATACTTGGACGACCTTTTATGGTTACTGCTGACATGAATATTAATGTGAGAAAAGGGACTGTAACTATGCAAGTAAATGACAAAGAATTGGAATTTCGTGTGTTTGATGCACTTAAATCTCATGATGATCATAGTGATTGTTTTAATGTTGACACTACACATGATCTTGTGAGTGAGGTTTTTCAGGTTACTAGTGTGGATCCAATTGAAGCAGTGGTGGCGTATGGTTTGAATGAGAAGACAATTTTGGAGGGAGAGTTGGAGGATGACCGTATAGAGGAGGCCATCCAAGCATTCCAGTTGGACCGGCCTTATGGTGGTAAGAATACTCCTCCATTTGAGCAACTGACGCCTACTAATGCATCTCTTGTTCCTTCCACAGTTAAAGCACCCAAGTTGGAGCTGAAGCAGCTGCCAAGTCACTTGAAATACATCTACTTGGGTGAACATAGCACTTTACCCGTGATAGTGGCTGCAAATCTAAGTTTGGGGGAGGAGGGAAAGTTGATCCGAATTTTGAGACAGCACAAAACAGCTCTTGGTTGGACCATTGCGGACATTAAAGGGATCAGCCCGTCAAGATGTATGCATCAGATTTTTCTGGAAAATAATGCAAAGCCTACCCGAGAGGCACAAAGGAGGTTGAACCCACATATGAACGAGGTTGTCAAAGCTGAAGTTCTAAAGCTACTTGATGTGGGGGTAATTTATCCGATTTCAGATAGCAAGTGGGTCAGTCCAATTCATGTAGTACCAAAGAAAAGTGGCATTACTGTAGTGAAGAATGAAAATAATGAGTTGATACCTACACGAATGACCACTGGATGGAGAGTGTGTATTGATTATAGGAAGTTGAACAATGAAACTCGAAAAGACCACTTTCCGCTACCATTCATTGATCAGATGTTGGAGAGACTAGCCGGGCATAGTCACTATTGCTTCCTTGATGGCTATAGTGGGTACAATCAGATTGCCATAGCACCTGAAGACCAGGAGAAGACCACGTTCACATGTCCATATGGCACTTTTGCATACCGAAGGATGCCGTTTGGGCTATGCAATGCACCTGCTACATTCCAGCGATGTATGATGAGTATTTTCTCTGACATGGTAGAGAAGTTTATTGAAGTTTTCATGGATGATTTCAGTGTATTTGGAACTGATTTTGATGAATGTCTTGAGCATTTGAGGCTAGTTTTAGAGAGGTGTGAAGAAACCAACCTCGTTTTGAATTGGGAAAAATGTCACTTCATGGTGCAAGAAGGAATTGTGTTGGGTCATCTGATTTCCAGCCGTGGCATTGAAGTCGACAAGGCAAAAATCGAAGTCATATCTAAGCTGCCTCATCCTACCACAGTAAAGGGTGTGCGGAGTTTTCTTGGTCATGCGGGGTTTTACCGAAGATTTATAAAAGACTTTTCCAAGATCTCGCAACCTTTGTGTGTATTGCTGACAAAGGATGCTGAATTTGTATGGACAGATGACTGCCGGACAGCATTTGATAAGTTAAAACAAGCACTCACTTCAGCTCCTATTATGCAGGCACCTGATTGGGAGTTGCCATTTGAGTTAATGTGTGACGCCAGTGATTATTCGCTGGGAGCTGTTCTGGGGCAGCGGAAAAATAAGACACCATATGCCATCTATTATGCTTCTCGCACCATGAATGATGCTCAGCTGAATTACTCAACAACGGAAAAAGAATTATTGGCGGTGATTTTTGCATTGGAAAAATTCAGATCTTACCTCATTGGCTCGCGAGTTATTGTGTATACGGACCATGCTGCGTTGAGGTATTTAATGACTAAAAAGGATGCCAAGCCTAGGTTAATACGCTGGGTACTTCTTTTGCAGGAGTTCGACTTGGAGATTAAAGATAACAAGGGAAGTGAGAATGTAGTGGCTGATCATCTTTCTCGGCTGCTACCTGACAATGAACATGACGAACTTCCTTTGGGTGACTCTTTTCCAGATGAACAGCTCCTGTCCATAAACACACTGCCATGGTATGCCGACATTGTGAATTATCTTGTTACTAATTCTTTTCCTACTGACTTGTCTTATCAGGAAAGGAAGCGGATAATTTCACGGGCTAGAGATTACATATGGGATGATCCTTACCTCTTCAAGATATGCCCGGATCAAATTATTCGTAGATGTGTAGCACAATGTGAACAACAAGAGATCTTGACTCATTGTCATGCCTATGCATGTGGAGGCCACTTTGGGCCTAAAAAGACTGCACTTAAGGTATTCCACGCTGGATTTTATTGGCCTACTATTTTTAAAGATGCTTGGAGTTTTTGTAAGACTTGTGACAGATGCCAAAGGACCGGTAACATAGCTGCCAGAGATCAAATGCCTTTAACAAGTATTCAAGTCCTTGAACTTTTTGATGTATGGGGAATTGACTTCATGGGTCCTTTTCCTAACTCTTTTGGCTTTGAATATATTTTAGTTGGTGTTGATTATGTGTCCAAATGGGTCGAGGCCGTCCCCTCACGAACTAATGATCATCGAGTGGTTGTGAAGTTTTTGCAGGACAATATTTTCTCTCGTTTTGGGATGCCACGAGCGATCATTAGTGATGGTGGCAGGCACTTCAATAATTATGCATGTTCCGCCTTAATGAAGAAATATGGAATCACTCACCGGGTGGGCACCCCATATCATCCTCAGACGAGTGGGCAAGTGGAGATAAGCAATAGAGAAATCAAGACCATTCTTGAGAAGACGGTGAATCCAAATAGAAAAGATTGGTCTCTTCGTTTGACTGATGCTTTGTGGGCCTACAGGACTGCATACAAAACACCCATTGGGATGTCTCCATTCCGGTTGGTTTATGGGAAAGAGTGTCACTTGCCAGTTGAATTAGAGCATCGAGCTTATTGGGCTATTAAAAAGCTAAATTTTGACATAAAGGCAGCTGGAGACAGGCGTCGTTTGCAACTGAACGAGCTTGACGAATTACGGCATGAAGCCTATGAGAATGCCAAATTATACAAGGAGCGCGCGAAGCAGTACCATGACAAGAAGCTTGTACGGAAAATTTTTTCTGTAGGACAGAAGGTGCTGGTGTATAACTCTCGTTTGAAATTGTTTCCGGGAAAACTCAAATCAAAGTGGCATGGCCCATATGTGATACAAGCTGTGTTCCCTCATGGTGCATTAGAGTTAAAACATCAAGATTCTGATCACACATTTAAGGTTAATGCCCATCGAGTGAAGCCTTATTGGGAGAATGTACAAGTTACTGTGGATGAAGTGGTATATCTCCACTCTATTGATGTCTGACCGAATCTAAGGCTATGTCCGGCTGAAGACAATAAATTTAGCACTTCATGGGAGGTAACCCATGTGGAAGAGAAGCATATTTTTGACAACTTAAATCAGCTAAGTCTCTCTTCCTTTTCCTTCATTTATTTGTGTTCGTTGGTTTCGTCATTGCAAAATTTCTGTTTGTTTTTCTTTTTAAACATTGAGGACAATGTCAATTTCAAGTTTGGGGGAGAGGGAATTTGCTTTTGCCGAAAAGTTTTGAAAAAAAAAGAAAAAAAAAATTAGTGTTTTTAGAAGAGAATTGGCATACTTGTGCTTAATTGTTATGAAGTGCTTTTGAGACTGATGGTGTGAGTATTTGCATGACCTTTTGCAATGAATGTCTGCTTAGTTTACACATTATTTATAGCACCAATTAGCTTGTGAGGAGCCTTCAGGAAATTTTGTGTGCTATGAATTTCATGACTTTGTATAGCTAGAACTTGCATTAGACCATCTGAAGTAAATACTATGTTTTTGTTCTTTGAAAGTGATAAAGGCATTCTTTGTTAATTTTTGGCCTACCTTGAACCCAACTGTTGCTTCCAATCCTTTCATTGAATTTCTCTGCTCTTGTGATAAACCTTCCCATCTATGTGATGTGTTATGCCTGTGTCATAAGTCATAAAATAGTATCCATCATGAGGCTATGGTCAAGGTGTTTGGAAGGTTATGAGGAGTCTAAGTGTGGTGTTGAATGGAGAAATCTGAACAGTGGAGAGAAGTGTATAAGTAGAGTGCTGGGGACTTTGTAGCCTTTGTGCAGCCTAAGTGTGGCCTGAAGTGTATACAATTAAGCGGTGACCCATGCCAACAAAAAAAAAAAAAGAAAAAAAAAAGAAAAAAAAAAAGATAAATATATATATGGAGTAGGGTTGGTGCCAGGCCCTACAGCCGCCGCAACCCCTAATTTTCTCTTCTACCTCTTGCACCTAAAGACAGGGGAGATTACCTTTCTAAAAAGAAAAAAAATTGGGTTAATTCTCTCAATTTTGGCAACAATACCGAGTTCATTAATGGCTACAAGAAGTGCAAAGAGGAAGAAGGAGTTAGCAAGCAAGAAGAAGGGAAAGGTGGTTGAGAGTGCGGATGTCCCTGTGGAGGAAGAAGAGGGTTTTGACCGATTCATATCCCCGGCAGTGCAAATCGAGTGTGAGGAAGTGTGGTCGAAGCGGGCTTTGCATGTGGAACGCCATGTTGTGGTGGAGCACTTCCAACGGGTTAACTGGTATTACAAATTGAAAGAGAGGGGATGGCTCGGCATCACCAGTGTTCCAGGTGTGGCTATTCGGCAACTGGTTTATGAGTTTTATGCCAATTTGATAGTTAATGATAACCACTGTATGGCATATGTGCGAGGTAAGCAGTTCTTTTTCAACCCAAGAAGGGTTTCATCTGTTTTGAGCTTACCCGAACCATTGAAGAAACCTAGCTTTAAATTTAGGGATTTTGAAACTTCGAATGTTGATACTGTGTGGCCTGATTGGAGGATTGTGGTTGAAACTCTGACTGGGAATAGTAGTGATGAGCCGAACAAAAATGTGATTTTATATGTAGATTTGATGCAACCTTATAGACTGTTAGCTCAGATAGTGACCAGGAATGTGATACCTGTGACTCATCTCTCCACTGTCAATGCAAAGTCTTGCTATTTGATGTATGCCATTATTTGTGATTTGGATTTTTGCATGGCAAGTACTATATATGATCACATTGTTAAAGTGAAAGAGGACAATAAACCTGGTCAGGTGCTGCCATTCGGAGTGCTGATCACTACTTTGTGTCTTGCTGAAAGTGTGGAAAAGGAGCTGGGTGATGTTCAGGAGAAAAGGAAAGCACCTCTTAACAGGTTTTGGTTTGATAGAAGTGAAGTGCAGCTTGTTAGGCAGCAGCAGAAAACTTCTGGGGCAGCTGAGGAGTCTCGGGTGCATAATACTGAAGAAGGAACTGTTGGTGCAGGTTGTGGTAATTTGGACGAAAGGTTGGAGGCTGTTGAGGAGAAAGTGACTGATTTGGGTGTCGAAGTTGAGCAAGTTGGGAGTTTGCAGGGGCAGGTTATAACCCGGTTGGAGCATCTTGAATCAACAGTTGAGTCACTTCAAATGAGTATTGGGACACATATGCATGAGATGAAGGAGGCAATGCAGAGGTTTGAGGCTCAACAGAGGGAGATGTTTGATTTGATTCGTGATGGAAGCCTACCCTGAAGTTATGTGGATGTGTGCTGGTGTTCTAGTTAGGTTGCTGACAATCTTATTTGTTATTTTGGAGTAGGGGAGTTCTCTTTTGGTACTTTATTATGTTGGGATGGTTAGATGGTGTTAGGATTAGTCGTATGATGGATGCCTATTTTTGAGACTGTGTGATATATGGCATGATCATCACATATTTTGTTAAACCATACCCGTATCTAACCTATGTATTCATTGACGTTTATCCTTGTTGCATTGTGCCTGCTTGTGATTGGATCATGATAACTTTGGTTTGAATCCAGTTTATAATTATTTTGTTCATTTTTTAGCCTTCCTTAGCCAAATTTCTTGCCCCAATAAAGTCCTTCTGATTTATTGAATGAAAATTTTAGTGTGAAGTAAGATTGGTGGACATGTGAGCATATGGCTGCAGGTTATGAATTCATAAGAGAGTAAACACTACCCTTATACACTTGAGTGAAAATTCTCTTCTATATATTATGTGTGTACCTTGGTGAGGGTGTGTGAGAATAATTGTGTAAACCAAAGTGGTTGTGAGCAGAGTTAGGGCTGTGCAATTTTCTACTGGATGTCAATATTGCATTGCAATAATGAGAGAGTACTTGTAGTGCCAATTCTTGATTGCAGATTTTCAACTGATGCTTAAATGGTTTAAACTTTTTCTTGATTACTTGCTTGAGGACAAGCAAGAGTGAAGTTTGGGGGATTTTGTTGGGTGTAAAATACACCTACTTTTACGGGCTTAAAATTACTATTTTTCTATGTTGTTTAGTGCAAAATACTACCCACATTGGTGTTTTTATGCACAGGTACTGCGGGAGAATAAATTCATTACTGGACAGAATTTGTAACCTGTTTTGCAACTTGTCGCGGCCGCAGAACGTGGGAACCAGACTTGTTTAATTAAGTTGCTGACGTGGCAAGGGCAATTGGGCCAGTTTAGGGCTTGCTAAGCACTATATAAAGAGTGTTAAGCTGAGACAAAAAGGGAGACTTTTACTTTGCGCAGCCGAAGACCAAAGATTGAGGAAGTGGGTGTCGGCAGGAAGGAGGAGAAGCAACATCAAAGCTGGGCACATCAATTCTTCAGCAAATTTCTACTCTTCCATTGATTTGAACATTGTCTATGAGTATTTATATGGTTTTAATTTTAAGCATGTGTAGCTAAACTCTTTACTAGCTAGGGTTTGGTAATACTTCTACCATAAACCTTGTGCACAGATTTAATTGACAATCAGACTAAGTTTAATTCTTTGTTCTCTGGATTAATTGTTTATTTCCTATTGTTATGCATGCCTGATCAACATCATAATTTTAGGAATTGTTAGTTAAACATATTCGGCTGACCATGACCCGGTGTTTGACGAAGTAACAAGAACTTGCGTAAGATCCAAGTTTTGGGAACATAGGACATAATTGATTGGGTAATAGACCATTATCCTAGATTGTGCAACTGTCGATTTCCTAGTGCTTATGCTTGTCTTAGGAAACTCTTAGGATAGACCAACCAAGACTCCTTTGATAAGAAAAGATCTTGCAACTGGACCAAAGTCAGGATCGTTGTTTAGGGAAATCTAATTGACTGCAGCTGGACCAAGGCCTTTCAATTGACATTGTTAGACTTTTAAATTGTGTGATTGCATATTAATCTGTGTGCACAGGTGGAGGTAGTTGGCAAACCAAACCCAAGCTAGTTTTTCATCCATTGATATTTATCTAAATTTTATTGCTAGTTAATATTAGAAGCATCCGAATTTAATTTGCACTATTGTTAGTAGTTATAGTTGGTAATTAATACAGTCCTCGTGGATTCGACCCCTTTCACTATTATACTGTCAGTTGGCACGTACACTTGCGATTGGGATAAACCCGTCGGTATTGAGTTGCAAGTATTTCTTGCAATAAAAAGTATCGATCATGTGTCAACCATATCTGGAAAATATAACACATGTATACATAAATCTAAAGCAAGAAACACCAAAAATAAAAACTCACCAGGTCAGCCGGGAAACGCATGATGTGTAGGCAACAAAATAACCTAGGTAACCTAACCACTGTAAGTTTCTAAACCTACAGCTCCGATACCAAACTGTCACGCCCCTCTCTCCTAAGATACACCGAGGTGTATCTATATCACAGGGACGTGACCGGCAGGGGACACCCCATCCCCCGAACCAGATCCCAAATCTCTGCTAAACCCAACAGACATAATAATAATAATAATAATAATAATAATAATAAGAACCACCATACTATCCACCAAGTACATCCACCTGTGTACATATACAACAGCGAAATAATAAAACATATCTACCCGATACCAAACCGTATAGTATATACAAATACAATACAAAAAGTTCCCACACCCACTAAGAGTCAGCCCAAGGCTACACACCAGCTCACGCATCCCGCTGCTGACCGCCATCACCTACATCCAACTCACCTGAAAGGGGATAAAGAAGAGGGGTGAGCCACAAAGCTCAGTAGGGCTTAGAGAGGAAACGCCAATATCCATAAATAATAATGATAAATCCAGAAATGAAATGCATAGTATGCAATACAGGAAATATACATCTATCAGTAAGTCAACCAAATAGCACAATAGCAGATAAGGCTAAGCAACACTGGAACCACCAACACTGGTCTCCAGAAATCCATACACCAATCCAATCAAGTGAAATGGTAGCCGATAAGGCTATCCAACACTGTAATCACCACATCAATCTCCAACAATCCATCACACCCCTGGACCCACCCTAATCCCCGTAGGGTGTCTCCCAATCCAGGTCCACACCGAAACTGGATGAGGATCGGGTATCCCGATAGCATAGCCTATACCAGAGGGCGTCCCCTGTGATGCACCCCATCTCAGACGGTCCACCGGTATATATCCGGTCTGTATATGTATATATATCATCCATCAGAAATCCATATCTGATCATTTGGGCGCCTATATGGGCCCACAATCCACATCCACATCCACATCCATATCCACATCCACATCCAACACCTCCAATCACCTCACTCTCAGAAAACATACCAACAGTGATATATAGAACAGGGAATATAAATCAACATGCAAAATAGGTCGTATTTCCACCCCCGGAAACCTACAAAACCATAATATCACCAGAGTCCGTAAACCGGAACTCTAAAGTCACATGCAAGAGTAAGGAAACCCCTACCTGGAAATCAGAGTGCTAAAACCAAGCACGCGTCCCAGACAACCCCTAACTCCAAAAGTTAACCCGCTCCGAATCTCAACCGTGACCACCGTCTACACCGAAAAACACGATATATGTAAATACTGTAAAAATACGGTCGGTCAACTATGGTCAACGGCCAAATAGTACTGGTCAAAGTCAACGTATAAATAGTAACCGAGTCAAAGTCAATAGTCAAATAGTAACCGGGTCAAATAGTACCGAACCGGGTCAAATAGTACCCGACCGGGTCAAATCGGGTCAAATAGTACCCAGCCGAGTCAACTCGCCGGTCAACCGAGTCAACTCGACCTGACTCGGTCAACTCGCCGGAAACCCATTTAACCTCATCGCCGGCGATCCGACAACCCAAACCTGTCAAATTTTATATCAAATTGAAGAACTCGATGAGATAAACTCATAGGTACCTGAAACACGTCAAACCGTTGCCGGAATCGGCCGGATCGACCAAAAGAAATCCGAGGAAATCAGAACTTCAAACTCCGATATCTCCCTAACCACAACTCCGATCGACGTGATTCAAGTTGGGTTATACTCGTCTCGTCAATACGCTTCTTTTGATACCGGTGGTGTCGCTCACCGTCGTCGGACTCGGAAAATGAATAGTAAAGAACAAATACACGCGAGAGGAAAGGAAGAACAGGAAAAAAACTGCGTAAGTTTTTTTCATTTTAATTTTTCTTTTATAATATCTTTGACTTACCAAAACACCCATCTGTCAAAAACGCCCCTAACTAAATTGTTATAATTAACTTCAAAAATTCATAACAAATCAAATTTAAATCCGATTTAAGTAATTCTTACTTTAAAAATTTTCCTTCAAAATTCCCCATTTATTAAAAATATTTTTATAATTTTATCACAATTTAATTTTTACTCCTTCAAATACCGGTTCACCAACACAGAGGTTCCCTCCACCTCAACCACCACGAGAAGATACTATGAATAGTGTAAAATTAGACCAGGATATTACATCCTTTCCCCCTTAAGAAAATTTCATCCCCGAAATTAAATCATACGTAGGTAGTAAATAAATCCGGAAATCTCATCTGCATATCCGACTCCAACTCCCAAGTCGTCTCCTCCACTCCATAATGTTGCCATATCACCTTAACCAAGGGTATGGTCTTCAACCGTAGTCGCCTCTCCTGTCTATCCGTAATCCTAATAGGACGTGTCTCGAAAGTAGCGTCCTCACCAATCTCCAAGGTAGACCAATCTAATATATGAGAAGGGTCCCTATGGTACCTCCGTAACATAGACACATGAAATACCCCATGTACTCCTGACAATTGTGGGAGTAATGCTAATAGATAAGCTACCGTCCCCACTCTTTCCAAAATCTCAAATGGCCCTATAAATCTAGGGGATAACTTCCCCGCTCTCCCAAACCGCTGTACTCCTCTACGAGGACTAACCCTCAGGAAAACATGATCCCCCACATGAAACTCTAGAGGTCTACGTCTCCTATCCGCGTAACTCTTCTGACGTGACTGAGCTGTCAGAAGCCGCTGTCGAATCACTGTCACCACCTCAGTGATCTGCTGCACCATCTCTGGACCCAATAATGGTCTATCTCCAACCTCTGACCAACACAACGGTGATCTACAAGGTCTCCCATATAATGCCTCAAACGGTGCCATCTGAATACTACTCTGATAGCTATTGTTGTACACAAACTCCACTAAAGGAATATGAGTCTCCCAATCTCCTCAAAAGTTTATCGCACAAGCCCGAAGCATATCCTCTAGAATCTGAATAGTCCGCTCACTCTGTCCATCAGTCTGCGGATGAAAAGCTGTACGAAGTTCAGTTTCATCCCCAGAGTATCCTGAAAACTGCCCCAAAACCGTGAAGTAAATCTGGGATCCCGATCAGATACAATACTCAACGGTACCCCATGCAATCGGACTATCTCTCGTACATATAATCTCGTCAACGACTCAATCGAATCTATCTGACAAATAGGCATAAAATGAGCTGTCTTTGTCAACCGATCCACAACAACCCAAACCGCATCATGTCTCCGCGGAGTCATAGGTAAACCCATCACAAAATCCATAGTGATATGCTCCCACTTCCATTCAGGTAATGGAAGCGGTTGCAATAATCCAGCAGGTCGTCGATGCTCTGCCTTTACCTGCTGACAGGTAAGACATCGAGTCACAGTCTGTGCCACATCTCTCTTCATGCCACTCCACAAATACTGCCTCCGTAAATCTCGATGCATCTTAGTAGCACCAGGATGCATCGCAAATCGGGAGTAATGTGCCTCCTGAAGTATCTCCTCGCGTAACTCAGTGTCCTCTGGAACCACTAATCTGCCTCTGAATCTGACTCCACCATCAGTGCCTCTAACCCATCCCTCCATATCCTCAATGTCATAAAGTAATGCATCCCCCAACTGTGCATCCAACACCCTCTGTACCAGGGTTGGACGAGCAATCAAACTCTGTAAACTCAGTACATCTCTACGCTCCTCCACATCTAGTCGATACTGACTAAGTGTATCCACTAACCCAAACTCCTGAATAGCTAATCGAGCTGCAATCAATCTCCTACTCAAGGCGTCAGCCACCACATTGGCTTTGCCCGGATGATACTGTAAAGTAAAATCAAAGTCCTCAAGATACTCCATCCATCTACGCTGTCTTTGGTTTAAATCTCACTGTGTAAACAAGTACCGGAGACTCTATGATCCGAAAATACCTCAAACCTCTCTCCATAAAGATAATATCTCCACTGCTTAAGTGCGAACACTACCGCAGCCAACTCCAAATCATGCACGGGATAATTCCTCTCGTGCGGCTTCAACAAACGTGAAGCATACTCAACCACTCTCTCCTGCTGCATCAACACACAACCCAAACCAACTCCTGAAGCATCACAATATACCTGATAACCAATACCCCTGTCGGGTATCACCAACACTGGAGGTGAAGTGAGTCGAGTCTTCAACTCCTGGAATGCCTGCTCCCACACATCTGTCCACGCAAATGGAGTATCCTTCCGAGTCAACTGTGTCATCGGTGCTGCAATCCGCGAGAATCCCTCAATAAAACGTCGATAGTAACCTGCTAATCCCAGGAAACTGCGAATCTCTCCTACATTTTTCGGTCTCCTCCATGCCACCACTGCCTCTACTTTCGCTGGATCCACCGCTATACCCTCCTGAGAAATCACATGCCCTAAAAATCTCACCTGAGTCACCCAAAATTCACATTTACTCAGCTTGGCATACAATCTATGCTCTCTGAGCGTCTGCAACACAATCTTCAAGTGTCTAATGTGATCCTCCTCAGTGGCTGAATAAACCAATATATCATCAATGAACACAATCACAAACTAATCCAGATATGGTCTAAACACCCTGTGCATCAAATCCATAAACGCTGCAAGTGCATTGGTTAACCCAAATGGCATAACCAAGTACTCATAATGGCCAAACCGTGTGCGAAATGCTGTCTTTGGAATATCCTCCTCTCTAATCTTCAACTGATGGTACCCCGATCTGAGATCAATCTTGGAGTAATAATGACTACCTCTCAACTGATCAAACAAATCATTAATCCTCGGCAATGGATATTTGTTCTTTACTGTCACCCTGTTCAGCTGCCGGTAGTCCACACACATACGCATCGTACCATCCTTCTTTTTCACAAACAAAACAGGTGCTCCCCAAGGTGAAGTGCTCGGTCTGATAAATCCCAACTTCTGTAAATCTGTCAACTGAGTGTTCAACTCCTTCAACTCTGCTGGTGCCATCCTATACGGTGGTATAGAAATCGAATCTGTACCCGGGTACAACTCAATGACAAAATCAATCTCCCTCTGCGGTGGCAACCCCGGTAAATCATCAGGAAAAACATCCATATAATGCTCCACAACCGGTATAGGGTTCGAAGAATCCTTCCTAGACGCTGAAGTAATCAAACCCGCTATAACACAATCGGTGTACTGAGGATTATCTAGAAAATGTGGACACGGAAGCAATCTCGTTCCACGAAATCTAACCCTCCCCATAGGTGTGGTCAGTGTAATCCTCCTCTCAGCACACTCTATAACCGCCTCATACTCAGTCAACCAATCCAATCCAAGAATAACATCAAAATCAGTAAATGGCATCACAAACAGATCTGCTCTAAACTCATGGTCTGAGAAACTAAATACACAGTCCCTACAGACACCACTAATCACGGTACCTGATCCTAGTGGTGAATCAACTATAAATCTCCTCGCCACTCCCATAATCTCCAAACCCAATGTCTCAGCAAATGATGCAGAAATAAATGAATGAGTAGCACCAGTGTTAAACAAAACACGTGCCCAAGAACTGAATAAGAGAAACCTACCTCCCAGGTGATCTCGCTCTGCTGGAACCACATCAGGCCTAAGTGCATACACTCCACCTCTTTGAACCTGCCACTGCTGCTGCTGAACTAGTGGCCTACCCCGTCCTGCAGGACCCCTCTGTATCGGAATTGGTGCTGGAGCTGGAGCTCTCTGACCTCCAGGTACTAGCAGTGCAAATCCTCTACCCTGTAGACAATCTCTCCTCATATGTCCTGGCAATCCACACTGGAAACATAACAGATTAGGACAATCCCGAATCATATGGCCCACCTGACCACAAGCATAACAATGCTGGAGCTGCTGATCCCGTCTCGGAGCCTGACCATGCTGATCCAATCTTCGCCTCTGCTGACCCTGTCTCTGCCCTGCTGAACCTGTCTAGAACCCTGCTGTTCTTGCCTGGGTCCTTGGTAACCCTGCCTCCAACTCTGAGAACCCTGTCCCTGACTCTGCTGCTGCCCCGAGTATCAGTCCTCTGTCTGTGCTGACTACTCTCGCCAGTAGCAGATGTAGAACTCTCAAGCTTCTTTTTATGAATCTCCCAGTAATCCTTAATCTCCACTAAAGTCCTCTCCACTCCAAGTGCCTTATCAATACACTCATGATAGGTGGTGATAGTCTGAGCCGCCAAATGAGGTGAAATCTTTGGTGACAACCCTCTCCCAAATCTCAATATCTTCTTTTCCTCTGTACAAATATACTCCTCCCCATATCGCCCTAACTCCTCAAAACGAGCCTGATACTGTGTCACTGTCATGTCCGGAGACTGAATCAACTCAAGAAACTCTTTAGCTTTAGCAACACGCACTGTCTGTGGTACATACTGTGCCAGAAAAGCAGTCTCAAACTCTGCCCAGGGCATGCCCTCTCTGCCCCGACTAACTGTCATCACCTCCCACCATGTAAAAGCCTCCCCCTCCAGAAACTCAGCAGCTAATAAAGCCCTCCTCTCCTCAGGAATCCGTAAGGAAGTCATCTTCCTGCGCAACTGGCGAACCCACTCCTCTGCTGCCACTGGATCTATCACTCCCCTATATACCGGAGGATTTGTCTTTCGTAACTCTGCTAGCTCCTTGATCGACGTATCAATCACCAAAGGAGCTACCTGTGCCTCCACAATCTGTCCTACACCCTCCTGTAACTCACCCAAAGCCAGAACCTGTGCTGGAACCTCAACAGGAGCCTGTAATGCAACTGGGACTGGAGCAGTCATCTGTGTCACAAGTCCTGTAACAGTCTGCCCAAGAGATCGTACCAACTCAGTAACATCCCGAACCTCCTGTCGTAAAGTAGTAACGACAACCTCTACCCCCTGTGGTGCTAAATATCCCTCCTGATCCTCTCTAATATCATCTACTGGGTCTATAGACACTCGCCGCCTGCCCCCACCTCTCCCACGTCTTCCGCCCCTACCACGTCTCGCACCCCTACCTCTCCGTCCTCACCCCCGCTCTAATGGAGCCACCTCAGGCATACCCACCTCATCTACCCCCTGAGGCTCATCCGCCTCATGTTGTCCTCTACCCCGTCCATATCCTCGCACCCGAGTACTACGTGTGTCAACCATATCTGGAAAATATAACACATGTATACATAAATCTAAAGCAAGAAACACCAAAAATAAAAACTCACCAGGTCAGCCGGGAAACGCATGATGTGTAGGCAACAAAATAACCTAGGTAACCTAACCACTGTAAGTTTCTAAACCTACAGCTCCGATACCAAACTGTCACGCCCCTCTCTCCTAAGATACACCGAGGTGTATCTATATCACAGGGACGTGACCGGCAGGGGACACCCCATCCCCCGAACCAGATCCCAAATCTCTGCTAAACCCAACAGACATAATAATAATAATAATAATAATAATAATAAGAACCATCATACTATCCACCAAGTACATCCACCTGTGTACATATACAACAGCGAAATAATAAAACATATCTACCCGATACCAAACCGTATAGTATATACAAATACAATACAAAAAGTTCCCACACCCACTAAGATTTAGCCCAAGGCTACACACCAGCTCACGCATCCCGCTGCTGACCGCCATCACCTACATCCAACTCACCTGAAAGGGGATAAAGAAGAGGGGTGAGCCACAAAGCTCAGTAGGGCGTAGAGAGGAAACGCCAATATCCATAAATAATAATGATAAATCCAGAAATGAAATGCATAGTATGCAATACAGGAAATATACATCCATCAGTAAGTCAACCAAATAGCACAATAGCCGATAAGGCTAAGCAACACTGGAACCACCAACACTGGTCTCCAGAAATCCATACACCAATCCAATCAAGTGAAATGGTAGCCGATAAGGCTATCCAACACTGTAATCACCACATCAATCTCCAACAATCCATCACACCCCTGGACCCACCCTAATCCCCGTAGGGTGTCTCCCAATCCAGGTCCACACCAAAACTGGATGAGGATCGGGTATCCCGATAGCATAGCCTACACCAGAGGGCGTCCCCTGTGATGCACCCCATCTCAGACGGTCCACCGGTATATATCCGGTCTGTATATGTATATATATCATCCATCAGAAATCCATATCTGATCATTTGGGCGCCTATATGGGCCCACAATCCACATCCACATCCACATCCATATCCACATCCACATCCAACACCTCCAATCACCTCACTCTCAGAAAACATACCAACAGTGATATATATAATAGGGAATATAAATCAACATGCAAAATAGGTCGTATTTCCACCCCCGGAAACCGACAAAACCATAATATCACCAGAGTCCGTAAACCGGGACTCTAAAGTCACATGCAAGAGTAAGGAAACCCCTACCTGGAAATCAGAGTGCTAAAACCAAGCACGCGTCCCAGACAACCCCTAACTCCAAAAGTTAACCCGCTCCGAATCTCAACCGTGACCACCGTCTACACCGAAAAACACGATATATGTAAATACTGTAAAAATACGGTCGGTCAACTATGGTCAACGGCCAAATAGTACTGGTCAAAGTCAACGTATAAATAGTAACCGAGTCAAAGTCAATAGTCAAATAGTACCGAACCGGGTCAAATAGTACCCGACCGGGTCAAATCGGGTCAAATAGTACCCAGCCGAGTCAACCGAGTCAACTCGACCTGATTCGGTGAACTCGCCGGAAACCCATTTAACCCCATCGCCGGCGATCCGACCACCCAAACCTGTCAAATCTTATATCAAATTGAAGAACTCGATGAGATAAACTCATAGGTACCTGAAACACGTCAAACCGTTGCCGGAATCGGCCGGATCGACCAAAAGAAATCCGAGGAAATCGGAACTTCAAACTTCGATATCTCCCTAACCACAACTCCGATCGACGTGATTCAAGTTGGGTTACCGGTGGTGTCGCTCACCGTCGTCGGACTCGGAAAATGAATAGTAAAGAACAAATACACGCGAGAGGAAAGGAAGAACAGGAAAAAAACTGCGTAAGTTTTTTTCATTTTAATTTTTCTTTTATAATATCTTTGACTTACCAAAACACCCATCTGTCAAAAACGCCCCTAACTAAATTGTTATAATTAACTTCAAAAATTCATAACAAATCAAATTTAAATCCGATTTAAGTAATTCTTACTTTAAAAATTTTCCTTTAAAATTCCCCATTTATTAAAAATATTTTTATAATTTTATCACAATTTAATTTTTACTCCTTCAAATACCGGTTCACCAACACAGAGGTTCCCTCCACCTCAACCACCACGAGAAGATACTATGAATAGTGTAAAATTAGACCAGGATATTACAGATATGGATTTAATTGCAAGCGCACAAATCGCACAAGTAAGAAAGAGATGAGTAAATTATCGTTTCCACTAGGGATGTGTTGACAATCAAGATCAATGTCAAACTAGTAACAACTATGCAAATTGGGGAAACGGATTCGAGATTGATTTTGTTTTTAAACTAAACTAAAGCAAAAGAACAAAGACAAATCAAACACAAGTATGAAATCAAGGATGGAAAGCACTAAGGTACTTAACGTCACCTCACCTATCCAATTCAATTCCCTTGGTCCCTTAATCCCTAATTCCTCTCTCTATAATGACAATCGATTTCCCAATCTATTCAATGTTCTATTCCTAGATACATCAAACATATTTTCAACATAAATCCCTGTTATTCCTAACAATCGGATTAATATATCAAAGACCCATTAAGAACTATGGAAATCATTTAGCAATTGCATAAGTCACAAACCTATATTCCTATGGTTCATGCACCCTATGTCATTTATGGCTTGAGGCAAACCCTAGATATCTCCTTCCGGTCTCAATCTAGGCAACAAATCAATTGAATGATGGCCAAACATTCAAAAGCATTAATCACACCCATAGACAATCAAGAGAGAGAGAGAAATCAAGAAATAAGGAAACCAAGTTTATTGAATCTTCAAGGTTTGGTTACATTAAGTCCCTAGTAAGAAATCTAGCCACTCATGGAAGCAAAATACATCATTAAACAGAGGAAATCAACCATAGAAACTAGGATAGAAAAGGAGAGAGAAAACCCCCTTGTAGACCCTCTTCTTCTCCAAGCTCCAATGGTGTCTCCAAGCTCTCCAATGGTGGTAGAATGAAAAACCCTCCAAGAACTCCCCAAAACCCTATTTTTTGCCCTTTTATACTTCCCCAAACTCTTATGTCGTTTTCAAAACAAGTTGGGGTCGTTTTGGCTTAAAAACAAGTGAATTCGGAACTTTTTCGCGAAACTGCGCGTGCTGTGACTCCGATCGATCGGGAATGACTCCGATCGATCGGAAATCGGTTCTGGAGTAAAAATCTTCATTTTGCACTCTTTTCCTTCCTTTCTTGCCTTGATACCTACCATATGCAAATATAACTTTCTTAGGCAATATCAACTCTTAATCAACTCAAAATGTGATGAACTTATGTGTAAAGGATGTGCAAATGTATGTATATATTTGGCACATCAAGGAGCTTTTCACGATTTTGCGTAATTTGAGACATAACTTGGTCTATTCGCGTTTTTACCTTACGAATGCGCCACGAAGGCTCAACAAGCAAGTTAGACTTTTAAGAGCACTAAATAGAGTAAAACGGCTTACATTGATGCTTTGGAATTGCTCAACTCTCTCCATAGAGGAGCTTTTCACGTTTTTGTGCAATTTCAAACATAACTTGGTCTATTCGCACCTTTTACTTACGAAACGTTGCACGAAGGTTAAACTAGCAAGTTAGACTTCTAAGAACACTAAATAGAGTACAACGGTCCACATTGACGCTTTGGAATTGCTCAACTCTCTCCATACAGGAGCTTTTCACGTTTTTGTGCAATTTCAAACATAACTTGGTCTATTTGCATCTTTACCTTGCGAAACGTTGCACGAAGGCTCAACTAGAAATTTAGACTCTTAAGAGCACTAAATAGAGTACAACGGTCCACATTGATGCTTTGGAATTGCTCAACTCTCTCCATAGAGGAGCTTTTCACGTTTTTGTGCAATTTCAAACATAACTTGGTCTATTCGCATCTTTACCTGACGAAACGTTGCACGAAGCCTCAACTAGCAAGTAAGACTTTTAAGAGAACTAAATAGAGTACAACGGTCCACGTTGATGCTTTGGAATTCCTCACCTCTCTCCATAGAGGAGCTTTTCACGTTTTTTAGCAATTTCAAACATAACTTGGTCTATTCGCATATTTACCTGACGAAACGTTGCACGAAGGCTAAATTAGCAAGTTGAACTTCTAAGAACACTAAATAGAGTACAACGGTCCACTTTGACGCTTTGGAATTTCTCAACTCTCTCCATAGAGGAGGTTTTCACGTTTTTGTACAATTTCAAACATAACTTGGTCTATTCGCATCTTTACCTTACGAAACGCGGCCCGAAGGCTGAACTAGCAAGTTATACTATTAAGAGCACTAAATAGAGTACAACGGTCCACATTGATGCTTTGGAATTTCTCAACTCTCTCCTTAGATGAGCTTTTCAAGTTTTTATACAATTTCAAACATAACTTGGTCTATTCGCATCTTTACCTTACGAAACATTGCACGAAGGCTCAACTAGCAATTTAGACTCTTAGAGCACTAAATAGAGTACAACGGTCCACAATGATGCTTTGGAGTTGCTCAACTCCCTCCATAGATGAGCTTTTCACGTTTTTGTGCAATTTCAAACATAACTTGGTGTATTCGCATCTTTACCTTACGAAACGTTGCACGAAGCCTCAACTAGCAATTTAGACTTCTATGTACACTAAATAGAGTACAACGGTCCACGTTGATGTTTTGGAATTGCTCAACTCTCCATAGAGGAGCTTTTCACGTTTTTGTGCAATTTCAAACATAAATTGTCCTATTCGCATATTTACCTTAAGAAATGTGGCACGAACGCTCAACTAGAAGTTAGACATTTAAAAGCACTAAATAGAGTACAGCAGTCCACGTTGATGCTTTGGAATTGCTCAACTCTCTCCATGAGGAGCGCGTTTCGTAAGTTACAGACGCGAATAGAGCAAGTTATGTTTGAAATTGCACAAAAACGTGAAAAGCTCCTCTATGGAGAGGGTTGAGTAATTCCAAAGTATCAATGTGGACCTTTGTACTCTATTTAGTGCTCTTAAAAGTATAACTTGCTAGTTCAGCCTTCGGGCCACGTTTCGTAAGGTAAAGATGCGAATAGACCAAGTTATGTTTGAAATTGTACAAAAATGTGAAAACCTCCTCTATGGAGAGAGTTGAGCAATTCCAAAGCATCAATATGGACCGTTCTACTCAATTTAGTTCTCTTAAAAGTCTAACTTGCTTGTTGAGCCTTCGGGCCACGTTTCGTAAGGTAAAGATGCGAATAGACCAAGTTGTGTTTGAAATTGCACAAAAACGTGAAAAGCTCCTCTATGGAAAGAGTTGAGCAATTCCAAAGCATCAATGTGGACCGTTGTACTCTATTTAGTGCTCGTTAAAGTCTAACTTGCTAGTTGAGTCTTCGTGCCACGTTTCGTAAGATAGAGATGCGAATAGACCAAGTTATATCTCAAATTGCACAAAAACGTGAAAAGCTCCTCTGTGGAGAGAGTTGAGAAATTTCAAAGCATCAATGTGGACCTTTGTACTCTATTGAGTGCTGTTAAAAGTCTAACTTGCTAGTTGAGTCTTCGTGCCACGTTTCGTAAAGTAAAGATGCGAATAGACCAAGTTATGTTTGAAATTGCACAAAAACGTGAAAAGATCCTCTATGGAAAGAGTTGAGCAATTCCAAAGCATCAATGTGGACCGTTGTACTCTATTTAGTGATCCTAAAAGTCTAACTTGCTAGTTAAGCCTTCGTGCACCGTTTCATAAGGTAAAGCAGCGAATAGACCAAGTTATGTTTGAAATTGCACAAAAACGTGAAAAGCACCTCTATGGAGAGGGTTGAGTAATTCCAAAGTATCAATGTGGACCTTTGTACTCTATTTAGTGCTCTTAAAACTATGACTTGCTAGTTCAGCCTTCGGCCCACGTTTCGTAAGGTAAAGATGCGAATAGACCAAGTTATGTTTGAAATTGTACAAAAACGTGAAAACCTCCTCTATGGAGAGAGTTGAGCAATTCCAAAGCATCAATGTGGACCGTTGTACTCAATTTAGTTCTCTTAAAAGTCTAACTTGCTTGTTGAGCCTTCGTGCCACGTTTCGTAAGGTAAAGACGCGAATAGACCAAGTAATGCCTCAAATTGCACAAAAACGTGAAAAACTCCTTTGTGGAGAGAGTTGAGCAATTCCAAAGCATCAATGTGGACTGTTGTACTCTATTTAGTGCCCCTAAAAGTCTAACTTGCTAGTTGAGTCTTCGTGCGACGTTTCGTAAGATAGAGATGCGAATAGACCAAGTTATGTTTGAAATTGCACAAAAACGTGAAAAGATCCTCTATGGAAAGAGTTGAGCAATTCCCAAGCATCAATGTGGACCGTTGTACTCTATTTAGTGATCCTAAAAGTCTAACTTGCTAGTTAAGCCTTCGTGCACCGTTTCATAAGGTAAAGCAGCATATAGACCAAGTTATGTTTGAAATTGAACAAAAACGTGAAAAGCACCTCTATGGAAAAAGTTGAGCAATTCCAAAGCATCAATGTGAACCGTTGTACTCTATTTAGTGCTCCTAAAAGTATAACTTGCTAGTTAAGCCTTCGTGCCACGTTTTGTAAGGTAAAGACGCGAATAGACCAAGTAATGCCTCAAATTGCACAAAAACGTGAAAAACTCCTTTGTGGGGAGAGTTGAGCAATTCCAAAGCATCAATGTGGACTGTTGTACTCTATTTAGTGCCCCTAAAAGTCTAACTTGCTAGTTGAGCCTTCCTGCCACGTTTCGTAAAGTAAAGATGCGAATAGACCAAGTTATGTCTCAAATTGCACAAAAACGTGAACCGTTGTACTCTATGACTTGCTAGTTCAGCCTTCGGCCCACGTTTCGTAAGGTAAAGATGCGAATAGACCAAGTTATGTTTGAAATTGTACAAAAACGTGAAAACCTCCTCTATGGAGAGAGTTGAGCAATTCCAAAGCATCAATGTGGACCGTTGTACTCTATTTAGTGCTGTTAAAAGTCTAACTTTCTAGTTGAGCCTTCTTGCCACGGTTCGTAAGCTAAAGACGCTACTAGACCAAGTTATGTCTCAAATTACTCAAAAACGTCAAAAGCTCCTCTATAGAGAGAGTTGAGAAATTCCAAAGCATCAATGTGGACCGTTGTTCTCTATTTAGTGCTCTTAAAAGTCTAACATGCTAGTTGAGCCTTCGGGCCACGTTTCGTAAGGTAAAGATGCGAAAAGACCAAGTTATGTTTGAAATTGCACAAAAACATGAAAAGCTCCTCTATGGAGAGAGTCGAGCAATTCCAAAGCATCAACGTGGACCGTTGCACGCTATTTAATGTTCTTAGAAGTCTAACTTGCTAGTTTAGCCTTCGTCCAACGTTTCGTAAGTTAAAAATGCGAATAGACCAAGTTATGTTTGAAATTGTACAAAAACGTGAAAAGCTCCTCTATGGAGAGAGTTGAGCAATTCCAAAGCATCAATGTCGACTGGTGTACTCTATTTAGTACTCCTAAAATTCTAACTTGCTAGTTGAGCCTTCGTGCCACGTTTCGTAAGTTAAAAATGCGAATAGACCAAGTTATGTTTGAAATTGCACAAAAACGTGAAAAGCTCCGCTATGGAGAGAGTTGAGCAATTCCAAAGCATCAATGTGGAACGTTGTTCTATATTTAGTGCTCTTAAAAGTCTAACATGCTAGTTGAGCCTTCGGGCCACGTTTCGTAAGGTAAAGATGCGAATTGACCAAGTTATGTTTGAAATTGCACAAAAACGTGAAAAGCTCCTCTATGGAGAGAGTTGAGAAATTCCAAAGCATCAATGTGGACCGTTGCACACTATTTCATGTTCTTAGAAGTCTAACTTGCTAGTTTAGCCTTCGTCCAACGTTTCGTAAGTTAAAAATGCGAATAGACCAAGTTATGTTTGAAATTGTGCAAAAACGTGAATAGCTCCTCTATGGAGAGAGTTGAGCAATTCCAAAGCATCAATGTCGACCGTTGTACTCTATTTAGTGCTCCTAAAAGTGTAACTTGCTAGTTGAGCCTTCGTGTCACGTTTCGTAAGGTAAAGATGTGAATAGGCCAAGTTATGTTTGAAATTGCACAAAAACGTGCAAAGCTCCTCTATGGAGAGAGTTGAGAAATTCCAAAGCATCAATGTGGACCGTTGCACGCTATTTAATGTTCTTAGAAGTCTAACACGCTAGTTTAGCCTTCGTCCAATGTTTCGTAAGTTAAAAATGCGAATAGACCAAGTTATGTTTGAAATTGCACAAAAATGTGAAAAGCTCCGCTATGGAGAGAGTTGAGCAATTCCAAAGCATCAATGTGGACCGTTGTACTGTATTGAGTGCTCTTAAAAGTCTAACTTGCTAGTTGAGTCTTCGTGCCAGGTTTCGTAAGATAAAGACGCGAATAGACCAAGTTTTGTCTCAAATTGCACAAAAACATGAAAAGCTCCTCTGTGGAGAGAATTGAGCAATTCCGAAGGATCAATGTGGACCGTTGTACTCTATTGAGTGCTCTTAAAAGTCTAACTAGCTAGTTGAGCCTTCGTGCCACGTTTCATAAGGTAAAGATGCGAATAGACCAAGCTATGTTTGAAATTGCACAAAAACGTGAAAAGCTCCTCTATGGAGAGAGTTGAGCAATTCCAAAGCATCAATGTGGACCGTTGTACACTATTTAGTGCTCCCAAAAGTCTAACTTGCTAGTTGAGCCTTCGTGCCAGGTTTCGTAAGGTATGACGCGAATAGACCAAGTTTTGTCTCAAATTGCACAAAAACATGAAAAGCTCCTCTGTGGAGAGAATTGAGCAATTCCGAAGGATCAATGTGGACCGTTGTACTCTATTGAGTGCTCTTAAAAGTCTAACTAGCTAGTTGAGCCTTCGTGCCACGTTTCATAAGGTAAAGATGCGAATAGACCAAGCTATGTTTGAAATTGCACAAAAACGTGAAAAGCTACTCTATGGAGAGAGTTGAGCAATTCCAAAGCATCAATGTGGACCGTTGTACACTATTTAGTGCTCCCAAAAGTCTAACTTGCTAGTTGAGCCTTCGTGCCAGGTTTCGTAAGGTAAAGACGCGAATAGACCAAGTTTTGTCTCAAATTGCACAAAAACATGAAAAGCTCCTCTGTGGAGAGAATTGAGCAATTCCGAAGGATCAATGTGGACCGTTGTACTCTATTGAGTGCTCTTAAAAGTCTAACTAGCTAGTTGAGCCTTCGTGCCACGTTTCATAAGGTAAAGATGCGAATAGACCAAGCTATGTTTGAAATTGCACAAAAACGTGAAAAGCTCCTCTATGGAGAGAGTTGAGCAATTCCAAAGCATCAATGTGGACCGTTGTACTCTATTTAGTGCTCTTAAAATTCTAACAAGCTAGTTGAGCCTTCGTGCCACGTTTCGTGAGGTAAAGATGCGAATAGACCAAGTTATGTCTCAAATTGCTCAAAGACATGAAAAGCTCCTCTATGGAGAGAGTTGAGCAATTCCAAAGCATCCATGTGGACCGTTGTAATCCATTTAGTGCTCTTAAAAGTCTAACTTGCTACTTGATCCTTCGTGCCACGTTTCGTAAGGTAAAGACGCGAATAGACCAAGTTATGTTTGAAATTGCACAAAAACGTCAAAAGCTTCTCTATGGAGAGAGTTGAGCAATTCCAAAGCATCAATGTGGACCGTTGTACTCTATTTAGTGCTTCTAAAAGTGTAACTTGCTAGTTGAGCCTTCGTGCCACGTTTCGTATGGTAAAGACGCGAATAGACCAAGTTATGTCTCAAATTGCTCAAAAATGTGAAAAGCTCCTCTATGGAGAGAGCTGAGCAATTCCAAAGCTCCTCTATTTAGTGCTCTTAAAATTCTAACAAGCTAGTTGAGCCTTCGTGCCATGTTTCGTGAGGTAAAGATGCGAATAGACCAAGTTATGTCTCAAATTGCTCAAAGACATGAAAAGCTCCTCTATGGAGAGAGTTGAGCAATTCCAAAGCACCCATGTGGACCGTTGTACTCTATTTAGTGCTCTTAACAGTCTAACTTGCTAGTTGAGCCTTCGTGCCACGTTTCGTAAGGTAAAGACGTGAATTGACCAAGTTACGTTTGAAATTGCTCAACATGAAAAGCTCCTTTATGGAGAGACTTGAGCAATTCCAAAGAATCAATGTGGACCGTTGTACTCTATTTAGTGCTCTTAAAAGTCTAACTTGCTAGTTGATCCTTCGTGCCACGTTTCTTAAGGTAAAGACGCGAATAGACCAAGTTATGTTTGAAACTGAACAAAAACGTGAAAAGCTCCTCTATAGAGAGAGTTGAGCAATTCGAAAGCATCAATATGAACCGTTGTACTCTACTTCGTGCTCTTAAAAGTCTGACTTCCCAGTTGAGCCTTCGTGCCACGTTTCGTAAGGTAAAGACGCGAATAGACCAAGTTATGTTTGAAATTGCACCAAAACGTCAAAAGCTTCTCCATGGAGAGAGTTGAACAATTCCAAAGCATCAATGTGGACCGTTGTACTCTATTTAGTGCTCCTAAAAGTGTAACTCGCTAGTTGAGCCTTCGTACCACGTTTTGTAAGGTAAAGATGCTAATAGACCAAGTTATGTTCGAAATTGCACAAAAAAGTGAACAGCTCCTCTATGGACAGAGTTGAGCAATTCCAACGCATCAATGTGGACCTTTGTACTCTATTTAGTGCTCCTACAAGTCTAACTTGCTAATTGAGCCTTCGTGCCACGTTTCGTAAGGTAAAGACGCGAATAGACCAAGTTATGTCTCAAATTGCACAAAAACATGAAAAGCTCCTCTATGGAGAGAGTTGAGCAATTCCAAAGCATCAATGTGGACCGTTGTACTCTATTGAGTGCTCTTAAAGTCTAACTTGCTAGTTGAGTCTTCATGCCACGTTTTTTAAAGTAAAGATGCGAATAGCCCACGTTATGCTTGAAATTGCACAAAAACGTGAAAAGATCCTCTACGGAAAGGGTTGAGCAATTCCAAAGCATCAATGTGGACCGTTGTACTCTATTTAGTGCTCCGAAAAGTCTAACTTGCTAGTTGAGCCTTCGTGCCACGTTTCGTAAGGTAAATACGCGAATAGACCAAATTATGTCTCAAATTGCATAAAAACTTGAAAAGCTTCTCTGTGGAGAAAGTGAGCAATTCCGAAGCATCAATGTGGACCGTTGTAGTCTATTGAGTGCTCCTAAAAGTGTAACATGCTAGTTGAGCCTTCGTGCCACGTATCGTAAGGTAAAGATGCGAATAGACCAAGTTATGTTTGAAGTTGCACAAAAACGTGAAAAGCTCCTCTATGGAGAGAGTTGAGCAATTCCAAAGCACCTATGTGGACCGTTGTACTCTACTCTGTGCTCTTAAAAGTCTAACTTGCCTGTTCAGCATTCGTGCCACGTTTCGTAAGGTAAAGACGTGAATACACCAACTTGTGTCTCAAATTGCTCAAAGACGAGAAAAGCTCCTCTATGGAGAGAGTTGAGCAATTCCAAAGTGTCAATGTGGACCGTTGTACTCTATTTAGTGCTCTTAAAGGTCTACCTTGCTAGTTGATCCTTCGTGCCACGTTTCGTAAGGTAAAGACGCGAATAGACCAAGTTATGTTTGAGATTGCTCAAAATCGTGAAAAGATCATCTATAGAGAGAGTTGAGCAATTCCAAAGCATCAATGTGGACCGTTGTACTCTATTTAGTGCTCTTAAAAGTCTAACTTTCTTGTTGAGCCTTCGTGCCACGGTTCGAAAGGTAAAGACGCTAATAGACCAAGTTATGTCTCAAATTGCTCAAAAACGTCAAACACTCCTCTATGGAGAGAGTTGACAAATTACAAAGCATCAATGTGGACCGTTCTACTCTATTGAGTGCTCTGAAAATTCTAACTGGCTAGTTCAGCCTTCGGGCCACGTTTCATAAGGTAAAGATGCGAATAGACCAAGTTATGTTTGAAATTGCACAAAAACGTGAAAAGCTCCTCTATGGAGAGAGCTGAGCAATTCCAAAGTATCAATGTGGACCGCAGTACTCGATTTAGTGCTCTTAAAAGTCTAACTTACTAGTTGAGCCTTCGTGCCACGTTTGGTAAGGTAAAGATGCGAATAGACCAAGTTATGTTTGAAATTGCACAAACACGTGACAAGCTCCTCTATGGAAATAGTTGAGCAATTCCAAAGCATCAATGTGGACCGTTGTACTCTATTTAGTGCTCCTCAAAGTATAACTTGCTATTTGAGCGTTCGTGCCACATTTCGTAAGGTGAAGATGCGAATAGACCAAGTTATGTCTCAAGTTGCACAAAAGCGTGAAAAGCTCCTCTGTGGATAGGGTTGAGCAATTCCAAAGCATCAATGTGGACCGTTGTACTCTATTTAGTGCTCCTCAAAGTATAACTTGCTAGTTGAGCGTTCGTGCCACATTTCGTAAGGTGAAGATGCGAATAGACCAAGTTATGTTTGAAATTGCACAAAAACGTGAAAAGCTCCTCTATGGAGAGAGTTGAACAATTCCAAAGCATCAATGTGGACCGTTGTACTCTACTTAGTGCTCTTAACAGTCTAACTTGCTAGTTGAGCCTTCGTGCCACGTTTCGTAAGGTAAAGATGCGAATAGACCAAGTTATGTTTAAAATTGCACAAAAACGTCAAAAGCTCCTCTATGAAGCGAGTTGACCAATTCCAAAGCATCAATGTGGACCGTTGTACTCTATTTAGTGCTCTTAAAAGTCTAACTAGCTTGTTGAGCCTTCGTGCCACGTTTCGTAAGGTAAAGATGCGAATAGACCAAGTTATGTTTGAAATTGCACAAAAACGTGAAAAGCTCCTCTATGGAGAGAGTTGAACAATTCCAAAGCATCAATGTGGACCGTTGTACTCTACTTAGTGCTCTTAACAGTCTAACTTGCTAGTTGAGCCTTCGTGCCACGTTTCGTAAGGTAAAGACGTGAAAAGCTCCTCTATGGAGAGAGTTGAGCAATTCCAAAGCATCAATGTAGACCGTTGTACTCTATCTAGTGCTCTTAAAAGTCTAACTTGCTAGTTGATCCTTCGTGCCACGTTTCGTAAGGTAAAGACGCGAATAGACAAAGTTATGTTTGAAATTGACCAAAAACGTCAAAAGCTCCTCTATGGAGATTGTTGAGCAATTTCAAAGCATCAATGTGGACCGTTGTACTCTATTTAGTGCTCCTAAAAGTCTAACTAGCTAGTTGAGCCTTCATGCCACTTTTTGTCAGGTAAAAATGCGAATAGACCAAGTTATGTTTGAAATTGCACAAAAACGTGAAGAGCTCCTCTATGGAGAGAGTTGAGCAATTCCAAAGCATCAATGTGGACCGTTGTACTCTACTTAGTGCTCTTAACAGTATAATTTGCTAGTTGAGCCTTCGTGCCACGTTTTGCAAGGTAAAAACGTGAATTGACCAAGTTACGTCTCAAATTTCTCAAAGACATGAAAAGCTCCTCTATGGAGAGAGTAGAGCAATTTCCAAGCGTAAATGTGGACCGTTGTACTCTATTTAGTGCTCTTAAAAGTCTAACTTGCTAGTTGATCTTTCGTGCCACGTTTCGTAAGGTAAAGCCGCGAATAGACCAAGTTCTGTTTGAAATTGCACAAAAACGTGAAAAGCTCCTCTATGGAGACAGTTTAGCAAGTCCAAAGCATCAATGTGGACCATTGTACTCTACTTAGTGCTCCTAAAAGTCTAACTTGCTAGTTGGGCCTTCGTGCCACGTTTCGTAAGGTAAAGCTGTGAATTGACCAAGTTACGTCTCAAATTGCTCAAAGACATGAAAAGCTCCTCTATGGAGAAAGTTGAGCAATTCCAAAGCAACAATGTGTACCGTTGTACTCTATTTAGTGCTCTTAAAAGTCTAACGTGCTAGTTGATCCTTCATGCCACGTTTCGTAAGGTAAAGATGCGAATAGACCAAGTTATGTCTCAAATTGCACAAAAACGTGAAAAGCTCCTCTGTGGAGAGAGTTGAGCAATTCCAAAGCATCAACGTGGACCGTTGTACTCAATTCAGTGCTCTTATTGTCTAACTTGTTAGTTGAGTCTTCGTGCCACGTTTCGTAAAGTAAAGATGCGAATAGGCCAAGTTATGTTTGAAATTGCACAAAAACGTGAAAAGCTCCCCTATGGAAAGAGTTGAGCAATTTCAAAGCGTCAATGTGGACCGTTGTACTCTATTTAGTGCTCTTAAAAGTCTAACGTGCTAGTTGATCCTTCACGCCACGTTTCGTAAGGTAAAGATGCGAATAGACCAAGTTATGTCTCAAATTGCACAAAAACGTGAAAAGCTCCTCTGTGGAGAGAGTTGAGCAATTCCAAAGCATCAACGTGGACCGTTGTACTCTATTGAGTGCTCTTATTGTCTAACTTGTTAGTTGAGTCTTCGTGCCACGTTTCGTAAAGTAAAGATGCGAATAGCCCAAGTTATGTTTGAAATTGCACAAAAACGTGAAAAGCTCCCCTATGGAAAGAGTTGAGCAATTCCAAAGCGTCAATGTGGACCGTTGTACTCTATTCAGTGCTCCTAAAAGTCTAACTTGCAAGTTGAGCCTTCGTGCCACATTTCATAAGGTAAAGACGCGAATAGACCAAATTATGTCTCAAATTGCACAAAAACGTGAAAAGCTCCTCTGTAGAGAGAGTTTAGCAATTCCGAAGCATCAATGTGACACTTGTACTCTATTTAGTGCTCCTAAAAGTGTAACTTGCTAGTTGAGCCCTCGTGCCACGTTTCGTAAGGTAAAGACGTGAATAGACCAAGTTATGTTTGAAATTGCGCAAAAACGTCAAAAGCTCCTCTATGGAGAGAGTTGAGCAATTCCAAAGCATCAATATGGACCGTTGTACTCTATTTAGTGCTCCTAAAAGTCTAACTTGCTAGTTGATCCTTCGTGCCACGTTTCGTAAGGTAAAGACGCGAATAGACCAAGTTATGTTTGAAATTGAACAAAAACGTCAAAAACTCCTCTATGGAGTGAGTTGAGCAATTGCAAAGCATCAATGTGGACCGTTGTACTCTATTTAGTGCTCTTAAAAGTCTAACTTGCTAGTTGAGTCTTCGTGCCACGTTTCGTAAAGTAATGATGCGAATAGACCATGTTATGTTTGAAATTGCACAAAAACGTGAAAAGCTCCTCTATGGAAAGAGTTGAGCAATTCCAAAGCATCAATGTGGACCGTTGTACCCTGTTGAGTGCTCTTAAAAGTCTAACTTGCTAGTTGAACCTTCGTGCCACGTTTCGTAAGGTAAAGATGCGAATAGACCAAGTTATGTTTGAAATTCCATAAAAACGTGAAAAGCTCCTCTATGGAGAGAGTTGAGCAATTCCAAACCTTCATCGTGGACCGTTGTACTCTATTTAGTGCTCCTAAAAGTCTAACTTGCTAGTTGAGTCTTCGCGCCACGTTTCGTAAAGTAAAGATGCGAATAGCCCAAGTTATGTTTGAAATTGCACAAAAACGTGAAAAGCTCCTCTATGGAGAGAGTTGAGCAATTCCAAAGCATCAATATGTACCGTTGTACTCTATTTAGTGCTCCTAAAAGTCTAACTTGCTAGTTGAGCCTTCGTGGCACGTTTCGTAAGGTAAAGCTGCGAATTGACCAAGTTACGTCTCAAATTGCTCAAAGACGTGAAAAGCTCCTCTATGGAGAAAGTTGAGCAATTCCAAAGCATCAATGTGTACCGTTGTACTCTATTTAGTGCTCCTAAAAGTCTAACGTGCTAGTTGATCCTTCATGCCACGTTTCGTAAGGTAAAGATGCGAATAGACCAAGTTATGTCTCAAATTGCACAAAAACGTGAAAAGCTCCTCTGTGGAGAGAGTTGAGCAATTCCAAAGCATCAATATGGACCGTTGTACTCTATTTAGTGCTCCTAAAAGTCTAACTTGCTAGTTGATCCTTCGTGCCACGTTTCGTAAGGTAAAGACGCGAATAGACCAAGTTATGTTTGAAATTGAACAAAAACATCAAAAACTCCTCTATGGAGTGAGTTGAGCAATTGCAAAGCATCAATGTGGACCGTTGTACTCTATTTAGTGCTCTTAAAAGTCTAACTTGCTAGTTGAGTCTTCGAGCCACGTTTCGTAAAGTAATGATGCGAATAGACCATGTTATGTTTGAAATTGCACAAAAACGTGAAAAGCTCCTCTATGGAAAGAGTTGAGCAATTCCAAAGCATCAATGTGGACCGTTGTACCCTGTTGAGTGCTCTTAAAAGTCTAACTTGCTAGTTGAGCCTTCGTGCCACGTTTCGTAAGGTAAAGATGCGAATAGACCAAGTTATGTTTGAAATTCCATAAAAACGTGAAAAGTTCCTCTATGGAGAGAGTTGAGCAATTCCAAAGCTTCATCGTGGACCGTTGTACTCTATTTAGTGCTCCTAAAAGTCTAACTTGCTAGTTGAGTCTTCGCGCCACGTTTCGTAAAGTAAAGACGCGAATAGCCCAAGTTATGTTTGAAATTGCACAAAAACGTGAAAAGCTCCTCTATGGAGAAAGTTGAGCAATTCCAAAGCATCAATATGTACCGTTGTACTCTATTTAGTGCTCCTAAAAGTCTAACTTGCTAGTTGAGTCTTCGCGCCACGTTTCGTAAAGTAAAGATGCGAATAGCCCAAGTTATGTTTGAAATTGCACAAAAACGTGAAAAGCTCCTCTATGGAGAGAGTTGAGCAATTCCAAAGCATCAATATGTACTGTTGTACTCTATTTAGTGCTCCTAAAAGTCTAACTTGCTAGTTGAGCCTTCGTGCCACGTTTCGTAAGGTAAAGCTGCGAATTGACCAAGTTACGTCTCAAATTGCTCAAAGACGTGAAAAGCTCCTCTATGGAGAAAGTTGAGCAATTCCAAAGCATCAATGTGTACCGTTGTACTCTATTTAGTGCTCCTAAAAGTCTAACGTGCTAGTTGATCCTTCATGCCACGTTTCGTAAGGTAAAGATGCGAATAGACCAAGTTATGTCTCAAATTGCACAAAAACGTGAAAAGCTCCTCTGTGGAGAGAGTTGAGCAATTCCAAAGCATCAATATGGACCGTTGTACTCTATTTAGTGCTCCTAAAAGTCTAACTTGCTAGTTGATCCTTCGTGCCACGTTTCGTAAGGTAAAGACGCGAATAGACCAAGTTATGTTTGAAATTGAACAAAAACATCAAAAACTCCTCTATGGAGTGAGTTGAGCAATTCCAAAGCATCAATGTGGACCGTTGTACTCTATTTAGTGCTCTTAAAAGTCTAACTTGCTAGTTGAGTATTCGAGCCACGTTTCGTAAGGTAATGATGCGAATAGACCATGTTATGTTTGAAATTGCACAAAAACATGAAAAGCTCCTCCATGGAAAGAGTTGAGCAATTCCAAAGCATCAATGTGGACCGTTGCACCCTGTTGAGTGCTCTTAAAAGTCTAACTTGCTAGTTGAGCCTTCGTGCCACGTTTCGTAAGGTAAAGATGCGAATAGACCAAGTTATGTTTGAAATTCCATAAAAACGTGAAAAGCTCCTCTATGGAGAGAGTTGAGCAATTCCAAAGCTTCATCGTAGACCGTTGTACTCTATTTAGTGCTCCTAAAAGTCTAACTTGCTAGTTGAGTCTTCGCGCCACGTTTCGTAAAGTAAAGATGCGAATAGCCCAAGTTATGTTTGAAATTGCACAAAAACGTGAAAAGCTCCTCTATGGAGAGAGTTGAGCAATTCCAAAGCATCAATATGTACCGTTGTACTCTATTTAGTGCTCCTAAAAGTCTAACTTGCTAGTTGAGCCTTCGTGCCACGTTTCGTAAGGTAAAGCTGCGAATGGACCAAGTTACGTCTCAAATTGCTCAAAGACGTGAAAAGCTCCTCTATGGAGAAAGTTGAGCAATTCCAAAGCATCAATGTGTACCGTTGTACTCTATTTAGTGCTCCTAAAAGTCTAACGTGCTAGTTGATCCTTCATGCCACGTTTCGTAAGGTAAAGATGCGAATAGACCAAGTTATGTCTCAAATTGCACAAAAACGTGAAAAGCTCCTCTGTGGAGAGAGTTGAGCAATTCCAAAGCATCAATATGGACCGTTGTACTCTATTTAGTGCTCCTAAAAGTCTAACTTGCTAGTTGATCATTCGTGCCACGTTTCGTAAGGTAAAGACGCGAATAGACCAAGTTATGTTTGAAATTGAACAAAAACATCAAAAACTCCTCTATGGAGTGAGTTGAGCAATTCCAAAGCATCAATGTGGACCGTTGTACTCTATTTAGTGCTCTTAAAAGTCTAACTTGCTAGTTGAGTCTTCGAGCCACGTTTCGTAAAGTAATGATGCGAATAGACCATGTTATGTTTGAAATTGCACAAAAACGTGAAAAGCTCCTCTATGGAAAGAGTTGAGCAATTCCAAAGCATCAATGTGGACCGTTGTACCCTGTTGAGTGCTCTTAAAAGTCTAACTTGCAAGTTGAGCCTTCGTGCCACGTTTCGTAAGGTAAAGATGTGAATAGACCAAGTTATGTTTGAAATTCCATAAAAACGTGAAAAGCTCCTCTATGGAGAGAGTTGAGCAATTCCAAAGCTTCATCGTGGACCGTTGAACTCTATTTAGTGCTCCTAAAAGTGTAACTTGCTAGTTGAGCTCTCGTGCCACGTTTCGTAAGGTAAAGACGTGAATAGACCAAGTTATGTTTGAAATTGCGCAAAAACGTCAAAAGCTCCTCTATGGAGAGAGTTTAGCAATTCCAAAGCATCAATATGGACCGTTGTACTCTATTTAGTGCTCCTAAAAGTCTAACTTGATAGTTGATCCTTCGTGCCACGTTTCGTAAGGTAAAGACGCGAATAGATCAAGTTATGTTTGAAATTGAACAAAAACATCAAAAACTCCTCTATGGAGTGAGTTGAGCAATTCCAAAGCATCAATGTGGACCGTTGTACTCTATTTAGTGCTCTTAAAAGTCTAACTTGCTAGTTGAGTCTTTGTGCCACGTTTCGTAAAGTAATGATGCGAATAGACCATGTTATGTTTGAAATTACACAAAAACGTGAAAAGCTTCTCTATGGAAAGAGTTTAGCAATTCCAAAGCATCAATGTGGACCGTTGTACCCTGTTGAGTGCTCTTAAAAGTCTAACTTGCTAGTTGAGCCTTCGTGCCACGTTTCGTAAGGTAAAGATGCGAATAGACCAAGTTATGTTTGAAATTCCATAAAAACGTGAAAAGCTCCTCTATGGAGAGAGTTGAGCAATTCCAAAGCTTCATCGTGGACCGTTGTACTCTATTTAGTGCTCCTAAAAGTCTAACTTGCTAGTTGAGTCTTCGCGTCACGTTTCGTAAAGTAAAGATGCGAATAGCCCAAGTTATGTTTGAAATTGCACAAAAACGTGAAAAGCTCCTCTATGGAGAGAGTTGAGCAATTCCAAAGCATCAATGTGGACCGTTGTACTCTATTGAGTGCTCTTAAAAGTTTAACTTGCTAGTTGAGTCTTCGTGCCACATTTCATAAAGTAAAGATACGAATAGACCAAGTTATGTTTGAAATTGCACAAAAACGTTAAAAGCTCGTCTATGGAAAGAGTTGAGCGATTCCAAAGCATCCATGTGGACCGTTGTACTCTATTTAGTGCTCCTACAAGTCTAACTTGCTAGTCGGGCCTTCGTGCCACGTTTTGTAAGGTAAAGATGCGAATAGACCAAGTTATGTCTCAAATTGCACAAAAACGTTAAAAGCTCCTCTGTGGAGAGAGTTGAGCAATTCTGAAGCATCAATTTGTACCGTTGCACTCTATTGAGTGCTCTTAAAAGTCTAACTTGCTAGATAAGCCTTCGTGCCACGTTTCGTAAGGTAAAGAGGCGAATAGGCCAAGTTATGTTTGAAATTGCACAAAAACGTGAAAAGCTCCTCCATGGAGAGAGTTGAGCAATTCGAATGCATCAATGTGGACCGTTGTACTCTACTTAGTGCTCTTAAAAGTCCAACTTGCTAGTTGAGCCTTCGTGCCACGTTTCGTAAGGTAAAGACGCGAATAGACCAAGTTATGTCTCAAATTGCTCAAAGACGTGAAAAGCTCCTCTATGGAGAGAGTTGTGCAATTCCAAAGCATCAATGTGGACCGTTGTACTCTGTTGAGTGCTATTAAAGGTCTAACTTGCTAGTTGAGCCTTCGTGCCACGTTTCGTAAGGTAATGATACGAATAGACCAAGTTATGTTCGAAATTGCACAAAAACGTGAAAAGCTCCTCTATGGACAGAGTTGAGCAATTTCAAAGCATCAATGTGGACAGTTGTACTCTATTGAGTGCTCTTAAACGTCTAACTTGCTTGTTGAGTCTTCGTGCCACATTTCGTAAAGTAAAGATGCGAATAGACCAAGTTATGTTTGAAATTACACAAAAACGTGTAAAGCTCGTCTATGGAAAGAGTTGAGCAATTCCAACACGTCAATGTGGAGCGTTGTACTCTATTTAGTGCTCCTACAAGTCTAACTTGCTAGTTGAGCCTTCGTGCCACGTTTTGTAAGGTAAAGACGCGAATAGACCAAGTTATGTCTCAAATTGCACAAAAACGTGAAAAGCTCTTCTGTGGAGAGAGTTGAGCAATTCTGAAGCATCAATTTGGACCGTTGCACTCTATTGAGCGCTCTTAAAAGTCTTACTGGCTAGTTGAGCCTTCGTGCCACGTTTCGTAAGGTAAAGATGCGAATAGACTAAGTTATGTTTGAAATTGCACAAAAACGTGAAAAGCTCCTCTATGGAGAGAGTTGAGCAATTCGAAAGCATCAATGTGGACCGTTGTACTCTACTTAGTTCTCTTAAAAGTCTAACTTGCTAGTTGAGCCTTCGTGCCACGTTTCGTAAGGTAAAGACGCGAATAGACCAAGTTATGTCTCAAATTGGTCAAAGACGTGAAAAGCTCCTCTATGGAGAGAGTTGAGCAATTCCAAAGCATCAATGTGGACCGTTATATTCAATTTAGTGCTCTTAAAGGTCTAACTTGCTAGTTGTTCCTTCGTGCCATGTTTCGTCAGGTAAAGACGTGAATAGACCAAGCTATGTTCGAAATTGCACAAAAACGTGAAAAGCTCCTCTATGGAGAGAGTTGAGCAACTAGAAAGCATCAACGTGGACCGTTGCACGCTATTGAATGTTCTTAGAAGTCTAACTTGCTGGTTTAGCCTTCGTGCAACGTTTCGTAAGCTAAAGATGCGAATAGACCAAGTTATGTTTGAAATTGTACGAAAACATGAAAAGCTCCTCAATGGAGAGGGTTGAGCAATTCCGAAGCATCAATGTGGACCGTTGCACTCTAATGAGTGCTCTTAAAAGTCTAAATTTCTAGTTCAGCCTTCGTGCCACGGTTTGTAAGGTAAATACGCTAACAGACCAAGTTTTTTCTCAAATTGCTCAAAAACGTGAAAAGCTCCTCCATGGAGAGAGTTGAGAAATTCCAAAGTATAAATGTGGACCATAGTACTCTATTTAGTGCTCTTAAAAGTCTAACCTGCTAGTTGAGCCTTCGGGCCACGTTTCGTAAGGTAAAGATGTGAATAGACCAAGTTATGTTTGAAATTGCACAAAAACGTGAAAAGCCACTATATGAAGAGAGTTGAGAAATTCCAAAGCATCAATGTGGACCGTTGCATGCTATTTAATGTTCTTAGAAGTCTAACTTGCTAGTTTAGCCTTCGTGCTACGTTTCGTAAGTTAAAGATGCGAATAGACCAAGTTATGTTTGAAATTGCACAAAAACGTGAAAAGCTACTCTATGGAAAGAGTTGAGAAATTCCAAAGCATCAATGTGCACCGTTGTACTATATTTAGTGCTCCTAAATGTCTAACTTGCGACTTGAGCCTTCGTGCCACGTTTCATAAGGTAAAGACACGAATTGACCAAGTTATGTCTCAAATTGCACAAAAACGTGAAAAGCTCCTCTGTGGAGAGAGTTGTGCAATTCCAAAGCATCAATGTGGACCATTTGTACTCTGTTGAGTGCTCTTAAAAGACTAACTTGCTAGTTGAGCCTTCGTGCCACGTTTCGTATGGTAAAGATACGAATAGACCAAGTTATGTTTGAAATTGCACAACAACGCGAAAAGCTCCTCTATGGACAGAGTTGAGCAATTCCAAAACATCATTGTGGACCGTTGTACTCTATTTAGTGCTCTTAAAAGTCTAACTTGCTAGTTGAGACATCGGGCCACGTTTCTTAAGGTAAAGATGCGAATAGACCAAGTTATGTTTGAAATTGCCCAAAAACCTGAAAAGCTCCTCTGTGGAAAGAGTTGAGCAATTCCAAAGCATCAATATGGACCGTTGTACTCTGTTGAGTGCTCTTAAAAGTCTAACTTGCTAGTTGAGCCTTCGTGCCACGTTTCGTAAGATAAAGATGCGAGTAGACCAAGTTATGTTTGAAATTGCACAAAAACGTGAAAAGCTCCTCTATGGACAGAGTTGAGCAATTCCAAAGCATCAATGTGGACCGTTGTACTCTATTGAGTGCTCTTAAAAGTCTAACTTGCTTGTTGAGTCTTCGTGCCACATTTCGTAAAGTAAAGATGCGAATAGACCAAGTCATGTTTAAAATTACACAAAAACGTGAAAAGCTCGTCTATGGAAAGAGTTGAGCAATTCCAAAGCATCAATGTGGACTGTTGTAGTCTATTTAGTGCTCCTACAAGTCTAACTTGCTAGTTGAGCCTTCGTGCCACGTTTTGTACGGTAAATACGCGAATAGACCAAGTTATGTCTCAAATTGCACAAAAACGTGAAAAGCTCCTCTGTGGAGAGAGTTGAGCAATTCTGAAGAATCAATTTGGACCGTTGCACTCTATTGAGCGCTCTTAAAAGTCTAACTGGCTAGTTGAGCCTTCGTGCCACGTTTCGTAAGGTAAAGACGCGAATAGACCAAGTTATGTTTAAAATTGCACAAAAATGTGAAAAGCTCCTCTATGGAGAGAGTTGAGCAATTCGAAAGCATCAATGTGGACCGTTGTACTCTACTTTGTGCTCTTAAACGTCTAACTTGCTAGTTGAGCCTTCGTGCCACGTTTCGTAAGGTAAAGACGCGAATAGACCAAGTTATGTCTCAAATTGCTCAAATACATAAAAAGCTCCTCTATGGAGAGAGTTGAGCAATTCCAAAGCATCAATGTGGGCCGTTATACTCTATTTAGTGCTCTTAAAGGTCTAACTTCCTAGTTGATCCTTCGTGCCACGTTTCGTCAGGTAAAGACGTGAATAGACAAAGCTATATTTGAAATTGCACAAAAACGTGAAAAGCTCCTCTATGGAGAGAGTTGAGCAACTCCAAAGCATCAATGTGGACCGTTGCACGCTATTTAATGTTCTTAGAAGTATGACTTGCTAGTTTAGCCTTCGTGCAACGTTTCGTAAGCTAAAGATGCGAATAGACCAAGTTATGTTTGAAATTGTACAAAAACATGAAAAGCTCCTCAATGGAGAGGGTTGAGCAATTCCGAAGCATCAATGTGGACCGTTGCACTATAATGAGTGCTCTTAAAAGTCTAACTTTCTAGTTCAGCCTTCGTGCCACGGTTCGTAAGGTAAAGACGCTAACAGACCAAGTTATGTCTCAAATTGCTCAAAAACATCAAAAGCTCCTCCATGGAGAGAGTTGAGAAATTCCAAAGCATAAATGTGGACCATAGTACTCTATTTGAAATTGCACAAAACGTGAAAAGCCCCCCTATGGAGAGAGTTGAGAAATTCCAAAGCATCAATGTGGACCGTTGCATGCTATTTAATGTTCTTAGAAGTCTAACTCGCTAGTTTAGCCTTCGTGCTACGTTTCGTAAGTTAAAGATTGGAATAGACCAAGTTATGTTTGAAATTGCACAAAAACGTGAAAAGCTCCTCTATGGACAGAGTTGAGCAATTCCAAAGCATCAATGTGCACCGTTGTACTCTATTTAGTACTCCTAAAAGTCTAACTTGCTAGATGAGCCTTCATGCCACGTTTCGTAAGGTAAATATGCGAATTGACCAAGTGACGTCTCAAATTGCTCAAAGACGTCAAAAGCTCCTCTATGGAGAGAGTTGAGAAATTCCAAAGCATCAATGTGGACCGTTGTACTCTATTTAGTGCTCTTCAAAGTCTAACTTGCTAGTTGAGCCTTCGTGCCACGTTTCGTAAGGTAAAGATACGAATAGACCAAGTTATGTTTGAAATTGCACAACAACACGAAAAGCTCCTCTATGGACAGAGTTGAGCGATTCCAAAACATCATTGTGGACCGTTGTACTCTATTTAGTGCTCTTAAAAGTCTAACTTGCTAGTTGAGACATCGGGCCACGTTTCTTAAGGTAAAGATGCGAATAGACCAAGTTATGTTTGAAATTGCCCAAAAACCTGAAAAGCTCCTCTGTGGAAAGAGTTGAGCAATTCCAAAACATCAATGTGGACCGTTGTACTCTGTTGAGTGCTCTTAAAAGTCTAACTTGCTAGTTGAGCCTTCGTGCCACGTTTCATAAGATAAAGATGCGAGTAGACCAAGTTATGTTTGAAATTGCACAAAAACGTGAAAAGCTCCTCTATGGACAGAGTTGAGCAATTCCAAAGCATCAATGTGGACTGTTGTACTCTATTGAGTGCTCTTAAAAGTCTAACTTGCTTGTTGAGTCTTCGTGCCACATTTCGTAAAGTAAAGATGCGAATAGACCAAGTTATGTTTGAAATTACACAAAAACGTGAAAAGCTCGTCTATGGAAAGAGTTGAGCAATTCCAAAGCATCAATGTGGACCGTTGTAGTCTATTTAGTGCTCCTACAAGTCTAACTTGCTAGTTGAGCCTTCGTGCCAAGTTTTGTAAGGTAAAGACGCGAATAGACCAAGTTATGTCTCAAATTGCACAAAAACGTGAAAAGCTCCTCTGTGGAGAGAGTTGAGCAATTCTGAAGAATCAATTTGGACCGTTGCACTCTATTGAGCGCTCTTAAAAGTTTAACTGGCTAGTTGAGCCTTCGTGCCACGTTTCGTAAGGTAAAGATGCGAATAGACCAAGTTATGTTTAAAATTGCACAAAAATGTGAAAAGCTCCTCTATGGAGAGAGTTGAGCAATTCGAAAGCATCAATGTGGACCGTTGTACTCTACTTTGTGCTCTTAAAAGTCTAACTTGCTAGTTGAGCCTTCGTGCCACGTTTCGTAAGGTAAAGACGCGAATAGACCAAGTTATGTCTTAAATTGCTCAAATACGTGAAAAGCTCCTCTGTGGAGAGAGTTGAGCAATTCCAAAGCATCAATGTGGGCCGTTATACTCTATTTAGTGCTCTTAAAGGTCTAACTTCCTAGTTGATCCTTCATGCCACGTTTCGTCAGGTAAAGACGTGAATAGACAAAGCTATATTTGAAATTGCACAAAAACGTGAAAAGCTCCTCTATGGAGAGAGTTGAGCAACTCCAAAGCATCAATGTGGACCGTTGCACGCTATTTAATGTTCTTAGAAGTATGACTTGCTAGTTTAGCCTTCGTGCAACGTTTCGTAAGCTAAAGATGCGAATAGACCAAGTTATGTTTGAAATTGTACAAAAACATGAAAAGCTCCTCAATGGAGAGGGTTGAGCAATTCCGAAGCATCAATGTGGACCGTTGCACTATAATGAGTGCTCTTAAAAGTCTAACTTTCTAGTTCAGCCTTCGTGCCACGGTTCGTAAGGTAAAGACGCTAACAGACCAAGTTATGTCTCAAATTGCTCAAAAACATCAAAAGCTCCTCCATGGAGAGAGTTGAGAAATTCCAAAGCATAAATGTGGACCATAGTACTCTATTTGAAATTGCACAAAACGTGAAAAGCCCCCCTATGGAGAGAGTTGAGAAATTCCAAAGCATCAATGTGGACCGTTGCATGCTATTTAATGTTCTTAGAAGTCTAACTCGCTAGTTTAGCCTTCGTGCTACGTTTCGTAAGTTAAAGATTGGAATAGACCAAGTTATGTTTGAAATTGCACAAAAACGTGAAAAGCTCCTCTATGGACAGAGTTGAGCAATTCCAAAGCATCAATGTGCACCGTTGTACTCTATTTAGTACTCCTAAAAGTCTAACTTGCTAGATGAGCCTTCGTGCCACGTTTCGTAAGGTAAATATGCGAATTGACCAAGTGACGTCTCAAATTGCTCAAAGACGTCAAAAGCTCCTCTATGGAGAGAGTTGAGAAATTCCAAAGCATCAATGTGGACCGTTGTACTCTATTTAGTGCTCTTCAAAGTCTAACTTGCTAGTTGAGCCTTCGTGCCACGTTTCGTAAGGTAAAGATACGAATAGACCAAGTTATGTTTGAAATTGCACAACAACACGAAAAGCTCCTCTATGGACAGAGTTGAGCGATTCCAAAACATCATTGTGGACCGTTGTACTCTATTTAGTGCTCTTAAAAGTCTAACTTGCTAGTTGAGACATCGGGCCACGTTTCTTAAGGTAAAGATGCGAATAGACCAAGTTATGTTTGAAATTGCCCAAAAACCTGAAAAGCTCCTCTGTGGAAAGAGTTGAGCAATTCCAAAACATCAATGTGGACCGTTGTACTCTGTTGAGTGCTCTTAAAAGTCTAACTTGCTAGTTGAGCCTTCGTGCCACGTTTCATAAGATAAAGATGCGAGTAGACCAAGTTATGTTTGAAATTGCACAAAAACGTGAAAAGCTCCTCTATGGACAGAGTTGAGCAATTCCAAAGCATCAATGTGGACTGTTGTACTCTATTGAGTGCTCTTAAAAGTCTAACTTGCTTGTTGAGTCTTCGTGCCACATTTCGTAAAGTAAAGATGCGAATAGACCAAGTTATGTTTGAAATTACACAAAAACGTGAAAAGCTCGTCTATGGAAAGAGTTGAGCAATTCCAAAGCATCAATGTGGACCGTTGTAGTCTATTTAGTGCTCCTACAAGTCTAACTTGCTAGTTGAGCCTTCGTGCCACGTTTTGTAAGGTAAAGACGCGAATAGACCAAGTTATGTCTCAAATTGCACAAAAACGTGAAAAGCTCCTCTGTGGAGAGAGTTGAGCAATTCTGAAGAATCAATTTGGACCGTTGCACTCTATTGAGCGCTCTTAAAAGTCTAACTGGCTAGTTGAGCCTTCGTGCCACGTTTCGTAAGGTAAAGATGCGAATAGACCAAGTTATGTTTAAAATTGCACAAAAATGTGAAAAGCTCCTCTATGGAGAGAGTTGAGCAATTCGAAAGCATCAATGTGGACCGTTGTACTCTACTTTGTGCTCTTAAAAGTCTAACTTGCTAGTTGAGCCTTCGTGCCACGTTTCGTAAGGTAAAGACGCGAATAGACCAAGTTATGTCTTAAATTGCTCAAATACGTGAAAAGCTCCTCTGTGGAGAGAGTTGAGCAATTCCAAAGCATCAATGTGGGCCGTTATACTCTATTTAGTGCTCTTAAAGGTCTAACTTCCTAGTTGATCCTTCGTGCCACGTTTCGTCAGGTAAAGACGTGAATAGACAAAGCTATATTTGAAATTGCACAAAAACGTGAAAAGCTCCTCTATGGAGAGAGTTGAGCAACTCCAAAGCATCAATGTGGACCGTTGCACGCTATTTAATGTTCTTCGAAGTATAACTTGCTAGTTTAGCCTTCGTGCAACGTTTCGTAAGCTAAAGATGCGAATAGACCAAGTTATGTTTGAAATTGTACAAAAACATGAAAAGCTCCTCAATGGAGAGGGTTGAGCAATTCCGAAGCATCAATGTGGACCGTTGCACTATAATGAGTGCTCTTAAAAGTCTAACTTTCTAGTTCAGCCTTTGTGCCACGGTTCGTAAGGTAAAGACGCTAACAGACCAAGTTATGTCTCAAATTGCTCAAAAACGTCAAAAGCTCCTCCATGGAGAGAGTTGAGAAATTGCAAAGCATAAATTTGGACCATAGTACTCTATTTGAAATTGCACAAAACGTGAAAAGCCCCCCTATGGAGAGAGTTGAGAAATTTCAAAGCATCAATGTGGACCGTTGCATGCTATTTAATGTTCTTAAAAGTCTAACTTGCTAGTTTAGCCTTCGTGCTACATTTCGTAAGTTAAAGATTGGAATAGACCAAGTTATGTTTGAAATTGCACAAAAACGTGAAAAGCTCCTCTATGGACAGAGTTGAGCAATTCCAAAGCATCAATGTGCACCGTTGTACTCTATTTAGTACTCCTAAAAGTCTAACTTGCTAGATGAGCCTTCGTGTCACGTTTCGTAAGGTAAATATACGAATTGACCAAGTGACGTCTCAAATTGCTCAAAGACGTCAAAAGCTCCTCTATGGAGAGAGTTGAGAAATTCCAAAGCATCAATGTGGACCGTTGTACTCTATTTAGTGCTCTTAAAATTCTAATTTGCTAGTTGAGCCTTCGGGCCATGTCTCGTAAGGTAAAGATGCGAATAGACCAAGTTATGTTTGAAATTGCACAAAAACGTGAAAAGCTCCTCTATGGAGAGATTTGAGCAATTCCAAAGAATCAATGTGGACCGTTGCACGCTATTTAATGTTCGTAGAAGTCTAACTTGCTACTTTAGCCTTCGTGCAATGTTTCGTAAGTTAAAAATGCGAATAGACCAAGTTATGTCTCAAATTGCACAAAAACGTGAAAAGCTCCTCTGTGGAGAGAGTTGTGCAATTCCAAAGCATCAATGTGGACCGTTGTACTCTATTTAGTGCTCCTAAATGTCTAACTTGCTACTTGAGCCTTCGTGCCACGTTTCGTATGGTAAAGACACGAATAGACCAAGTTATGTCTCAAGTTGCACAAAAACGTGAAAAGCTCCTCTGTAGAGAGAGTTGTGCAATTCAAAAGCATCAATGTGGGCCGTTATACTCTATTTAGTGCTCTTAAAGGTCTAACTTCCTAGTTGATCCTTCGTGCCACGTTTCGTCAGGTAAAGACGTGAATAGACAAAGCTATATTTGAAATTGCACAAAAACGTGAAAAGCTCTTCTATGGAGAGATTTGAGCAATTCCAAAGAATCAATGTGGACCGTTGCACGCTATTTAATGTTCGTAGAAGTCTAACTTGCTACTTTAGCCTTCGTGCAATGTTTCGTAAGTTAAAAATGCGAATAGACCAAGTTATGTCTCAAATTGCACAAAAACGTGAAAAGCTCCTCTGTGGAGAGAGTTGTGCAATTCCAAAGCATCAATGTGGACCGTTGTACTCTGTTGAGTGCTCTTAAAATTCTAACTTGCTAGTTGAGCCTTCGTGCCACGTTTCGTAAGGTAAAGACACGAATAGACCAAGTTATGTCTCAAATTGCACAAAAACGTGAAAAGCTCATCTATGGAGAGATTTGAGCAAATCCAAAGAATCAATGTGGACCGTTGCACGCTATTTAATGTTCGTAGAAGTCTAACTTCCTAGTTTAGCCTTCATGCAATGTTTCGTAAGTTAAAAATGCGAATAGACCAAGTTATGTCTCAAATTGTACAAAAACGTGAAAAGCTCCTCTATGGAGAGAGTTGAGCAATTCCAACGCATCAATGTGGACCGTTGTACTCTATTTAGTGCTCCTAAATGTCTAACTTGCTACTTGAGCCTTCGTGCCACGTTTCGTATGGTAAAGACACGAATAGACCAAGTTATGTCTCAAGTTGCACAAAAACGTGAAAAGCTCCTCTGTAGAGAGAGTTGTGCAATTCAAAAGCATCAATGTGGACCGTTGTACTCTGTTGAGTGCTCTGAAAAGTCTAACTTGCTAGTTGAGCCTTCGTGCCACGTTTCGTAAGGTAAATACACGAATAGACCAAGTTATGTTTGAAATTGCACAATAACGTGAAAAGCTCCTCTATGGAGAGAGTTGAGCAATTCCAAAGCATCATTGTGGACCGTTGTACTCTATTTAGTGCACTTAAAAGTCTAACTTGCTAGTTGAGACTTCAGGCCACGTTTCTTAAGGTAAAGATGCGAATAGACCAAGTTATGTTTGAAATTGCACAAAAACGTGAAAGGCTCCTCTGTGGAAGGAGTTGAGCAATTCCAAAGCATCAATGTGGACCATTGTACTCTATTGAGTGCTCTTAAAAGTCAAACTTGCTAGTTGAGCCTTCGTGCCACGTTTCGTAAGGTAAAGATACAAATAGACCAAGTTATGTTTGAAATTCCACAAAAACGTGAAAAGCTCCTCTATGGAGAGAGTTGAGCAATTCCAAAGCTTCATTGTGGATCGTTGTACTCTATTTAGTGCTCTTAAAAGTCTAACTTGCTAGTTGAGCCTTCGGGCCACGTTTCGTAAGGTAAAGATGCGAATAGATCAAGTTATGTTTGAAATTGAACAAAAACGTGAAAAGCTCCTCTACGGAGAGAGTTGAGCAATTCCAAAGCATCATTGTGGACCGTTCTACTCTATTTGGTTCTCTTAAAAGTCTAACTTGCTAGTTGAGTCTTCGGGCCACGTTTCGTAAGGTAAAGATGCGAATAGACCAAGATATGTTTGAAATTGCACAAAAACGTGAAAAGCTCCTCTATGGACAGAGTTGAGCAATTCCGAAGCATCAATGTGGACCGTTGTACTCTATTTAGTGCACCTAAAAGTATAACTAGCTAGTTGAGCCTTCGTGCCACGTTTCGTAAGGTAAAAATGCGAATAGACCAAGTTATGTCTCAAATTGTACAAAAACGTGAAAAGCTCCTCTGTGGAGATAGTTGAGCAATTCCAAAGCATCAATGTGGACCGTTGTACTCTATTTACTGCTCTTAAAGGTCTAACTTGCTAGTTGTTCTTTCGTGCCACGTTTCGTAAGGTAAAGACGCGAATAGACCAAGTTATATTTGAAATTGCACAAAAATGTGAAAAACTCCTCTATGGAGAGAGTTGAGCAATTCCAAGGAATCAATGTGGACCGTTGTACTCTACTTAGTGCTCTTAAACTTCTAACTTGCTATTAGAGCCTTCGTGCCACGTATTGTAAGGTAAAGACGCGAATAGACCAAGTTAGGTCTGAAATTGCTCAAAGACGTGAAAAGCTCCTCTATGGAGAGAGTTGAGCAATTCCAAAGCATCAATGTAGACTGTTGTACTCTATTTAGTGCTCTTAAAAGTCTAACTTGTTAGTTGATCCTTCGTGCCACGTTCCGTAAGGTAAAGACGCGAATAGACCAAGCTATGTTTGAAATTGCACAAAAACGTGAAAGCTCCTCTATGGAGAGAGTTGAGCAATTCCAAAGCATCAATATGGACCGTTGCACGCTATTTAATGTTCCTAGAAGTCTAACTTGCTAGTTTAGCCTTCGTGCAACGTTTCTAAAGATGCGAATACACCAAGTTATGTTTCAAATTGTACAAAAACGTGAAAAGCTCCTCTATGGAGAGAGTTGAGCAATTCCAACGCATCAATGTGGACCGTTGTACTCTATTTAGTGCTCCTAAATGTCTAACTTGCTACTTGAGCCTTCGTGCCACGTTTCGTATGGTAAAGACACGAATAGACCAAGTTATGTCTCAAGTTGCACAAAAACGTGAAAAGCTCCTCTGTAGAGAGAGTTGTGCAATTCAAAAGCATCAATGTGGACCGTTGTACTCTGTTGAGTGCTCTGAAAAGTCTAACTTGCTAGTTGAGCCTTCGTGCCACGTTTCGTAAGGTAAATACACGAATAGACCAAGTTATGTTTGAAATTGCACAATAACGTGAAAAGCTCCTCTATGGAGAGAGTTGAGCAATTCCAAAGCATCATTGTGGACCGTTGTACTCTATTTAGTGCACTTAAAAGTCTAACTTGCTAGTTGAGACTTCAGGCCACGTTTCTTAAGGTAAAGATGCGAATAGACCAAGTTATGTTTGAAATTGCACAAAAACGTGAAAGGCTCCTCTGTGGAAGGAGTTGAGCAATTCCAAAGCATCAATGTGGACCATTGTACTCTATTGAGTGCTCTTAAAAGTCAAACTTGCTAGTTGAGCCTTCGTGCCACGTTTCGTAAGGTAAAGATACAAATAGACCAAGTTATGTTTGAAATTCCACAAAAACGTGAAAAGCTCCTCTATGGAGAGAGTTGAGCAATTCCAAAGCTTCATTGTGGATCGTTGTACTCTATTTAGTGCTCTTAAAAGTCTAACTTGCTAGTTGAGCCTTCGGGCCACGTTTCGTAAGGTAAAGATGCGAATAGATCAAGTTATGTTTGAAATTGAACAAAAACGTGAAAAGCTCCTCTACGGAGAGAGTTGAGCAATTCCAAAGCATCATTGTGGACCGTTCTACTCTATTTGGTTCTCTTAAAAGTCTAACTTGCTAGTTGAGTCTTCGGGCCACGTTTCGTAAGGTAAAGATGCGAATAGACCAAGATATGTTTGAAATTGCACAAAAACGTGAAAAGCTCCTCTATGGACAGAGTTGAGCAATTCCGAAGCATCAATGTGGACCGTTGTACTCTATTTAGTGCACCTAAAAGTATAACTAGCTAGTTGAGCCTTCGTGCCACGTTTCGTAAGGTAAAAATGCGAATAGACCAAGTTATGTCTCAAATTGTACAAAAACGTGAAAAGCTCCTCTGTGGAGATAGTTGAGCAATTCCAAAGCATCAATGTGGACCGTTGTACTCTATTTACTGCTCTTAAAGGTCTAACTTGCTAGTTGTTCTTTCGTGCCACGTTTCGTAAGGTAAAGACGCGAATAGACCAAGTTATATTTGAAATTGCACAAAAATGTGAAAAACTCCTCTATGGAGAGAGTTGAGCAATTCCAAGGAATCAATGTGGACCGTTGTACTCTACTTAGTGCTCTTAAACTTCTAACTTGCTATTAGAGCCTTCGTGCCACGTATTGTAAGGTAAAGACGCGAATAGACCAAGTTAGGTCTGAAATTGCTCAAAGACGTGAAAAGCTCCTCTATGGAGAGAGTTGAGCAATTCCAAAGCATCAATGTAGACTGTTGTACTCTATTTAGTGCTCTTAAAAGTCTAACTTGTTAGTTGATCCTTCGTGCCACGTTCCGTAAGGTAAAGACGCGAATAGACCAAGCTATGTTTGAAATTGCACAAAAACGTGAAAGCTCCTCTATGGAGAGAGTTGAGCAATTCCAAAGCATCAATATGGACCGTTGCACGCTATTTAATGTTCCTAGAAGTCTAACTTGCTAGTTTAGCCTTCGTGCAACGTTTCTAAAGATGCGAATACACCAAGTTATGTTTCAAATTGTACAAAAACGTGAAAAGCTCCTCTATGGAGAGAGTTCAGCAATTCCAAAGCATCAATGTGGACCGTTGTACTCTTTTTAGTGCTCCTAAAAGTCTAACTTGCTAGTTGAGTTTTCGTGCCACGTTTTGTAAGGTAAAGACGCGAATAGACCCTGTTATGTCTCAAATTGCACAAAAACGCGAAAAGCTCCTCTGCGTAGAGAGTTGAGCAATTCCAAAGCATCAATGTGGACCGTTGTACTCTGTTGAGTGCTCTTAAAAGTCTAACTTTCTAGTTGAGCCTTCGTGCAACGTTTCGTATGGTAAAGATGCGAATAGGCCAAGTTATGTTTGAAATTGCACAAAAACGTGAAAAGCTCCTCCATGGAGACAGTTGTGCAATTTCAAAGCATCAATGTTGACCGTTGTACTCTATTTAGTGCTCTCAAAAGTCTAACTTTCTCGTTGAGCCTTCGTGCCACGGTTCGTAAGGTAAAGACGCTAATAGACAAAGTTATGTCTCAAATTGCTCAAAAACGTCAAACGCTCCTCGATGGAGAGAGTTGAGAAATTCCACAGCATCAATGTGAACCGTTGTACTGTATTTAGAGCTCCTGAAAGTCTAACTTTCTAGTTAAGCCTTCGTGTCACGTTTCGTAAGGTAAAGATTCGACTAGACGAAGTTATATTTGAAATTGCACAAAAATGTGAAAAGCTCCTCTATGGAAAGAGTTGAGCAATTCCAAAGCATCAATGTGAACCATTGTACTCTATTTAGTGCTCCTAAAAGTATAACTTGCTAGTTGAGCCTTCGTGCCACGTTTCGTAAGGTAAAGATGCGAATAGACCAAGTTGTGTCTCAAATTGCAAAAAAACGTGAAAGCTGCTCTGTGGGGAGAGGTGAGCAATTCCAAAGCAGCAATGTGGACCGTTGTACTCTATTGAGTGGTCTTAAAAGTCTAACTTGCTAGTTGAGTCTTCGTGCCACGTTTCGTAAAGTAAAGATGCGAATAGACCAAGTGATGTTTGAAATTGCACAAAAACGTAAAAAGCTCCTCTATGGAAAAAGTTGAGCAATTCCAAAGCTTCAATGTGCACCGTTGTACTCTATTTAGTGCTCCAAAAAGTCTAACTTGCTAGTTGAGCCTTCGTGCCACGTTTTGTAAGGTAAAGACGCGAATAGACCAGGTTATGTCTCAAATTGCACAAAAACGTGAAAAGCTCCTCTGTGGAGAGAGTTGAGCAATTCCGAAGCATCAATGTGGACCGTTGTACTCTATTGAGTGCTCTTAGAAGTCTAACTTGCTAGTTGAGTCTTCGTGCCACGTTTCGTAAGGTAAAGATGCGAATAGACCAAGTTATGTTGAAATTGCACAAAAACGTGAAAAGCTCCTCTATGGAGACAGTTGTGCAATTCAAAAGCATCAATGTGGACCGTTGTACTCTATTTAGTGCTTTTCAAAGTCTAACTTTCTAGTTGAGCCTTCGTGCCACGGTTCGTAAGGTAAGGACGCCAATAGACCAAGTTATGTCTCAAATTGCTCAAAAACGTCAAACGCTCCTCGATGGAGAGAGTTGAGAAATTCCAAAGCATCAATGCGGACCGTTGTACTCTATTTAGAGCTCCTAAAAGTCTAACTTTCTAGTTAAGCCTTCGTGCCACGTTTCATAAGGTAAAGATGCGAATATTCAAAGTTATATTTGAAATTGCACAAAAACGTGAAAAGCTCCTCTATGGAAAGAGTTCAGCAATTCCAAAGCATCAATGTGGACCGTTGTACTCTTTTTAGTGCTCCTAAAAGTCTAACTTGCTAGTTGAGTTTTCGTGCCACGTTTCGTAAGGTAAAGACGCGAATAGACCCTGTTATGTCTCAAATTGCACAAAAACGCGAAAAGCTCCTCTGCGTAGAGAGTTGAGCAATTCCAAAGCATCAATGTGGACCGTTGTACTCTGTTGAGTGCTCTTAAAAGTCTAACGTTCTAGTTGAGCCTTCGTGCCACGTTTCGTAAGGTAAAGATGCGAATAGGCCAAGTTATGTTTGAAATTGCACAAAAAAGTGAAAAGCTCCTCTGTGGACACAGTTGTGCAATTCCAAAGCATCAATGTGGACCGTTGTACTCTATTTAGTGCTCTCAAAAGTCTAACTTTCTCGTTGAGCCTTCGTGCCACGGTTCGTAAGGTAAAGACGCTAATAGACAAAGTTATGTCTCAAATTGCTCAAAAACGTCAAACGCTCCTCGATGGAGAGAGTTGAGAAATTCCACAGCATCAATGTGAACCGTTGTACTCTATTTAGAGCTCCTGAAAGTCTAACTTTCTAGTTAAGCCTTCGTGCCACGTTTCGTAAGGTAAAGATTCGACTAGACGAAGTTATATTTGAAATTGCACAAAAATGTGAAAAGCTCCTCTATGGAAAGAGTTCAGCAATTCCAAAGTATCAATGTGAACCATTGTACTCTATTTAGTGCTCCTAAAAGTATAACTTGCTAGTTGAGCCTTCGTGCCTCGTTTCGTAAGGTAAAGATGCGAATAGACCAAGTTGTGTCTCAAATTGCACAAAAACGTGAAAAGCTGCTCTGTGGAGAGAGGTGAGCAATTCCAAAGCAGCAATGTGGACCGTTGTACTCTATTGAGTGGTCTTAAAAGTCTAACTTGCTAGTTGAGTCTTCGTTCCACGTTTCGTAAAGTAAAGATGCGAATAGACCAAGTGATGTTTGAAATTGCACAAAAACGTAAAAAGCTCCTCTATGGAAAGAGTTGAGCAATTCCAAAGCTTCAATGTGCACCGTTGTACTCTATTTAGTGCTCCAAAAAGTCTAACTTGGTAGTTGAGCCTTCGTGCCACGTTTTGTAAGGTAAAGACGCGAATAGACCAGGTTATGTCTCAAATTGCACAAAAACGTGAAAAGCTCCTCTGTGGAGAGAGTTGAGCAATTCCGAAGCATCAATGTGGACCGTTGTACTCTATTGAGTGCTCTTAGAAGTCTAACTTGCTAGTTGAGTCTTCGTGCCACGTTTCGTAAGGTAAAGATGCGAATAGACCAAGTTATGTTGAAATTGCACAAAAACGTGAAAAGCTCCTCTATGGAGACAGTTGTGCAATTCGAAAGCATCAATGTGGACCGTTGTACTCTATTTAGTGCTCTTAAAAGTCTAACTTTCTAGTTGAGCCTTCGTGCCACGGTTCGTAAGGTAAGGACGCCAATAGACCAAGTTATGTCTCAAATTGCTCAAAAACGTCAAACGCTCCTCGATGGAGAGAGTTGAGAAATTCCAAAGCATCAATGCGGACCGTTGTACTCTATTTAGAGCTCCTAAAAGTCTAACTTTCTAGTTAAGCCTTCGTGCCACGTTTCATAAGGTAAAGATGCGAATATTCAAAGTTATATTTGAAATTGCACAAAAACGTGAAAAGCTCCTCTATGGAAAGAGTTCAGCAATTCCAAAGCATCAATGTGGACCGTTGTACTCTTTTTAGTGCTCCTAAAAGTCTAACTTGCTAGTTGAGTTTTCGTGCCACGTTTCGTAAGGTAAAGACGCGAATAGACTCTGTTATGTCTCAAATTGCACAAAAACGCGAAAAGCTCCTCTGCGTAGAGAGTTGAGCAATTCCAAAGCATCAATGTGGACCGTTGTACTCTGTTGAGTGCTCTTAAAAGTCTAACGTTCTAGTTGAGCCTTCGTGCCACGTTTCGTAAGGTAAAGATGCGAATAGGCCAAGTTATGTTTGAAATTGCACAAAAAAGTGAAAAGCTCCTCTGTGGACACAGTTGTGCAATTCCAAAGCATCAATGTGGACCGTTGTACTCTATTTAGTGCTCTCAAAAGTCTAACTTTCTCGTTGAGCCTTCGTGCCACGGTTCGTAAGGTAAAGACGCTAATAGACAAAGTTATGTCTCAAATTGCTCAAAAACGTCAAACGCTCCTCGATGGAGAGAGTTGAGAAATTCCACAGCATCAATGTGAACCGTTGCACTCTATTTAGAGCTCCTGAAAGTCTAACTTTCTAGTTAAGCCTTCGTGCCACGTTTCGTAAGGTAAAGATTCGACTAGACGAAGTTATATTTGAAATTGCACAAAAATGTGAAAAGCTCCTCTATGGAAAGAGTTCAGCAATTCCAAAGTATCAATGTGAACCATTGTACTCTATTTAGTGCTCCTAAAAGTATAACTTGCTAGTTGAGCCTTCGTGCCTCGTTTCGTAAGGTAAAGATGCGAATAGACCAAGTTGTGTCTCAAATTGCACAAAAACGTGAAAAGCTGCTCTGTGGAGAGAGGTGAGCAATTCCAAAGCAGCAATGTGGACCGTTGTACTCTATTGAGTGGTCTTAAAAGTCTAACTTGCTAGTTGAGTCTTCGTTCCACGTTTCGTAAAGTAAAGATGCGAATAGACCAAGTGATGTTTGAAATTGCACAAAAACGTAAAAAGCTCCTCTATGGAAAGAGTTGAGCAATTCCAAAGCTTCAATGTGCACCGTTGTACTCTATTTAGTGCTCCAAAAAGTCTAACTTGGTAGTTGAGCCTTCGTGCCACGTTTTGTACGGTAAAGACGCGAATAGACCAGGTTATGTCTCAAATTGCACAAAAACGTGAAAAGCTCCTCTGTGGAGAGAGTTGAGCAATTCCGAAGCATCAATGTGGACCGTTGTACTCTATTGAGTGCTCTTAGAAATCTAACTTGCTAGTTGAGTCTTCGTGCCACGTTTCGTAAGGTAAAGATGCGAATAGACCAAGTTATGTTGAAATTGCACAAAAACGTGAAAAGCTCCTCTATGGAGACAGTTGTGCAATTCGAAAGCATCAATGTGGACCGTTGTACTCTATTTAGTGCTCTTAAAAGTCTAACTTTCTAGTTGAGCCTTCGTGCCACGGTTCGTAAGGTAAGGACGCCAATAGACCAAGTTATGTCTCAAATTGCTCAAAAACGTCAAACGCTCCTCGATGGAGAGAGTTGAGAAATTCCAAAGCATCAATGCGGACCGTTGTACTCTATTTAGAGCTCCTAAAAGTCTAACTTTCTAGTTAAGCCTTCGTGCCACGTTTCATAAGGTAAAGATGCGAATATTCAAAGTTATATTTGAAATTGCACAAAAACGTGAAAAGCTCCTCTATGGAAAGAGTTCAGCAATTCCAAAGCATCAATGTGGACCGTTGTACTCTTTTTAGTGCTCCTAAAAGTCTAACTTGCTAGTTGAGTTTTCGTGCCACGTTTCGTAAGGTAAAGACGCGAATAGACCCTGTTATGTCTCAAATTGCACAAAAACGCGAAAAGCTCCTCTGCGTAGAGAGTTGAGCAATTCCAAAGCATCAATGTGGACCGTTGTACTCTGTTGAGTGCTCTTAAAAGTCTAACGTTCTAGTTGAGCCTTCGTGCCACGTTTCGTAAGGTAAAGATGCGAATAGGCCAAGTTATGTTTGAAATTGCACAAAAAAGTGAAAAGCTCCTCTGTGGACACAGTTGTGCAATTCCAAAGCATCAATGTGGACCGTTGTACTCTATTTAGTGCTCTCAAAAGTCTAACTTTCTCGTTGAGCCTTCGTGCCACGGTTCGTAAGGTAAAGACGCTAATAGACAAAGTTATGTCTCAAATTGCTCAAAAACGTCAAACGCTCCTCGATGGAGAGAGTTGAGAAATTCCACAGCATCAATGTGAACCGTTGTACTCTATTTAGAGCTCCTGAAAGTCTAACTTTCTAGTTAAGCCTTCGTGCCACGTTTCGTAAGGTAAAGATTCGACTAGACGAAGTTATATTTGAAATTGCACAAAAATGTGAAAAGCTCCTCTATGGAAAGAGTTCAGCAATTCCAAAGTATCAATGTGAACCATTGTACTCTATTTAGTGCTCCTAAAAGTATAACTTGCTAGTTGAGCCTTCGTGCCTCGTTTCGTAAGGTAAAGATGCGAATAGACCAAGTTGTGTCTCAAATTGCACAAAAACGTGAAAAGCTGCTCTGTGGAGAGAGGTGAGCAATTCCAAAGCAGCAATGTGGACCGTTGTACTCTATTGAGTGGTCTTAAAAGTCTAACTTGCTAGTTGAGTCTTCGTTCCACGTTTCGTAAAGTAAAGATGCGAATAGACCAAGTGATGTTTGAAATTGCACAAAAACGTAAAAAGCTCCTCTATGGAAAGAGTTGAGCAATTCCAAAGCTTCAATGTGCACCGTTGTACTCTATTTAGTGCTCCAAAAAGTCTAACTTGGTAGTTGAGCCTTCGTGCCACGTTTTGTAAGGTAAAGACGCGAATAGACCAGGTTATGTCTCAAATTGCACAAAAACGTGAAAAGCTCCTCTGTGGAGAGAGTTGAGCAATTCCGAAGCATCAATGTGGACCGTTGTACTCTATTGAGTGCTCTTAGAAGTCTAACTTGCTAGTTGAGTCTTCGTGCCACGTTTCGTAAGGTAAAGATGCGAATAGACCAAGTTATGTTGAAATTGCACAAAAACGTGAAAAGCTCCTCTATGGAGACAGTTGTGCAATTCGAAAGCATCAATGTGGACCGTTGTACTCTATTTAGTGCTCTTAAAAGTCTAACTTTCTAGTTGAGCCTTCGTGCCACGGTTCGTAAGGTAAGGACGCCAATAGACCAAGTTATGTCTCAAATTGCTCAAAAACGTCAAACGCTCCTCGATGGAGAGAGTTGAGAAATTCCAAAGCATCAATGCGGACCGTTGTACTCTATTTAGAGCTCCTAAAAGTCTAACTTTCTAGTTAAGCCTTCGTGCCACGTTTCATAAGGTAAAGATGCGAATATTCAAAGTTATATTTGAAATTGCACAAAAACGTGAAAAGCTCCTCTATGGAAAGAGTTCAGCAATTCCAAAGCATCAATGTGGACCGTTGTACTCTTTTTAGTGCTCCTAAAAGTCTAACTTGCTAGTTGAGTTTTCGTGCCACGTTTCGTAAGGTAAAGACGCGAATAGACTCTGTTATGTCTCAAATTGCACAAAAACGCGAAAAGCTCCTCTGCGTAGAGAGTTGAGCAATTCCAAAGCATCAATGTGGACCGTTGTACTCTGTTGAGTGCTCTTAAAAGTCTAACGTTCTAGTTGAGCCTTCGTGCCACGTTTCGTAAGGTAAAGATGCGAATAGGCCAAGTTATGTTTGAAATTGCACAAAAAAGTGAAAAGCTCCTCTGTGGACACAGTTGTGCAATTCCAAAGCATCAATGTGGACCGTTGTACTCTATTTAGTGCTCTCAAAAGTCTAACTTTCTCGTTGAGCCTTCGTGCCACGGTTCGTAAGGTAAAGACGCTAATAGACAAAGTTATGTCTCAAATTGCTCAAAAACGTCAAACGCTCCTCGATGGAGAGAGTTGAGAAATTCCACAGCATCAATGTGAACCGTTGTACTCTATTTAGAGCTCCTGAAAGTCTAACTTTCTAGTTAAGCCTTCGTGCCACGTTTCGTAAGGTAAAGATTCGACTAGACGAAGTTATATTTGAAATTGCACAAAAATGTGAAAAGCTCCTCTATGGAAAGAGTTCAGCAATTCCAAAGTATCAATGTGAACCATTGTACTCTATTTAGTGCTCCTAAAAGTATAACTTGCTAGTTGAGCCTTCGTGCCTCGTTTCGTAAGGTAAAGATGCGAATAGACCAAGTTGTGTCTCAAATTGCACAAAAACGTGAAAAGCTGCTCTGTGGAGAGAGGTGAGCAATTCCAAAGCAGCAATGTGGACCGTTGTACTCTATTGAGTGGTCTTAAAAGTCTAACTTGCTAGTTGAGTCTTCGTTCCACGTTTCGTAAAGTAAAGATGCGAATAGACCAAGTGATGTTTGAAATTGCACAAAAACGTAAAAAGCTCCTCTATGGAAAGAGTTGAGCAATTCCAAAGCTTCAATGTGCACCGTTGTACTCTATTTAGTGCTCCAAAAAGTCTAACTTGGTAGTTGAGCCTTCGTGCCACGTTTTGTAAGGTAAAGACGCGAATAGACCAGGTTATGTCTCAAATTGCACAAAAACGTGAAAAGCTCCTCTGTGGAGAGAGTTGAGCAATTCCGAAGCATCAATGTGGACCGTTGTACTCTATTGAGTGCTCTTAGAAATCTAACTTGCTAGTTGAGTCTTCGTGCCACGTTTCGTAAGGTAAAGATGCGAATAGACCAAGTTATGTTGAAATTGCACAAAAACGTGAAAAGCTCCTCTATGGAGACAGTTGTGCAATTCGAAAGCATCAATGTGGACCGTTGTACTCTATTTAGTGCTCTTAAAAGTCTAACTTTCTAGTTGAGCCTTCGTGCCACGGTTCGTAAGGTAAGGACGCCAATAGACCAACTTATGTCTCAAATTGCTCAAAAACGTCAAACGCTCCTCGATGGAGAGAGTTGAGAAATTCCAAAGCATCAATGCGGACCGTTGTACTCTATTTAGAGCTCCTAAAAGTCTAACTTTCTAGTTAAGCCTTCGTGCCACGTTTCATAAGGTAAAGATGCGAATATTCAAAGTTATATTTGAAATTGCACAAAAACGTGAAAAGCTCCTCTATGGAAAGAGTTCAGCAATTCCAAAGCATCAATGTGGACCGTTGTACTCTTTTTAGTGCTCCTAAAAGTCTAACTTGCTAGTTGAGTTTTCGTGCCACGTTTCGTAAGGTAAAGACGCGAATAGACCCTGTTATGTCTCAAATTGCACAAAAACGCGAAAAGCTCCTCTGCGTAGAGAGTTGAGCAATTCCAAAGCATCAATGTGGACCGTTGTACTCTGTTGAGTGCTCTTAAAAGTCTAACGTTCTAGTTGAGCCTTCGTGCCACGTTTCGTAAGGTAAAGATGCGAATAGGCCAAGTTATGTTTGAAATTGCACAAAAAAGTGAAAAGCTCCTCTGTGGACACAGTTGTGCAATTCCAAAGCATCAATGTGGACCGTTGTACTCTATTTAGTGCTCTCAAAAGTCTAACTTTCTCGTTGAGCCTTCGTGCCACGGTTCGTAAGGTAAAGACGCTAATAGACAAAGTTATGTCTCAAATTGCTCAAAAACGTCAAACGCTCCTCGATGGAGAGAGTTGAGAAATTCCACAGCATCAATGTGAACCGTTGTACTCTATTTAGAGCTCCTGAAAGTCTAACTTTCTAGTTAAGCCTTCGTGCCACGTTTCGTAAGGTAAAGATTCGACTAGACGAAGTTATATTTGAAATTGCACAAAAATGTGAAAAGCTCCTCTATGGAAAGAGTTCAGCAATTCCAAAGTATCAATGTGAACCATTGTACTCTATTTAGTGCTCCTAAAAGTATAACTTGCTAGTTGAGCCTTCGTGCCTCGTTTCGTAAGGTAAAGATGCGAATAGACCAAGTTGTGTCTCAAATTGCACAAAAACGTGAAAAGCTGCTCTGTGGAGAGAGGTGAGCAATTCCAAAGCAGCAATGTGGACCGTTGTACTCTATTGAGTGGTCTTAAAAGTCTAACTTGCTAGTTGAGTCTTCGTTCCACGTTTCGTAAAGTAAAGATGCGAATAGACCAAGTGATGTTTGAAATTGCACAAAAACGTAAAAAGCTCCTCTATGGAAAGAGTTGAGCAATTCCAAAGCTTCAATGTGCACCGTTGTACTCTATTTAGTGCTCCAAAAAGTCTAACTTGGTAGTTGAGCCTTCGTGCCACGTTTTGTACGGTAAAGACGCGAATAGACCAGGTTATGTCTCAAATTGCACAAAAACGTGAAAAGCTCCTCTGTGGAGAGAGTTGAGCAATTCCGAAGCATCAATGTGGACCGTTGTACTCTATTGAGTGCTCTTAGAAATCTAACTTGCTAGTTGAGTCTTCGTGCCACGTTTCGTAAGGTAAAGATGCGAATAGACCAAGTTATGTTGAAATTGCACAAAAACGTGAAAAGCTCCTCTGTGGAGAGAGTTGAGCAATTCCGAAGCATCAATGTGGACCGTTGTACTCTATTGAGTGCTCTTAGAAATCTAACTTGCTAGTTGAGTCTTCGTGCCACGTTTCGTAAGGTAAAGATGCGAATAGACCAAGTTATGTTGAAATTGCACAAAAACGTGAAAAGCTCCTCTATGGAGACAGTTGTGCAATTCGAAAGCATCAATGTGGACCGTTGTACTCTATTTAGTGCTCTTAAAAGTCTAACTTTCTAGTTGAGCCTTCGTGCCACGGTTCGTAAGGTAAGGACGCCAATAGACCAAGTTATGTCTCAAATTGCTCAAAAACGTCAAACGCTCCTCGATGGAGAGAGTTGAGAAATTCCAAAGCATCAATGCGGACCGTTGTACTCTATTTAGAGCTCCTAAAAGTCTAACTTTCTAGTTAAGCCTTCGTGCCACGTTTCATAAGGTAAAGATGCGAATATTCAAAGTTATATTTGAAATTGCACAAAAACGTGAAAAGCTCTTCTATGGAAAGAGTTGAGCAATTCCAAAGCATCAATGTGGACCGTTGTACTCTATTTAGTGGTCCTAAAAGTATAACTTGCTAGTTGAGCCTTCGTGCCACGTTTCGTAAGGTAAATATGCAAATAGACCAAGTTATGTTTGAAATTGCACAAAAACGTGAAAAGCTTCTCTATGGAGACATTTGTGCAATTCCAAAGCATCAATGTGGACCTTTGTACTCTATTTAGTGCTCTTAAAAGTCTAACTTTCTAGTTGAGCCATCGTGCCACGATTCGTAAGGTACAGACGCTAATAGACCAAGTTATGTCTCAAATTGCTAAAAAACGTCAAACGCTCCTCGATGTAGAGAGTCGAGAAATTCCAAAGCATCAATGTGGACCGTTGTACTCTATTTAGAGCTCCTAATAGTCTAACTTTCTAGTTAAGCCTTCGTGCCACGTTTCGTAAGTTAAAGATGCGAATAGACGAAGTTATATTTGAAGTTGCACAAAAACGTGAAAAGCTCCTCTATGGAAACTGTTTAGCAATTCCAAAGCATCAATGTGGACCGTTGTAATCTATCTAGTGCTCCAAAATGTATAACTTGCTAGTTGAGCCTTCGTTCCACGTTTCGTAAGGTAAAGATGCGAATAGACCAGGTTATGTCTCAAATTGCACAAAAACGTGAAAAGCTGCTCTGTGGAGAGAGGTGAGCAATTCCAAAGTCTAACTTGCTAGTTGAGTCTTCGTGCCACGTTTCGTAAAGTAAAGATGCGAATAGACCAAGTGATGTTTGAAATTGCATAAAAACGTGAAAAGCTTCTCTATGGAAAGAGTTGAGCAATTCCAAAGGTTCAATGTGCACCGTTGTACTCTATTTAGTGCTCCAAAAAGTCTAACTTGCTAGTTGAGCGTTCGTGCCACATTTTGTAAGGTAAAGACGCGAATAGACCAAGTTATGTCTCAAATTGCACAAAAAAGTGAAAAGCTCCTCTGTGGAGAGAGTTGAGAAATTCCGAAGCATCAATGTGGACCGTTGTACTATATTGAGTGCTCTTAAAAGTCTAACTTGCTAGTCCAGCATTCGTGCCACGTTTCGTAAGGTTAAGATGCGAATAGACCAAGTTATTTTTGAAATTGCACAAAAATGTGAAAAGCTCCTCTATGGTGAGAGTTGAGCAATTCCAAAGCGTCAACGTGGACCGTTGTACTCTATTTAGTGGTCCTAAAAGTCTAACTTGCTTGTTGAGCCTTCGTGCCACGTTTCGTTAGGTAAAGACGCGAATAGACCCTGTTATGTCTCAAATGGCACAAAAACGTGAAAAGCTCCTCTGTGCAGAGAGTTGAGCAATTCTAAAGCAGCAATGTGGACCGGTGTGTTCTGTTCAGTGCTCTTAAAAGTCTAACTTTCTAGTTGAGCCTTCGAGCCACGTTTCGTAAGGTAAAGATGCGAATAGACCAAGTTATGTTTGAAATTGCACAAAAACGTGAAAAGCTCCTCTATGGAGACGGTTCTGCAATTCCAAAGCATCAATGTGGACCGTTGTACTCTATGTAGTGCTCTTAAAAGTCTAACTTTCTAGTTAAGCCTTCGTGCCACGTTTCGTAAGGTAAAGATGCGAATAGACGAAATTATATTTGAAGTTGCACAAAAACGTGAAAAGCTCCTCTATGGAAACTGTTAAGCAATTCCAAAGCATCAATGTGGACCGATGTAATCTATTTAGTGCTCCTAAAAGTCTAACTTGTTAGTTGAGCCTTCGTGCCACGTTTCGTAAGGTAAAGACGCGAATAGACCAAGTTATGTCTCAAATTGCACAAAAACGTTAAAAGCTCCTCTGTGGAGAGAGTTCAGCAATTCCAAAGCATCGATATGGACCGTTGTACTTTATTGAGTGCTCCTAAAAGTCTAACTTGCTAGTTGAGTCTTCGTGCCACGTTTCGTAAGGTAAAGATGTGAATAGACCGAGTTATGTTTGAAATTGCACAGAGACGTCAAAAGCTCCTCTATGGAAAGAGTTGAGCAATTCCAAAGCATCAATGTGGACCGTTGTACTCTATTTAGTGCTCCTAAAAGTCTAACTTGCTAGTTGAACCTTCGTGCCACGTTTCGTAAGGTAAAAACGCGAATAGACCAAGTTATGTCTCAAATTGCACAAAAACATGAAAAGCTCCTCTGTGGAGAGAGTTGAGCAATTCCGAAGCATCAATGTGGACCGTTGTACTCTATTGAGTGCTCTTAAAAGCTAACTTGCTAGTTGAGTCTTCGTGCCACGTTTCGTAAGGTAAAGATGCGAATATACCAAGTTATGTTTGTCATTGCACAAAAACGTGAAAAGCTCCTCTAGGGAGAGAGGTGAGCAAGTCCAAAGCATCAATGTGGACCGTTGTACTCTACTTAGTGCTCATAAAAGTCTAACTTGCTAGTTGAGCCTTCGTGCCACGTTTCGTAAGGTAAAGTCGCGAATTGACCAAGTTACGTCTCATATTGCTCAAGGACGTGAAAAGGTCCTCTATGGAGAGAGTTGAGCAATTCCAAAGCATCAATGTAGACCGTTGTACTCTACTTAGTGCTCTTAAAAGTCTAACTTGCTAGTTGATCCTTCATGCCACGATTCGTAAAGTAAAGACGCGAATAGACCAAGTTATGTTTGAAATTGCACAAAAACGTGAAAAGCTCCTCTATGGAGAGAGTTGAGCAATTCGAAAGCATCAATGTGGACTGTTGTACTCTATTTAGTGCTCTTAAAAGTCTAACTTTCTAGTTGAGGCTTCGTGCCAGAGTTCGTAAGGTAAAGACTCTAATAGACCAAGTTATGTGTGAAATTGCTCAAAAAGGTCCAAAGCTCCTCTATGGAGAGAGTTGAAAAATTCCAAAGCATCAATGTGGACCGTTGTACTCTATTTAGTGCTATTAATAGTCTAACTTGTTAGATGAGCCTTCGGGCCACGTTTCGTAAGGTAAAGATGCGAATAGACCAAGTTATGTTTGAAATTGCACAAAAACGTGAAAAGCTCCTTTGTGGAGAGAGTTGAGCAATTCTGAAGCATCAATGTGGACAATTGTACTCTATTGAGTGCTCCTAAAAGTCTAACTTGCTAGTTGAGCCTTCGTTCCACGTTTCGTAAGGCAAAGATGCCAATAGACCAAGTTATGTTTGAAATTGCACAAAAACGTGAAAAGCTCCTCTATGGAGAGAGTTGAGCAATTCCAAAGCATCAATGTGGACCGTTGTACTGTACTTAGTGCTCTTAAAAGTATAACTTGCTAGTTGAGCCTTCGTGCCACGTTTCGTAAGGTAAAGACGCGAATTGATCAAGTTATGTTTGAAAGTGCACAAAAACGTGAAAAGCTCGTCCATGGAGAGAGTTGAGCAATTCCAAAGCATCAATGTGGATCGTTGTACTCTATTTAGTGCTCTTAAAAGTCTAACTTTCTAGTAGATCCTTCGTGCCACGTTTCGTAACGTAAAGACACGAATAGACCAAGTTATGTTTGAAATTGCACAAAAACGTGAAAAGCTCCTCTATGGAGAGAGTTGAGCAATTCCAAAGCATCAATGTGGACCGTTGTACTGTACTTAGTGCTCTTAAAAGTATAACTTGCTAGTTGAGCCTTCGTGCCACGTTTCGTAAGGTAAAGACGCGAATTGATCAAGTTACGTCTCCAATTACTCAAAGACGCGAAAAGCTCCTCTAAGGAAGAGTTGAGCAATTCTAAAGCATCAATGTGGACCGTTGTACTCTATTTACTGCTCTTAAAAGTCTAACTTTCTAGTTGAGGCTTCGCGCCACGGTCCGTAAGGTAAAGACGCTAATAGACCAAGTTATGTCTCAAATTGCTCAAAAAGGTCCAAAGCTCCTCTATGGAGAGAGTTGAGAAATTCCAAAGCATCAATGTGGACCGTTGTACTCTATTTAGTGCTCTTAAAAGTCTAACTTGTTAGATGAGCCTTCGGGCCACATTCGTAAGGTAAAGATGCGAATAGACCAAGTTATGTTTGAAATTGCACAAAAACGTGACAAGCTCTTTTGTGGAGAGAGTTGAGCAATTCTGAAGCATCACTGTGGACCGTGGTACTCTATTGAGTGCTCCTAAATATCTAACTTGCTTGTTGAGCCTTCTTGCCACGTTTAGTAAGGTAAAGATGCGAATAGACCAAGTTATGTTTGAAATTGCACAAAAACGTGAAAAGCTCCTCTACGAAGAGAGTTGAGGAATTCCAAAGCATCAATGTGGACCGTTGTACTCTATTTAGTGCTCTTAAAAGTCTAACTTTCTAGTTGAGGCTTCGTGCCACGGTTCGTAAGGTAAAGACGCTAATAGGACAAGTTATGTCTCAAATTGCTCAAAAAGGTCCAAAGCTCCTCTATGGAGAGAGTTGAGAAATTCCAAAGCATCAATGTGGACCGTTGTACTCTATTTAGTGCTCTTAAAAGTCTAACATGGTGGATGAGCCTTCGGGCCACGTTTCGTAAGGTAAAGATGCGAATAGACCAAGTTATGTTTGAAATTGCACAAAAACGTGAAAAGCTCCTTTGTGGAGAGAGTTGAGCAATTCTGAAGCATCAATGTGGACCGTTGTACTCTATTGAGTGCTCCTAAAAGTCTAACTTGCTAGTTGAGCCTTCTTGCCACGTTTCGCAAGGTAAAGATGCCAATAGACCAAGTTATGTTTGAAATTGCACAAAAACGTCAAAAGCTCCTCTATGGAGAGAGTTGAGCAATTCCAAAGCATCAATGTGGACCCTTGTACTCTATTTAGTGCTCTTAAACGTCTAACTTTCAAGTTGAGGTTTCATGCCACGGTTCGTAAGGTAAAGACGCTGATAGACCAAGTTATCTTTCAAATTTCTCAAAAAGGTCCAAAGCTCCTCTATGGAGAGAGTTGAGAAATTCCAAAGCATCAATGTAGACCGTTGTATTCTATTTAGTGCTCTTAAAAGTCTAACTTACTAGATGAGCCTTCGGGCCACGTTTCGTAAGGTAAAGATGCGAATAGACCAAGTTATGTTTGAAATTGCACAAAAACGTGAAAAGTTCCTTTGTGGAGAGAGTTGAGCAATTCCAAAGCATCAATGTGGACCGTTGTACTCTATTGAGTGCTCCTAAAAGTCTAGCTTGCTAGTTGAGCCTTCGTGCCACGTTTCGTATGGTAAAGATGCCAATAGACCAAGTTATGTTTGAAATTGCACAAAAACGTGAAAAGCTCCTCTATGGAGAGAGTTGAGAAATTCCAAAGCATCAATGTGGACCGTTGTACTCTATTTAGTGCTCCTAAAAGTCTAACTTGCTAGTTGAGTCTTCGTGCCACGTTTCGTAAGGTAAAGACGCGAATAGACCAAGTTATGTTTGAAATTGCACAAAAACGTGAAAAGCTCCTCTACGGACAGAGTTGAGCAATTCCAAAGCATCAATCTGGACCGTTGTACTCTATTTAGTGCTCTTAAAAGTCTAACTTTCTAGTTGAGCCTTCGTGCCACAGTTCGTAAGGTAAAGACGCTAATAGGCCAAGTTATGTCTCAAATTGCTCAACAAGGTCCAAAGCTCCTCTATGGAGAGTGTTGAGAAATTCCAAAGCATCAATGTGGACCGTTGTACTCTATTTAGTGCTCTTAAAAGTGTAACTTGCTGGATGAGCCTTCGGGCCACGTTTCGTAAGGTAAAGATGCGAATAGACCAAGTTATGTTTGAAATTGCACAAAAACGTGAAAAGCTCCTTTGTGGAGAGAGTCGAGCAATTCTGAAGCATCAATGTGGACCGTTGTACTCTATTGAGTGCTCCTAAAAGTCTAGCTTGCTAGTTCAGCCTTCGTGCCACGTTTCGTATGGTATAGATGCCAATAGACCAAGTTATGTTTGAAATTGCACAAAAACGTGAAAAGCTCCTCTATAGAGAGAGTTGAGAAATTCCAAAGCATCAATGTGGACCGTTGTACTCTATTTAGTGCTCCTAAAAGTCTAACTTGCTAGTTGAGCATTCGTGCCACGTTTCGAAAGGTAAAGACGCGAATAGACCAAGTTATGTTTGAAATTGCACAAGAACGTGAAAAGCTCCTCTACGGATAGAGTTGAGCAATTCCAAAGCATCAATATGGACCGTTGTACTCTATTTAGTGCTACTAATAGTCTAACTTGGTAGTTGAGCCTTTTGTGCCATGTTTCGTAAGGTAAAAATGCGAATAGACCAAGTTATGTTTGAAATTGCACAAAAACGTGAATAGCTCATTTGTGGAGAGAGTTGAGCAATTCTGAAGCATCAATGTGGACCGTTGTACTCTATTGAGTGCTCGTAAAAGTCTAACTTGCTAGTTGAGCCTTCGTGCCACGTTTCGTAAGGTAAAGATGCCAATAGACCAAGTTATGTTTGAAATTGCACAAAAACGTAAAAAGCTCCTCTATGGAGAGAGTTGAGAAATTCCAAAGCATCAATGTGGACCGTTGTACTCTAGTTAGTGCTCCTAAAAGTCTAACTTGCTAGTTGAGCCTTCGTGCCACGTTTCGTAAGGTAAAGACGCGAATAGACCAAGTTATGTTTGAAATTGCACAAAAACGTGAAAAGCTCCTCTACGGAGAGAGTTGAGCAATTCCAAAGCATCAATGTGGACCATTGTACTCTATTTAGTGCTCCTAAAAGTCTAGCTTGCTAGTTGAGCCTTCGTGCCACGTTTCGTATGGTAAAGATGCCAATAGACCAAGTTATGTTTGAAATTGCACAAAAACGTGAAAAGCTCCTCTATGGAGAGAGTTGAGAAATTCCAAAGCATCAATGTGGACCGTTGTACTCTATTTAGTGCTCCTAAAAGTCTAAATTGGTAATTGAGCCTTTCGTGCCACATTTCGTAAGGTCAAGATGCGAATAGACCAAGTTATGTTTGAAATTGCACAAAAACGTTAAAAGCTCCTTTGTGGAGTGAGTTGAGAATTTCTGAAGCATCAATGTGGACCGTTGTACTCTATTGAGTGCTCCTAACAGTCTAACTTGCTAGTTGAGCCTTCGTGCCACGTTTCGTAAGGTAAAGATGCCAATAGACCAAGTTATGTTTGAAATTGCACAAAAACGTGAAAAGCTCCTCTATGGAGAGAGTTGAGAAATTCCAAAGCATCAATGTGGACCGTTGTACTCTAGTTAGTGCTCCTAAAAGTCTAACTTGCTAGTTGAGCCTTCGTGCCACGTTTCATAAGGTAAAGACGCGAATAGACCAAGTTATGTTTGAAATTACACAAAAACGTGAAAAGCTCCTCTACGGAGAGAGTTGAGCAATTCCAAAGCATCAATGTGGACCGTTGTACTCTATTTAGTGCTCCTAAAAGTCTAGCTTGCTAGTTGAGCCTTCTTGCCACGTTTCGTATGGTAAAGATGCCAATAGACCAAGTTATGTTTGAAATTGCACAAAAACGTGAAAAGCTCCTCTATGGAGAGAGTTGAGAAATTCCAAAGCATCAATGTGGACCGTTGTACTCTATTTAGTGCTCCTAAAAGTCTAACTTGGTAGTTGAGCCTTTCGTGCCACATTTCGTAAGGTCAAGATGCGAATAGACCAAGTTATGTTTGAAATTGCACAAAAACGTGAAAAGCTCCTTGTGGAGAGAGTTGAGAATTTCTGAAGCATCAATGTGGACCGTTGTACTCTATTGAGTGCACCTAAAAGTCTAACTTGCTAGTTGAGCCTTCGTGCCACGTTTCGTAAGGTAAAGATGCCAATAGACCAAGTTATGTTTGTAATTACACAAAAACGTGAAAAGCTCCTTTGTGGAGAGAGTTGAGCAATTCTGAAGCATTAATGTGGACCGTTGTACTCTATTGAGTGCTCCTAAAAGTCTAGCTTGCTAGTTGAGCCTTCGTGCCACGTTTCGTATGGTAAAGATGCCAATAGAGCAAGTTATGTTTGAAATTGCACAAAAACGAGAAAAGCTCCTCTATGGAGAGAGTTGAGAAATTTCAAAGCATCAATGTGGACCGTTGTACTCTATTTAGTGCTCCTAAAAGTCTAACTTCCTACTTGAGCCTTCGTGCCACGTTTCGTAAGGTAAAGACCGAATAGACCAGGTTATGTTTGAAATTGCACAAAAACGTGAAAAGCTCCTCTACGGAGAGAGTTGAGCAATTCCAAAGCATCAATGTGGACCGTTGTACTCTATTTAGTGCTCTTAAAAGTCTAACTTTCTAGTTGAGCCTTCGTGCCACGGTTCGTAAGGTAAAGACGCTAATAGACCAAGTTATGTCTCAAATTGCTCAAAAACGTCAAAAGCTCCTCTAAAGAGAGAGTTGAGAAATTCCAAAGCATCAATGTGGACCGTTGTACTCTATTTAGTGCTCTTAAAAGTCTAACTTTCTACATGAGGCTTCGTGCCACGGTTTGTAAGGTAAAGACGCTAATGGGCCAAGTTATGTCTCAAATTGCTCAAAAACTTTAAAAGCTCCTCTATGGAGAGAGTTGAGAAATTCCAAAGCATCGATGTGGACCATTGTACTCTATTTAGTGCTCTTAAAAGTCTAACTTTCTAGTTGAGGCTTCGTGCCACGGTTCGTAAGGTAAAGACGCTAATAGACCAAGTTATGTCTCAAATTGCTCAAAAAGGTCCAAAGCTCTTCTATGGAGAGAGTTGAGAAATTTCAAAGCATCAATGTGGACCGTTGTACTCTCTTTAGTGCTCTTAAAAGTCTAACTTGCTAGTTGATCCTTCATGCCACGATTCGTAAGGTAAAGACGCGAATAGACCAAGTTATGTTTGAAATTGCACAAAAACGTGAAAGGCTCCTCTATGGAGAGAGTTGAGCAATTCCAAAGCATCAATGTGGACCGTTGTACTCTATTTAGTTCTCTTAAAAGTATAACTTTCTAGTTGATCCTTCATGCCACGATTCGTAAGGTAAAGACGCAAATAGACCAGATTATGTTTGAAATTGCACAAAAACGTGAAAAGCTTCTCTATGGAGAGAGTTGAGCAATTCCAAAGCATCAATGTGGACCGTTGTACTCTATTTAGTGCTCGTAAAAGTCTAACTTGCTAGTTGAGCCTTCGTGCCACGTTTCGTACGGTAAAGACGCGAATTGATCAAGTTATGTCTCAAATTACTCAAAGACGTGAAAAGCTCCTCTCTGGAAGAGTTGAGCAATTCCAAAGCATCAATGTGGACCGTTGTACTCTATTTAGTGCTCTTAAAAGTCTAACTTGCTAGTTGATCCTTCATGCCACGATTCGTAAGGTAAAGACGCGAATAGACCAAGTTATGTTGGAAATTGCACAAAAACGTGAAAATCTCCTCTATAGAGGGAGTTGAGCAATTCCAAAGCATCAATGTGGACCGTTGTACTCTACTTAGTGCTCTTAAAAGTCTAACTTGCTAGTTGAGCCTTCGTCCCACGTTTCGTACGGTAAAGACGCGAATTGATCAAGTTACGTCTCAAATTACTCAAAGATGTGAAAAGCTCCTCTATGGAAGAATTGAGCAATTCCAAAGCATCAATATGGACCGTCGTACTCTATTTAGTGCTCTTAAAAGTCTAACTTGCTAGTTGATCCTTCATGCCACGATTCGTAAGGTAAAGACGCGAATAGACCAAGTTATGTTTGAAATTGCACAAAAACGTGAAAAGCTCCTCTATAGAGGGAGTTGAGCAATTCCAAAGCATCAATGTGGACCGTTGTACTCTATTTAGTGCTCTTAAAAGTCTAACTTGCTTGTTGATCCTTCATGCCACGATTCGTAAGGTAAAGACGCGAATAGACCAAGTTATGTTGGAAATTGCACAAAAACGTGAAAAGCTCCTCTATAGAGGGAGTTGAGCAATTCCAAAGCATCAATGTGGACCGTTGTACTCTATTTAGTGCTCGTAAAAGTCTAACTTGCTAGTTGAGCCTTCGTGCCACGTTTCGTACGGTAAAGACGCGAATTGATCAAGTTATGTCTCAAATTACTCAAAGACGTGAAAAGCTCCTCTCTGGAAGAGTTGAGCAATTCCAAAGCATCAATGTGGACCGTTGTACTCTATTTAGTGCTCTTAAAAGTCTAACTTGCTAGTTGATCCTTCATGCCACGATTCGTAAGGTAAAGACGCGAATAGACCAAGTTATGTTGGAAATTGCACAAAAACGTGAAAAGCTCCTCTATAGAGGGAGTTGAGCAATTCCAAAGCATCAATGTGGACCGTTGTACTCTACTTAGTGCTCTTAAAAGTCTAACTTGCTAGTTGAGCCTTCGTCCCACGTTTCGTACGGTAAAGACGCGAATTGATCAAGTTACGTCTCAAATTACTCAAAGATGTGAAAAGCTCCTCTATGGAAGAATTGAGCAATTCCAAAGCATCAATATGGACCGTCGTACTCTATTTAGTGCTCTTGAAAGTCTAACTTGCTAGTTGATCCTTCATGCCACGATTCGTAAGGTAAAGACGCGAATAGACCAAGTTATGTTTGAAATTGCACAAAAACGTGAAAAGCTCCTCTATGGAGAGAGTTGAGCAATTCCAAAGCATCAATGTGGACCGTTGTACTCTATTTAGTGCTCTTAAAAGTCTAACTTGCTAGTTGATCCTTCATGCCACGATTCGTAAGGTAAAGATGCGAATAGACCAAGTTATGTTTGAAATTGCATAAAAACGTGAAAAGCTCTTTTGTGGAGAGAGTTGAGCAATTCTGAAGCATCAATGTGGACCGTTGTACTCTATTGAGTGCTCCTAAAAGTCTAACTTGCTAGTTGAGACTTCGTGCCACGTTTCTTAAGGTAAAGATGCCAATAGACCAAGTTATGTTTGAAATTGCACAAAAACGTGAAAAGCTCCTCTATGGAGAGAGTTGAGAAATTCCAAAGCATCAATGTGGACCGTTGTACTCTATTTGGTGCTCCTAAAAGTCTAACATGCCAGTTGAGCCTTCGTGCCACGTTTCGTAAGGTAAAGACGCGAATAGACCAAGTTATGTTTGGAATTGCACAAAAACGTGAGAAGCTCTTCTATGGAGAGAGTTGAGCAATTCCAAAGCATCAATGTGGACCGTTGTACTCTATTTAGTGCTCTTAAAAGTCTAACTTTCTAGTTAAGGCTTCGTGCCACGGTTCGTATGGTAAAGACGCTCATAGGCCAAGTTATGTCTCAAATTGCTCAAAAAGGTCCAAAGCTCCTCTATGGAGAGAGTTTAGAAATTCCAAAGCCTCAATGAGGACCGTTGTACTCTATTTAGTGCTCTTAAAAGTCTAACTTGTTAGATGAGCCTTCGGGCCACGTTTCGTAAGGTAAAGATACGAATAGACCAAGTTATGTTTGAAGTTGCACAACAACGTGAAAAGCTCCTTTGTGGAGAGAGTTGAGCAATTCTGAAGCATCAATGTCGACCGTTGAACTCAATTGGGTGCTCCTAAAAGTCTAACTTGCTAGTTGAGCCTTCGTGCCACGTTTCGTAAGGTAAAGAGGCCAATAGATCAAGTTATGTTTGAAATTGCGCAAAAACGTCAAAAGCTCCTCTATGGCGAGAGTTGAGAAATTCCAAAGCATCAATGTGGACCGTTGTACTCTACTTAGTGCTCGTAAAAGTCTAACTTGCTAGTTGAGCCTTCGTGCCACGTTTCGTAAGGTAAAGACGCGCATTGATCAAGTTACGTCTCAAATTGCTCAAAGACATGAAAAGCTCCTCTATGGAGAGAGTTGAGCAATTCCAAACCATCAATGTGGACCGTTGTACTCTATTTAGTGCTCTTAAAAGTCTAACTTGCTGGTTGATCCTTCGTGCCACGTTTCGTAAGGTAAAGACGCGAATAGACCAATTTATGTTTGAAAGTGCACAAAAACGTGAAAAGCTCCTTTATGGAGAGAGTTGAGCAATTCCAAAGCATCAATGTGGACCATTGTACTCTATTTAGTGCTCTTAAATGTCTAACTTTCTAGTACATCCTTCGTGCCACGTTTCGTGAGGTAAAGACACGAATAGACCAAGTTATGTTTGAAATTGCACAAAAATGTGAAAAGCTCCTCTATGGAGAGAGTTGAGCAATTCCAAAGCATCAATGTGGACCGTTGTACTCTACTTAGTGCTCTTAAAAGTCTAACTTGCTAGTTGAGCCTTCGTGCCCTCTTTCGTAAGGTAAAGACGCGAATTGATCAAGTTACTTCTCAAATTACTCAAAGACGTGAAAAGCTCCTCTATGGAAGAGTTGAGCAATTCCAAAGCATCAATGTGGACCGTTGTACTCTATTTAGTGCTCTTAAAAGTCTCACTTACTAGTTGATCCTTCATGCCACGATTCGTAAGGTAAAGACGCGAATAGACCAAGTTATGTTTGAAATTGCACAAAAACGTGAAAAGCTCCTCTATGGAGAGAGTTGAGCAATTCCAAAGCATCAATGTGGACTGTTGTACTCTATTTAGTGCTCTTAAAACTCTAACTTTCTAGTTGAGGCTTCGTGCCACAGTTCGTAAGTTAAAGACGCTAATAGACCAAGTTATCTCTCAAATTGCTCAAAAAGGTCAAAAGCTCCTCTATGGAGAGAGTTGAGAAATTCCAAAGCATCAATGTGGACCGTTGTACTCTATTTAGTGCTCTTAAAAGTCTAACTTGGTTGATGAGCCTTCGGGCCATGTTTCGTAAGGTAAAGATGAGAATAGACCAAGTTATGTTTGAAATTGCACAAAAACGTGAAAACCCCATTTGTTGAGAGAGTTGAGCAATTCTGAGGCATCAATGTAGACCGTTGTAGTCTATTGAGTGCTCCTAAAAGTCTAACTTGCTAGTTGAGCCTTCGCGCCACGTTTCTTAAGGTAAAGATGCCAATAGACCAAGTTATGTTTGAAATTGCACAAAAACGTGAAAAGCTCCTCTATGGAGAGAGTTGAGAAATTCCAAAGCATCAATGTGGACCGTTGTACTCTATTTAGTGCTCCTAAAAGTCTAACTTGCTAGTTGAGCCTTCGTGCCACGTTTTGTAAGGTAAAGACGCGAATAGACGAAGTTATGTTTGAAATTGCACAAAAACGTGAAAAGCTCCTCTACGAAGAGAGTTGAGCAGTTCCAAAGCATCAATGTGGACCGTTGTACTCTATTTGGTGCTCTTAAAAGTTTAACTTTCTAGTTGAGCCTTCGTGCCACGGTTCGTAAGGTAAAGACGCAAATAGACCAAGTTATGTCTCAAATTGCTCAAAAACGTCAAAAGCTCCTCTAAGGAGAGAGTTGAGAAATTCCAAAGCATCAATGTGGACCGTTGTACTCTATTTAGTGCTCTTAAAAGTCTAACTTTCTACATGAGTCTTCGTGCCACGATTCGTAAGGTAAAGATGCTAATGGACCAAGTTATGTCTCAAATTGCTCAAAAACGTTAAAAGCTCCTCTATGGAGAGAGTTGAGAAATTCCAAAGCATCGATGTGGAACGTTGTACTTTATTTAGTGCTCTTAAAAGTCTAACCTGCTAGTTGAGCCTTCGGGCCACGTTTCTTAAGATAAAGATGCGAATAGACCAAGTTATGTTTGGAATTGCACAAAAACGTGAGAAGCTCCTCTATGGAGAGAGTTGAGCAATTAGAAAGCATCAATGTGGACTGTTGCACGCTATTTAATGTTCTTGGAAGTCTAACTTGCTAGTTTAGCCTTTGTGCAACGTTTCGTAATTTAAATATGCGAATAGACCAAGTTATGTTTGAAATTTCACAAAAACGTGAAAAGCTCCCCAATGGAAAGAGTTGAGCAATTTCAAAGCATGAATGTGGACCGTTGTACTCTATTTAGTGCTGCTAAAAGTCTAACTTGCTAGTTGAGCCCTCGTGCCACGTTCCGTAACGTAAAGACACTAATAGACCAAGTTATGTCTCAAATTGCTCAAAAACGTCAAAAGCTCCTCTAAGGAGAGAGTTGAGAAATTCCAAACCATCAATGTAGACCGTTGTACTCTATTTAGTGCTCTTAAAAGTCTAACTTTCTACATGAGGCTTCGTGCCACGGTTCGTAAGGTAAAGACGCCAATGGACCAAGTTATGTCTCAAATTGCTCAAAAACGTTAAAAGCTCCTCTATGGAGAGAGTTGAGAAATTCCAAAGCATCGATGTGGAATGTTGTACTCTATTTAGTGCTCTTAAAAGTCGAACCTGCTAGTTGAGCCTTCGGGCCACGTTTCGTAAGGTAAAGATGCGAATAGACGAAGTTATGTTTGAAATTGCACAAAAACGTGAGAAGCTCCTCCATGGAGAGAGTTGAGCAATTCCAAAGCATCAATGTGGACCGTTGTACTCTACTTAGTGCTCTTAAAAGTCTAACTTGCTAGTTGAGCCTTCGTGCCCCGTTTCGTAAGGTAAAGACGCTAATAGACCAAGTGATGTCTCAAATTGCTCAAAAACGTCAAAAGCTCCTCTAAGGAGAGAGTTGAGAAATTCCAAACCATCAATGTAGACCGTTGTACTCTATTTAGTGCTCTTAAAAGTCTAACTTTCTACATGAGGCTTCGTGCCACGGTTCGTAACGTAAAGATGCTAATGGACCAAGTTATGTCTCCAATTGCTCAAAAACGTTAAAAGCTCCTCCATGGAGAGAGTTGAGAAATTCCAAAGCATCGATGTGGAACGTTGTACTTTATTTAGTGCTCTTAAAATTCTAACCTGCTAGTTGAGCCTTCGGGCCACGTTTCTTAAGGTAAAGATGCGAATAGACCAAGTTATGTTTGGAATTGCACAAAAACGTGAGAACCTCCTCTATGGAGAGAGTTGAGCAATTAGAAAGCATCAATGTGGACTGTTGCACGCTATTTAATGTTCTTGGAAGTCTAACTTGCTAGTTTAGCCTTTGTGCAACGTTTCGTAATTTAAATATGCGAATAGACCAAGTTATGTTTGAAATTTCACAAAAACGTGAAAAGCTCCCCAATGGAAAGAGTTGAGCAATTTCAAAGCATGAATGTGGACCGTTGTACTCTATTTAGTGCTGCTAAAAGTCTAACTTGCTAGTTGAGCCCTCGTGCCACGTTCCGTAACGTAAAGACACTAATAGACCAAGTTATGTCTCAAATTGCTCAAAAACGTCAAAAGCTCCTCTAAGGAGAGAGTTGAGAAATTCCAAACCATCAATGTAGACCGTTGTACTCTATTTAGTGCTCTTAAAAGTCTAACTTTCTACATGAGGCTTCGTGCCACGGTTCGTAAGGTAAAGACGCCAATGGACCAAGTTATGTCTCAAATTGCTCAAAACCGTTAAAAACTCCTCTATGGAGAGAGTTGAGAAATTCCAAAGCATCGATGTGGAACGTTGTACTCTATTTAGTGCTCTTAAAAGTTGAACCTGCTAGTTGAGCCTTCGGGCCACGTTTCGTAAGGCAAAGATGCGAATAGACGAAGTTATGTTTGAAATTGCACAAAAACGTGAGAAGCTCCTCTATGGAGAGAGTTGAGCAATTCCAAAGCATCAATGTGGACCGTTGTACTCTACTTAGTGCTCTTAAAAGTCTAACTTGCTAGTTGAGCCTTCGTGCCCCGTTTCGTAAGGTAAAGACGCTAATAGACCAAGTTATGTCTCAAATTGCTCAAAAACGTCAAAAGCTCCTCTAAGGAGAGAGTTGAGAAATTCCAAACCATCAATGTAGACCGTTGTACTCTATTTAGTGCTCTTAAAAGTCTAACTTTCTACATGAGGCTTCGTGCCACGGTTCGTAAGGTAAAGACGCCGATGGACCAAGTTATGTCTCAAATTGCTCAAAAACGTTAAAAGCTCCTCAATGGAGAGAGTTGAGAAATTCCAAAGCATCGATGTGGAACGTTGTACTCTTTTTAGTGCTCTTAAAAGTCGAACCTGCTAGTTGAGCCTTCGGGCCACGTTTCGTAAGGTAAAGATGCGAATAGACCAAGTTATGTTTGGAATTGCACGAAAATGTGAGAAGCTCCTCTATGGAGAGAGTTGAGCAATTAGAAAGCATCAATGTGGACTGTTGCACGCTATTTAATGTTCTTGGAAGTCTAACTTGCTAGTTTAGCCTTTGTGCAACGTTTCGTAATTAAAATATGTGAATAGGCAAAATTATGTTCGAAATTTCACAAAAACGTGAAAAGCTCTCCTATGGAAAGAGTTGAGCATTTCCAAAGAATGAATGTGGACCGTTGTACTCTATTTAGTGCTGCTAAAAGTCTAACTGGCTAGTTAAGCCTTCGTGCCACGTTTCGTAAGGTAAAGATGCGAATAGACCAAGTTATGTTTGAAATTGCACAAAAACGTGAAAAGCTCCTCTATGGAGAGAGTTGAGCAATTCCAAAGCATCAATGTGGACCGTTGTACTCTACTTAGTGCTCTTAAAAGTCTAACTTGCTAGTTCAGCCTTCGTGCCCCGTTTCGTAAGGTAAAGACGCGAATAGACCAAGTTATGTTTGAAATTGCACAAAAACGTGAAAAGCTCCTCTACGGAGAAAGTTGAGCAATTCCAAAGCATCAATGTGGACCGTTGTACTCTATTTAGTGCTCCTAAAAGTCTAACTTGCTAGTTGAGCCATCGTGCCACGTTTCGTAAGGTAAAGACGCGAATAGACCAAGTTATGTTTGAAATTGCACAAAAACGTGAAAAGCTCCTCTACGGAGAGAGTTGAGCAATTTAAAAGCATCAATGTGGACCGTTGTACTCTATTTGGTGCTCTTAAAAGTATAACTTTCTAGTTGAGCCTTCGTGCCACGGTTCGTAAGGTAAAGACGCAAATAGACCAAGTTATGTCTCAAATTGCTCAAAAATGTCAAAAGCTCCTCTAAGGAGAGAGTTGAGAAATTCCAAAGCATCAATGTGGTCCGTTGTACTCTATTTAGTGCTCTTAAAAGTATAACTTTCTACATGAGGCTTCGTGCCACGGTTCGTAAGGTAAAGATGCTAATGGACCAAGTTCTGTCTCAAATTGCTCAAAAACGTTAAAAGCTCCTCTATGGAGAGAGTTGAGAAATTCCAAAGCATCGATGTGGAAAGTTGTACTTTATTTAGTGCTCTTAAAAGTCTAACCTGCTAGTTGAGCCTTCGGGCCACGTGTCGTAAGGTAAAGATGCGAATAGACCAAGTTTATTTTGGAATTGCACAAAAACGTGAGAAGCTCCTCTATGGAGAGAGTTGAGAAATTAGAAAGCATCAATGTGGACTGTTGCACGCTATTTAATGTTCTTGGAAGTCTAACTTGCTAGTTTTGCCTTTGTGCAACGTTTCGTAAGTTAAATATGCGAATAGACCAAGTTATGCCTGAAATTTTACAAAAACGTGAAAAGCTCCCCTATGGAAAGAGTTGAGCAATTCCAAAGCATGAATGTGGACCGTTGTACTCTATTTAGTGCTGCTAAAAGTCTAACTTGCTAGTTGAGCCTTCGTGCCACGTTTCGTAAGGTAAAGATGCGAATAGATCAAGTTATGTTTGAAATTGCACAAAAACGTGAAAAGCTCCTCTATGGAGAGAGTTGAGCAATTCCAAAGCATCAATGTGGACCGTTGTACTCTACTTAGTGCTCTTAAAAGTCTAACTTGCTAGTTGAGCCTTCGTGCCACGTTTCGTAAGGTAAAGACCAAATTGATCAAGTTACGTCTCAAATTACTCAAAGACGTGAAAAGCTCCTCTATGGAAGAGTTGAGCAATTCCAAAGCATCAATCTGGACCGTTGTACTCTATTTAGTGCTCTTAAAAGTCTAACTTGCTAGTTGATCCTTCATGCCACGATTCATAAGGTAAAGACGTGAATAGACCAAGTTATGTTTGAAATTGCACAAAAACGTGAAAAGCTCCTCTATGGAGAGAGTTGAGCAATTCCAAAGCATCAATGTGGACCGTTGTACTCTATTTAACGCTCTTAAAAGTCTAACTTTCTAGTTGAGGCTTCGTGCCACAGTTCGTAAGGTAAAGACGCTAATAGACCAAGTTATCTCTCAAATTGCTCAAAAAGGTCCAAAGCTCCTCTATGGAGAGAGTTGAGAAATTCCAAAGCATCAATCTAGACCGTCGTACTCTATTTAGTGCTCTTAAAAGTCTTACTTGTTAGATGAGCCTTCGAGCCATGTTTCGTAAGGTAAAGATGCGAATAGACTAAGTTATGTTTGAAATTGCACAAAAACGTGAAAAGCTCCTTTGTGGAGAGAGTTGAGCAATTCTGAGTCATCAATGTGGACCGTTGTAGTCTATTGAGTGCTCCTAAAAGTCTAACTTGCTAGTTGAGCCTTCGCGCCACGTTTCTTAAGGTAAAGATGCCAATAGACCGAGTTATGTTTGAAATTGCACAAAAACGTGAAAAGCTCCTCTATGGAGAGAGTTGAGCAATTCCAAAGCATCAATGTGGACCGTTGTACTCTATTTGGTGCTCTTGAAAGTACAACTTGCTAGTTGAGCCTTCGTGCCACGGTTCGTATGGTAAAGACGCAAATAGACCAAGTTATGTCCCAAATTGCTCAAAAACGTCAAAAGCTCGTCTAAGGAGAGAGTTGAGAAATTCCAAAGCATCAATGTGGACCGTTGTACTCTATTTAGTGCTCTTAAAAGTCTAACTTTCTACATGAGGCTTCGTGCCACGGTTCGTAAGGTAAAGATGCTAATGGACCAAGTTATGTCTCAAATTGCTCAAAAAACGTTAAAAGCTCCTCTATGGAGAGAGTTGAGAAATTCCAAAGCATCGATGTGGAACGTTGTACTCTATTTAGTGCTCTTAAAATTCTAACCTGCTAGTTGAGCCTTCGGGCCACGTTTCGTAAGGAAAAGATGCGAATAGACCAAGTTATGTTTGGAATTGCACCAAAACGTGAGAAGCTCCTCTATGGAGAGAGTTGAGCAATTAGAAAGCATCAATGTGGACCGTTGCACGCTATTTAATGTTCTTGCAAGTCTAACTTGCTAGTTTAGCCTTTGTGCAACGTTTCGTAAGTTAAATATGCTAATAGACCAAGTTATGTTTGAAATTGCACAACAACGCGAAAAGCTCCTTTGTGGAGAGAGTTGAGCAATTCTGAAGCATCAATGTGGACCGTTGTACTCAATTGGGTGCTCCTAAAAGTCTAACTTGCTAGTTGAGCCTTCGTGCCACGTTTCGTAAGGTAAAGAGGCCAATAGACCAAGTTATGTTTGAAATAGCGCAAAAACGTGAAAAGCTCCTCTATGGAGAGAGTTGAGAAATTCCAAAGCATCAATGTGGACCGTTGTACTCTACTTAGTGCTCGTAAAAGTCTAACTTGCTAGTTGAGCCTTCGTGCCACGTTTCGTAAGGTAAAGACGCGCATTGATCAAGTTACGTCTCAAATTGCTCAAAGACATGAAAAGCTCCTCTATGGAGAGAGTTGAGCAATTCCAAACCATCAGTGTGGACCGTTGTACTCTATTTAGTGCTCTTAAAAGTCTAACTTGCTGGTTGATCCTTCATGCCACGTTTCGTAAGGTAAAGACGCGAATAGACCAAGTTATGTTTGAAAGTGCACAAAAACGTGAAAAGCTCCTTTATGGAGAGAGTTGAGCAATTCCAAAGCATCAATGTGGACCGTTGTACTCTATTTAGTTCTCTTAAAAGTCTAACTTTCTAGTACATCCTTCGTGCCACGTTTCGTGAGGTAAAGACACGAATAGACCAAGTTATGTTTGAAATTGCACAAAAACGTGAAAAGCTCCTTTTTTGAGAGAGTTGAGCAATTCTGAGGCATCAATGTGGACCGTTGTAGTCTATTGAGTGCTCCTAAAAGTCTAACTTGCTAGTTGAGCCTTCGCACCACGTTTCTTAGGGTAAAGATGCCAATAGACCAAGTTATGTTTGAAATTGCACAAAAACGTGAAAAGCTCCTCTATGGAGAGAGTTGAGAAATTCCAAAGCATCAATGTGGACCGTTATACTCTATTTAGTGCTCCTAAAAGTCTAACTTGCTAGTTGAGCCTTCGTGCCACGTTTCGTAAGGTAAAGACGCGAATAGACCAAGTTATGTTTGAAATTGCAAAAAAACGTGAAAAGCTCCTCTACGGAGAGAGTTGAGCAATTCCAAAGCATCAATGTGGACCGTTGTACTCTATTTGGTGCTCTTAAAAGTTTAACTTTCTAGTTGAGCCTTCGTGCCACGGTTCGTAAGGTAAATACGCAAATAGAGCAAGTTCTGTCTCAAATTGCTCAAAAACGTCAAAAGCTCCTCTAAGGAGAGAGTTGAGAAATTCCAAAGCATCAATGTGGAACGTTGTACTCTATTTAGTGCTCTTAAAAGTCTAACTTTCTACATGAGGCTTCGTGCCACGGTTCGTAAGGTAAAGATGCTAATGGACCAAGTTATGTCTCAAATTGCTCAAAAACGTTAAAAGCTCCTCTATGGAGAGAGTTGAGAAATTCCAAAGCATCGATGTGGAACGTTGTACTTTATTTAGTGCTCTTAAAAGTCTAACCTGCTAGTTTATCCTTCGGGCCACGTTTCTTAAGGTAAAGATGCGAATAGACCAAGTTATGTTTGGAATTGCACAAAAACGTGAGAAGCTCCTCTATGGAGAGAGTTGAGCAATTGGAAAGCATCAATGTGGACTGTTGCACGCTATTTAATGTTCTTGGAATTCTAACTTGCTAGTTTTGCCTTTGTGCAACGTTTCGTAAGTTAAATATTCGAATAGACCAAGTTATGCTTGAAATTTCACAAAAACGTGAAAAGCTCAGCTATGGAAAGAGTTGAGCAATTCCAAAGCATGAATGTGGACCATTGTACTCTATTTAGTGCTGCTAAAAGTCTAACTTGCTAGTTGAGCCTTCGTGCCACGTTTCGTAAGGTAAAGATGCGAATAGATCAAGTTATGTTTGAAATTGCACAAAAACGTGAAAAGCTCCTCTATGGAGAGAGTTGAGCAATTAGAAAGCATCAATGTGGACTGTTGCACGCTATTTAATGTTCTTGGAAGTCTAACTTGCTAGTTTAGCTTTTGTGCAACGTTTCGTAATTTAAATATGTGAATAGACAAAATTATGTTCGAAATTTCACAAAAACGTGAAAAGCTCTCCTATGGAAAGAGTTGAGCATTTCCAAAGAATGAATGTGGACCGTTGTACTCTATTTAGTGCTGCTAAAAGTCAAACTGGCTAGTTAAGCCTTCGTGCCACTTTTCGTAAGGTAAAGATGCGAATAGACCAAGTTATGTTTGAAATTACAAAAAAACGTGAAAAGCTCCTCTATGGAGAGAGTTGAGCAATTCCAAAGCATCAATGTGGACCGTTGTACTCTATTTAGTGCTGCTAAAAGTCTAACTTGCTAGTTGAGCCTTCGTGCCACGTTTCGTAAGGTAAAGATGCGAATAGACGAAGTTATGTTTGAAATTGCACAAAAACGTGAGAAGCTCCTCTATGGAGAGAGTTGAGCAATTCCAAAGCATCAATGTGGACCGTTGTACTCTACTTAGTGCTCTTAAAAGTCTAACTTGCTAGTTGAGCCTTCGTGCCCCGTTTCGTAAGGTAAAGACGCTAATAGACAAAGTTATGTCTCAAATTGCTCAAAAACGTCAAAAGCTCCTCTAAGGAGAGAGTTGAGAAATTCCAAACCATCAATGTAGAAAAATGTACTCTATTTAGTGCTCTTAAAAGTCTAACTTTCTACATGAGGCTTCGTGCCACGGTTCGTAAGGTAAAGACGCCAATGGACCAAGTTATGTCTCAAATTGCTCAAAAACGTTAAAAGCTCCTCTATGGAGAGAGTTGAGAAATTCCAAAGCATTGATGTGGAACGTTGTACTCTATTTAGTGCTCTTAAAAGTCGAACCTGCTAGTTGAGCCTTCGGGCCACGTTTCGTAAGGTAAAGATGCGAATAGACCAAGTTATGTTTGGAATTGCACAAAAATGTGAGAAGCTCCTCTATGGAGAGAGTTGAGCAATTCCAAAGCATCAATGTGGACCGTTGTACTCTACTTAGTGCTCTTAAAAGTCTAACTTGCTAGTTGAGCCTTCGTGCCCCGTTTCGTAAGGTAAAGACGCGAATAGACAAAGTTATGTTTGAAATTGCACAAAAACGTGAAAAGCTCCTCTACGGAGAGAGTTGAGCAATTCCAAAGCATCAATGTGGAATGTTGTACTCTATTTAGTGCTCCTAAAAGTCTAACTTGCTAGTTGAGCCTTCGTGCCACGTTTCGTAAGGTAAAGACGCGAAGAGACCAAGTTATGTTTGAAATTGCACAAAAACGTGAAAAGCTGCTCTACGGAGAGAGTTGAGCAATTCCAAAGCATCAATGTGGACCGTTGTACTCTATTTGGTGCTCGTAAAAGTATAACTTTCTAGTTGAGCCTTCGTGCCACGGTTCGTAAGGTAAAGACGCAAATAGACCAAGTTATGTCTCAAATTGCTCAAAAATGTCAAAAGCTCCTCTAAGGAGAGAGTTGAGAAATTCCAAAGCATCAATGTGGACCGTTGTACTATATTTAGTGCTCTTAAAAGTCTAACTTTCTACATGAGGCTTCGTGCGACGGTTCGTAAGGTAAAGATGCTAATGGACCAAGTTATGTCTCAAATTGCTCAAAAACGTTAAAAGCTACTCTATGGAGAGAGTTGAGAAATTGCAAAGCATCGATGTGGAATGTTGTAATTTATTTAGCGCTCTTAAAAGTCTAACCTGCTAGTTGAGCCTTCGGGCCACGTTTCGTAAGGTAAAGATGCGAATAGACCAAGTTTTGTTTGGAATTGCACAAAAACGTGAGAAGCTCCTCTATGGAGAGAGTTGAGCAATTGGAAAGCATCAATGTGGACTGTTGCACACTATTTAATGTTCTTGGAAGTCTAACTTGCTAGTTTTGCCTTTGTGCAACGTTTCGTAAGTTAAATATGCGAATTGACCAAGTTATGCTTGAAATTCCACAAAAACGTGAAAAGCTCCCCTATGGAAAGAGTTGAGCAATTCCAAAGCATGAATGTGGACCGTTGTACTCTATTTAGTGCTGCTAAAAGTCTAACTTGCTAGTTGAGCCTTCGTGCCACGTTTCGTAAGGTAAAGATGCGAATAGATCAAGTTATGTTTGAAATTGCACAAAAACGTGAAAAGCTCCTCTATGGAGAGAGTTGAGCAATTCCAAAGCATCAATGTGGACCGTTGTACTCTACTTAGTGCTCTTAAAAGTCTAACTTGCTAGTTGAGCCTTCGTGCCACGTTTCGTAAGGTAAAGACGCGAATTGATCAAGTTACCTCTCAAATTACTCAAAGACGTGAAAAGCTCCTCTATGGAAGAGTTGAGCAATTCCAAAGCATCAATGTGGACCGTTGTACTCTATTTAGTGCTCTTAAAAGTCTAACTTGCTAGTTGATCCTTCATGCCACGAGTCGTAAGGTAAAGACGTGAATAGACCAAACTATGTTTGAAATTGCATAAAAACGTGAAAAGCTCCTCCATGGAGAGAGTTGAGCAATTCCAAAGCATCAATGTGTACCATTGTACTCTATTTAGCGCTCTTAAAAGTCTAACTTTCTAGTTGAGGCTTCGTGCCACAGTTCGTAAGGTAAAAACGCTAATAGACCAAGTTATCTCTCAAATTGCTCAAAAAGGTCCAAAGCTCCTCTATAGAGAGAGTTGAGAAATTCCCAAGCATCAATCTAGATCGTCGTACTCTACTTAGTGCTCTTAAAAGTCTTACCTGTTAGATGAGCCTTCGAGCCACGTTTCGTAAGGTAAAGATGCGAATAGACTAAGTTATGTTTGAAATTGCACAAAAACGTGAAAAGCTCTTTTGTGGAGAGAGTTGAGCAATTCTGAGGCATCAATGTGGACCGTTGTAGTCTATTGAGTGCTCCTAAAAGTCTAACTTGCTAGTTGAGCCTTCGCGCCACGTTTCTTAAGGTAAAGATGCCAATAGACCAAGTTATGTTTGAAATTGCACAAAAACGTGAAAAGCTCCTCTATGGAGAGAGTTGAGAAATTCCCAAGCATCAATGTGGACCGTTGTACTCTATTTAGTTCTCCTAAAAGTCAAAATTGCTCGTTGAGCCTTCGTGCCACGTTTCGTAAGGTAAAGACGCGAATAGACCAAGTTATGTTTGAAATTGCAAAAAAACGTCAAAAGCTCCTCTACGGAGAGAGTTGAGCAATTCCAAAGCATCAATGTGGACCGTTGTACTCTATTTGGTGCTCTTAAATGTATAACTTTCTAGTTGAGCCTTCGTGCCACGGTTCGTAAGGTAAAGACGCAAATAGACCAAGTTATGTCTCAAATTGCTCAAAAAACGTTAAAAGCTCCTCTATGCAGAGAGTTGAGAAATTCCAAAGCATCGATGTGGAACGTTGTACTCTATTTAGTGCTCTTAAAATTCTAACCTGCTAGTTGAGCCTTCGGGCCACGTTTCGTAAGGAAAAGATGCGAATAGACCAAGTTATGTTTGGAATTGCACCAAAACGTGAAAAGCTCCTCTATGGAGAGAGTTGAGCAATTAGAAAGAATCAATGTGGACCGTTGCACGTTATTTAATGTTCTTGCAAGTCTAACTTGCTAGTTTAGTCCTTGTGCAACGTTTCGTAAGTTAAATATGCGAATAGACCAAGTTATGTTTGAAATTTCACAAAAATGTGAAAAGCTCCCCTATGGAAAGAGTTGAGCAATTCCAAAGCATGAATGTGGACCGTTGTACTCTATTTAGTGCTGCTAAAAGTCTAACTTGCTAGTTGAGCCTGCGTGCCACGTTTCGTAAGGTAAAGATGCGAATAGACCAAGTTATGTTTGAAATTGCACAAAAACATGAAAAGCTCCTCTATGGAGAGAGTTGAGCAATTTCAAAGCATCAATGTGGACCGTTGTACTCTAATTAGTGCTCTTAAAAGTCTAACTTGCTAGTTGAGCCTTCGTGCCCCGTTTCGTAAGGTAAAGACGCTAATAGACCAAGTTATGTCTCAAATTGCTCAAAAACGTTAAAAGCTCCTCTAAGGAGAGAGTTGAGAAATTCCAAAGTATCAATGTAGACCGTTGTACTCTATTTAGTGCTCTTAAAAGTCTAACTTTCAACATGAGGCTTCGTGGCACTGTTCGTAAGGTAAAGATGCAAATGGACCAAGTTATGTCTCAAATTGCTCAAAAAGGTTAAAAGCTCCTCTATGGAGAGAGTTGAGAAATTCCAAAGCATCGATGTGGAACGTTGTACTCCATTTAGTGCTCTTAAAAGTCGAACCTGCTAGTTGAGCCTTCGGGCCACGTTTCGTAAGGTAAAGATGCGAATAGACCAAGTTATGTTTGGAATTGCACAAAAATGTGAGAAGCTCCTCTATGGAGAGAGTTGAGCAATTCCAAAGCATCAATGTGGACCGTTGCACGCTATTTAATGTTCTTGGAAGTCTAACTTGCTAGTTTAGCCTTTGTGCAACGTTTCGTAAGTTAAATATGCGAATAGACCAAGTTATGTTTGAAATTTCACAAAAACGTGAAAAGCTCTCCTATGGAAAGAGTTGAGCATTTCCAAAGCACGAATGTGGACCGTTGTACTCTATTTAGTGCTGCTAAAAGTCTAACTGGCTAGTTAAACCTTCGTGCCACGTTTCGTAAGGTAAAGATGCGAATAGACCAAGTTATGTTTGAAATTGGACAAAAACTTGAAAAGCTCCTCTATGGAGAGAGTTGAGCAATTCCAAAGCATCAATGTGGACCGTTGTACTCTACTTAGTGCTCTTAAAAGTCTAACTTGCTAGTTGAGCCTTCGTGCCCCGTTTCGTAAGGTTAAGACGCGAATAGTCCAAGTTATGTTTGAAATTGCACAAAAACGTGAAAAGCTCCTCTACGGAGAGAGTTGAGCAATTCCAAAGCATCAATGTGGACCGTTGTACTCTATTTAGTGCTCCTAAATGTCTAACTTGCTAGTTGAGCTTTCGTGCCACGTTTCGTAAGGTAAAGACGCGAATAGACCAAGTTATGTTTGAAATTGCACAAAAACGTGAAAAGCTCCTCCACGGAGAGAGTTGAGCAATTCCAAAGCATCAATGTGGACCGTTGTACTCTATTTGGTGCTCTTAAAAGTTTAACTTTCTAGTTGAGCCTTCGTGCCACGTTTCGTAAGATAAAGACACAAATAGACGAAGTTATGTCTCAAATTGCTCAAAAACGTCAAAAGCTCCTCTAAGGAGAGAGTTGAGAAATTCCAAAGCATCAATGTGGACCGTTGTACTCTATTTAGTGCTCTTAAAAGTCTAACTTTCTACATGAGGCTTCGTGCCACGGTTCGTAAGGTAAAGATGCTAATGGACCAAGTTATGTCTCAAATTGCTCAAAAACGTTAAAAGCTCCTCTATGGAGAGAGTTGAGAAATTCCAAAGCATCGATGTGGAACGTTGTACTTTATTTAGTGCTCTTAAAAGTCTAACCTGCTAGTTGAGCCTTCGGGCCACGTTTCGTAAGGTAAAGATGCGAATAGACCAAGTTATGTTTGGAATTGCACAAAAACGTGAGAAGCTCCTCTATGGAGAGAGTTGAGCAATTAGAAAGCATCAATGTGGACTGTTGCATGCTATTTAATGTTCTTGGAAGTCTAACTTGCTAGTTTTGCCTTTGTGCAACGTTTCGTAAGTTAAATATGCGAATAGACGAAGTTATGCTTGAAATTTCACAAAAACGTGAAAAGCTCCCCTCTGGAAAGAGTTGAGCAATTCCAAAGCATGAATGTGGACCGTTGTACTCTATTTAGTGCTGCTAAAAGTCTAACTTGCTAGTTGAGCCTTCGTGCCACGTTTCGTAAGGTAAAGATGCGAATAGATCAAGTTATGTTTGAAATTGCACAAAAACGTGAAAAGCTCCTCTATGGAGAGAGCTGAGCAATTTTGAAGCATCAATGTGGACCGTTGTACTCTATTGAGTGCTCCTAAAAGTCTAACTTGCTAGTTGAGCCTTCGTGCCACGTTTCGTAAGGTAAAGACGCGAATTGTTCAAGTTACCTCTCAAATTACTCAAAGACGTGAAAAGCTCCTCTATGGAAGAGTTGAGCAATTCCAAAGCATCAATGTGGACCGTTGTACTCTATTTAGTGCTCTTAAAAGTCTAACTTGCTAGTTGATCCTTCATGCCACGATTCGTAAGGTAAAGACGTGAATAGACCAAGTTATGTTTGAAATTGCACAAAAACGTGAAAAGCTCCTCTATGGAGAGAGTTGAGCAATTCCAAAGCATCAATGTGGACCGTTGTTCTCTATTTAGCGCTCTTAAAAGTCTAACATTCTAGTTGAGGCTTCGTGCCACAGTTCGTAAGGTAAAGACGCTAATAGACCAAGTTATCTCTCAAATTGCTCAAAAAGGTTAAAAGCTCCTCTATGGAGAGAGTTGAGAAATTACAAAGCATCGATGTGGAACGTTGTACTCTATTTAGTGCTCTTAAAAGTCGAACCTGCTAGTTGAGCCTTCGGGCCACGTTTCGTAAGGTAAAGATGCGAATAGACCAAGTTATGTTTGGAATTGCACAAAAATGTGAGAAGCTCCTCTATGGAGAGAGTTGAGCAATTCCAAAGCATCAATGTGGACCGTTGCACGCTATTTAATGTTCTTGGAAGTCTAACTTGCTAGTTTAGCCTTTGTGCAACGTTTCGTAAGTTAAATATGCGAATAGACCAAGTTATGTTTGAAATTTCACAAAAATGTGAAAAGCTCTCCTATGGAAAGAGTTGAGCATTTCCAAAGCACGAATGTGGACCGTTGTACTCTATTTAGTGCTGCTAAAACTCTAACTGGCTAGTTAAACCTTCGTGCCACGTTTCGTAAGGTAAAGATGCGAATAGACCAAGTTATGTTTGAAATTGGACAAAAACTTGAAAAGCTCCTATATGGAGAGAGTTGAGCAATTCCAAAGCATCAATGTGGACCGTTGTACTCTATTTAGTGCTCCTAAAAGTCTAACTTGCTAGTTGAGCCTTCGTGCCACGTTTCGTAAGGTAAAGACGCGAATAGACCAAGTTATGTTTGAAATTGCACAAAAACGTGAAAAGCTCCTCCACGGAGAGAATTGAGCAATTCCAAAGCATCAATGTGGACCGTTGTACTCTATTTGGTGCTCTTAAAAGTTTAACTTTCTAGTTGAGCCTTCGTGCCACGGTTCGTAAGGTAAAGACACAAATAGACCAAGTTATGTCTCAAATTGCTCAAAAACGTCAAAAGCTCCCCTAAGGAGAGAGTTGAGAAATTCCAAAGCATCAATGTGGACCGTTGTACTCTATTTAGTGCTCTTAAAAGTCTAACTTTCTACATGAGGCTTCGTGCCACGGTTCGTAAGGTAAAGATGCTAATGGACCAAGTTATGTCTCAAATTGCTCAAAAACGTTAAAAGCTCCTCTATGGAGAGAGTTGAGAAATTCCAAAGCATCGATGTGGAACGTTGTACTTTATTTAGTGCTCTTAAAAGTCTAACCTGCTAGTTGAGCCTTCGGGCCACGTTTCGTAAGGTAAAGATGCGAATAGACCAAGTTATGTTTGGAATTGCACAAAAACGTGAGAAGCTCCTCTATGGAGAGAGTTGAGCAATTAGAAAGCATCAATGTGGACTGTTGCATGCTATTTAATGTTCTTGGAAGTCTAACTTGCTAGTTTTGCCTTTGTGCAACGTTTCGTAAGTTAAATATGCGAATAGACGAAGTTATGCTTGAAATTTCACAAAAACGTGAAAAGCTCCCCTATGGAAAGAGTTGAGCAATTCCAAAGCATGAATGTGGACCGTTGTACTCTATTTAGTGCTGCTAAAAGTCTAACTTGCTAGTTGAGCCTTCGTGCCACGTTTCGTAAGGTAAAGATGCGAATAGATCAAGTTATGTTTGAAATTGCACAAAAACGTGAAAAGCTCCTCTATGGAGAGAGCTGAGCAATTTTGAAGCATCAATGTGGACCGTTGTACTCTATTGAGTGCTCCTAAAAGTCTAACTTGCTAGTTGAGCCTTCGTGCCACGTTTCGTAAGGTAAAGACGCGAATTGTTCAAGTTACCTCTCAAATTACTCAAAGACGTGAAAAGCTCCTCTATGGAAGAGTTGAGCAATTCCAAAGCATCAATGTGGACCGTTGTACTCTATTTAGTGCTCTTAAAAGTCTAACTTGCTAGTTGATCCTTCATGCCACGATTCGTAAGGTAGAGACGTGAATAGACCAAGTTATGTTTGAAATTGCACAAAAACGTGAAAAGCTCCTCTATGGAGAGAGTTGAGCAATTCCAAAGCATCAATGTGGACCGTTGTTCTCTATGTAGCGCTCTTAAAAGTCTAACATTCTAGTTGAGGCTTCGTGCCACAGTTCGTAAGGTAAAGACGCTAATAGACCAAGTTATCTCTCAAATTGCTCAAAAAGGTCCAAAGCTCCTCTATGGAGAGAGTTGAGAAATTCCAAAGCATCAATCTAGACTGTCGTACTCTATATAGTGCTCTTAAAAGTCTAACTTTTTAGATGAGCCTTCGGGCCTTGTTTCGTAAGGTAAAGATGCGAATAGACCAACTTACGTTTGAAATTGCACAAAAACGTGAAAAGCTCCTCTGTGGAGAGAGTTGAGCAATTCTGAGGCATCAATGTGGACCGTTGTAGTCTATTGAGTGCTCCTAAAAGTCTAACTTGCTAGTTGAGCCTTCGCACCACGTTTCTTAAGGTAAAGATGCCAATAGACCAAGTCATGTTTGAAATTGCACAAAAACGTGAAAAGCTCCTCTATGGAGAGAGTTGAGAAATTCCAAAGCATCAATGTGGACCGTTGTACTCTATTTAGTTCTCCTAAAAGTCTAACTTGCTAGTTGAGCCTTCGTGCCACGTTTCGTAAGGTAAAGACGCGAATAGACCAAGTTATGTTTGAAATTGCAGAAAAACGTGAAAAGCTCCTCTATGGAGAGAGTTGAGCAATTCCAAAGCATCAATGTGGACCGTTGTACTCTATTTGGTGCTCTTAAAAGTATAACTTTGTAGTTGAGCCTTCGTGCCACAGTTCGTAAGGTAAAGACGCAAATAGACCAAGTTATGTCTCAAATTGCTCAAAAACGTCAAAAGCTCCTCTAAGGAGAGAGTTGAGAAATTCCAAAGCATCAATGTGGACCGTTGTACTCTATTTAGTGCTCTTAAAAGTCTAACTTTCTACATGAGGCTTCATGCCACGGTTCGTAAGGTAAAGATGCTAATGGACCAAGTTATGTCTCAAATTGCTCAAAAACGTTAAAAGCTCCTCTATGGAGAGAGTTGAGAAATTCCAAAGCATCGATGTGGAACGTTGTACTTTATTTAGTGCTCTTAAAAGTCTAACCTGCTAGTTGAGCCTTCGGGCCACGTTTCGTAAGGTAAAGATGCGAATAGACCAAGTTATGTTAGGAATTGCACAAAAACGTGAGAAGCTCCTCTATGGAGAGAGTTGAGCAATTTTGAAGCATCAATGTGGACCGTTGCACGCTATTTAATGTTCTTGCAAGTCTAACTTGCTAATTTAGCCTTTCTGCAACGTTTCGTAAGTTAAATATGCGAATAGACCAAGTTATGTTTGAAATTTCACAAAAACATGAAAAGCTCCCCTATGGAAAGAGTTGAGCAATTCCAAAGCATGAATGTGGACCGTTGTACTCTATTTGGTGCTCTTAAAAGTATAACTTTGTAGTTGAGCCTTCGTGCCACAGTTCGTAAGGTAAAGACGCAAATAGACCAAGTTATGTCTCAAATTGCTCAAAAACGTCAAAAGCTCCTCTAAGGAGAGAGTTGAGAAATTCCAAAGCATCAATGTGGACCGTTGTACTCTATTTAGTGCTCTTAAAAGTCTAACTTTCTACATGAGGCTTCGTGCCACGGTTCGTAAGGTAAAGATCCTAATGGACCAAGTTATGTCTCAAATTGCTCAAAAACGTTAAAAGCTCCTCTATGGAGAGAGTTGAGAAATTCCAAAGCATCGATGTGGAACGTTGTACTTTATTTAGTGCTCTTAAAAGTCTAACCTGCTAGTTGAGCCTTCGGGCCACGTTTCGTAAGGTAAAGATGCGAATAGACCAAGTTATGTTTGGAATTGCACAAAAACGTGAGAAGCTCCTCTATGGAGAGAGTTGAGCAATTTTGAAGCATCAAAGTGGATCGTTGTACTCTATTGAGTGCTCCTAAAAGCCTAACTTGCTAGTTGAGCCTTCGTGCCACGTTTCGTAAGGTAAAGACGCGAATTGATCAAGTTACCTCTCAAATTACTCAAAGACGTGAAAAGCTCCTCTATGGAAGAGTTGAGCAATTCCAAAGCATCAATGTGGACCGTTGTACTCTATTTAGTGCTCTTAAAAGTCTAACTTGCTAGTTGATCCTTCGTGCCACGATTCGTAAGGTAAAGACGTGAATAGACCAAGTTATGTTTGAAATTGCACAAAAACGTGAAAAACTCCTCTATGGAGAGAGTTGAGCAATTCCAAAGCATCAATGTGGACCGTTGTACTCTATTTAGCGCTCTTAAAAGTCTAACTTTCTAGTTGAGGCTTCGTGCCACAGTTCGTAAGGTAAAGACGCCAATAGACCAAGTTATCTCTCAAATTGCTCAAAAAGGTTCAAAGCTCCTCTATGGAGAGAGTTGAGAAATTCCAAAGCATCAATCTAGACCGTCGTACTCTATTTAGTTCTCTTAAAAGTCTAACTTGTTAGATGAGCCTTCAGGCCATGTTTCGTAAGGTAAAGATGCGAATAGACCAAGTTATGTTTGAAATTGCACAAAAACCTGAAAAGCTGCTTTGTAGAGAGAGTTGAGCAATTCTGAGGCATCAATGTGAACCGTTGTAGTCTATTGAGTGCTCCTAAAAGTCTAACTTGCTAGTTGAGCCTTCGCGCCACGTTTCTTAAGGTAAAGATGCCAATAGACCAAGTTATGTTTGAAATTGCACAAAAACGTGAAAAGCTCCTCTATGGAGAGAGTTGAGAAATTCCAAAGCATCAATGTGGACCGTTGTACTCTATTTAGTTCTCCTGAAAGTATAACTTGCTAGTTGAGTGTTCGTGCCACGTTTCGTAAGGTAAAGACGCGAATAGACCAAGTTATGTTTGAAATTGCACAAAAACGTGAAAAGCTCCTCTACGGAGAGAGTTGAGCAATTCCAAAGCATCAATGTGGACCGTTGTACTCTATTTGGTGCTCTTAAAAGTATAACTTTGTAGTTGAGCCTTCGTGCCACGGTTCGTAAGGTAAAGACGCAAATAGACCAAGTTATGTCTCCAATTGCTCAAAAACGTCAAAAGCTCCTCTAAGGAGAGAGTTGAGAAATTCCAAAGCATCAATGTTGACCGTTGTACTCAATTTAGTGCTCTTAAAAGTATAACTTTCTACATGAGGCTTCGTGCCACGGTTCGTAAGGTAAAGATGCTAATGGACCAAGTTATGTCTCAAATTGCTCAAAAACGTTAAAAGCTCCTCTATGGAGAGAGTTGAGAAATTCCAAAGCATCGATGTGGAACGTTGTACTCTATTTAGTGCTCTTAAAATTCTAACCTGCTGGTTGAGCCTTCGGGCCACGTTTCGTAAGGAAAATATGCGAACAGACCAAGTTATGTTTGGAATTGCACCAAAACGTGAGAAGCTCCTCTACGGAGAGAGTTGAGCAATTAGAAAGCATCAATGTGGACCGTTGCACACTATTTAATGTTCTTGCAAGTCTAACTTGCTAGTTTAGCCTTTGTGCAACGTTTCGTAAGTTAAATATGCGAATAGACCAAGTTATGTTTGAAATTTCACAAAAACGTGAAAAGCTCCCCTATGGAAAGAGTTGAGCAATTCCAAAGCATGAATGTGGACCATTGTACTCTATTTAGTGCTGCTAAAAGTCTAACTTGCTAGTTGAGCCTTCGTGCCAAGTTTCGTAAGGTAAAGATGCGAACAGACCAAGTTATGTTTGAAATTGCACAAAAACGTGAAAAGCTTCTCTATGGAGAGAGTTGAGCAATTCCAAAGCATCAATGTGGACCGTTGTACTCTAATTAGTGCTCTTAAAAGTCTAGCTTGCTAGTTGAGCCTTCGTGCCCCGTTTCGTAAGGTAAAGACGCTAATAGACCAAGTTATGTCTCAAATTGCTCAAAAACGTCAAAAGCTCCTCCAAGGAGAGAGTTGAGAAATTCCAAAGTATCAATGTAGACCGTTGTACTCTATTTAGTGCTCTTAAAAGTCTAACTTTCCACATGAGGCTTCGTGCCACGGTTCGTAACGTAAAGACGCCAATGGACCAAGTTATGTCTCAAATTGCTCAAAAACGTTAAAAGCTCCTCTATGGAGAGAGTTGAGAAATTCCAAGGCATCGATGTGGAACGTTGTACTCTATTTAGTGCTCTTAGAAGTCGAACCTGCTAGTTGAGCCTTCGGGCCACATTTCGTAAGGTAAAGATGCGAATAGACCAAGTTATGTTTGGAATTGCACAAAAATGTGAGAAGCTCCTCTATGGAGAGAGTTGAGCAATTCCAAAGCATCAATGTGGACCGTTGCACGCTATTTAATGTTCTTGGAAGTCTAACTTGCTAGTTTAGCCTTTGTGCAACGTTTCGTAAGTTAAATATGCGAATAGACCAAGTTATGTTTGAAATTTCACAAAAACGTGAAAAGCTCACCTATGGAAAGAGTTGAGCAATTCCAAAGCATGAATGTGGACCGTTGTGCTCTATTTAGTGCTGCTAAAAGTCTAACTGGCTAGTTGAGACTTCGTGCCACGTTTCGTAAGGTAAAGATGCGAATAGACCAAGTTATTTTTGAAATTGCACAAAAACGTGAAAAGCTCCTCTATGGAGAGAGTTGAGCAATTCCAAAGCATCAATGTGGACCGTTGTACTCTACTTAGTGCTCTTAAAAGTCTAACTTGCTGGTTGAGCCTTCGTGCCACGTTTCGCAAGGTAAAGACTCGAATTGATCAAGTTACGTCTCAAATTACTCAAAGACGTGAAAAGCTCCTCTATGAAAGAGTTGAGCAATTCCAAAGCATCAATGTGGACCGTTGTACTCTATTTAGTGCTCTTAAAAGTCTAACTTTCTAGTTCAGGCTTCGTGCCACGGTTCGTAAGGTAAAGACGCTAATAGACCAAGTTATGTCTCAAATTGCTCAAAAACGTCCAAAGCTTCTCTATGGAGAGAGTTGAGAAATTTTAAATCATCAATGTGAACCGTTGTACTCTATTTAGTGCTCTTAAAACTCTAACTTTCTAGTTGAGCCTTCGGGCCACGTTTCGTAAGGTAAAGATGCGAATAGACCAAGTTATGTTTGAAATTGCACAAAAACGTGAAAGCTCCTCCATGGAGAGAGTTGAGCAATTCCAAAGCATCAATGTGGACCGTTGCATGCTATTTAATGTTCTTAGAAGTCTAACTTGCTAGTTTAGCCTTCGTGCAACGTTTCGTAAGTTGAAGATGCGAATAGACCAAGTTATGTTTGAAATTGTACAAAAACGTGAAAAGCTCCTCTATGGAGAGAGTTGAGAAATTCCAAAGCATCAATGTGGACCGTTGTACTCTATTTAGTGGTCCTAAAAGTCTAACTTGCTTGTTGAGCCTTCGTGCCAAGTTTCGTAAGGTAAAGACGCGAATAGACCAAGTTATATTTGAAATTGCACAAAAACGTGAAAAGCTCCTCTGTGTAGAGAATTGAGCAATTCCAAAGCATCAATGTGGACCGTTGTACTCTGTTGAGTGCTCTTAAAAGTCTAACTTGCTAGTTGAGCCTTCGTGTCACGTTTCGTAAGGTAAAGATGCGAATAGACCAAGTTATGTTTGAAATTGCACAAAAACGTGAAAAGCTCCTTTGTGGAGAGAGTTGAATAATTCCAAAGCATCAATGTGGACCGTTGTACTCTATTTAGTGCTCTTAAAAGTCTAACTTTCTACTTGAGGCTTCGTGCCACGGTTCGTAAGGTAAAGACGCTAATAGACCAAGTTATGTCTCAAATTGCTCAAAGACGTGAAAAGCTCCTCAATGGAGAGAGTTGAGCAATTCCAAAGCATCAATGTGGACCGTTGTACTCTATTTAGTGCTCTTAAAAGTCTAACTTGCTAGTTGATCCTTCGTGCCATGTTTCGTAAGGTAAAGACGCGGATAGTCAAAGTTATGTTTGAAATTGAACAAAAACGTGAAAAGCTCTTCTATGGAGAGAGTTGAGCAATTCCAAAGCATCAATGTGGACTGTTGTACTCTATTTAGTGCTCTTAAAAGTATAACTTGCTAGTTGAGCCTTCGTGCCACGGTTCGTAAGGTAAAGACGCTAATAGACCAAGTTATGTCTCAAATTGCTCAATAACGTCCACAGCTCCTCTATGGAGAGAGTTGAGAAATTCCAAAGCATCAATGTGGACTGTTGTACTCTATTTAGTGCTCTTAAAAGTATAACTTTCTAGTTGAGCCTTCGTGCCACGGTTCGTAAGGTAAAGACGCTAATAGACCAAGTTATGTCTCAAATTGCTCAAAAACGTCAAAAGCTCCTCCAAGGAGAGAGTTGAGAAATTCCAAAGCATCAATGTGGACCGTTGTACTCTATTTAGTGCTCTTAAAAGTCTAACTTTCTACTTGAGGCTTCGTGCCACGGTTCGTAAGGTAAAGACGCTAATAGACCAAGTTATGTCTCAAATTGCTCAAAAACGTTAAAAGCTTTTCTATGGAGAGAGTTGAGAAATTCCAAAGCATCAATGTGGACCGTTGTACTCTATTTAGTGCTCTTAAAAGTCTAACTTTCTACTTGAGGCTTCGGGCCACTTTTCGTAAGGTAAAGATGCGAATAGACCAAGTTATTTTTGAAATTGCACAAAAACGTGAAAAGCTCCTCTATGGAGAGAGTTGAGCAATTCCAAAGCATCAATGTGGACCGTTGTACTCTACTTAGTGCTCTTAAAAGTCTAACTTGCTGGTTGAGCCTTCGTGCCACGTTTCGTAAGGTAAAGACTCGAATTGATCAAGTTACGTCTCAAATTACTCAAAGACGTGAAAAGCTTCTCTATGGAAGAGTTGAGCAATTCGAAAGCATCAATGTGGACCGTTGTACTCTATTTAGTGCTCTTAAAAGTCTAACTTTTTAGTTCAGGCTTCGTGCCACAGTTCGTAAGGTAAAGACGCTAATAGACCAAGTTATGTCTCAAATTGCTCAAAAACGTCCAAAGCTCCTCTATGGAGAGAGTTGAGAAATTTTAAATCATCAATGTGAACCGTTGTACTCTATTTAGTGCTCTTAAAAGTCTAACTTTCTAGTTGAGCCTTCGGGCCACGTTTCGTAAGGTAAAGATGCGAATAGACCAAGTTATGTTTGAAATTGCACAAAAACGTGAAAGCTCCTCCATGGAGAGAGTTGAGCAATTCCAAAGCATCAATGTGGACCGTTGCATGCTATTTAATGTTCTTAGATGTCTAACTTGCTAGTTTCGCCTTCGTGCAACGTTTCGTAAGTTGAACATGCGAATAGACCAAGTTATGTTTGAAATTGTACAAAAACGTGAAAAGCTCCTCTATGGAGAGAGTTGAGAAATTCCAAAGCATCAATGTCGACCGTTGTACTCTATTTAGTGGTCCTAAAAGTCTAACTTGCTTGTTGAGCCTTCGTGCCAAGTTTCGTAAGGTAAAGACGCGAATAGACCAAGTTATATTTGTAATTGCACAAAAACGTGAAAAGCTCCTCTGTGGAGAGAATTGAGCAATTCCAAAGCATCAATGTGGACCGTTGTTTTCTGTTGAGTGCTCTTAAAAGTGTAACTTGCTAGTTGAGCCTTCGTGTCACGTTTCATAAGGTAAAGATGCGAATAGACCAAGTTATGTTTGAAATTGCACAAAAACGTGAAAAGCTCCTTTGTGGAGAGAGTTGAATAATTCCAAAGCATCAATGTGGACCGTTGTACTCTATTTAGTGCTCTTAAAAGTCTAACTTTCTACTTGAGGCTTCGTGCCACGGTTCGTAAGGTAAAGACGCTAATAGACCAAGTTATGTCTCAAATTGCTCAAAGACGTGAAAAGCTCCTCAATGGAGAGAGTTGAGCAATTCCAAAGCATCAATGTGGACCGTTGTACTCTATTTAGTGCTCTTAAAAGTCTAACTTGCTAGTTGATCCTTCGTGCCATGTTTCGTAAGGTAAAGACGCGGATAGTCCAAGTTATGTTTGAAATTGAACAAAAACGTGAAAAGCTCTTCTATGGAGAGAGTTGAGCAATTCCAAAGCATCAATGTGGACTGTTGTACTCTATTTAGTGCTCTTAAAAGTATAACTTGCTAGTTGAGCCTTCGTGCCACGGTTCGTAAGGTAAAGACGCTAATAGACCAAGTTATGTCTCAAATTGCTCAATAACGTCCAAAGCTCCTCTATGGAGAGAGTTGAGAAATTCCAAAGCATCAATGTGGACTGTTGTACTCTATTTAGTGCTCTTAAAAGTATAACTTTCTAGTTGAGCCTTCGTGCCACGGTTCGTCAGGTAAAGACGCTAATAGACCAAGTTATGTCTCAAATTGCTCAAAAACGTCAAAAGCTCCTCCAAGGAGAGAGTTGAGAAATTCCAAAGCATCAATGTGGACTGTGGTACTCTATTTAGTGCTCTTAAAAGTATAACTTTCTAGTTGAGCCTTCGTGCCACGGTTCGTAAGGTAAAGACGCTAATAGACCAAGTTATGTCTCAAATTGCTCAAAAACGTCAAAAGCTCCTCCAAGGAGAGTGTTGAGAAATTCCAAAGCATCAATGTGGACCGTTGTACTCTATTTAGTGCTCTTAAAAGTCTAACTTTCTACTTGAGGCTTCGGGCCACTTTTCGTAAGGTAAAAATGCGAATAGACCAAGTTATATTTGGAATTGCACAAAAACATGAGAAGCTCCTCTATGGAGAGAGTTGAGCAATTCCAAAGCATCAATGTGGACCGTTGCACGCTATTTAATGTTCTTGGAAGTCTAACTTGCTAGTTTAGCCTTTGTGCAACGTTTCGTAAGTTAAAAATGCGAATAGACCAAGTTATGTTTGAAATTGTACAAAAACGTGAAAAGCTCCCTTATGGAAAGAGTTGAGCAATTCCAAAGCATGAATGTGGACCGTTGTACTCTATTTAGTGCTGCTAAAACTCTAACTTGCTAGTTGACCCTTCGTGCCACGTTTCGTAAGGTAAAGATGCGAATAGACCAAGTTATGTTTGAAATTGCACAAATACGTGAAAAGCTCCTCTATGGAAGAGTTGAAAAATTCCAAAGCATCAATGTGGACCGTTGTACTATATTTAGTGCTCTTAAATGTCTAACTTGCTAGTTGATCCTTCATCCCACGTTTCGTAAGGTAAAGACGCGAATAGACCAAGTCATGTTTGAAATTGCACAAAAACGTGAAAAGCTCCTCTGTGGAGAGAGTTGAGCAATTCCAAAGCATCAATGTGGACCGTTGTACTCTATTTAGTGCTCTTAAAAGTCTAACTTTCTAGTTGAGGCTTCGTGCCACGGTTCGTAAGGTAAAGACGCTAATAGACCAAGTTATGTCTCAAATTGCTCAATAACGTCCAAAGCTCCTCTATGGAGAGATTTGAGAAATTCCAAAGCATCAATGTCGACCGTTGTACTCTATTTAGTGCTCTTAAAAGTCTAACATGCTAGTTGAGGCTTCGGGCCACGTTTCGTAAGGTAAAGATGCGAATAGACCAAGTTATGTTTGAAATTGCTTAAAAACGAGAGAAGCTCCTCCATGGAGAGAGTTGAGAAATTCCAAAGCATCAATGTGGACCGTTGCATGCTATTTAATGTTCTTAGAAGTCTAACTTGCTAGTTTAGCCTTCGTGCAACGTTTCGTAAGTTAAAGATGCGAATAGACCAAGTTATGTTTGAAATTGTATAAAAACGTGAAAAGCTCGTCTATGGAGAGAGTTGAGAAAGTCCAAAGCATCAATGTGGACCGTTGTACTCTATTTAGTGCTCCTAAAAGTCCAACTTGCTTGTTGAGCCTTCGTGCCACGTTTCGTAAGGTAAAGACGCGAATAGACCAAGTTATGTCTCAAATTGCACAAAAACGTGAAAAGCTCCTCTGTGGGGAGAGTTGAGCAATTCCAAAGCATCAATGTGGGCCGTTGTACTCCGTTGAGTGCTCTTAAAAGTCTAACTTGCTAATTGAGTTTTCGAGCCACATTTCGTAAGGTAAAGATGCGAATATACCAAGTTATGTTTGAAATTGCACAAAAACGTGAAAAGCTCCTTTGTGGAGAGAATTGAGCAATTCTGAAGATCAATGTGGACCGTTGTACTCTATTGAGTGCTCCTAAAAGTCTAACTTGCCAGTTGAGCCTTCGTGCTACGTTTCGTCAGGTAAAGATGCCAATAGACCAAGTTATGTTTGAAATTGCACAAAAACGTGAAAGCCTCCTCTATGGAGGGAGTTGAGCAATTCCAAAACATCAATGTGAACCGTTGTACTCTACTTAGTCATCTTAAAAGTTTAACTTGCTAGTTGGGCCTTCGTGCGACGTTTCGTAAGGTAAAGCCGCGAATTGACCAAGTTATGTCTCAAATTGCTCAAAGACGTGAAAAGCTCCTCAATGGAGAGAGTTGAGCAATTTCAAAGCATCAATGTGAACCGTTGTACTCTATTTAGTGCTCTTAAAAGTCTAACTTGCTAGTTGATCCTTCGTGCCGCGTTTCGTAAGGTAAAGACGTGAATAGACCAAGTTATGTTTGAAATTGCACAAAAACGTGAAAAGCTCCTTTGTGGAGAGAATTGAGCAATTCTGAAGCATCAATGTGGACCGTTGTACTCTATTGAGTGCTCCTAAAAGTCTAACTTGCTAGTTGAGCCTTCGTGCTACGTTTCGTCAGGTAAAGATGCCAATAGACCAAGTTATGTTTGAAATTGCACAAAAACGTGAAAGCCTCCTCTATGGAGGGAGTTGAGCAATTCCAAAACATCAATGTGGACCGTTGTACTCTACTTAGTCATCTTAAAAGTTTAACTTGCTAGTTGGGCCTTCGTGCGACGTTTCGTAAGGTAAAGCCGCGAATTGACCAAGTTATGTCTCAAATTGCTCAAAGACGTGAAAAGCTCCTCAATGGAGAGAGTTAAGCAATTTCAAAGCATCAATGTGAACTGTTGTACTCTATTTAGTGCTCTTAAAAGTCTAACTTGCTAGTTGATCCTTCGTGCCGCGTTTCGTAAGGTAAAGACGTGAATAGACCAAGTTATGTTTGAAATTGCACAAAAACGTGAAAAGCTTTTCTATGGAGAGAGTTGAGCAATTCCAAAGCATCAATGTGGACCGTTGTACTCTATTTAGTGCTCTTAAAAGTCTAACTTTCTTGTTCAGCCTTTGTGCCACGGTTCGTAAGGTAAAGACGCTAATAGACCAAGTTATGTCTCAAATTGGTCGAAAACGTCGAAAGCTCCTCTAAGGAGAGAGTTGAGAAATTCCATAGCATCAATGTGGACCGTTGTACTCTGTTTAGTGCTTTTAAAAGTCTAAATTTCTACTTGAGGCTTCGTGCCACGGTTCGTAAGGTAAAGACGCTAATGGACGAAGTCATGTCTCAAATTGCTCAAAAAAGTTAAAACTCCTCTATGGAGAGAGTTGAGAAATTCCAAAGCATCGATGTGGAACATTGTACTCTATTTAGTGCCCTTAAAAGTCTAACCTTCTAGTTGAGCCTTCGGGCCACTTTTCGTAAGGTAAAGATGCGAATAGACCAAGTTATGTTTGGAATTGCACAAAAACATGAGAAGCTCCTCTCTGGAGAGAGTTGAGCAATTTCAAAGCATCAATGTGGACCGTTGCACGCTATTTAATGTTCTTGGAAGTCTAACTTGCTAGTTTAGCCTTTCTGCAACGTTTCGTAAGTTAAATATGCGAATAGACCAAGTTATGTTTGAAATTGCACAAAAACGTGAAAAGCTCCTTTGTGGAGAGAATTGAGCAATTCTGAAGCATGAATGTGGACCGTTGTACTCTATTGAATGCTCCTAAAAGTCTAACTTGCTAGTTAAGCCTTGGTGCCACGTTTCGTAAGGTAAAGATGCCAATAGACCAAGTTATGTTTGACAGTGCCCAAAAACGTGAAAAGCTCCTCTATGGAGGGAGTTGAGCAATTCCAAAACATCAATGTGGACCGTTGTACTCTACTTAGTGCTGTTAAAAGTTTAGCTTGCTAGTTGAGCCTTCATGCCACGTTTCGTAAGGTAAAGACGCGAGTTGACCAAGTTACGTCTCAAATTGCTCAAAGACGTGAAAAGCTCCTCAATGGAGAGAGTTGAGCATTTTCAAAGCATCAATGTGGACTGTTGTACTCTACTTAGTGCTCTTAAATGTCTAATTTGCTAGTTGATCCTTCATCCCACGTTTCGTAAGGTAAAGACGCGAATAGACCAAGTCATGTTTGAAATTGCACAAAAACGTGAAAAGCTCCTCTGTGGAGAGAGTTGAGCAATTCCAAAGCATCAATGTGGACCGTTGTACTCTGTTTAGTGCTCTTAAAAGTCTAACTTTCTAGTTGAGGCTTCGTGCCACGGTTCGTAAGGTAAAGACGCTAATAGACCAAGTTATGTCTCAAATTGCTCAATAACGTCCAAAGCTCCTCTATGGAGAGAGTTGAGAAATTCCAAAGCATCAATGTCGACCGTTGTACTCTATTTAGTGCTCTTAAAAGTCTAACATGCTAGTTGAGGCTTCGGGCCACGTTTCGTAAGGTAAAGATGCGAATAGACCAAGTTATGTTTGAAATTGCTGAAAAACGAGAGAAGCTCCTCCATGGAGAGAGTTGAGAAATTCCAAAGCATCAATGTGGACCGTTGCATGCTATTTAATGTTCTTAGAAGTCTAACTTGCTAGTTTAGCCTTCGTGCAACGTTTCGTAAGTTAAAGATGCGAATAGACCAAGTTATGTTTGAAATTGTACAAAAACGTGAAAAGCTCGTCTATGGAGAGAGTTGAGAAATTCCAATGCATCAATGTGGACCGTTGTACTCTATTTAGTGCTCCTAAAAGTCCAACTTGCTTGTTGAGCCTTCGTGCCGCGTTTCGTAAGGTAAAGACGCGAATAGACCAAGTTATGTCTCAAATTGCACAAAAACGTGAAAAGCTCCTCTATGGGGAGAGTTGAGCAATTCCAAAGCATCAATGTGGGCCGTTGTACTCTGTTGAGTGCTCTTAAAAGTCTAACTTGCTAATTGAGTTTTCGTGCCACATTTCGTAAGGTAAAGATGCGAATAGACCAAGTTATGTTTGAAATTGCACAAAAACGTGAAAAGCTCCTTTGTGGAGAGAATTGAGCAATTCTGAAGCATCAATGTGGACCGTTGCACTCTATTGAGTGCTCCTAAAAGTCTAACTTGCTAGTTGAGCCTTCGTGCTACGTTTCGTCAGGTAAAGATGCCAATAGACCAAGTTATGTTTGAAATTGCACAAAAACGTGAAAGCCTCCTCTATGGAGGGAGTTGAGCAATTCCAAAACATCAATGTGAACCGTTGTACTCTACTTAGTCATCTTAAAAGTTTAACTCGCTAGTTGGGCCTTCGTGCGACGTTTCGTAAGGTAAAGCCGCGAATTGACCAAGTTATGTCTCAAATTGCTCAAAGACGTGAAAAGCTCCTCAATGGAGAGAGTTGAGCAATTTCAAAGCATCAATGTGAACCGTTGTACTCTATTTAGTGCTCTTAAAATTCTAACTTGCTAGTTGATCCTTCGTGCCGCGTTTCGTAAGGTAAAGACGTGAATAGACCAAGTTATGTTTGAAATTGCACAAAAACGTGAAAAGCTCCTTTGTGGAGAGAATTGAGCAATTCTGAAGCATCAATGTGGACCGTTGTACTCTATTGAGTGCTCCTAAAAGTCTAACTTGCTAGTTGAGCCTTCGTGCTACGTTTCGTCAGGTAAAGATGCCAATAGACCAAGTTATGTTTGAAATTGCACAAAAACGTGAAAGCCTCCTCTATGGAGGGAGTTGAGCAATTCCAAAACATCAATGTGGACCGTTGTACTCTACTTAGTCATCTTAAAAGTTTAACTTGCTAGTTGGGCCTTCGTGCGACGTTTCGTAAGGTAAAGCCGCGAATTGACCAAGTTATGTCTCAAATTGCTCAAAGACGTGAAAAGCTCCTCAATGGAGAGAGTTGAGCAATTTCAAAGCATCAATGTGAACCGTTGTACTCTATTTAGTGCTCTTAAAAGTCTAACTTGCTAGTTGATCCTTCGTGCCGCGTTTCGTAAGGTAAAGACGTGAATAGACCAAGTTATGTTTGAAATTGCACAAAAACGTGAAAAGCTTTTCTATGGAGAGAGTTGAGCAATTCGAAAGCATCAATGTGGACCGTTGTACTCTATTTAGTGCTCTTAAAAGTCTAACTTTCTTGTTCAGCCTTTGTGCCACGGTTCGTAAGGTAAAGACGCTAATAGACCAAGTTATGTCTCAAATTGGTCGAAAACGTCGAAAGCTCCTCTAAGGAGAGAGTTGAGAAATTCCATAGCATCATTGTGGACCGTTGTACTCTCTTTAGTGCTTTTAAAAGTCTAACTTTCTACTTGAGGCTTCGTGCCACGGTTCGTAAGGTAAAGACGCTAATGGACCAAGTCATGTCTCAAATTGCTCAAAAACGTTAAAACTCCTCTATGGAGAGAGTTGAGAAATTCCAAAGCATCGATGTGGAACGTTGTACTCTATTTAGTGCCCTTAAAAGTCTAACCTTCTAGTTGAGCCTTCGGGCCACTTTTCGTAAGGTAAAGATGCGAATAGACCAAGTTATGTTTGGAATTGCACAAAAACATGAGAAGCTCCTCTCTGGAGAGAGTTGAGCAATTCCAAAGCATCAATGTGGACCGTTGCACGCTATTTAATGTTCTTGGAAGTCTAACTTGCTAGTTTAGCCTTTCTGCAACGTTTCGTAAGTTAAATATGCAAATAGACCAAGTTATGTTTGAAATTGCACAAAAACGTGAAAAGTTCCCCTATGGAAAGAGTTGGGCAATTCCAAAGCATGAATGTGGACCGTTGTACTCTATTTAGTGCTGCTAAAAGTCTAACTTGCTAGTTGAGCCTTCGTGCCAGGTTTCGTAAGGTAAAGATACGAATAGACCAAGTTATGTTTGAAATTGCACAAAAACGTGAAAAGCTCCTTTGTGGAGAGAATTGAGCAATTCTGAAGCATCAATGTGGACCGTTGTACTCTATTGAGTGCTCCTAAAAGTCTAACTTGCTAGTTAAGCCTTGGTGCCACGTTTGGTAAGGTAAAGATGCCAATAGACCAAGTTATGTTTGACAGTGCCCAAAAACGTGAAAAGCTCCTCTATGGAGGGAGTTGAGCAATTCCAAAACATCAATGTGGACCGTTGTACTCTAGTTAGTGCTGTTAAAAGTTTAGCTTGCTAGTTGAGCCTTCATGCCACGTTTCGTAAGGTAAAGACGCGAATTGACCAAGTTACGTCTCAAATTGCTCAAAGACGTGAAAAGCTCCTCAATGGAGAGAGTTGAGCATTTTCAAAGCATCAATGTGGACCGTTGTACTCTATTTAGTGCTCTTAAAAGTCTAACTTGCTAGTTGATCCTTCGTGCCACGTTTCGTAAGGTAAAGACGCGAATAGACCAAGTTATGTTTGAAATTGCACAAAAACGTGAAAAGCCCCTCTATGGAGAGAGTTGAGCAATTCCAAATCATCAAAGTGGACCGTTGTACTCTATTTAGTGCTCTTAAAAGTCTAACTTTCTACTTGAGGCTTCTTGCCACGGTTCGTAAGGTAAAGACGCTAATGGACCAAGTTATGTCTCAAATTGCTCAAAAACGGTAAAAGCTCCTCTATAGAGAGAGTTGAGAAATTCCAAAGCATCGATGTGGAACGTTGTACTCTATTTAGTGCTCTGAAAAGTCTAACCTGATAGTTGAGCCTTCGAACCACGTTTCGTAAAGTAAAGATTCGAATAGACCAAGTTATGTTTGGAATTGGACAAACACGTGAGAAGCTCCTCTATGGAGAGACATTAGCAATTCCAAAGTATCAATGTGGACCGTTGCACGCTATTTAATGTTCTTGGAACTCTAACTTGCTAGTTTAGCCTTTGTGCAACGTTTCGTAAGTTAAATATGCGAATAGACCAAGTTATGTTTGAAATTTCACAAAAACGTGAAAAGCTCCCCTATGGAAAGAGTTGAGCAATTTCAAAGCATGAATGTGGACCGTTGTACTCTATTTAGTGCTGCTAAAAGTCTAATTGGCTAGTTGAGCCTTCGTGCCACGTTTCGTACGGTAAAGATGCGGATAGACCAAGTTATGTTTGAAATTGCACAAAAACGTGAAAAGCTCCTCTATGGAGAGAGTTGAGCAATTCCAAAGCATCAATGTGGACCGTTGTAGTCTATTTAGTGCTCTTAAAAGTCTAACTTGCTAGTTGATCCTTCATGCCACGTTTCGTAAGGTAAAGACGCGAATAGACCAAGTTATGTTTGAAATTGCACAAAAACTGAAAAGCTCCTCTATGGAGAGAGTTGAGCAATTCCAAAGCATCAATGTAGACCGTTGTACTCTATTTAGTGCTCTTAAAAGTCTAACTTTCTAGTTGACGCTTCGTGCCACGGTTCGTAAGGTAAAGACGCTAATAGACCAAGTTATGTCTCAAATTGCTCAAAAACGTCCAAACCTCCTCTATTAAGAGAGTTGAGAAATTTTAAAGCATCAGTGTGGACCGTTGTACTCTATTTAGTGCTCTTAAAAGTCGAACTTGCTAGTTGAGCCTTCGGGCCAAGTTTCGTAAGGTAAAGATGCGAATAGACCAAGTTATGTTTGAAATTACACAAAAACGTGAAAAGCTCCTCCATGGAGAGAGGTGAGCAATTCCAAAGCATCAATGTGGACCGTTGCATGCTATTTAATGTTCTTAGAAGTCTAACTTGCTAGTTTAGCCTTCGTGCAACGTTTCGTAAGTTAAAGATGCGAATAGACCAAGTTATGTTTGAAATTGTACAAAAACGTGAAAAGCTCGTCTATGGAGAGAGTTGAGAAATTCCAAAGCATCAATGTGGACCGTTGTACTCTATTTAGTGCTCGTAAAAGTCTAACTTTCTTGTTGAGCCTTCGTGCCACGTTTCGTAAGGTAAAGACGCTAATAGACCAAGTTATGTCTGAAATTGCACAGAAACGTCAAAAGCTCTTCTGTGGAGAGAGTTGAGCAATTCCAAAGCATCAATGCGGACCGTTGTACTCTGTTGAGTGCTCTTAAAACCTAACTTGCTAGTTGAGCCTTCGTGCCACGTTTCGTAAGGTAAAGATGCGAATAGACCAAGTTATGTTTGAAATTGCACAAAAACGTGAAAAGCTCCTTTGTGGAGAGAGTTGAGCAATTTCTAAGCATCAATGTCGACCGTTGTACTCTATTGAGTGCTCCTAAAAGTCTAACTTGCTAGTTGAGCCTTCGTGCCACGTTTCGTAAGTAAAGATGCCAATAGACCAAGTTATGTTTGAAATTGCACAAAAACGTGAAAAGCTCTTCTATGGAGGGAGTTGAGCAATTCCAAAACATCAATGTGGACCGTTGTACTCTACTTAGTGCTCTTAAAAGTTTAACTTGCTAGTTGAGCCTTCGTGCCACGTTTCGTAAGGTAAAGACGCGAATTGACCAAGTTACGTCTCAAATTGCTCAAAGACGTGAAAAGCTCCTCAATGGAGAGAGTTGAGCAATTCCAAAGCATCAATGTGGACCGTTGTACTCTATTTAGTGCTCTTAAAAGTCTAACTTGCTAGTTGATCCTTCGTGCCACGTTTCGTAAGGTAAAGACACGAATAGGCCAAGTTATGTTTGAAATTGCACAAAAACGTGAAAAGCTCCTCTATGGAGAGAGTTGAGCAATTCCAAAGCATCAATGTGGACCGTTGTACTCTATTTAGTGCTCTTAAAAGTCTAACTTTCTAGTTGAGCCTTCGTGCCACGGTTCGTAAGGTAAAGACGCTAATAGACCTACTTGTGTCTCAAATTGCTCAAAAACGTCAAAAGCTCGTCCAAGGAGAGAGTTGAGAAATTCCAAAGCATCAATGTGGACCGCTGTACTCTATTTAGTCCTCTTAAAAGTCTAACTTTATACTTGAGGCTTCGCGGCACGATTCGTAAGGTAAAGACGCTAATAGACCAAGTTATGTCTCAAATTGCTCAAAAACGTTAAAAGCTCGTCTATGGAGAGAGTTGAGAAATTCCAAAGCATCAATGTGGACCATTGTACTCTATTTAGTGCTCCTAAAAGTCCAACTTGCTTGTTGAGCCTTCGTGCTGCGTTTCGTAAGGTAAAGACGCGAATAGACCAAGTTATCTCTCAAATTGCACAAAAACGTGAAAAGCTCCTCTGTGGAGAGAGTTGAGCAATTCCAAAGCATCAATGTGGACCGTTGTACTCTAATGAGTGCGCTTAAAAGTCTAACTTGCTAGTTGAGCCTTCGTGCCACGTTTCGTAAGGTAAAGATGCGAATAGACCAAGTTATGTTTGAAATTGCACAAAAACGTGAAAAGCTCCTTTGTGTAGAGAATTGAGAATTTATCAAGCATCAATGTGGACTGTTGTACTCTATTGAGTGCTCCTAAAAGTCTAACTTGCTAGTTGAGCCTTCGTGCTACGTTTTGTCAGGAAAAGATGCCAATAGACCAAGTTATGTTTGAAATTGCACAAAAACGTGAAAAGCTCCTCCATGGAGGGAGTTGAGCAATTCCAAAACATCAATGTGGACCGTCGTACTCTACTTAGTCCTCTTAAAAGTTTAACTTGCTAGTTGGGCCTTTGTGCCACGTTTCGTAAGGTAAAGACGCGAATTGACGAAGTTTCGTCTCAAATTGCTCAAAGACGTGTAGAGCTCCTCACTGGAGAGAGTTAATCAATTTCAAAGCATCAATGTGGACCGTTGTACTCTATTTAGTGCTCTTAAAAGTCTAACTTGCTAGTTGATCCTTTGTGCCACATTTCGTAAGGTAAAGACGCGAATAAAACAAGTTATGTTTGAAATTGCACAAAAACGTGAAAAGCTCCTCTATGGAGAGAGTTGAGCAATTCCAAAGCATCAATGTGGACCGTTGTACTCTATTTAGTGCTCTTAAAAGTCTAACTTTCTTGTTTAGCCTTCGTGCCACGGTTCGTAAGGTAAAGACGCTAATGGACCAAGTTATGTCTCAAATTGCTCAAAAACGTTAAAACTCCTCTATAGAGAGAGTTGAGAAATTCCAAAGCATCGATGTGGAACGTTGTACTCTATTTAGTGCTCCTAAACGTCTAACTTGCATGTTGAGCCTTCGTGCCAGGTTTCGTAAGGTAAAGACGCGAATAGACCAAGTTATGTCTCAAATTGCACAAAAACGTGAAAAGCTCCTCTGTGGAGAGAGTTGAGCAATTCCAAAGCATCAATGTGGACCGTTGTACTCTATTTAGTGCTCTTAAAAGTCTAACTTTCTTGTTGAGCCTTCGTGCCACGGTTCGTAAGGTAAAGACGCTAATGGACCAAGTTATGTCTCAAATTGCTCAAAAACGTTAAAACTTATCTATAGAGAGAGTTGAGAAATTCCAAAGCATCGATGTGGAACGTTGTACTCTATTTAGTGCTCTTAAAAGTCTAACCTGCTAGTTGATCCTTTGGGCCACTTTTCGTAAGGTAAAGATGCGAATAGACCAAGTTATGTTTGGAATTGCACAAAAACGTGAAAAGCTCCCCTATGGAAAGAGTTGACCAATTCCAAAGCATGAATGTGGACCATTGTACTCTATTTAGTGCTGCTAAAAGTCTAACTTGCTAGTTGAGTTTTCGTGCCACGTTTCGTAAGGTAAAGACGCGAATTGATCAAGTTACGTCTCAAATTACTCAAAGACGTGAAAATCCCCTCTATGGAAGAGTTGAGCAATTCCAAAGCATCAATGTGGACCGTTGTACTCTATTTAGTGCTCTTAAAAGTATAACTTTCTAGTTGAGGCTTCGTGCCACGGTTCGTAAGGTAAAGACGCTAATAGACCAAGTTATGTCTCAACCTGCTGAAAAACGTCCAAAGCTCCTCTATGGAGAGAGTTGAGAAATTCCATAGCATCAATGTAGACCGTTCTACTCTATTTAGTGCTCTTAAAAGTCTAACATGCTAGTTGAGCCTTCGGGCCACGTTTCGTAAGGTAAAGATGTGAATAGACCAAGTTATGTTTCAAATTGCGAAAAAACGAGAAAAGCTCCTCCATGGAGAGAGTTGAGCAATTCCAAAGCATCAATATGGACCGTTGCATGCTATTTAATGTTCTTAGAAGTCTAACTTTCTAGTTTAACCTTCGTGCAACGTTACGTAAGTTAAAGATGCGAATAGACCAAGTTATGTTTGAAATTGTACACAAACGTGAAAAGCTCCTCTATGGAGAGAGTTGAGAAATTCCAAAGCATCAATGTGGACCGTTGTGCTCTATTTAGTGCTCCTAAACGTCTAACTTGCTTGTTGAGCCTTCGTGCCAGGTTTCGTAAGGTAAAGACGCGAATAGACCAAGTTATGTCTCAAATTGCACAAAAACGTGAAAAGCTCCTCTGCGGAGAGAGTTGAGCAATTCCAAAGCATCAATGTGGACCGTTGTACTCTGTTGAGTGCTCTTAAAAGTCTAACTTGCTAGTTGAGCCTTCGTGCCACGTTTCGTAAGGTAAAGATGCGAATAGACCAAGTTATGTTTGAAATTGCACAAAAACGTGAAAAGCTCCTCTATGGAGAGAGTTGAGCAATTCCAAAGCATCAATGTCGACCGTTGTACTCTATTTAGTGCTCTTAAAAGTATAACTTTCTAGTTGAGGCTTCGTGCCACGGCTCGTAAGGTAAAGACGCTAATAGACCAAGTTATGTCTCAACTTGCTGAAAAACGTCCAAAGCTCCTCTATGGAGAGAGCTGGGAAATTCCATAGCATCAATGTGAACCGTTCTACTCTATTTAGTGCTCTTAAAAGTCTAACGTGCTAGTTGAGCCTTCGGGCCACGTTTCGTAAGGTAAAGATGCGAATAGACCAAGTTATGTTTGAAATTCCACAAAAACGAGAAAAGCTCCTTTATGGAGAGAGTTGAGCAATTCCAAAGCAGCAATATGGACCGTTGCATGCTATTTAATGTTCTTAGAAGTCTAACTTTCTAGTTTAACCTTCGTGCAACGTTTCGTAAGTTAAAGTTGCGAATAGACCAAGTTATGTTTGAAATTGTACAAAAACGTGAAAAGCTCCTCTATGGAGAGAGTTGAGAAATTCCAAAGCATCAATAAGGACCGTTGTACTCTATTTAGTGCTCCTAAATGTCTAGCTTGCTTGTTGAGCCTTCGTGCCACGTTTCGTAAGGTAAAGATGCGAATAGACCAAGTTATGTTTGAAATTGCACAAAAACGTGAAAAGCTCCTTTGTCGAGAGAATTGAGCAATTCTGAAGCATCAATGTGGACCGTTGTACTCTATTGAGTGCTCCTAAAAGTCTAACTTTCTAGTTGAGCCTTGGTGCCACGTTTCATAAGGTAAAGCTGCCAATAGACCAAGTTATGTTTGATATTGCACAAAAACGTGAAAAGCTCCTCTATGGAGGGAGTTGAGCAATTCCAAAACATCAATGTGGACCGTTGTACTCTACTTAGTGCTCTTAAAAGTTTAGCTTGCTAGTTGAGCCTTCGTGCCACGTTTTGTAAGGTAAAGACGCGAATTGACCAAGTTACGTCTCAAATTGCTCAAAGACGTGAAAAGCTCCTTAATGGAGAGAGTTGAGCACTTTCAAAGCATCAATGTGGACAGTTGTACTCTATTTAGTGCTCTTAAAAGTGTAACATGCTAGTTGAGCCTTCGGGCCACGTTTCGTAAGTTAAAGATGCGAATAGACCAAGTTATGTTTGAAATTGCACAAAAACATGAAAAGCTCCTTTGTCGAGAGAATTGAGCAATTCTGAAGCATCAATGTGGACCGTTGTACTCTATTGAGTGCTCCTAAAAGTCTAACTTTCTAGTTGAGCCTTGGTGCCACGTTTCATAATGTAAAGATGCCAATAGACCAAGTTATGTTTGACATTGCACAAAAACGTGAAAACCTCCTCTATGGAGGGAGTTGAGCAATTCCAAAACATCAATGTGGACCGTTGTACTCTACTTAGTGCTCTTAAAAGTTTAGCTTGCTAGTTGACCCTTCGTGCCACGTTTCGTAAGGTAAAGACGCGAATTGACCAAGTTATGTCTCAAATTGCTCAAAGACGTGAAAAGCTCCTCAACGGAGAGAGTTGAGCACTGTCAAAGCATCAATGTGGACCGTTGTACTCTATTTAGTGCTCTTAAAAGTCTAACTTGCTAGTTGATCCTTCGTGCCACGTTTCCGTAAAGTAAAGACGCGAATAGACCAAGTTATGTTTGAAATTGCACAAAAACGTGAAAAGCCCCTCTATGGAGAGAGTTAAGCAATTCCAAAGCATCAATGTGGACAATTGTACTCTATTTAGTGCTCTTAAAAGTCTAACTTTCTAGTTGAGCCTTCGTGCCACGGTTTGTAAGGTAAAGACGCTAATAGACCAAGTTATGTCTCAAATTGCTCAAAAACGTCAAAAGCTCCTCTAAGGAGAGAGTTGAGAAATTCCAAAGCATCAATTTGGACCGCTGAACTCTATTTAGTGCTCTTAAAAGTCTAACTTGCTAGTTGATCCTTCATGCCACGTTTCGTAAGGTAAAGACGTGAATAGACCAAGTTATGTTTGAAATTGCACAAAAACGTGAAAAGCTCCTCTATGGAGAGAGTTGAGCAATTCCAAAGCCTCAATGTGGACCGTTGTACTCTATTTAGTGCTCTTAAAAGTCTAACTTTCTAGTTGAGGCTTCGTGCCACGGTTCGTAAGGTAAAGACGCTAATAGACCAAGTTATATCTAAAATTGCTCAAAAACGTCCAAAGCTCCTCTATGGAGAGAGTTGAGAAATTTCAAAGCATCAATGTGGACCGTTGTACTCTATTTAGTGCTCTTAAAAGTCTAACTTGCTAGTTGATCCTTCATGCCACGTTTCGTAAGGTAAAGACGTGAATAGACCAAGTTATGTTTCAAATTGCATAAAAACGTGAAAAGCTCCTCTATGGAGAGAGTTGAGCAATTCCAAAGCCTCAATGTCGACCGTTGTACACTATTTAGTGCTCTTAAAAGTCTAACTTTCTAGTTGAGGCTTTGTGCCACGGTTCGTAAGGTAAAGACGCTAATAGACCAAGTTATGTCTCAAATTGCTCAAAAACGTTCAAAGCTCCTCTATGGAGAGTGTTGAGAAATTTCAAAGCATCAATGTGGACCGTTGTACTCTATTTAGTGCTCTTAAAAGTGTAACATGCTAGTTGAGCCTTCGGGCCACGTTTCGTAAGTTAAATATGCGAATAGACCAAGTTATGTTTGAAATTGCCCAAAAACGTGAAAAGCTCCTCCATGGAGAGAGTTGAGCAATTCCAAAGCATCAATGTGGACCGTTGCATGCTATTTAATGTTCTTAGAAGTCTAACTTGCTAGTTTAGCCTTCGTGCAACGTTTCCTAAGTTAAATATGCGAATAGACCAAGTTATGTTTGAAATTGTACAAAAACGTGAAAAGCTCCTCTATGGAGAGAGTTGAGAAATTCCAAAGCATCAATGTGGACCGTTGTACTCTATTTAGTGCACCTAAAAGTCTAACTTGCTTGTTGAGCCTTCGTGCTAGGTTTCGTAACGTAAAGACGCGAATAGACCAAGTTATGTCTCGAATTGCACAAAAACGTGAAAAGCTCCTCTGTGGAGAGAGTTGAGCAATTCCAAAGCATCAATGTGGACCGTTGTACTCTGTTGAGTCCTCTTAAAAGTTTAACTTGCTAGTTGAGCCTTCGTGCCACGTTTCGTAAGGTAAAGATGCGAATAGACCAAGTTATGTTTGAAATTGCATAAAAACGTGAAAAGCTCCTTTGTCGAGAGAATTGAGCAATTCTGAAGCATAAATGTGGACCGTTGTACTCTATTGAGTGCTCCTAAAAGTCTAACTTTCTAGTTGAGTCTTGGTGCCACGTTTCATAAGGTAAAGATGCCAATAGACCAAGTTATGTTTGACATTGCACAAAAACGTGAAAACCTCCTCTATGGAGGGAGTTGAGCAATTCCAAAACATCAATGTGGACCGTTGTACTCTACTTAGTGCTCTTAAAAGTTTAGCTTGCTAGTTGAGCCTTCGTGCCACGTTTCGTAAGGTAAAGACGCGAATTGACCAATTTATGTCTCAAATTGCTCAAATACGTGAAAAGCTCCTCAATGGAGAGAGTTGAGCACTTTCAAAGCATCAATGTGGACAGTTGTACTCTATTTAGTGCTCTTAAAAGTCTAACTTGCTAGTTGATCCTTCGTGCCACGTTTCCGTAAGGTAAAGACGCGAATAGACCAAGTTATGTTTGAAATTGCACAAAAACGTGAAAAGCCCCTCTATGGAGAGAGTTAAGCAATTCCAAAGCATCAATGTGGACAGTTGTACTCTATTTAGTGCTCATAAAAGTCTAACTTTCTAGTTGAGCATTCGTGCCACGGTTTGTAAGGTAAAGACGCTAATAGACCAAGTTATGTCTCAAATTGCTCAAAAACGTCAAAAGCTCCTCTAAGGAGAGAGTTGAGAAATTCCAAAGCATCAATTTGGACCGCTGAACTCTATTTAGTGCTCTTAAAAGTCTAACTTGCTAGTTGATCCTTCATGCCACGTTTCGTAAGGTAAAGACGTGAATAGACCAAGTTATGTTTGAAATTGCACAAAAACGTGAAAAGCTCCTCTATGGAGAGAGTTGAGCAATTCCAAAGCCTCAATGTGGACCGTTGTACTCTATTTAGTGCTCTTAAAAGTCTAACTTTCTAGTTGAGGCTTCGTGCCACGGTTCGTAAGGTAAAGACGCTAATAGACCAAGTTATATCTAAAATTGCTCAAAAACGTCCAAAGCTCCTCTATGGAGAGAGTTGAGAAATTTCAAAGCATCAATGTGGACCGTTGTACTCTATTTAGTGCTCTTAAAAGTGTAACATGCTAGTTGAGACTTCGGGCCACGTTTCGTAAGTTAAAGATGCGAATAGACCAAGTTATGTTTGAAATTGCACAAAAACGTTAAAAGCTCCTCCATGGAGAGAGTTGAGCAATTCCAAAGCATCAATGTGGACCATTGTATGCTATTTAATGTTCTTAGAAGTCTAACTTGCTAGTTTAGCCTTCGTGCAACGTTTCGTAAGTTAAATATGCGAATAGACCAAGTTATGTTTGAAATTGTACAAAAACGTGAAAAGCTCCTCTATGGAGAGAGTTGAGAAATTCCAAAGCATCAATGTGGACCGTTGTACTCTATTTAGTGCTCTTAAAAGTGTAACATGCTAGTTGAGACTTCGGGCCACGTTTCGTAAGTTAAAGATGCGAATAGACCAAGTTATGTTTGAAATTGCACAAAAACGTGAAAAGCTCCTCCATGGAGAGAGTTGAGCAATTCCAAAGCATCAATGTGGACCGTTGTATGCTATTTAATGTTCTTAGAAGTCTAACTTGCTAGTTGAGCCTTCGTCCAACGTTTCGTAAGCTAAAGATGCGAATAGACCAAGTTATGTTTGAAATTGTACAAAAACGTGAAAAGCTCCTCTATGGAGAGAGTTGAGAAATTCCAAAGCATCAATGTGGACCGTTGTACTCTATTTAGTGCTCCTAAACGTCTAACTTGCTTGTTGAGCCTTCGTGCCAGGTTTCGTAAGATAAAGACGCGAATAGACCAAGTTATGTCTCAAATTGCACAAAAACGTGAAAAGCTCCTCTATGGAGAGAGTTGAGCAATTCAAAAGCATAAATGTGGACCGTTGTACTCTGTTGAGTGCTCTTAAAAGTCTAACTTGCTAGTTGAGCCTACGTGCCACGTTTCGTAAGGTAAAGATGCGAATAGACCAAGTTATGTTTGAAATTGCTCAAAAACGTGAAAAGCTCCTTTGTCGAGAGAATTGAGAAATTCCAAAGCATCAATGTGGACCGTTGTACTCTATTTAGTGTTCCTAAAAGTCTAACTTGCTTGTTGAGCCTTCGTGCCAGGTTTCGCAAGGTAAAGACGCGAATAGACCAAGTTATGTCTCAAATTGTACAAAAACGTGAAAAGCTCCTCTGTGGAGAGAGTTGAGCAATTCCAAAGCATCAATGTGGACCGTTGTACTCTATTTAGTGCTCTTAAAAGTGTAACATGCTAGTTGAGACTTCGGGCCACGTTTCGTAAGTTAAAGATGCGAATAGACCAAGTTATGTTTGAAATTGCACAAAAACGTGAAAAGCTCCTCCATGGAGAGAGTTGAGCAATTCCAAAGCATCAATGTGGACCGTTGTATGCTATTTAATGTTCTTAGAAGTCTAACTTGCTAGTTTAGCCTTCGTGCAACGTTTCGTAAGTTAAATATGCGAATAGACCAAGTTATGTTTGAAATTGTACAAAAACGTGAAAAGCTCCTCTATGGAGAGAGTTGAGCAATTCCAAAGCCTCAATGTGGACCGTTGTACTCTATTTAGTGCTCTTAAAAGTCTAACTTTCTAGTTGAGGCTTCGTGCCACGGTTCGTAAGGTAAAGACGCTAATAGACCAAGTTATATCTAAAATTGCTCAAAAACGTCCAAAGCTCCTCTATGGAGAGAGTTGAGAAATTTCAAAGCATCAATGTGGACCGTTGTACTCTATTTAGTGCTCTTAAAAGTCTAACTTGCTAGTTGATCCTTCATGCCACGTTTCGTAAGGTAAAGACGTGAATAGACCAAGTTATGTTTCAAATTGCATAAAAACGTGAAAAGCTCCTCTATGGAGAGAGTTGAGCAATTCCAAAGCCTCAATGTCGACCGTTGTACACTATTTAGTGCTCTTAAAAGTCTAACTTTCTAGTTGAGGCTTTGTGCCACGGTTCGTAAGGTAAAGACGCTAATAGACCAAGTTATGTCTCAAATTGCTCAAAAACGTTCAAAGCTCCTCTATGGAGAGTGTTGAGAAATTTCAAAGCATCAATGTGGACCGTTGTACTCTATTTAGTGCTCTTAAAAGTGTAACATGCTAGTTGAGCCTTCGGGCCACGTTTCGTAAGTTAAATATGCGAATAGACCAAGTTATGTTTGAAATTGCCCAAAAACGTGAAAAGCTCCTCCATGGAGAGAGTTGAGCAATTCCAAAGCATCAATGTGGACCGTTGCATGCTATTTAATGTTCTTAGAAGTCTAACTTGCTAGTTTAGCCTTCGTGCAACGTTTCCTAAGTTAAATATGCAAATAGACCAAGTTATGTTTGAAATTGTACAAAAACGTGAAAAGCTCCTCTATGGAGAGAGTTGAGAAATTCCAAAGCATCAATGTGGACCGTTGTACTCTATTTAGTGCACCTAAAAGTCTAACTTGCTTGTTGAGCCTTCGTGCTAGGTTTCGTAACGTAAAGACGCGAATAGACCAAGTTATGTCTCGAATTGCACAAAAACGTGAAAAGCTCCTCTGTGGAGAGAGTTGAGCAATTCCAAAGCATCAATGTGGACCGTTGTACTCTGTTGAGTCCTCTTAAAAGTTTAACTTGCTAGTTGAGCCTTCGTGCCACGTTTCGTAAGGTAAAGATGCGAATAGACCAAGTTATGTTTGAAATTGCACAAAAACGTGAAAAGCTCCTTTGTCGAGAGAATTGAGCAATTCTGAAGCATCAATGTGGACCGTTGTACTCTATTGAGTGCTCCTAAAAGTCTAACTTTCTAGTTGAGTCTTGGTGCCACGTTTCATAAGGTAAAGATGCCAATAGACCAAGTTATGTTTGACATCGCACAAAAACGTGAAAACCTCCTCTATGGAGGGAGTTGAGCAATTCCAAAACATCAATGTGGACCGTTGTACTCTACTTAGTGCTCTTAAAAGTTTAGCTTGCTAGTTGAGCCTTCGTGCCACGTTTCGTAAGGTAAAGACGCGAATTGACCAAGTTATGTCTCAAATTGCTCAAATACGTGAAAAGCTCCTCAATGGAGAGAGTTGAGCACTTTCAAAGCATCAATGTGGACAGTTGTACTCTATTTAGTGCTCTTAAAAGTCTAACTTGCTAGTTGATCCTTCGTGCCACGTTTCCGTAAGGTAAAGACGCGAATAGACCAAGTTATGTTTGAAATTGCACAAAAACGTGAAAAGCCCCTCTATGGAGAGAGTTAAGCAATTCCAAAGCATCAATGTGGACAGTTGTACTCTATTTAGTGCTCATAAAAGTCTAACTTTCTAGTTGAGCATTCGTGCCACGGTTTGTAAGGTAAAGACGCTAATAGACCAAGTTATGTCTCAAATTGCTCAAAAACGTCAAAAGCTCCTCTAAGGAGAGAGTTGAGAAATTCCAAAGCATCAATTTGGACCGCTGAACTCTATTTAGTGCTCTTAAAAGTCTAACTTGCTAGTTGATCCTTCATGCCACGTTTCGTAAGGTAAAGACGTGAATAGACCAAGTTATGTTTGAAATTGCACAAAAACGTGAAAAGCTCCTCTATGGAGAGAGTTGAGCAATTCCAAAGCCTCAATGTGGACCGTTGTACTCTATTTAGTGCTCTTAAAAGTCTAACTTTCTAGTTGAGGCTTCGTGCCACGGTTCGTAAGGTAAAGACGCTAATAGACCAAGTTATATGTAAAATTGCTCAAAAACGTCCAAAGCTCCTCTATGGAGAGAGTTGAGAAATTTCAAAGCATCAATGTGGACCGTTGTACTCTATTTAGTGCTCTTAAAAGTGTAACATGCTAGTTGAGACTTCGGGCCACGTTTCGTAAGTTAAAGATGCGAATAGACCAAGTTATGTTTGAAATTGCACAAAAACGTGAAAAGCTCCTCCATGGAGAGAGTTGAGCAATTCCAAAGCATCAATGTGGACCGTTGTATGCTATTTAATGTTCTTAGAAGTCTAACTTGCTAGTTTAGCCTTCGTGCAACGTTTCGTAAGTTAAATATGCGAATAGACCAAGTTATGTTTGAAATTGTACAAAAACGTGAAAAGCTCCTCTATGGAGAGAGTTGAGAAATTCCAAAGCATCAATGTGGACCGTTGTACTCTATTTAGTGTTCCTAAAAGTCTAACTTGCTTGTTGAGCCTTCGTGCCAGGTTTCGCAAGGTAAAGACGCGAATAGACCAAGTTATGTCTCAAATTGTACAAAAACGTGAAAAGCTCCTCTGTGGAGAGAGTTGAGCAATTCCAAAGCATCAATGTGGACCGTTGTACTCTATTTAGTGCTCTTAAAAGTGTAACATGCTAGTTGAGACTTCGGGCCACGTTTCGTAAGTTAAAGATGCGAATAGACCAAGTTATGTATGAAATTGCACAAAAACGTGAAAAGCTCCTCCATGGAGAGAGTTGAGCAATTCCAAAGCATCAATGTGGACCGTTGTATGCTATTTAATGTTCTTAGAAGTCTAACTTGCTAGTTTAGCCTTCGTGCAACGTTTCGTAAGTTAAATATGCGAATAGACCAAGTTATGTTTGAAATTGCACAAAAACGTGAAAAGCTCCTCTATGGAGAGAGTTGAGCAATTCCAAAGCCTCAATGTGGACCGTTGTACTCTATTTAGTGCTCTTAAAAGTCTAACTTTCTAGTTGAGGCTTCGTGCCACGGTTCGTAAGGTAAAGACGCTAATAGACCAAGTTATATCTAAAATTGCTCAAAAACGTCCAAAGCTCCTCTATGGAGAGAGTTGAGAAATTTCAAAGCATCAATGTGGACCGTTGTACTCTATTTAGTGCTCTTAAAAGTCTAACTTGCTAGTTGATCCTTCATGCCACGTTTCGTAAGGTAAAGACGTGAATAGACCAAGTTATGTTTCAAATTGCATAAAAACGTGAAAAGCTCCTCTATGGAGAGAGTTGAGCAATTCCAAAGCCTCAATGTCGACCGTTGTACACTATTTAGTGCTCTTAAAAGTCTAACTTTCTAGTTGAGGCTTTGTGCCACAGTTCGTAAGGTAAAGACGCTAATAGACCAAGTTATGTCTCAAATTGCTCAAAAACGTTCAAAGCTCCTCTATGGAGAGTGTTGAGAAATTTCAAAGCATCAATGTGGACCGTTGTACTCTATTTAGTGCTCTTAAAAGTGTAACATGCTAGTTGAGCCTCCGGGCCACGTTTCGTAAGTTAAATATGCGAATAGACCAAGTTATGTTTGAAATTGCCCAAAAACGTGAAAAGCTCCTCCATGGAGAGAGTTGAGCAATTCCAAAGCATCAATGTGGACCGTTGCATGCTATTTAATGTTCTTAGAAGTCTAACTTGCTAGTTTAGCCTTCGTGCAACGTTTCCTAAGTTAAATATGCGAATAGACCAAGTTATGTTTGAAATTGTACAAAAACGTGAAAAGCTCCTCTATGGAGAGAGTTGAGAAATTCCAAAGCATCAATGTGGACCGTTGTACTCTATTTAGTGCACCTAAAAGTCTAACTTGCTTGTTGAGCCTTCGTGCTAGGTTTCGTAACGTAAAGACGCGAATAGACCAAGTTATGTCTCGAATTGCACAAAAACGTGAAAAGCTCCTCTGTGGAGAGAGTTGAGCAATTCCAAAGCATCAATGTGGACCGTTGTACTCTGTTGAGTCCTCTTAAAAGTTTAACTTGCTAGTTGAGCCTTCGTGCCACGTTTCGTAAGGTAAAGATGCGAATAGACCAAGTTATGTTTGAAATTGCACAAAAACGTGAAAAGCTCCTTTGTCGAGAGAATTGAGCAATTCTGAAGCATCAATGTGGACCGTTGTACTCTATTGAGTGCTCCTAAAAGTCTAACTTTCTAGTTGAGTCTTGGTGCCACGTTTCATAAGGTAAAGATGCCAATAGACCAAGTTATGTTTGACATTGCACAAAAACGTGAAAACCTCCTCTATGGAGGGAGTTGAGCAATTCCAAAACATCAATGTGGACCGTTGTACTCTACTTAGTGCTCTTAAAAGTTTAGCTTGCTAGTTGAGCCTTCGTGCCACGTTTCGTAAGGTAAAGACGCGAATTGACCAAGTTATGTCTCAAATTGCTCAAATACGTGAAAAGCTCCTCAATGGAGAGAGTTGAGCACTTTCAAAGCATCAATGTGGACAGTTGTACTCTATTTAGTGCTCTTAAAAGTCTAACTTGCTAGTTGATCCTTCGTGCCACGTTTCCGTAAGGTAAAGACGCGAATAGACCAAGTTATGTTTGAAATTGCACAAAAACGTGAAAAGCCCCTCTATGGAGAGAGTTAAGCAATTCCAAAGCATCAATGTGGACAGTTGTACTCTATTTAGTGCTCATAAAAGTCTAACTTTCTAGTTGAGCATTCGTGCCACGGTTTGTAAGGTAAAGACGCTAATAGACCAAGTTATGTCTCAAATTGCTCAAAAACGTCAAAAGCTCCTCTAAGGAGAGAGTTGAGAAATTCCAAAGCATCAATTTGGACCGCTGAACTCTATTTAGTGCTCTTAAAAGTCTAACTTGCTAGTTGATCCTTCATGCCACGTTTCGTAAGGTAAAGACGTGAATAGACCAAGTTATGTTTGAAATTGCACAAAAACGTGAAAAGCTCCTCTATGGAGAGAGTTGAGCAATTCCAAAGCCTCAATGTGGACCGTTGTACTCTATTTAGTGCTCTTAAAAGTCTAACTTTCTAGTTGAGGCTTCGTGCCACGGTTCGTAAGGTAAAGACGCTAATAGACCAAGTTATATGTAAAATTGCTCAAAAACGTCCAAAGCTCCTCTATGGAGAGAGTTGAGAAATTTCAAAGCATCAATGTGGACCGTTGTACTCTATTTAGTGCTCTTAAAAGTGTAACATGCTAGTTGAGACTTCGGGCCACGTTTCGTAAGTTAAAGATGCGAATAGACCAAGTTATGTTTGAAATTGCACAAAAACGTGAAAAGCTCCTCCATGGAGAGAGTTGAGCAATTCCAAAGCATCAATGTGGACCGTTGTATGCTATTTAATGTTCTTAGAAGTCTAACTTGCTAGTTTAGCCTTCGTGCAACGTTTCGTAAGTTAAATATGCGAATAGACCAAGTTATGTTTGAAATTGTACAAAAACGTGAAAAGCTCCTCTATGGAGAGAGTTGAGAAATTCCAAAGCATCAATGTGGACCGTTGTACTCTATTTAGTGTTCCTAAAAGTCTAACTTGCTTGTTGAGCCTTCGTGCCAGGTTTCGCAAGGTAAAGACGCGAATAGACCAAGTCATGTCTCAAATTGTACAAAAACGTGAAAAGCTCCTCTGTGGAGAGAGTTGAGCAATTCCAAAGCATCAATGTGGACCGTTGTACTCTATTTAGTGCTCTTAAAAGTGTAACATGCTAGTTGAGACTTCGGGCCACGTTTCGTAAGTTAAAGATGCGAATAGACCAAGTTATGTATGAAATTGCACAAAAACGTGAAAAGCTCCTCCATGGAGAGAGTTGAGCAATTCCAAAGCATCAATGTGGACCGTTGTACACTATTGAGTGCTCCTAAAAGTCTAACTTTCTAGTTGAGCCTTGGTGCCACGTTTCATAAGGTAAAGATGCCAATAGACTAAGTTATGTTTGACATTGCACAAAAACGTGAAAAGCTCCTCTATGGGGGGAGTTGAGCAATTCCAAAACATCAATGTGGACCGTTGTACTCTACTTAGAGCTCTTAAAAGTCTAACATTCTAGTTGAGGCTTCGTGCCACGGTTCGTAAGGTAAAGACGCTAATAGACCAAGTTATGTTTCAAATTGCTCAAAAACGCCCAAAGCTCCTCTATGAAGAGAGTTGAGAAATTCCAAAGCATCAATGTGGACCGTTGTACTCTATTTAGTGCTCTTAAAAGTCTAACTTGCTAGTTGAGCCTTCGGGCCATGTTTCGTAAGGTAAAGATGCGAATCGACCAAGTTATGTTTGAAATTGCACAAAAACGTGAAAAGCTCCTCCATGGAGAGAGTTGAGCAATTCCAAAGCATCAATGTGGACCGTTGCATGCTATTTAATGTTCTTGGAAGTCTAACTTGCTAGTTTAGCCTTCGTCCAACGTTACGTAAGTTAAAGATTCGAATAGACCAAGTTATGTTTGAAATTGTACAAAAACGTGAAAAGCTCCTCTATGTAGAGAGTTGAGAAATTCCAAAGCATCAATGTGGACCGTTGTACTCTATTTAGTGCTCCTAAAAGTCTAACTTGCTTGTTGAGCCTTCGTGCCAGGTTTCGTATGGTAAAGACGCGAATAGACCAAGTTATGTCTCAAATTGCACAAAAACGTGAAAAGCTCCTCTGTGGAGAGATTTGAGCAATTTCAAAGCATCAATGTGGACCGTTGTACTCTATTTAGTGCTCTGAAAATTCTAACTTGCTAGTTGATCCTTAATGCCACGTTTCGTAAGGTAAAGACGCGAATAGACCAAGTTATGTTTGAAATTGTACAAAATCGTGCAAAGCTCCTCTATGGAGAGAGTTGAGCAATTCCAAAGCATCAATGTGGACCGTTGTACTCTATTTAGTGCTCTTAAAAGTCTAACTTTCTAGTTGAGGCATCGTCCCACGGTTCGTAAGATAAAGACGCTAATAGACCAAGTTATGTCTCAAATTGCTCAAAAACGCCCAAAGCTCCTCTGTGAAGAGAGTTGAAAAATTCCAAACCATCAATGTGGACCGTTGTACGCTATTTAGTGCTCTTAAAAGTCTAACTTGCTAGTTGAGCCTTCGGGCCACGTTTCGTAAGGTAAAGATGCGAATAGACCAAGTTATGTTTGAAATTGCACAAAAACGTGAAAAGCTCCTCCATGGAGAGAGTTGAGCAATTCCAAAGCATCAATGTGGACCGTTGCATACTATTTAATGTTCTTGGAAGTCTAACTTGCTAGTTTAGCCTTCGTCCAACGTTTCGTAAGTTAAAGATGCGAATAGACCAAGTTATGTTTGAAATTGTACAAAAACGTGAAAAGCTCCTCTATGGAGAGAGTTGAGAAATTCCAAAGCATCAATGTGGACCGTTGTACTCTATTTAGTGCTCCTAAAAGTCTAACTTGCTTGTTGAGCCTTCGTGGCAGGATTCGTAAGGTAAAGACGTGAATAGACCAAGTTATGTCTCAAATTTCACAAAAACGTGAAAAGCTCCTCTGTGGAGAGAGTTGAGCAATTCCAAAGCATCAATGTGGACCGTTGTACTCTGTTGAGTGCTCTTAAAAGTCTAACTTGCTAGTTGAGCCTTCGTGCCACGTTTCGTAAGGTAATGATGCGAATAGACCAAGTTATGTTTGAAATTGCACAAAAAAATGAAAAGCTCCTCTATGCAGAGAGTTGAGCAATCCAAAGCATGAATGTGGACCGTTGTACAATATTTAGTGCTCTTAAGAGTCTAACTTTCTATTTGAGCCTTCGTGCCACGGTTCGTAAGGTAAAGACGCTAATGGACCAACTAATGTCTGAAATTGCTCAAAAACGTCAAAAGTTTCTCTATGGAGAGATTTGAGAAATTCCAAAGCATCAATGTGGACCGTTGTACTCTATTTAGTGCTCCTAAAAGTCTAACTTGCTAGTTGAGCCTTCGTGCCACGTTTCTTAAGGTAAAAATGCGAATAGACCAAGTTATGTTTGAAGTTGCACAAAAACGTGAAAAGATCCTTTGTGGAGAGAGTTGAGCAATTCTGAAGCATCAATGTGGATCGTTGTACTCTATTGAGTGCTCCTAAAAGTCTAACTTGCTAGTTGAGCCTTCGTGCCACGTTTCGTAAGGTAAAGATGCCAATAGACCAAGTTATGCTTGAAATTGCACAAAAACGTGAAAAGCTCCTCTATGGAGGGAGTTGAGCAATTCCAAAACATCAATGTGGACCGTTGTACTCTACTTAGTGCTTTTAAAAGTTTAACTTGCTAGTTAAGCCTTCGTGCCACGTTTCGTAAGGTAAAGACGCGAATTGACCAAGTTATGTCTCAAATTGCTCAAAGACGTGAAAAGGTCCTCAATGGAGAGAGTTGAGCACTTTCAAAGCATCAATGTGGACTGTTGTACTCTATTGAGTGCTCCTAAAACTCTAACTTGCTAGTTGAGCTTTCGTGCCACGTTTCGTAAGGTAAAGATGCGAATAGACCAAGTTATGTTTGAACTTGCACAAAAACATGAAATGATCCTCTATGGAGAGAGTTGAGCAATTCCAAAGCATCAATGTGGACCGTTGTACTCTACTTAGTGCTCTTAAAAGTCTAACTTGCTAGTTGACCCTTCGTGCCGCGCTTCGTAAGGTAAAGACGCGGATAGACCAAGTTATGTTTGAAATTGTACAAAATCGTGCAAAGCTCCTCTATGGAGAGAGTTGAGCAATTCCAAAGCATCAATGTGGACCGTTGTACTCTATTTAGTGCTCTTAAAAGTCTAACTTTCTAGTTGAGGCTTCGTGGCACGGTTCGTAAGATAAAGACGTTAATAGACCAAGTTATGTCTCAAATTGCTCAAAAACGCCCAAAGCTCCTCTGTGAAGAGAGTTGAAAAATTCCAAACCATCAATGTGGACCGTTGTACGCTATTTAGTGCTCTTAAAAGTCTCACTTGCTAGTTGAGCCTTCGGGCCACGTTTCGTAAGGTAAAGATGCGAATAGACCAAGTTATGTTTGAAATTGCACAAAAACGTGAAAAGCTCCTCCATGGAGAGAGTTGAGCAATTCCAAAGCATCAATGTGGACCGTTGCATGCTATTTAATGTTCTTGGAAGTCTAACTTGCTAGTTTAGCCTTCGTCCAACGTTTCGTAAGTTAAAGATGCCAATAGACCAAGTTATGTTTGAAATTGTACAAAAACGTGAAAAGCTCCTCTATGGAGAGAGTTGAGAAATTCCAAAGCATCAATGTGGACCGTTGTACTCTATTTAGTGCTCCTAAAAGTCTAACTTGCTTGTTGAGCCTTCGTGCCAGGTTTCGTAAGGTAAAGACGCGAATAGACCAAGTTATGTCTCAAATTTCACAAAAACGTGAAAAGCTCCTCTGTGGAGAGAGCTGAGCAATTCCAAAGCATCAATGTGGACCGTTGTACTCTGTTGAGTGCTCTTAAAAGTCTAACTTGCTAGTTGAGCCTTCGTGCCACGTTTCGTAAGGTAATGATGCGAATAGACCAAGTTATGTTTGAAATTGCACAAAAACATGAAAAGCTCCTCTAAGCAGAGAGTTGAGCAATTCCAAAGCATGAATGTGGACCGTTGTACAATATTTAGTGCTCTTAAGAGTCTAACTTTCTATTTGAGCCTTCGTGCCACGGTTCGTAAGGTAAAGACGCTAATGGAACAACTAATGTCTGAAATTGCTCAAAAACGTCAAAAGCTTCTCTATGGAGAGAGTTGAGAAATTCCAAAGCATCAATGTGGACCGTTGTACTCTATTTAGTGCTCCTAAAAGTCTAACTTGCTAGTTGAGCCTTCGTGCCACGTTTCGTAAGGTAAAAATGCGAATAGACCAAGTTATGTTTGAAGTTGCACAAAAACGTGAAAAGCTCCTTTGTGGAGAGAGTTGAGCAATTCTGAAGCATCAATGTGGACCGTTGTACTCTATTGAGTGCTCCTAAAAGTCTAACTTGCTAGATGAGCCTTCGTGCCACGTTTCGTAAGGTAAAGATGCCAATAGACCAAGTTATGTTTGAAATTGCACAAAAACGTGAAAAGCTCCTCTATGGAGGGAGTTGAGCAATTCCAAAACATCAATGTGGACCGTTGTACTCTACTTAGTGCTTTTAAAAGTTTAACTTGCTAGTTAAGCCTTCGTGCCACGTTTCGTAAGGTAAAGACGCGAATTGACCAAGTTATGTCTCAAATTGCTCAAAGACGTGAAAAGGTCCTCAATGGAGAGAGTTGAGCAATTCCAAAGCATCAATGTGGACTGTTGTACTCTATTGAGTGCTCCTAAAACTCTAACTTGCTAGTTGAGCTTTCGTGCCACGTTTCGTAAGGTAAAGACGCTAATAGACCAAGTTATGTCTCAAATTGCTCAAAAACGCCCAAAGCTCCTCTATGAAGAGAGTTGAGAAATTCCAAAGCATCAATGTGGACCGTTGTACTCTATTTAGTGCTCTTAAAAGTCTAACTTGCTAGTTGACCCTTCGTGCCGCGCTTCGTAAGGTAAAGACGCGAATTGATCAAGTTACGTCTCAAATTACTCAAAGACGTGAAAAGCTCCTCTATAGAAGAGTTGAGCAATTCCAAAGCATCAATGTGGACCGTTGTACTCTATTTAGTGCTCTTAAAAGTCTAACTTGCTAGTTGATCCTTAATGCCACGTTTCGTAAGGTAAAGACGCGAATAGACCAAGTTATGTTTGAAATTGCACAAAAACGTGAAAAGCTCCTCTATGGAGAGAGTTGAGCAATTCCAAAGCATGAATGTGGACCGTTGTACTCTATTTAGTGCTCTTAAAAGTCTAACTTTCTAGTTGAGGATTCGTGCCACGGTTCGTAAGGTAAATACGCTAATAGACCAAGTTATGTCTCAAATTGCTCAAAAACGCCCAAAGCTCCTCTATGAAGAGAGTTGAGAAATTCCAAAGCATCAATGTGGACCGTTGTACTCTATTTAGTGCTCTTAAAAGTCTAACTTGCTAGTTGAGCCTTCGGGCCACGTTTCGTAAGGTAAAGATGCGAATAGACCAAGTTATGTTTGAAATTCCACAAAAACGTGAAAAGCTCCTCCATGGAGAGAGTTGAGCAATTCCAAAGCATCAATGTGGACCGTTGCATGCTATTTAATGTTCTTGGAAGTCTAACTTGCTAGTTTAGCCTTCGTCCAACGTTTCGTAAGTTAAAGATGCGAATAGACCAAGTTATGTTTGAAATTGTACAAAAACGTGAAAAGCTCCTTGATGGAGAGAGTTGAGAAATTCGAAAGCATCAATGTGGACCGTTGTATTCTATTTAATGCTCCTAAAAGTCTAACTTGCTAGTTGAGCCTTCGTGCCACGTTTCGTAAGGTAAAGACGTGAATAGACCAAGTTATGTCTCTAATTGCACAAAAACGTGAAAAGCTCCTCTGTGGAGAGAGTTGAGCAATTCCAAAGCATCAATGTGGACCGTTGTACTCTGTTGAGTGCTCTTAAAAGTCTAACATGCTAGTTGAGCCTTCGTGCCACTTTTCGTAAGGTAATGATGCGAATAGACCAAGTTATGTTTGAAATTGCACAAAAACGTGAAAAGCTCCTCTATAAAGAGAGTTGAGCAATTCCAAAGCATGAATGTGGACCGTTGTACAATATTTAGTGCTTTTAAATGTCTAACTTTCTATTTGAGCTTTCGTGCCACGGTTCGTAAGGTAAAGACGCTAATGGACTAACTAATGTCTGAAATTGCTCAAAAACGTCAAAAGCACATCTATGGAGAGAGTTGAGAAATTCCAAAGCATCAATGTGGACCGTTGTACTCTATTTAGTGCTCGTAAAAGTCTAACTTGCTAGTTGAGCCTTCATGCCACGTTTCGTACGGTAAAAATGCGAATAGACCAAGTTGTGTTTGAAGTTGCACAAAAACGTGAAAAGCTCCTCAATGGAGAGAGTTGAGCAATTCTAAAGCATTAATGTGGACCGTTGTACTCTATTTAGTGCTCCTAAAAGTCTAACTTGCTAGTTGAGCCTTCGTGCCACGTTTCGTAAGGTAAAGATGCCAATAGACCAAGTTATGTTTGAAATTGCACAGAAACGTGAAAAGCTCCTCTACTTAGTGCTCTTACAAGTTTAACTTGCTAGTTGATCCTTCATGCTACGTTTCGTAAGGTAAAGACGCGAACAGACCAAGTTATGTTTGAAATTGCATAAAAACGTGAAAAGCTCCTCTATGGAGAGAGTTTAGCAATTCCAAAGCATCAATGTGGACCGTTGTACTCTATTTAGTTCTCTTAAAAGTCTAACTTTCTAGTTGAGCCTTCGTGCCACGTTTCATAAGGTAAAGACGCGAATTGACCAAGTTATGTCTCAAATTGCTCAAAGACGTGAAAAGCTTCTCAATGGAGAGAGTTGAGCAATTCCAAAGCATCAATGTGGACCATTGTACTCTATTTAGTGCTCCTAAAAGTCTAACTTGCTAGTTGATCCTTCATGCTACGTTTCGTAAGGTAAAGACGCGAACAGACCAAGTTATGTTTGAAATTGCACAAAAACGTGGAAAGCTCCTCTATGGGGAGAGTAGAGCAATTCCAAAGCATCAATGTGGACAGTTGCATGCTATTTAATGTTCTTAGAAGTCTAACTTGCTCGTTTAGCCTTCGTGCAACGTTTCGTAAGTTAAAGATGCGAATAGACCAAGTTATGTTTGAAATTGTACAAAAACGTGAAAAGCTCCTTTATGGAGAGAGTTGAGAAATTCCAAAGCATCAATGTGGACCGTTGTACTCGATTTAGTGCTCCTAAAAGTCTAACTTGCTAGTTTAGCCTTCGTGCCACGTTTCGTAAGGTGAAGACGTGAATAGACCAAGTTATGTCTCAAATTGCACAAAAACATGAAAAGCTCCTCTGCGGAGAGAGTTGAGCAATTCCAAAGCATCAATGTGGACCGTTGTACTCTGTTGAGTGCTCTTAAAAGTCTAACTTGCTAGTTGATCCTTCGTGCCACGTTTCGTAAGGTAAAGACGCGAATACACCAAGTTATGTTTGAAATTCCACAAAAACGAGAAAAGCTCAACCATGGAGAGAGTTGAGCAATTCCAAAGCATCAATGTGGACCGTTGTACTCTAATTAGTGCTCTAAAAAGTCTAACTTTCTTGTTGAGCCTTCGTGCCACGGTTCGTAAGGTAAAGACGCTAATAGACCAAGTTATGTCTCAAATTGCTCAAAAACGCCAAAAGCTCCTCTATAAAGAGAGTTGAGAAATTCCAAAGCATCAATGTGCACCGTTGTACTCTATTTAGTGCTCTTAAAAGTCTAACTTGCTAGTTGAGCCTTCGTGCCACGTTTCGTAAGGTAAAGACACGAATAGACCAAGTTATGTTTGAAATTTCACAAAAACGAGAAAAGCTCCTCCATGGAGAGAGTTGAGCAATTCCAAAGCATCAATGTGGACCGTTGTACTCTAATTAGTGCTCTTAAAAGTCTAACTTTCTTGTTGACCCTTCGTGCCACGGTTCGTAAGGTAAAGACGCTAATAGACCAAGTTATGTCTCAAATTGCTCAAAAACGTCAAAAGTTCCTCTATGAAGAGAGTTGAGAAATTCCAAAGCATCAATGTGGACCGTTGTACTCTAATTAGTGCTCTTAAAAGTCTAACTTTCTAGTTGAGGCTTCGTGCCACGGTTCGTAAGGTAAAGACGCTAATAGACCAAGTTATGTCTCAAATTGCTCAAAAACGCCCAAAGCTCCTCTATGAAGAGAGTTGAGAAATTCCAAAGCATCAATGTGGACCGTTGTACTCTATTTAGTGCTCTTAAAAGTCTAACTTGCTAGTTGAGCCTTCGGGCCACGTTTCGTAAGGTAAAGATGCGAATAGACCAAGTTATGTTTGAAATTGCACAAAAACGTGAAAAGCTCCTCCATGGAGAGAGTTGAGCAATTCCAAAGCATCAATGTGGACAGTTGCATGCTATTTAATGTTCTTAGAAGTCTAACTTGCTAGTTTAGCCTTCGTGCAACGTTTTGTAAGTTAAAGATGCGAATAGACCAAGTTATGTTTGAAATTGTACAAAAACGTGAAAAGCTCCATTATGGAGAGAGTTGTGAAATTCCAAAGCATCAATGTGGACCGTTGTACTCGACGTAGTGCTCCTAAAAGTCTAACTTGCTAGTTTACCCTTCGTGCCACGTTTCGTAAGGTAAAGACGTGAATAGACCAAGTTATGTCTCAAATTGCACAAAAACGTGAAAAGCTCCTCTGCGGAGAGAGTTGAGCAATTCCAAAGCATCAATGTGGACCGTTGTACTCTGTTGAGTGCTCTTAAAAGTCTAACTTGCTAGTTGATCCTTCGTGCCACGTTTCGTAAGGTAAAGATGCGAATAGACCAAGTTATGTTTGAAATTCCACAAAAACGAGAAAAGCTCCTCCATGGAGAGAGTTGAGCAATTCCAAAGCATCAATGTGGACCGTTGTACTCTAATTGGTGCTCTTAAAAGTCTAACTTTCTTGTTGAGCCTTCGTGCCACGGTTCGTAAGATAAAGACGCTAATAGACCAAGTTATGTCTCAAATTGCTCTAAAACGTCAAAAGCTCCTCTAAGGAGAGAGTTGAGAAATTCCAAAGCATCAATGTGGACCGTTGTACTCTATTTAGTGCTCTTAAAAGTCCAACTTTCTACTTGAGGCTTCGTGCCACGGTTCGTAAGGTAAACACGCTAATGGACCAAGTTATGTCTCAAATTGCTCAAAAACGTTAAAACTCCTCTATGGAGAGAGTTGAGAAATTCCAAAGCATCGATGTGGAACGTTGTACTCTATTTAGTGCTCTTAAAAGTCTAACCTGCTAGTTGAGCCTTCGGGCCACTTTTCGTAAGGTAAAGATGCGAATAGACCAAGTTATGTTTGGAATTGCACAAAAACGTGAGAAGTTCCTCTCTGGAGAAAGTTGAGCAATTCCAAAGCATCAATGTGGACCGTTGCATGCTATTTAATGTTCTTGGAAGTCTAACTTGCTAGTTTAGCCTTTCTGCAACGTTTCGTAAGTTAGATATGCGAATAGACCAAGTTATGTTTGAAACTGCACAAAAACGTGAAAAGCTCCCCTATGGAAAGAGTTGAGCAATTCCAAAGCATGAATGTGGACCGTTGTACTCTATTTAGTGCTGCTAAAAGTCTAACTTGCTTGTTGAGCCTTCGTGCCACGTTTCGTAAGGTAAAGATGCGAATAGACCAAGTTATATTTGAAATTGCACAAAAACCTGAAAAGCTCCTCTATGGAGAGAGTTGAGCAATTCCAAAGCATCAATGTGGACCGTTGTACTCTACTTAGTGCTATTAAAAGTCTAACTTGCTATTTGAGCCTTCGTGCCACGTTTCGTAAGGTAATGATGCGAATAGACCAAGTTATATTTGAAATTGCACAAAAACGTGAAAAGCTCCTCTATGGACAGAGTTGAGCAATTCCAAAGCATCAATGTGGACCGTTGTACTCTACTTAGTGCTCTTAAAAGTCTAACTTGCTAGTTGAGCCTTCGTGCCACGTTTCGTAAGGTAAAGACGCGAATTGATCAAGTTACGTCTCAAATTACTCAAAGACATGAAAATCCCCTCTATGGAAGAGTTGAGCAATTCCAAAGCATCAATGTGGACCGTTGTACTCTATTTAGTGCTCTTAAAAGTCTAACTTGCTAGTTGATGCTGCATGCCACGTTTCGTAAGGTAAAGACGCGAATAGACCAAGCTATTTTTGAAATTGCACAAAAACGTGAAAAGCTCCTCTGTGGAGAGAGTTGAGCAATTCCAAAGCATCAATGTGGACAGTTGTACTCTATTTAGTGCTCTTAAAAGTCTAACTTTCTAGTTGAGGCTTCGTGCCACGGTTCGTAAGGTAAAGACGCTAACAGACCAAGTTACGTCTCAAATTGCTGAAAAAACGTCCAAAGCTCCTCTATGGAGAGAGTTGAGAAATTCCAAAGCATCAATGTCGACCGTTGTACTCTATTTAGTGCTCTTAAAAGTCTAACTTTTTACTTGAAGCTTCGTGCCACGGTTCAAAAGGTAAAGACGCTAATGGACCAAGTTATGTCTCGAATTGCTCAAAAACGTTAAAACTCCTCTATGGAGAGAGTTGAGAAATTCCAAAGCATCGATGTGGAACGTTGTACTCTATTTAGTGCTCTTAGAAGTCTAACCTGGTAGTTGAGCCTTCGGGCCACTTTTCGTAAGGTAAAGATGCGAATAGACCAAGTTATGTTTGGAATTGCACAAAAACGTGAGAAGCTCCTCTATGGAGAGAGTTGAGCAATTCCAAAGCATCAATGTGGACCGTTGCACGCTATTTAATGTTCTTGGAAGTCAAACTTGCTAGTTTAGCCTTTCTGCAACGTTTCGTAAGTAAGATATGCGAATAGACCAAGTTATGTTTGAAATTGCACAAAAACGTGAAAAGCTCCCCTATGGAAAGAGTTGAGCAATTCCAAAGCATGAATGTGGACCGTTGTACTCTATTTAGTGCTGCTAAAAGTCTAACTTGCTAGTTGAGCCTTCGTGCCACGTTTTGTAAGGTAAAGATGCGAATAGACCAAGTTATGTTTCAAATTGCACAAAAACGTGAAAAGCTCCTCTATGGAGAGAGTTGAGCAATTCCAAAGCATCAATGTGGACCGTTGTACTCTACTTAGTGCTCTTAAAAGTCTAACTTGCTAGTTGAGCCTTCGTGCCACGTTTCGTAAGGTAAAGAAGCGAATTGATCAAGTTACGTCTCAAATTACTCAAAGACGTGAAAATCCCCTCTATGGAAGAGTTGAGCAATTCCAAAGCATCAATGTGGACCGTTGTACTCTATTTAGTGCTCTTAAAAGTCTAACTTGCTAGTTGATGCTTCATGCCACGTTTCGTAAGGTAAAGACGCGAATAGACCAACTTATGTTTGAAATTGCACAAGAACGTGAAAAGCTCCTCTATGGAGAGAGTTGAGCAATTCCAAAGCATCAATGTGGACCGTTGTACTCTATTTAGTGCTCTTTAAAGTCTAACTTTCTAGTTGAGGCTTCGTGCCACGGTTCGTAAGGTAAAGACGCTAACAGACCAAGTTATGTCTCAAATTGCTGAAAAACGTCCAAAGCTCCTCTATGGAGAGAGTTGAGAAATTCCAAAGCATCAATGTCGACCGTTGTACTCTATGTAGTGCTCTTAAAAGTCTAACATGCTAGTTGAGCCTTCGGGCCACGTTTCATAAGGTAAAGATGCGAATAGACCAAGTTATGTTTGAAATTGCACAAAAACGAGAAAAGCTCCTCCATGGAGAGAGTTGAGCAATTCCAAAGCATCAATGTGGACCGCTGCATGCTATTTAATGTTCTTAGAAGTCTAACTTTCTAGTTTAGCATTCGTGCAACGTTTCGTAAGTTAAAGATGCGAATAGACCAAGTTATGTTTGAAATTGTACAAAATTGTGAAAAGCTCCTCTATGGAGAGAGTTGAGAAATTCGAAAGCATCAATGTGGACCGTTGTACTCTATTTAGTCCTCCTAAAAGTCTAACTTGCTTGTTGAGCCTTCGTGCCAGGTTTCGTAAGGTAAAGACGCGAATAGACCAAGTTATGTCTCAAATTGCACAAAAACGTGAAAAGCTCCTCTGTGGAGAGAGTTGAGCAATTCCAAAGCATCAATGTGGATCGTTGTACTCTGTTGAGTGCTCTTAAAAGTCTAACTTGCTAGTTGATCCTTCGTGCCACGTTTCGTAAGGTAAAGATGCGAATAGACCAAGTTATGTTTGAAATTGTACAAAAACGTGAAAAGCTCCTTTGTGGAGAGAATTGAGCAATTCTGAAGCATCAATGTGGACCGTTGTACTCTATTGAGTGCTCCTAAAAGTCTAACTTGCTAGTTGAGCCTTGGTGCCACATTTCGTAAGGTAAAGATGCCAATAGACCAAGTTATGTTTGACATTGCACAAAAACGTGAAAAGCTCCTCTATGGAGGGAGTTGAGCAATTCCAAAACATCAATGTGAACCGTTGTACTCTACTTAGTGCTCTTAAAAGTTTAGCTTGCTAGTTGAGCCTTCGTGCCACGTTTCGTAAGGTAAAGACGCGAATTGACGAAGTTACGTCTCAAATTGCTCAAAAACTTCAAAAGATCCTCAATGGAGAGAGTTGAGCACTTTCAAAGCATCAATGTGGACCGTTGCACTCTATTTAGTGCTCTTAAAAGTCTAACTTTCTAGTTGATCCTTCGTGTCACGTTTCGTAAGGTAAAGACGCGAATAGACCAAGTTATGTTTGAAATTGCACAAAAACGTGAAAAGCCCCTCCATGGAGAGAGTTGAGCAATTCCAAAGCATCATTGTGAACCGTTGTACTCTATTTAGTGCTCTTAAAAGTTTAACTTTCTAGTTGAGCCTTCGTGCCACGGTTTGTAAGGTAAAGACGCTAATAGACCAAGTTATGTCTAAAATTGCTCAAAAACGTCAAAAGCTCCTCTAAGGAGAGAGTTGAGAAATTACAAAGCATCAATGTGGACCGTTGTACTCTATTTAGTGCTCTTAAAAGTCTAACTTTCTACTTGAGGCTTCGTGCCACGGTTCAAAAGGTAAAGACGCTAATGGACCAAGTTATGTCTCGAATTGCTCAAAAACGTTAAAACTCCTCTATTGAGAGAGTTGAGAAATTCCAAAGCATCGATGGGGAACTTTGTACTCTATTTAGTGCTCTTAAAAGTCTAACCTGCTAGTTGAGCCTTCGGGCCACTTTTCGTAAGGTAAAGATGCGAATAGACCAAGTTATGTTTGGAATTGCACAAAAACGTGAGAAGCTCCTCTCTGGAGAGAGTTGAGCAATTCCAAAGCATCAATGTGGACCGTTGCACGCTATTTAATGTTCTTGGAAGTCAAACTTGCTAGTTTAGCCTTTTTGCAACGTTTCGTAAGTAAGATATGCGAATACACCAAGTTATGTTTGAAATTGCACAAAAACGTGAAAGGCTCCCCTATAGAAAGAGTTGAGCAATTCCAAAGCATGAATGTGGACCGTTGTACTCTATTTAGTGCTGCTAAAAGTCTAACTTGCAAGTTAAGCCTTCGTGCCACGTTTTGTAAGGTAAAGATGCGAATACACCAAGTTATGTTTGAAATTGCACAAAAACGTGAAAAGCTCCTCTATGGAGAGAGTTGAGCAATTCCAAAGCATCAATGTGGACCGTTGTACTCTACTTAGTGCTCTTAAAAGTCTAACTTGCTAGTTGAGCCTTCATGCCACGTTTCGTAAGGTAAAGAAGCGAATTGATCAAGTTACGTCTCAAATTACTCAAAGACGTGAAAATCCCCTCTATGGAAGAGTTGAGCAATTCCAAAGCATCAATGTGGACCGTTGTACTCTATTTAGTGCTCTTAAAAGTCTAACTTGCTAGTTGATGCTTCATGCCACGTTTCGTAAGGTAAAGACGCGAATAGACCAAGTTATGTTTGAAATTGCACAAAAACGTGAAAAGCTCCTCTATGGAGAGACTTGAGCAATTCCAAAGCATCAATGTGGACCGTTATACTCTATTTAGTGCTCTTAAAAGTCTAACTTTCTAGTTGAGGCATCGTGCCACGGTTCGTAAGGTAAAGACGCTAATAGACCAAGTTATGTCTCAAATTGCTGAAAACGTCCAAAGCTCCTCTATGGAGAGAGTTGAGAAATTCCAAAGCATCAATGTGGACCGTTGTACTCTATTTACTGCTCTTAAAAGTCTAACATGCTAGTGGAGCCTTCGGGCCACGTTTCGTAAGGTAAAGATGCGAATAGACCAAGTTATGTTTGAAATTGCACAAAAATGAGAAAAGCTCCTCCATGGAGAGAGTTGAGCAATTCCAAAGCATCAATGTGGACCGTTGCATGGTATTTAATGTTCTTAGAAGTCTAACTTTCTAGTTTAGCCTTCGTGCAACGTTTCGTAAGTTAAAGATGCGAATAGACCAAGTTATGTTTGAAATTGTACAAAAACGTGAAAAGCTCCTCCATGGAGAGAGTTGAGAAATTCGAAAGCATCAATGTCGACCGTTGTACTCTATTTAGTGCTCCTAAAAGTCTAACTTGCTTTTTGAGCCTTCGTGCCAGGTTTCGTAAGGTAAAGACGCGAATAGACCAAGTTATGTCTCAAATTGCACAAAAACGTGAAAAGCTCCTCTGTGGAGAGAGTTGAGCAATTCCAAAGCATCAATGTGGATCGTTGTACTCTGTCAAGTGCTCTTAAAAGTCTAACTTGCTAGTTGAGCCTTCGTGCCACGTTTCGTAAGGTAAAGATGCGAATAGACGAAGTTATGTTTGAAATTGCACAAAAACGTGAAAAGCTCCTTTGTGGAGAGAATTGAGCAATTCTTAAGCATCAATGTGGACCGTTGTACTCTATTGAGTGCTCCTAAAAGTCTAACTTGCTAGTTGAGTCTTGGTACAACGTTTCGTAAGGTAAAGATGCCAATAGACCAAGTTATGTTTGAAATTGCACAAAAACGTGAAAAGCTCCTCTATGGAGAGAGTTGAGCAATTCCAAAGCCTCAATGTGGATCGTTGTACTCTATTTAGTGCGCTTAAAAGTCTAACTTTCTAGTTGAGGATTCGTGCCACGGTTCGTAAGGTAAAGACGCTAATAGACCAAGTTATGTCTCAAATTGCTCAAATACGTGAAAAGCTCCTTTGTGGAGAGAATTGAGCAATTCTGAAGCATCAATGTGGACCGTTGTACTCTATTGAGTGCTCTTAAAAGTGTAACATGCCAGTTGAGCATTCGGGCCACGTTTCGTAAGGTAAAGATGCGAATAGACCAAGTTATGTTTGAAATTGCACAAAAACGTGAAAAGCTCCTCCATGGAGAGATTTGAGCAATTCCAAAGCATCAATGTGGACCGTTGTACAATATTTAGTGCTCCTAAAAGTCTTACTTTCTAGTTGAGCCTTCGTGCCACGGTTCGTAAGGTAAAGACGCTAATGGACCAACTAATGTCTCAAATTGCTCAAAAACGTCAAAAGCTCCTCTATGGAGAGAGTTGAGAAATTCCAAAGCATCAATGTGGACCATTGTACTCTATTGAGTGCTCCTAAAAGTCTAGCTTGCTAGTGGAGCCTTCGTGCCACGTTTCGTATGGTATAGATGCCAATAGACCAAGTTATGTTTGAAATTGCACAAAAACGTGAAAAGCTCCTCCATAGAGAGAGTTGAGAAATTCCAAAGCATCAATGTGGACCGTTGTACTCTATTTAGTGCTCCTAAAAGTCTAACTTGGTAGTTGAGCCTTTCGTGCCATGTTTCGTAAGGTAAAGATGCGAATAGACCAAGTTATATTTGAAATTGCACAAAAACGTGAAAAGCTCCTTTGTGGAGAGAGTTGAGAAATTCTGAAGCATCAATGTGGACCGTTGTACTCTATTGAGTGCTCCTAAAAGTCTAACTTGCTAGTTGAGCCTTCGTGCCACGTTTCATAAGGTAAAGATGCCAATAGACCAAGTTATGTTTGAAATTGCAAAAAAACGTGAAAAGCTCCTCTATGGAGGGAGTTGAGCAATTCCAAAACATCAATGTGGACCGTTGTACTCTACTTAGTGCTCTTAAAAGTTTAACTTGCTAGTTGAGCATTCGTGCCACGTTTCATAAGGTAAAGACGCGAATTGACCAAGTTATGTCTCAAATTGCTCAAAGACGTGAAAAGCTCCTCAATGGAGAGAGTTGAGCTATTCCTAAGCATCAATGTGGACTGTTCTACTCTATTTAGTGCTCTTAAAAGTCTAACTTGCTAGTTGATCCTTCGTGCCACGTTTCGTAAGGTAAAGATGCGAATAGACCAAGTTATGTTTGAAATTGCACAAAAACGTGAAAAGGTCCTTTGTGGAGAGAGTTGAGCAATTCTGAGGCATCAATGTGGACCGTTGTACTCTATTGAGTGCTCCTAAAAGTCTAACTTGCTAGTTGAGCCTTCGTGCCACGTTTCATAAGGTAAAGATGCCAATAGACCAAGTTATGTTTGAAATTGCACAAAAACGTGAAAAGCTCCTCTATGGAAGGAGTTGAGCAATTCCAAAACATCAATGTGGACCGTTGTACTCTACTTAGTGCTCTTAAAAGTTTAACTTGCTAGTTGAGCCTTCGTGCCACGTTTCATAAGGTAAAGACGCGAATTGACCAAGTTATGTCTCAAATTGCTCAAAGACGTGAAAAGCTCCTCAATGTAGAGAGTTGAGCTATTCCAAAGCATCAATGTGGACCGTTGTACTCTATTTACTGCTCTTAAAAGTCTAACTTGCTAGTTGATCCTTCGTGCCACGTTTCATAAGGTAAAGACGCGAATTGACCAAGTTATGTCTCAAATTGCTCAAAGACGTGAAAAGCTCCTCAATGTAGAGAGTTGAGCTATTCCAAAGCATCAATGTGGACCGTTGTACTCTATTTACTGCTCTTAAAAGTCTAACTTGCTAGTTCGTTTCGTAAGGTAAAGACGGGAATTGACCAAGTTATATCTCAAATTGCTCAAAGATGTGAAAAGCTCCTCAATGGAGAGAGTTGAGCTATTCCAAAGCATCAATGTGGAACGTTGTACTCTATTTAGTGCTCTTAAAAGTCTAACTTGCTAGTTGATCCTTCGTGCCATGTTTCGTAAGGTAAAGACGCGAATAGACCAAGTTATGTTTGAAATTGGACAAAAACGTGAAAAGCTCCTCTATGGAGAGAGTTGAGCAATTCCAAAGCATCAATGTGGACCGTTGTACTCTATTTAGTGCTCTTAAAAGTCTAACTTGCTAGTTGATCCTTCGTGCCACGTTTCGTAAGGTAAAGACGGGAATTGACCAAGTTATGTCTCAAATTGCTCAAAGATGTGAAAAGCTCCTCAATGGAGAGAGTTGAGCTATTCCAAAGCATCAATGTGGAACGTTGTACTCTATTTCGTGCTCTTAAAAGTCTAACTTGCTAGTTTATCCTTCGTGCCACGTTTCGTAAGGTAAAGATGCCAATAGACCAAGTTATGTTTGAAATTGCACAAAAACGTGAAAAGCTCCTCTATGGAGAGAGTTGAGCAATTCCAAAGCATCTTTGAGCTTTTCACATTGATCCTTCGTGCCACGTTTCGTAAGGTAAAGACGCGAATAGACCAAGTTATGTTTGAAATTGGACTAAAACGTGAAAAGCTCCTCTATGGAGAGAGTTGAGCAATTCCAAAGCATCGATGTGGAACGTTGTACTCTATTTAGTGCTCTTAAAAGTCTAACCTGCTAGTTGAGCCTTCGGGCCACGTTTCGTAAGGTAAAGATGCGAATAGACCAAGTTATGTTTGGAATTGCACAAAAACGTGAGTAGCTCCTCTATGGAGAGAGTTGAGCAATTCCAAAGCATCAATGTGGACCGTTGCACGCTATTTAATGTTCTTGGAAGTCTAGCTTGCTAGTTTAGCCTTTGTGCAACGTTTCGTAATTTAAATATGCGAATAGACCAAGTTATGCTTGAAATTGCACAAAAACGTGAAAAGCACCTCTATGGAAAGAGTTGAGCAATTCCAAAGCATGAATGTGGACCGTTGTACTCTATTTAGTGCTGCTAAAAGTCTAACTTGCTAGTTGAGCCTTCGTGCCACGTTTCGTAAGGTAAAGATGCGAATAGACCAAGTTATGTTTGAAATTGCACAAAAACATGAAATGCTCGTCTATGGAGAGAGTTGAGCAATTCCAAAGCATCAATGTGGACCGTTGTACTCTACTTAGTGCTCTTAAAAGTCTAACTTTCGAGTTGATCCTTCGTGCCACGTTTCGTAAGGTAAAGACGCGAATAGACCAAGTTATGTTTGAAATTGGACAAAAACGTGAAAAGCTCCTCTATGGAGAGAGTTGAGCAATTCCAAAGCATCAATGTGGACCGTTGTACTCTATTTAGTGCTCTTAAAAGTCTAACTTGCTAGTTGATCCTTCGTGCCACGTTTCGTAAGGTAAAGACGGGAATTGACCAAGTTATGTCTCAAATTGCTCAAAGATGTGAAAAGCTCCTCAATGGAGAGAGTTGAGCTATTCCAAAGCATCAATGTGGAACGTTGTACTCTATTTCGTGCTCTTAAAAGTCTAACTTGCTAGTTGATCCTTTGTGCCACGTTTCGTAAGGTAAAGATGCCAATAGACCAAGCTATGTTTGAAATTGCACAAAAACGTGAAAAGCTCCTCTATGGAGAGAGTTGAGCAATTCCAAAGCATCTTTGAGCTTTTCACATTGATCCTTCGTGCCACGTTTCGTAAGGTAAAGACGCGAATAGACCAAGTTATGTTTGAAATTGGACTAAAACGTGAAAAGCTCCTCTATGGAGAGAGTTGAGCAATTCCAAAGCATCGATGTGGAACGTTGTACTCTATTTAGTGCTCTTAAAAGTCTAACCTGCTAGTTGAGCCTTCGGGCCACGTTTCGTAAGGTAAAGATGCGAATAGACCAAGTTATGTTTGGAATTGCACAAAAACGTGAGTAGCTCCTCTATGGAGAGAGTTGAGCAATTCCAAAGCATCAATGTGGACCGTTGCACGCTATTTAATGTTCTTGGAAGTCTAGCTTGCTAGTTTAGCCTTTGTGCAACGTTTCGTAATTTAAATATGCGAATAGACCAAGTTATGCTTGAAATTGCACAAAAACGTGAAAAGCACCTCTATGGAAAGAGTTGAGCAATTCCAAAGCATGAATGTGGACCGTTGTACTCTATTTAGTGCTGCTAAAAGTCTAACTTGCTAGTTGAGCCTTCGTGCCACGTTTCGTAAGGTAAAGATGCGAATAGACCAAATTATGTTTGAAATTGCACAAAAACATGAAATGCTCGTCTATGGAGAGAGTTGAGCAATTCCAAAGCATCAATGTGGACCGTTGTACTCTACTTAGTGCTCTTAAAAGTCTAACTTTCGAGTTGATCCTTCGTGCCACATTTCGTAAGGTAAAGACGCGAATAGACCAAGTTATGTTTGAAATTGGACAAAAACGTGAAAAGCTCCTCTATGGAGAGAGTTGAGCAATTCCAAAGCATCAATGTGGACCGTTGTACTCTATTTAGTGCTCTTAAAAGTCTAACTTGCTAGTTGATCCTTCGTGCCACGTTTCGTAAGGTAAAGACGGGAATTGACCAAGTTATGTCTCAAATTGCTCAAAGATGTGAAAAGCTCCTCAATGGAGAGAGTTGAGCTATTCCAAAGCATCAATGTGGAACGTTGTACTCTATTTCGTGCTCTTAAAAGTCTAACTTGCTAGTTGATCCTTCGTGCCACGTTTCGTAAGGTAAAGATGCCAATAGACCAAGTTATGTTTGAAATTGCACAAAAACGTGAAAAGCTCCTCTATGGAGAGAGTTGAGCAATTGCAAAGCATCTTTGAGCTTTTCACATTGATCCTTCGTGCCACGTTTCGTAAGGTAAAGACACGAATAGACCAAGTTATGTTTGAATTTGGACTAAAACGTGAAAAGCTCCTCTATGGAGAGAGTTGAGCAATTCCAAAGCATCGATGTGGAACGTTGTACTCTATTTAGTGCTCTTAAAAGTCTAACCTGCTAGTTGAGCCTTCGGGCCACGTTTCGTAAGGTAAAGATGCGAATAGACCAAGTTATGTTTGGAATTGCACAAAAACGTGAGTAGCTCCTCTATGGAGAGAGTTGAGCAATTCCAAAGCATCAATGTGGACCGTTGCACGCTATTTAATGTTCTTGGAAGTCTAGCTTGCTAGTTTAGCCTTTGTGCAACGTTTCGTAATTTAAATATGCGAATAGACCAAGTTATGCTTGAAATTGCACAAAAACGTGAAAAGCACCTCTATGGAAAGAGTTGAGCAATTCCAAAGCATGAATGTGGACCGTTGTACTCTATTTAGTGCTGCTAAAAGTCTAACTTGCTAGTTGAGCCTTCGTGCCACGTTTCGTAAGGTAAAGATGCGAATAGACCAAGTTATGTTTGAAATTGCACAAAAACATGAAATGCTCGTCTATGGAGAGAGTTGAGCAATTCCAAAGCATCAATGTGGACCGTTGTACTCTACTTAGTGCTCTTAAAAGTCTAACTTTCGAGTTGATCCTTCGTGCCACGTTTCGTAAGGTAAAGACGCGAATAGACCAAGTTATGTTTGAAATTGGACAAAAACGTGAAAAGCTCCTCTATGGAGAGAGCTGAGCAATTCCAAAGCATCGATGTGGAACGTTGTACTCTATTTAGTGCTCTTAAAAGTCTCACCTGCTAGTTGAGCCTTCGGGCCACGTTTCGTAAGGTAAAGATGCGAATAGACCAAGTTATGTTTGGAATTGCACAAAAAAGTGAGAAGCTCCTCTATGGAGAGAGTTGAGCAATTCCAAAGCATCAATGTCGACCGTTGCACGCTATTTAATGTTCTTGGAAGTCTAACTTGCTAGTTTAGCCTTTGTGCAACGTTTCGTAATTTAAATATGCGAATAGACCAAGTTATGCTTGAAATTGCACAAAAACGTGAAAAACTCCTCTATGGAAAGAGTTGAGCAATTCCAAAGCATGAATGTGGACCGTTGTACTCTATTTAGTACTGCTAAAAGTCTAACGTGCTAGTTGAGCCTTCGTGCCACGTTTCGTAAGGTAAAGATGCGAATAGACCAAGTTAAATTTGAAATTGCACAAAAACATGAAATGCTCCTCTATGGAGAGAGTTGAGCAATTCCAAAGCATCAATAAAGACCGTTGTACTCTACTTAGAGCTCTTAAAAGTCTAACTTGCTAGTTGACCCTTCGTGCCACGCTTCGTAAGGTAAAGACGCGAATTGATCAAGTTACGTCTCAAAAACGTGAAAAGCTCCTCTATGGAGGGAGTTGAGCAATTCCAAAACATCAATGTGGACCGTTGTACTCTACTTAGTGCTCTTAAAAGTTTAACGTGCTAGTTGAGCCTTCGTGCCACGTTTCGTAAGGTAAAGATGCGAATAGACCAAGTTAAATTTGAAATTGCACAAAAACATGAAATGCTCCTCTATGGAGAGAGTTGAGCAATTCCAAAGCATCAATGTAGACCGTTGTACTCTACTTAGTGCTCTTAAAAGTCTAACTTTCTAGTTGAGCCTTCGTGCCACGGTTCGTAAGGTAAAGACGCTAATAGACCAAGTTATGTCTCAAATTGCTCAAAAACGTCAAAAGCTCCTCTAAGGACAGAGTTGAGAAATTCCAAAGCATCAATGTGGACCGTTGCACTCTATTTAGTGCTCTTAAAAGTCTAACTTTCTACTTGAGGCTTCGTGCCACGGTTCGTAAGGTAAAGACGCTAATGGACCAAGTTATGTCTCAAATTGCTCAAAAACGTTGAAAGCTCCTCTATGGAGAGAGTTGAGAAATTCCGAAGCATCAATCTGGACCGTTGTACTCTATTTAGTGCTCCTAAAAGTCTAACGTTCTAGTTGAGCCTTCGTGCCACGTTTCGTAAGGTAAAGATGCGAATAGACCAAGTTAAATTTGAAATTGCACAAAAACATGAAATGCTCCTCTATGGAGAGAGTTGAGCAATTCCAAAGCATCAATGTAGACCGTTGTACTCTACTTAGAGCTCTTAAAAGTCTAACTTGCTAGTTGACCCTTCGTGCCGCGCTTCGTAAGGTAAAGACGCGAATTGATCAAGTTACGTCTCAAATTACTCAAAGACGTGAAAAGCTCCTCTATAGAAGAGTTGAGCAATTTCAAAGCATCAATGTGGACCGTTGTACTCTATTTAGTGCATTTAAAGTTTAACTTGCTAGTTGATCCTTAATGTCACGTTTGGTAAGGTAAAGACGCGAATAGACCAAGTTATGTTTTAAATTGCACAAAAACGTGAAAAGCTCCTCTATGGAGAGAGTTGAGCAATTCCAAAGCATCAATGTGGACCGTTGTACTCTATTTAGTGCTCTTAAAAGTCTAACTTTCTAGTTGAGGCTTCGTGCCACGGTTCGTAAGTTAAAGACGCTAATAGCCCAAGTTATGTCTCAAATTGCTCAAAAACGTCCAAAGCTCCTCTATGGAGAGAGTTAAGAAATTCCAAAGCATCAATGTGGACCGTTAGACTCTATTTAGTGCTCTTAAAAGTGTAACATGCTAGTTGAGCCTTCGGGCCACGTTTCGTACGGTAAAGATGCGAATATACCAAGTTATGTTTGAAATTACACAAAAACGTGAAAAGCTCCTTTGTGGAGAGAGTTCAGCAATTCTGAAGCATCAATGTGGACCGTTGTACTCTATTGAGTGCTCCTAAAAGTCTAACTTGCTAGTTGAGCCTTCGTGCCACGTTTCATAAGATAAAGATGCCAATAGACCAAGTTATGTTTGAAATTGCACAAAAACATGAAAAGCTCCTCTATGGAGGGAGTTGAGGAATTCCAAAACATCAATGTGGACCGTTGTACTCTACTTAGTGCTCTTAAAAGTTTAACTTGCTAGTTGAGCCTTCGTGCCACGCTTCATAAGGTAAAGACGCGAATTGACCAAGTTATGTCTCAAATTGCTCAAAGACGTGAAAAGCTCCTCAATGGAGAGAGTTGAGCTATTCCAAAGCATCAATGTGGACCGTTGTACTCTATATAGTGCTCTTAAAAGTCTAACTTGCTAGTTGATCCTTCGTGCCACGTTTCGTAAGGTAAAGACGCGAATAGACCAAGTTATGTTTGAAATTGGACAAAAACGTGAAAAGCTCCTCTATGGAGAGAGTTGAGCAATTCCAAAGCATCAATGTGGACCGTTGTACTCTATTTAGTGCTCTTAAAAGTCTAACTTTCTACTTGAGGCTTCGTGCCACGGTTCGTAAGGTAAAGACGCTAATGGACCAAGTTATGTCTCAAATTGCTCAAAAACGTTGAAAGCTCCTCTATGGAGAGAGTTGAGAAATTCCGAAGCATCAATCTGGACCGTTGTACTCTATTTAGTGCTCCTAAAAGTCTAACGTTCTAGTTGAGCCTTCGTGCCACGTTTCGTAAGGTAAAGATGCGAATAGACCAAGTTAAATTTGAAATTGCACAAAAACATGAAATGCTCCTCTATGGAGAGAGTTGAGCAATTCCAAAGCATCAATGTAGACCGTTGTACTCTACTTAGAGCTCTTAAAAGTCTAACTTGCTAGTTGACCCTTCGTGCCGCGCTTCGTTAGGTAAAGACGCGAATTGATCAAGTTACGTCTCAAATTACTCAAAGACGTGAAAAGCTCCTCTATAGAAGAGTTGAGCAATTTCAAAGCATCAATGTGGACCGTTGTACTCTATTTAGTGCATTTAAAGTTTAACTTGCTAGTTGATCCTTAATGTCACGTTTGGTAAGGTAAAGACGCGAATAGACCAAGTTATGTTTTAAATTGCACAAAAACGTGAAAAGCTCCTCTATGGAGAGAGTTGAGCAATTCCAAAGCATCAATGTGGACCGTTGTACTCTATTTAGTGCTCTTAAAAGTCTAACTTTCTAGTTGAGGCTTCGTGCCACGGTTCGTAAGTTAAAGACGCTAATAGCCCAAGTTATGTCTCAAATTGCTCAAAAACGTCCAAAGCTCCTCTATGGAGAGAGTTAAGAAATTCCAAAGCATCAATGTGGACCGTTAGACTCTATTTAGTGCTCTTAAAAGTGTAACATGCTAGTTGAGCCTTCGGGCCACGTTTCGTAAGGTAAAGATGCGAATATACCAAGTTATGTTTGAAATTACACAAAAACGTGAAAAGCTCCTTTGTGGAGAGAGTTCAGCAATTCTGAAGCATCAATGTGGACCGTTGTACTCTATTGAGTGCTCCTAAAAGTCTAACTTGCTAGTTGAGCCTTCGTGCCACGTTTCATAAGATAAAGATGCCAATAGACCAAGTTATGTTTGAAATTGCACAAAAACATGAAAAGCTCCTCTATGGAGGGAGTTGAGGAATTCCAAAACATCAATGTGGACCGTTGTACTCTACTTAGTGCTCTTAAAAGTTTAACTTGCTAGTTGAGCCTTCGTGCCACGCTTCATAAGGTAAAGACGCGAATTGACCAAGTTATGTCTCAAATTGCTCAAAGACGTGAAAAGCTCCTCAATGGAGAGAGTTGAGCTATTCCAAAGCATCAATGTGGACCGTTGTACTCTATATAGTGCTCTTAAAAGTCTAACTTGCTAGTTGATCCTTCGTGCCACGTTTCGTAAGGTAAAGACGCGAATAGACCAAGTTATGTTTGAAATTGGACAAAAACGTGAAAAGCTCCTCTATGGAGAGAGTTGAGCAATTCCAAAGCATCAATGTGGACCGTTTTACTCTATTTAGTGCTCTTAAAAGTCTAACTTTCTACTTGAGGCTTCGTGCCACGGTTCGTAAGGTAAAGACGCTAATGGACCAAGTTATGTCTCAAATTGCTCAAAAACGTTGAAAGCTCCTCTATGGAGAGAGTTGAGAAATTCCAAAGCATCAATGTGGACCGTTGTACTCTATTTAGTGCTCCTAAAAGTCTAACTTGGTAGTTGAGCCTTTCGTGCCACGTTTCGTAAGGTAAAGATGCGAATAGGCCAAGTTATGTTTGAAATTGCACAAAAACGTGAAAAGCTTCTTTGTGGAGAGAGTTGAGCAATTTTGAAGCATCAATGTGGACCGTTGTACTCTATTTAGTGCTCCTAAAAGTCTAACTTGGTAGTTGAGCCTTCGTGCCACATTTCATAAGGTAAAGATGCCAATAGACCAAGTTATGTTTGAAATTGCACAAAAACATGAAAAGCTCCTCTATGGAGGGAGTTGAGCAATTCCAAAACATCAATGTGGACGGTTGTACTCTACTTAGTGCTCTTAAAAGTTTAACGTGCTAGTTGAGCCTTCGTGCCACGTTTCATAAGGTAAAGACGCGAATTGACCAAGTTATGTCTCAAATTGCTCAAAGACGTGAAAAGCTCCTCAATGGAGAGAGTTGAGCTATTCCAAAGCATCAATGTGGACCGTTGTACTCTATTTAGTGCTCTTAAAAGTCTAACTTGCTAGTTGATCCTTCGTGCTACGTTTCGTAAGGTAAAGACGCGAATTGACCAAGTTATGTCTCAAATTGCTCAAAGACGTGAAAAGCTCCTCAATGGAGAGAGTTGAGCTATTCCAAAGCATCAATGTGGACCGTTGTACTCTATTTAGTGCTCTTAAAAGTCTAACTTGCTAGTTGATCCTTCGTGCTACGTTTCGTAAGGTAAAGACGCGAATTGACCAAGTTATGTCTCAAATTACTCAAAGACGTGAAAAGCTCCTCTATAGAAGAGTTGAACAATTTCAAAGCATCAATGTGGACCTTTGTACTCTATTTAGTGCATTTAAAGTCTAACTTGCTAGTTGATCCTTAATGCCACGTTTCGTAAGGTAAAGACGCGAATAGACCAAGTTATGTTTGAAATTGGACAAAAACGTGAAAAGCTCCTCTATGGAGAGAGTTGAGCAATTCCAAAGCATCAATGTGGACCGTTGTACTCTATTTAGTGCTCTTAAAAGTCTAACTTGCTAGTTGATCCTTCGTGCCACGTTTCGTAAGGTAAAGACGCGAATAGACCAAGTTATGTTTGAAATTGGACAAAAACGTGAAAAGCTCCTCTATGGAGAGAGTTGAGCAATTCCAAAGCATCAATGTGGACCGTTGTACTCTATTTAGTGCTCTTAAAAGTCTAACTTTCTAGTTGAGCCTTCGTGCCACGGTTCGTAAGGTAAAGACGCTAATAGACCAAGTTATGTCTCAAATTGCTCAAAAACGTCAAAAGCTCCTCTAAGGACAGAGTTGAGAAATTCCAAAGCATCAATGTGGACCGTTGTACTCTATTTAGTGCTCTTAAAAGTCTAACTTTCTACTTGAGGCTTCGTGCCACGGTTCGTAAGGTAAAGACGCTAATGGACCAAGTTATGTCTCAAATTGCTCAAAAACGTTGAAAGCTCCTCTATGGAGAGAGTTGAGAAATTCCGAAGCATCAATGTGGACCGTTGTACTCTATTTAGTGCTCCTAAAAGTCTAACTTGGTAGTTGAGCCTTTCGTGCCACGTTTCGTAAGGTAAAGATGCGAATAGACCAAGTTATGTTTGAAATTGCACAAAAACGTGAAAAGCTCCTTTGTGGAGAGAGTTGAGCAATTCTGAAGCATCAATGTGGACCGTTGTACTCTATTTAAAGCTCCTAAAAGTCTAACTTGCTAGTTGAGCCTTCGTGCCACGTTTCGTAAGGTAAAGACGCGAATTGACCATGTTATGTCTCAAATTGCTCAAAGACGTGAAAAGCTCCTCAATGGAGAGAGTTGAGCTATTCCAAAGCATCAATGTGGACCGTTGTACTCTATTTAGTGCTCTTAAAAGTCTAACTTGCTAGTTGATCCTTCGTGCTACGTTTCGTAAGGTAAAGACGCGAATTGACCAAGTTATGTCTCAAATTACTCAAAGACGTGAAAAGCTCCTCTATAGAAGAGTTGAACAATTTCAAAGCATCAATGTGGACCTTTGTACTCTATTTAGTGCATTTAAAGTCTAACTTGCTAGTTGATCCTTAATGCCACGTTTCGTAAGGTAAAGACGCGAATAGACCAAGTTATGTTTGAAATTGCACAAAAACGTGAAAAGCTCCTCTATGGAGAGAGTTGAGCAATTCCAAAGCATCAATGTGGACCGTTGTACTCTATTTAGTGCTCTTAAAAGTCTAACTTGCTAGTTGATCCTTCGTGCCACGTTTCGTAAGGTAAAGACGCGAATAGACCAAGTTATGTTTGAAATTGGACAAAAACGTGAAAAGCTCCTCTATGGAGAGAGTTGAGCAATTCCAAAGCATCAATGTGGACCGTTGTACTCTATTTAGTGCTCTTAAAAGTCTAACTTTCTAGTTGAGCCTTCGTGCCACGGTTCGTAAGGTAAAGACGCTAATAGACCAAGTTATGTCTCAAATTGCTCAAAAACGTCAAAAGCTCCTCTAAGGACAGAGTTGAGAAATTCCAAAGCATCAATGTGGACCGTTGTACTCTATTTAGTGCTCTTAAAAGTCTAACTTTCTACTTGAGGCTTCGTGCCACGGTTCGTAAGGTAAAGACGCTAATGGACCAAGTTATGTCTCAAATTGCTCAAAAACGTTGAAAGCTCCTCTATGGAGAGAGTTGAGAAATTCCGAAGCATCAATGTGGACCGTTGTACTCTATTTAGTGCTCCTAAAAGTCTAACTTGGTAGTTGAGCCTTTCGTGCCACGTTTCGTAAGGTAAAGATGCGAATAGACCAAGTTATGTTTGAAATTGCACAAAAACGTGAAAAGCTCCTTTGTGGAGAGAGTTGAGCAATTCTGAAGCATCAATGTGGACCGTTGTACTCTATTTAAAGCTCCTAAAAGTCTAACTTGCTAGTTGAGCCTTCGTGCCACGTTTCATATGGTAAAGATGCCAATAGACCAAGTTATGTTTGAAATGGCACAAAAACGTGAAAAGCTCCTCTATGGAGGGAGTTGAGCAATTCCAAAACATCAATGTGGACCGTTGTACTCTACTTAGTGCTCTTAAAAGTTTAACTTGCTAGTTGAGCCTTCGTGCCACGTTTCATATGGTAAAGATGCCAATAGACCAAGTTATGTTTGAAATGGCACAAAAACGTGAAAAGCTCCTCTATGGAGGGAGTTGAGCAATTCCAAAACATCAATGTGGACCGTTGTACTCTACTTAGTGCTCTTAAAAGTCTAACTTTCTAGTTGAGCCTTCGTGCCACGGTTCGTAAGGTAAAGACGCTAATGGACCAAGTTATGTCTCAAATTGCTCAAAAACGTTGAAAGCTCCTCTATGGAGAGAGTTGTGAAATTCCGAAGCATCAATGTGGACCGTTGTACTCTATTTAGTGCTCCTAAAAGTCTAACGTGCTAGTTGAGCCTTCGTGCCACGTTTCGTAAGGTAAAGATGCGAATAGACCAAGTTAAATTTGAAATTGCACAAAAACATGAAATGCTCCTCTATGGAGAGAGTTGAGCAATTCCAAAGCATCAATGTAGACCGTTGTACTCTACTTAGAGCTCTTAAAAGTCTAACTTGCTAGTTGACCCTTCGTGCCGCGCTTCGTAAGGTAAAGACGCGAATTGATCAAGTTACGTCTCAAATTACTCAAAGACGTGAAAAGCTCCTCTATAGAAGAGTTGAGCAATTTCAAAGCATCAATGTGGACCGTTGTACTCTATTTAGTGCATTTAAAGTTTAACTTGCTAGTTGATCCTTAATGTCACGTTTCGTAAGGTAAAGACGCGAATAGACCAAGTTATGTTTTAAATTGCACAAAAACGTGAAAAGCTCCTCTATGGAGAGAGTTGAGCAATTCCAAAGCATCAATGTGGACCGTTGTACTCTATTTAGTGCTCTTAAAAGTCTAACTTTCTAGTTGAGGCTTCGTGCCACGGTTTGTAAGTTAAAGACGCTAATAGCCCAAGTTATGTCTCAAATTGCTCAAAAACGTCCAAAGCTCCTCTATGGAGAGAGTTAAGAAATTCCAAAGCATCAATGTGGACCGTTAGACTCTATTTAGTGCTCTTAAAAGTGTAACATGCTAGTTGAGCCTTCGGGCCACGTTTCGTAAGGTAAAGATGCGAATATACCAAGTTATGTTTGAAATTACACAAAAACGTGAAAAGCTCCTTTGTGGAGAGAGTTCAGCAATTCTGAAGCATCAATGTGGACCGTTGTACTCTATTGAGTGCTCCTAAAAGTCTAACTTGCTAGTTGAGCCTTCGTGCCACGTTTCATAAGATAAAGATGCCAATAGACCATGTTATGTTTGAAATTGCACAAAAACATGAAAAGCTCCTCTATGGAGGGAGTTGAGGAATTCCAAAACATCAATGTGGACCGTTGTACTCTACTTAGTGCTCTTAAAAGTTTAACTTGCTAGTTGAGCCTTCGTGCCACGCTTCATAAGGTAAAGACGCGAATTGACCAAGTTATGTCTCAAATTGCTCAAAGACGTGAAAAGCTCCTCAATGGAGAGAGTTGAGCTATTCCAAAGCATCAATGTGGACCGTTGTACTCTATTTAGTGCTCTTAAAAGTCTAACTTGCTAGTTGATCCTTCGTGCCACGTTTCGTAAGGTAAAGACGCGAATAGACCAAGTTATGTTTGAAATTGGACAAAAACGTGAAAAGCTCCTCTATGGAGAGAGTTGAGCAATTCCAAAGCATCAATGTGGACCGTTGTACTCTATTTAGTGCTCTTAAAAGTCTAACTTTCTAGTTGAGCCTTCGTGCCACGGTTCGTAAGGTAAAGACGCTAATAGACCAAGTTATGTCTCAAATTGCTCAAAAACGTCAAAAGCTCCTCTAAGGACAGAGTTGAGAAATTCCAAAGCATCAATGTGGACCGTTGTACTCTATTTAGTGCTCTTAAAAGTCTAACTTTCTACTTGAGGCTTCGTGCCACGGTTCGTAAGGTAAAGACGCTAATGGACCAAGTTATGTCTCAAATTGCTCAAAAACGTTGAAAGCTCCTCTATGGAGAGAGTTGAGAAATTCCAAAGCATCAATGTGGACCGTTGTACTCTATTTAGTGCTCCTAAAAGTCTAACTTGGTAGTTGAGCCTTTCGTGCCACGTTTCGTAAGGTAAAGATGCGAATAGGCCAAGTTATGTTTGAAATTGCACAAAAACGTGAAAAGCTTCTTTGTGGAGAGAGTTGAGCAATTTTGAAGCATCAATGTGGACCGTTGTACTCTATTTAGTGCTCCTAAAAGTCTAACTTGGTAGTTGAGCCTTCGTGCCACATTTCATAAGGTAAAGATGCCAATAGACCAAGTTATGTTTGAAATTGCACAAAAACATGAAAAGCTCCTCTATGGAGGGAGTTGAGCAATTCCAAAACATCAATGTGGACGGTTGTACTCTACTTAGTGCTCTTAAAAGTTTAACGTGCTAGTTGAGCCTTCGTGCCACGTTTCATAAGGTAAAGACGCGAATTGACCAAGTTATGTCTCAAATTGCTCAAAGACGTGAAAAGCTCCTCAATGGAGAGAGTTGAGCTATTCCAAAGCATCAATGTGGACCGTTGTACTCTATTTAGTGCTCTTAAAAGTCTAACTTGCTAGTTGATCCTTCGTGCTACGTTTCGTAAGGTAAAGACGCGAATTGACCAAGTTATGTCTCAAATTGCTCAAAGACGTGAAAAGCTCCTCAATGGAGAGAGTTGAGCTATTCCAAAGCATCAATGTGGACCGTTGTACTCTATTTAGTGCTCTTAAAAGTCTAACTTGCTAGTTGATCCTTCGTGCTACGTTTCGTAAGGTAAAGACGCGAATTGACCAAGTTATGTCTCAAATTACTCAAAGACGTGAAAAGCTCCTCTATAGAAGAGTTGAACAATTTCAAAGCATCAATGTGGACCGTTGTACTCTATTTAGTGCATTTAAAGTCTAACTTGCTAGTTGATCCTTAATGCCACGTTTCGTAAGGTAAAGACGCGAATAGACCAAGTTATGTTTGAAATTGGACAAAAACGTGAAAAGCTCCTCTATGGAGAGAGTTGAGCAATTCCAAAGCATCAATGTGGACCGTTGTACTCTATTTAGTGCTCTTAAAAGTCTAACTTGCTAGTTGATCCTTCGTGCCACGTTTCGTAAGGTAAAGACGCGAATAGACCAAGTTATGTTTGAAATTGGACAAAAACGTGAAAAGCTCCTCTATGGAGAGAGTTGAGCAATTCCAAAGCATCAATGTGGACCGTTGTACTCTATTTAGTGCTCTTAAAAGTCTAACTTTCTAGTTGAGCCTTCGTGCCACGGTTCGTAAGGTAAAGACGCTAATAGACCAAGTTATGTCTCAAATTGCTCAAAAACGTCAAAAGCTCCTCTAAGGACAGAGTTGAGAAATTCCAAAGCATCAATGTGGACCGTTGTACTCTATTTAGTGCTCTTAAAAGTCTAACTTTCTACTTGAGGCTTCGTGCCACGGTTCGTAAGGTAAAGACGCTAATGGACCAAGTTATGTCTCAAATTGCTCAAAAACGTTGAAAGCTCCTCTATGGAGAGAGTTGAGAAATTCCGAAGCATCAATGTGGACCGTTGTACTCTATTTAGCGCTCCTAAAAGTCTAACTTGGTAGTTGAGCCTATCGTGCCACGTTTCGTAAGGTAAAGATGCGAATAGACCAAGCTATGTTTGAAATTGCACAAAAACGTGAAAAGCTCCTTTGTGGAGAGAGTTGAGCAATTCTGAAGCATCAATGTGGACCGTTGTACTCTATTTAAAGCTCCTAAAAGTCTAACTTGCTAGTTGAGCCTTCGTGCCACGTTTCATATGGTAAAGATGCCAATAGACCAAGTTATGTTTGAAATGGCACAAAAACGTGAAAAGCTCCTCTATGGAGGGAGTTGAGCAATTCCAAAACATCAATGTGGACCGTTGTACTCTACTTAGTGCTCTTAAAATTTTAACTTTCTAGTTGAGCCTTCGTGCCACGTTTCATAAGGTAAAGACGCGAATTGACCAAGTTATGTCTCAAATTGCTCAAAGACGTGAAAAGCTCCTCTATGGAGAGAGTTGAGCAATTCCAAAGCATCAATGTGGACCGTTGTACTCTATTTAGTGCTCTTAAAAGTCTAACTTTGTAGTTCAGCCTTCGTGCCGCGGTTCGTAAGGTAAAGACGCTAATAGACCAAGTTATGTCTCAAATTGCTCAAAAACGTTAAAAGTCCTCTATGGAGAGAGTTGAGAAATTCCAAAGCATCGATGTGGAACGTTGTACTCTATTTAGTGCTCTTAAAAGTCTAACCTGCTAGTTGAGCCTTCGGGCCACGTTTCGTAAGGTAAAGATGCGAATAGACCAAGTTATGTTTGGAATTGCACAAAAACGTGAGAAGCTCCTCTATGGAGAGAGTTGAGCAATTCCAAAGCATGAATGTGGACCGTTGCACGCTATTTAATGTTCTTGGAAGTCTAACTTGCTAGTTTAGCCTTTGTACAACGTTTCATAATTTAAATATGCGAATAGACCAAGTTACGCTTGAAATTGCACAAAAACGTGAAAAGTTCCTCTATGGAAAGAGTTGAGCAATTCCAAAGCATGAATGTGGACCGTTGTACTCTATTTAGTGCTGCTAAAAGTCTAACTTGCTAGTTGAGCCTTCGTGCCACGTTTCGTAAGGTAAAGATGCGAATAGACCAAGTTATGTTTGAAATTGCACAAAAACATGAAATGCGCCTCTATGGAGAGAGTTGAGCAATTCCAAAGCATCAATGTGGACTGTTGTACTCTACTTAGGGCTCTTAAAAGTCTAACTTGCTAGTTGACCCTTCGTGCCACGCTTCGTAAGGAAAAGACGCGAATTGATCAAGTTACGTCTCAAATTACTCAAAGACGTGAAAAGCTCCTCTATAGAAGAGTTGAGCAATTTCAAAGCATCAATGTGGACCGTTGTACTCTATTTAGTGCACTTAAAAGTCTAACTTGCTAGTTGATCCTTAATGCCACGTTTCGTAAGGTAAAGACGCGAATAGACCAAGTTATGTTTTAAATTGCACAAAAACGTGAAAAGCTCCTCTATGGAGAGAGTTGAGCAATTCCAAAGCATCAATGTGGACCGTTGTACTCTATTTAGTGCTCTTAAAAGTCTAACTTTCTAGTTGAGGCTTCGTGCCACGGTTCGTAACGTAAAGACTCTAATAGACCAAGTTATGTCTCAAATTGCTCAAAAACGTCCAAAGCTCCTCTATGGAGAGAGTTGAGAAATTCCAAAGCATCAATGTGGACCGTTGTACTCTATTTAGTGCTCTTAAAAGTGTAACATGCTAGTTGAGCCTTCGTGCCACGTTTCGTAAGGTAAATATGCGAATAGACCAAGTTATGTTTGAAATTGCACAAAAACATGAAATGCGCCTCTATGGAGAGAGTTGAGCAATTCCAAAGCATCAATGTGGACTGTTGTACTCTACTTAGGGCTCTTAAAAGTCTAACTTGCTAGTTGACCCTTCGTGCCGCGCTTCGTAAGGAAAAGACGCGAATTGATCAAGTTACGTCTCAAATTACTCAAAGACGTGAAAAGCTCCTCTATAAAAGAGTTGAGCAATTTCAAAGCATCAATGTGGACCGTTGTACTCTATTTAGTGCACTTAAAAGTCTAACTTGCTAGTTGATCCTTAATGCCACGTTTCGTAAGGTAAAGACGCGAATCGACCAAGTTATGTTTTAAATTGCACAAAAAAGTGAAAAGCTCCTCTATGGAGAGAGTTGAGAAATTCCAAAGCATCAATGTGGAGCGTTGTACTCTATTTAGTGCTCTTAAAAGTCTAACTTTCTAGTTGAGGCTTCGTGCCACGGTTCGTAACGTAAAGACGCTAATAGACCAAGTTATGTCTCAAATTGCTCAAAAACGTCCAAAGCTCCTCTATGGAGAGAGTTGAGAAATTCCAAAGCATCAATGTGGACCGTTGTACTCTATTTAGTGCTCTTAAAAGTGTAACATGCTAGTTCAGCCTTCGTGCCACGTTTCGTAAGGTAAAGATGCGAATAGACCAATTTATGTTTGAAATTGCACAAAAACATGAAATGCGCCTCTATGGAGAGAGTTGAGCAATTCTAAAGCATCAATGTGGACTGTTGTACTCTACTTAGGGCTCTTAAAAGTCTAACTTGCTAGTTGACCCTTCGTGCCGCGCTTCGTAAGGAAAAGACGCGAATTGATCAAGTTACGTCTCAAATTACTCAAAGACGTGAAAAGCTCCTCTATAGAAGAGTTGAGCAATTTCAAAGCATCAATGTGGACCGTTGTACTCTATTTAGTGCACTTAAAAGTCTAACTTGCTAGTTGATCCTTAATGCCACGTTTCGTCAGGTAAAGACGCGAATAGACCAAGTTATGTTTTAAATTGCACAAAAACGGGAAAAGCTCCTCTATGGAGAGAGTTGAGCAATTCCAAAGCATCAATGTGGACCGTTGTACTCTATTTAGTGCTCTTAAAAGTCTAACTTTCTAGTTGAGGCTTCGTGCCGCGGTTCGTAACGTAAAGACGCTAATAGACCAAGTTATGTCTCAATGTTTTCAAAAACGTTAAAAGTCCTCTATGGAGAGAGTTGAGAAATTCGAAAGCATCGATGTGGAACGTTGTACTCTATTTAGTGCTCTTAAATGTCTAACCTGCTAGTTGAGCCTTCGGGCCACGTTTCGTAAGGTAAAGATGCGAATAGACCAAGTTATGTTTGGAATTGCACAAAAACGTGAGAAGCTCCTCTATGGAGAGAGTTGAGCAATTCCAAAGCATCAATGTGGACCGTTGCACGCTATTTAATGTTCTTGGAAGTCTAACTTGCTAGTTTAGCCTTTGTGCAATGTTTCGTAATTTAAATATGCGAATAGACCAAGTTATGCTTGAAATTGCACAAAAACGTAAAAAGTTCCTCTATGGAAAGAGTTGAGCAATTCCAAAGCATGAATGTGGACCGTTGTACTCTATTTAGTGCTGCTAAAAGTCTAACTTGCTAGTTGAGCCTTCGTGCCACGTTTCGTAAGGTAAAGATGCGAATAGACCAAGTTATGTTTGAAATTGCACAAAAACATGAAATGCGCCTCTATGGAGAGAGTTGAGCAATTCCAAAGCATCAATGTGGACTGTTGTACTCTACTTAGGGCTCTTAAAAGTCTAACTTGCTAGTTGACCCTTCGTGCCGCGCTTCGTAAGGAAAAGACGCGAATTGATCAAGTTACATCTCAAATTACTCAAAGACGTGAAAAGCTCCTCTATAGAAGAGTTGAGCAATTTCAAAGCATCAATGTGGTCCGTTGTACTCTATTTAGTGCACTTAAAAGTCTAACATTCTAGTTGATCCTTAATGCCACGTTTCGTAAGGTAAAGACGCGAATAGACCAAGTTATATTTTAAATTGCACAAAAACGTGAAAAGCTCCTCTATGGAGAGAGTTGAGCAATTCCAAAGCTTCAATGTGGACTGTTATACTCTATTTAGTGCTCTTAAAAGTCTAACTTTCTAGTTGAGGCTTCGTGCCACGGTTCGTAACGTAAAGACGCTAATAGACCAAGTTATGTCTCAAATTGCTTAAAAACGTCCAAAGCTCCTCTATGGAGAGAGTTGAGAAATTCCAAAGCATCAATGTGGACCGTTGTACTCTATTTAGTGCTCTTAAAAGTGTAACATGCTAGTTGAGCCTTCGGGCCACGTTTCGTAAGGTAAAGATGCGAATAGACCAAGTTATGTTTGAAATTGCACAAAAACGTGAAAAGCTCCTCCATGGAGAGAGTTGAGCAATTCGAAAGCATCAATGTGGACCGTTGTACAATATTTAGTGCTCTTAAAAGTCTTACTTTCTAGTTGAGCCTTCGTGCCACGGTTCGTAAGCTCAAGACGCTAATGGACCAACCAATGTCTCAAATTGCTCAAAAACGTCAAAAGCTCCTCTATGGAGAGAGTTGAGAAATTCCAAAGCATCAATGTGGACCACTGTACTCTATTTAGTGCTCCTAAAAGTCTAACTTGGTAGTTGAGCCTTTCGTGCCACGTTTCGTAAGGTAAAGATGCGAATAGACCAAGTTATGTTTGAAATTGCACAAAAACGTGAAAAGCTCCTCTATGGAAGGAGTTGAGCAATTTCAAATCATCAATGTGGACCGTTGTACTCTACTTAGTGCTCTTAAAAGTTTAACTTGCTAGTTGAGCCTTCGTGCCACGTTTCATAAGGTAAAGACGCGAATTGACCAAGTTATGTCTCAAATTGCGCAAAGACGTGAAAAGCTCCTCAATGGAGAGAGTTGAGCTATTCCAAAGCATCAATGTGGACCGTTGTACTCCATTGAGTGCTCCTAAAAGTCTAACTTTCTAGTTGAGCCTTCGTGCCACGTTTCATAAGGTAAATATGCCAATAGACCAAGTTATGTTTGAAATTGCGCAAAAACGTGAAAAGCTCCTCTATGGAGGGAGTTGAGCAATTCCAAAACATCAATGTGGACCGTTGTACTCTACTTAGTGCTCTTAAACGTTTAACTTGCTAGTTGAGCCTTCGTGCCACGTTTCATAAGGTAAAGACGCGAATTGACCAAGTTATGTCTCAAATTGCTCAAAGACGTGAAAAGCTCCTCAATGGAGAGAGTTGAGCTATTCCAAAGCATCAATGGGACCATTGTACTCTATTTAGTGCTCTTAAAACTCTAACTTGCTAGTTGATCCTTCGTGCCACGTTTCGTAAGGTAAAGACGCGAATAGACCAAGTTATGTTTGAAATTGGACAAAAACGTGAAAAGCTCCTCTATGGAGAGAGTTGAGCAATTCCAAAGCATCAATGTGGACCGTTGTACTCTATTTAGTGCTCTTAAAAGCTCCTCTGTAGAAGAGTTGAGCAATTCCAAAGCATCAATGTGGACCGTTGTACTCTATTTAGTGCTCTTAAAAGTCTAACTTGCTAGTTGATCCTTAATGCCACGTTTCGTAAGGTAAAGACGCGAATAGACCAAGTTACGTTTTAAATTGCACAAAAACGTGAAAAGCACCTCTATGGAGAGAGTTGAAAAATTCCAAAGCATCAATGTGGACCATTGTACTCTATTTAGTGCTCTTAAAAGTCTAACTTTCTAGTTGAGCCTTCGTGCCACGGTTCGTAAGGTAAAGACGCTAATAGACCAAGTTATGTCTCAAATTGCTCAAAAACGTCAAAAGCTCCTCCAAGGACAGAGTTGAGAAATTCCAAAGCATCAATGTGGACCGTTGTACTCTATTTAGTGCTCATAAAAGTCTAACTTTCTACTTGAGGCTTCGTGCCACGGTTCGTAAGGTAAAGACGCTAATGGACCAACTTATGTCTGAAATTGCTCAAAAACGTTAAAAGCTCCTCTATGGAGAGAGTTGAGAAATTCCAAAGCATCAATGTGGACCGTTGTACTCTATTTAGTGCTCCTAAAAGTCTAACTTGGTAGTTGAGCCTTTCGTGCCACGTCTCGTAAGGTAAGGATGTGAATTGACCAAGTTATGTTTGAAATTGCACAAAAACGTGAAAAGCTCCTTTGTGGAGAGAGTTGAGCAATTCTGAAGCATCAATGTGGACCGTTGTCCTCTATTGAGTGCTCTTAAAAGTCTAACTTGCTAGTTGAGCCTTCGTGCCACGTTTCATAAGGTAAAGATGCCAATAGACCAAGTTATGTTTGAAATTGCACAAAAACGTGAAAAGCTCCTCTATGGAGGGAGTTCAGCAATTCCAAAACATCAATGTGGACCGTTGTACTCTACTTAGTGCTCTTAAAAGTTTAACTTGCTAGTTGAGCCTTCGTGCCACGTTTCATAAGGTAAAGACGCGAATTGACCAAGTTATGTCTCAAATTGCTCAAAAACGTGAAAAGCTCCTCAATGGAGAGAGTTGAGCTATTCCAAAGCATCAATGTGGACCGTTGTACTCTATTTAGTGCTCTTAAAAGTCTAACTTTCTAGTTGAGCCTTCATGCCACGGTTCGTAAGGTAAAGACGCTAATAGACCAAGTTATGTCTCAAATTGCTCAAAAACTCAAAAGCTCCTCTATGGAGAGAGTTCAGAAATTCCAAAGCATCGATGTTGACCGTTGTACTCTATTTAGTGCTCTTAAAAGTCTAACTTGCTAGTTGACCCTTCGTGCCGCGCTTCGTAAGGTAAAGACGCGAATTGATCAAGTTACGTCTCAAATTACTCAAAGACGTGAAAAGCTCCTCTATAGAAGAGTTGAGCAATTCCAAAGCATCAATGTGGACCGTTGTACTCTATTTGGTGCTCTTAAAAGTCTAACTGGCTAGTTGATCCTTAATGGCACGTTTCGTAAGGTAAAGACGCGAATAGACCAACTTATGTTTTAAATTGCACAAAAACGTGAAAAGCTCCTCTATGGAGAGAGTTGAGCAATTCCAAAGCATCAATGTGGACCGTTGTACTCTATTTAGTGCTCTTAAAAGCTCCTCTATAGAAGAGTTGAGCAATTCAAAAGCATCAATGTGGACCGTTGTACTCTATTTAGTGCTCTTATAAGTCTAACTTGCTAGTTGATCCTTAATGCCACGTTTCGTAAGGTAAAGACACGAATAGACCAAGTTACGTTTTAAATTGCACAAAAACGTGAAAAGCACCTCTATGGAGAGAGTTGAGAAATTCCAAAGCATCAATGTGGACCATTGTACTCTATTTAGTGCTCTTAAAAGTCTAACTTTCTAATTGAGGCTTCGTGCCACGGTTCGTAAGGTAAAGACGCTAATGGACCAAGTTATGTCTCAAATTGCTCAAAAAACGTTAAAAGCTCCTCTATGGAGAGAGTTGAGAAATTCCAAAGCATCAATGTGGATCGTTGTACTCTATTTAGTGCTCCTAAAAGTCTAACTTGGTAGTTGAGCCTTTCGTGCCACGTTTCGTAAGGCAAAGATGCGAATAGACCAAGTTATGTTTGAAATTGCACAAAAACTTGAAAAGCTCCTTTGTGTAGAGAGTTGAGCAATTCTGAAGCATCAATGTGGACCGTTGTACTCTATTGAGTGCTCCAAAAAGTCTAACTTGCTAGTTGAGCCTTCGTGCCACGTTTCATAAGGTAAAGATGCCAATAGACCAAGTTATGTTTGAAATTGCGCCAAAACGTGAAAAGCTCCTCTATGGAGGGAGTTGAGCAATTCCAAAACATCAATGTGGACCGTTGTACTCTACTTAGTGCTCTTAAACGTTTAACTTGCTAGTTGAGCCTTCGTGCCACGTTTCATAAGGTAAAGACGCGAATTGACCAAGTTATGTCTCAAATTGCGCAAAGACGTGAAAAGCTCCTCAATGGAGAGAGTTGAGCTATTCCAAAGCATCAATGTGGACCGTTGTACTCTATTGAGTGCTCCTAAAAGTCTAACTTTCTAGTTGAGCCTTCGTGCCACGTTTCATAAGGTAAAGATGCCAATAGACCAAGTTATGTTTGAAATTGCGCAAAAACGTGAAAAGCTCCTCTATGGAGGGAGTTGAGCAATTCCAAAACATCAATGTGGACCGTTGTACTCTACTTAGTGCTCTTAAACGTTTAACTTGCTAGTTGAGCCTTCGTGCCACGTTTCATAAGGTAAAGACGCGAATTGACCAAGTTATGTCTCAAATTGCTCAAAGACGTGAAAAGCTCCTCAATGGAGAGAGTTGAGCTATTCCAAAGCATCAATGGGACCATTGTACTCTATTTAGTGCTCTTAAAAGTCTAACTTGCTAGTTGATCCTCCGTGCCATGTTTCGTAAGGTAAAGACGCGAATAGGCCAAGTTATGTTTGAAATTGGACAAAAACGTGAAAAGCTCCTCTATGAAGAGAGTTGAGCAATTCCAAAGCATCAATGTGGACCGTTGTACTCTATTTAGTGCTCTTAAAAGTCTAACTTTCTAGTTGAGCCTTCGTGCCACGGTTCGTAAGGTACAGACGCTAATAGACCAAGTTATGTTTTAAATTGCTCAAAAACGTCAAAAGCTCCTCTAAGGACAGAGTTGAGAAATTCCAAAGCATCAATGTGGACCGTTGTCCTCTATTTAGTGCTCTTAAAAGTCTAAATTTCTAGTTGAGCCTTCGTGCCACGGTTCGTAAGGTAAAGACGCTAATAGACCAAGTTATGTCTCAAATTGCTCAAAAACGTCAAAAGCTCCTCTAAGGACAGAGTTGAGAAATTCCAAAGCATCCATGTGGACCGTTGTACTCTATTTAGTGCTCTTAAAAGTCTAGCTTTCTACTTGAGGCTTCGTGCCACGGTTCGTAAGGTAAAGACGCTAATGGACCAAGTTATGTCTCAAATTGCTCAAAAACGTTAAAAGCTCCTCTATGGAGAGAGTTGAGAAATTCCAAAGCATCAACGTGGACCACTGTACTCTATTTAGTGCTCCTAAAAGTCTAACTTGGTAGTTGAGCCTTTCGTGCCACGTATCGTAAGGTAAAGATGCGAATAGACCAAGTTATGTTTGAAATTGCACAAAAACGTGAAAAGCTCCTTTGTGGAGAGAGTTGAGCAATTCTGAAGCATCAATGTGGACCGTTGTACTCTATTGAGTGCTCCTAAAAGTCTAACTTTCTAGTTGAGCCTTCGTGCCACGTTTCATAAGGTAAAGATGCCAATAGACCAAGTTATGTTTGAAATTGCACAAAAACGTGAAAAGCTCCTCTATAGAAGGAGTTGAGCAATTTCAAATCATCAATGTGGACCGTTGTACTCTACTTAGTGCTCTTAAAAGTTTAACTTGCTAGTTGAGCCTTCGTGCCACGTTTCATAAGGTAAAGACGCGAATTGACCAAGTTATGTCTCAAATTGCGCAAAGACGTGAAAAGCTCCTCAATGGAGAGAGTTGAGCTATTCCAAAGCATCAATGTGGACCGTTGTACTCTATTGAGTGCTCCTAAAAGTCTAACTTTCTAGTTGAGCCTTCGTGCCACGTTTCATAAGGTAAAGATGCCAATAGACCAAGTTATGTTTGAAATTGCGCAAAAACGTGAAAAGCTCCTCTATGGAGGGAGTTGAGCAATTCCAAAACATCAATGTGGACCGTTGTACTCTACTTAGTGCCCTTAAACGTTTAACTTGCTAGTTGAGCCTTCGTGCCACGTTTCATAAGGTAAAGACGCGAATTGACCAAGTTATGTCTCAAATTGCTCAAAGACGTGAAAAGCTCCTCAATGGAGAGAGTTGAGCTATTCCAAAGCATCAATGGGACCATTGTACTCTATTTAGTGCTCTTAAAATTCTAACTTGCTAGTTGATCCTTCGTGCCACGTTTCGTAAGGTAAAGACGCGAATAGACCAAGTTATGTTTGAAATTGGACAAAAACGTGAAAAGCTCCTCTATGGAGAGAGTTGAGCAATTCCAAAGCATCAATGTGGACCGTTGTACTCTATTTAGTGCTCTTAAAAGCTCCTCTATAGAAGAGTTGAGCAATTCCAAAGCATCAACGTGGACCGTTGTACTCTATTTAGTGCTCTTATAAGTCTAACTTGCTAGTTGATCCTTAATGCCACGTTTCGTAAGGTAAAGACGCGAATAGACCAAGTTACGTTTTAAATTGCACAAAAACGTGAAAAGCACCTCTATGGAGAGAGTTGAGAAATTCCAAAGCATCAATGTGGATCGTTGTACTCTATTTAGTGCTCCTAAAAGTCTAACTTGGTAGTTGAGCCTTTCGTGCCACGTTTCGTAAGGTAAAGATGTGAATAGACCAAGTTATGTTTGAAATTGCACAAAAACGTGAAAAGCTCCTTTGTGTAGAGAGTTGAGCAATTCTGAAGCATCAATGTGGACCGTTGTACTCTATTGAGTGCTCCAAAAAGTCTAACTTGCTAGTTGAGCCTTCGTGCCACGTTTCATAAGGTAAAGATGCCAATAGACCAAGTTATGTTTGAAATTGCGCCAAAACGTGAAAAGCTCCTCTATGGAGGGAGTTGAGCAATTCCAAAACATCAATGTGGACCGTTGTACTCTACTTAGTGCTCTTAAACGTTTAACTTGCTAGTTGAGCCTTCGTGCCACGTTTCATAAGGTAAAGACGCGAATTGACCAAGTTATGTCTCAAATTGCGCAAAGACGTGACAAGCTCCTCAATGGAGAGAGTTGAGCTATTCCAAAGCATCAATGTGGACCGTTGTACTCTATTGAGTGCTCCTAAAAGTCTAACTTTCTAGTTGAGCCTTCATGCCACGTTTCATAAGGTAAAGATGCCAATAGACCAAGTTATGTTTGAAATTGCGCAAAAACGTGAAAAGCTCCTCTATGGAGGGAGTTGAGCAATTCCAAAACATCAATGTGGACCGTTGTACTCTACTTAGTGCTCTTAAACGTTTAACTTGCTAGTTGAGCCTTCGTGCCACGTTTCATAAGGTAAAGACGCGAATTGACCAAGTTATGTCTCAAATTGCTCAAAGACATGAAAAGCTCCTCAATGGAGAGAGTTGAGCTATTCCAAAGCATCAATGGGACCATTGTACTCTATTTAGTGCTCTTAAAAGTCTAACTTGCTAGTTGATCCTCCGTGCCACGTTTCGTAAGGTAAAGACGCGAATAGGCCAAGTTATGTTTGAAATTGGACAAAAACGTGAAAAGCTCCTCTATGAAGAGAGTTGAGCAATTCCAAAGCATCAATGTGGACCGTTGTACTCTATTTAGTGCTCTTAAAAGTCTAACTTTCTAGTTGAGCCTTCGTGCCACGGTTCGTAAGGTACAGACGCTAATAGACCAAGTTATGTTTTAAATTGCTCAAAAACGTCAAAAGCTCCTCTAAGGACAGAGTTGAGAAATTCCAAAGCATCAATGTGGACCGTTGTACTCTATTTAGTGCTCTTAAAAGTCTAAATTTCTAGTTGAGCCTTCGTGCCACGGTTCGTAAGGTAAAGACGCTAATCGACCAAGTTATGTCTCAAATTGCTCAAAAACGTCAAAAGCTCCTCTAAGGACAGAGTTGAGAAATTCCAAAGCATCCATGTGGACCGTTGTACTCTATTTAGTGCTCTTAAAAGTCTAGCTTTCTACTTGAGGCTTCGTGCCACGGTTCGTAAGGTAAAGACGCTAATGGACCAAGTTATGTCTCAAATTGGTCAAAAACATTAAAAGCTCCTCTATGGAGAGAGTTGAGAAATTCCAAAGCATCAATGTGGACCACTGTACTCTATTTAGTGCTCCTAAAAGTCTAACTTGGTAGTTGAGCCTTTCGTGCCACGTTTCGTAAGGTACAGACGCTAATAGACCAAGTTATGTTTTAAATTGCTCAAAAACGTCAAAAGCTCCTCTAAGGACAGAGTTGAGAAATTCCAAAGCATCAATGTGGACCGTTGTCCTCTATTTAGTGCTCTTAAAAGTCTAAATTTCTAGTTGAGCCTTCGTGCCACGGTTCGTAAGGTAAAGACGCTAATAGACCAAGTTATGTCTCAAATTGCTCAAAAACGTCAAAAGCTCCTCTAAGGACAGAGTTGAGAAATTCCAAAGCATCCATGTGGACCGTTGTACTCTATTTAGTGCTCTTAAAAGTCTAGCTTTCTACTTGAGGCTTCGTGCCACGGTTCGTAAGGTACAGACGCTAATAGACCAAGTTATGTTTTAAATTGCTCAAAAACGTCAAAAGCTCCTCTAAGGACAGAGTTGAGAAATTCCAAAGCATCAATGTGGACCGTTGTCCTCTATTTAGTGCTCTTAAAAGTCTAAATTTCTAGTTGAGCCTTCGTGCCACGGTTCGTAAGGTAAAGACGCTAATAGACCAAGTTATGTCTCAAATTGCTCAAAAACGTCAAAAGCTCCTCTAAGGACAGAGTTGAGAAATTCCAAAGCATCCATGTGGACCGTTGTACTCTATTTAGTGCTCTTAAAAGTCTAGCTTTCTACTTGAGGCTTCGTGCCACGGTTCGTAAGGTAAAGACGCTAATGGACCAAGTTATGTCTCAAATTGCTCAAAAACGTTAAAAGCTCCTCTATGGAGAGAGTTGAGAAATTCCAAAGCATCAACGTGGACCACTGTACTCTATTTAGTGCTCCTAAAAGTCTAACTTGGTAGTTGAGCCTTTCGTGCCACGTATCGTAAGGTAAAGATGCGAATAGACCAAGTTATGTTTGAAATTGCACAAAAACGTGAAAAGCTCCTTTGTGGAGAGAGTTGAGCAATTCTGAAGCATCAATGTGGACCGTTGTACTCTATTGAGTGCTCCTAAAAGTCTAACTTTCTAGTTGAGCCTTCGTGCCACGTTTCATAAGGTAAAGATGCCAATAGACCAAGTTATGTTTGAAATTGCACAAAAACGTGAAAAGCTCCTCTATAGAAGGAGTTGAGCAATTTCAAATCATCAATGTGGACCGTTGTACTCTACTTAGTGCTCTTAAAAGTTTAACTTGCTAGTTGAGCCTTCGTGCCACGTTTCATAAGGTAAAGACGCGAATTGACCAAGTTATGTCTCAAATTGCGCAAAGACGTGAAAAGCTCCTCAATGGAGAGAGTTGAGCTATTCCAAAGCATCAATGTGGACCGTTGTACTCTATTGAGTGCTCCTAAAAGTCTAACTTTCTAGTTGAGCCTTCGTGCCACGTTTCATAAGGTAAAGATGCCAATAGACCAAGTTATGTTTGAAATTGCGCAAAAACGTGAAAAGCTCCTCTATGGAGGGAGTTGAGCAATTCCAAAACATCAATGTGGACCGTTGTACTCTACTTAGTGCCCTTAAACGTTTAACTTGCTAGTTGAGCCTTCGTGCCACGTTTCATAAGGTAAAGACGCGAATTGACCAAGTTATGTCTCAAATTGCTCAAAGACGTGAAAAGCTCCTCAATGGAGAGAGTTGAGCTATTCCAAAGCATCAATGGGACCATTGTACTCTATTTAGTGCTCTTAAAATTCTAACTTGCTAGTTGATCCTTCGTGCCACGTTTCGTAAGGTAAAGACGCGAATAGACCAAGTTATGTTTGAAATTGGACAAAAACGTGAAAAGCTCCTCTATGGAGAGAGTTGAGCAATTCCAAAGCATCAATGTGGACCGTTGTACTCTATTTAGTGCTCTTAAAAGCTCCTCTATAGAAGAGTTGAGCAATTCCAAAGCATCAACGTGGACCGTTGTACTCTATTTAGTGCTCTTATAAGTCTAACTTGCTAGTTGATCCTTAATGCCACGTTTCGTAAGGTAAAGACGCGAATAGACCAAGTTACGTTTTAAATTGCACAAAAACGTGAAAAGCACCTCTATGGAGAGAGTTGAGAAATTCCAAAGCATCAATGTGGATCGTTGTACTCTATTTAGTGCTCCTAAAAGTCTAACTTGGTAGTTGAGCCTTTCGTGCCACGTTTCGTAAGGTAAAGATGTGAATAGACCAAGTTATGTTTGAAATTGCACAAAAACGTGAAAAGCTCCTTTGTGTAGAGAGTTGAGCAATTCTGAAGCATCAATGTGGACCGTTGTACTCTATTGAGTGCTCCAAAAAGTCTAACTTGCTAGTTGAGCCTTCGTGCCACGTTTCATAAGGTAAAGATGCCAATAGACCAAGTTATGTTTGAAATTGCGCCAAAACGTGAAAAGCTCCTCTATGGAGGGAGTTGAGCAATTCCAAAACATCAATGTGGACCGTTGTACTCTACTTAGTGCTCTTAAACGTTTAACTTGCTAGTTGAGCCTTCGTGCCACGTTTCATAAGGTAAAGACGCGAATTGACCAAGTTATGTCTCAAATTGCGCAAAGACGTGACAAGCTCCTCAATGGAGAGAGTTGAGCTATTCCAAAGCATCAATGTGGACCGTTGTACTCTATTGAGTGCTCCTAAAAGTCTAACTTTCTAGTTGAGCCTTCATGCCACGTTTCATAAGGTAAAGATGCCAATAGACCAAGTTATGTTTGAAATTGCGCAAAAACGTGAAAAGCTCCTCTATGGAGGGAGTTGAGCAATTCCAAAACATCAATGTGGACCGTTGTACTCTACTTAGTGCTCTTAAACGTTTAACTTGCTAGTTGAGCCTTCGTGCCACGTTTCATAAGGTAAAGACGCGAATTGACCAAGTTATGTCTCAAATTGCTCAAAGACATGAAAAGCTCCTCAATGGAGAGAGTTGAGCTATTCCAAAGCATCAATGGGACCATTGTACTCTATTTAGTGCTCTTAAAAGTCTAACTTGCTAGTTGATCCTCCGTGCCACGTTTCGTAAGGTAAAGACGCGAATAGGCCAAGTTATGTTTGAAATTGGACAAAAACGTGAAAAGCTCCTCTATGAAGAGAGTTGAGCAATTCCAAAGCATCAATGTGGACCGTTGTACTCTATTTAGTGCTCTTAAAAGTCTAACTTTCTAGTTGAGCCTTCGTGCCACGGTTCGTAAGGTACAGACGCTAATAGACCAAGTTATGTTTTAAATTGCTCAAAAACGTCAAAAGCTCCTCTAAGGACAGAGTTGAGAAATTCCAAAGCATCAATGTGGACCGTTGTACTCTATTTAGTGCTCTTAAAAGTCTAAATTTCTAGTTGAGCCTTCGTGCCACGGTTCGTAAGGTAAAGACGCTAATCGACCAAGTTATGTCTCAAATTGCTCAAAAACGTCAAAAGCTCCTCTAAGGACAGAGTTGAGAAATTCCAAAGCATCCATGTGGACCGTTGTACTCTATTTAGTGCTCTTAAAAGTCTAGCTTTCTACTTGAGGCTTCGTGCCACGGTTCGTAAGGTAAAGACGCTAATGGACCAAGTTATGTCTCAAATTGGTCAAAAACATTAAAAGCTCCTCTATGGAGAGAGTTGAGAAATTCCAAAGCATCAATGTGGACCACTGTACTCTATTTAGTGCTCCTAAAAGTCTAACTTGGTAGTTGAGCCTTTCGTGCCACGTTTCGTAAGGTAAAGATGTGAATAGACCAAGTTATGTTTGAAATTGCACAAAAACGTGAAAAGCTCCTTTGTGGAGAGAGTTGAGCAATTCTGAAGCATCAATGTGGGCCGTTGTACTCTACTGAGTGCTCCTAAAAGTCTAACTTTCTAGTTGAGCCTTCGTGCCACGTTTCATAAGGTAAAGATGCCAATAGACCAAGTTATGTTTGAAATTGCACAAAAACGTGAAAAGCTCCTCTATGGAAGGAGTTGAGCAATTTCAAATCATCAATGTGGACCGTTGTACTCTACTTAGTGCTTTTAAAAGTTTAACTTGCTAGTTGAGCCTTCGTGCCACGTTTCATAAGGTAAAGACGCGAATTGACCAAGTTATGTCTCAAATTGCGCAAAGACGTGAAAAGCTCCTCAATGGAGAGAGTTGAGCTATTCCAAAGCATCAATGTGGACCGTTGTACTCTATTGAGTGCTCCTAAAAGTCTAACTTTCTAGTTGAGCCTTCGTGCCACGTTTCATATGGTAAAGATGCCAATAGACCAAGTTATGTTTGAAATTGCGCAAAAACGTGAAAAGCTCCTCTATGGAGGGAGTTGAGCAATTCCAAAACATCAATGTGGACCGTTGTACTCTACTTAGTGCTGTTAAACGTTTAACTTGCTAGTTGAGCCTTCGTGCCACGTTTCATAAGGTAAAGACGCGAATTGACCAAGTTATGTCTCAAATTGCTCAAAGACGTGAAAAGCTCCTCAATGGAGAGAGTTGAGCTATTCCAAAGCATCAATGGGACCATTGTACTCTATTTAGTGCTCTTAAAATTCTAACTTGCTAGTTGATCCTTCGTGCCACGTTTCGTAAGGTAAAGACGCGAATAGACCAAGTTATGTTTGAAATTGGACAAAAACGTGAAAAGCTCCTCTATGGAGAGAGTTGAGCAATTCCAAAGCATCAATGTGGACCGTTGTACTCTATTTAGTGCTCTTAAAAGCTCCTCTATAGAAGAGTTGAGCAATTCCAAAGCATCAATGTGGACCGTTGTACTCTATTTAGTGCTCTTATAAGTCTAACTTGCTAGTTGATCCTTAATGCCACGTTTTGTAAGGTAAAGACGCGAATAGACCAAGTTACGTTTTAAATTGCACAAAAACGTGAAAAGCACCTCTATGGAGAGAGTTGAGAAATTCCAAAGCATCAATGTGGACCATTGTACTCTATTTAGTGCTCTTAAAAGTCTAACTTTCTAATTGAGGCTTCGTGCGACGGTTCGTAAGGTAAAGACGCTAATGGACCAAGTTATGTCTCAAATTGCTCAAAAACGTTAAAAGCTCCTCTATGGAGAGAGTTGAGAAATTCCAAAGCATCAATGTGGACCGTTGTACTCTATTTAGTGCTCCTAAAAGTCTAACTTTGTAGTTGAGCCTTTCGTGCCACGTTTCGTAAGGTAAAGATGCGAATAGACCAAGTTATGTTTGAAATTGCACAAAAACGTGAAAAGCTCCTTTGTGTAGAGAGTTGAGCAATTCTGAAGCATCAATGTGGACCGTTGTACTCTATTGAGTGCTCCAAAAAGTCTAACTTGCTAGTTGAGCCTTCGTGCCACGTTTCATATGGTAAAGATGCCAATAGACCAAGTTATGTTTGAAATTGCGCCAAAACGTGAAAAGCTCCTCTATGGAGGGAGTTGAGCAATTTCAAATCATCAATGTGGACCGTTGTACTCTACTTAGTGCTTTTAAAAGTTTAACTTGCTAGTTGAGCCTTCGTGCCACGTTTCATAAGGTAAAGACGCGAATTGACCAAGTTATGTCTCAAATTGCGCAAAGACGTGAAAAGCTCCTCAATGGAGAGAGTTGAGCTATTCCAAAGCATCAATGTGGACCGTTGTACTCTATTGAGTGCTCCTAAAAGTCTAACTTTCTAGTTGAGCCTTCGTGCCACGTTTCATAAGGTAAAGATGCCAATAGACCAAGTTATATTTGAAATTGCGCAAAAATGTGAAAAGCTCCTCTATGGAGGGAGTTGAGCAATTCCAAAACATCAATGTGGACCGTTGTACTCTACTTAGTGCTCTTAAACGTTTAACTTGCTAGTTGAGCCTTCGTGCCACGTTTCATAAGGTAAAGACGCGAATTGACCAAGTTATGTCTCAAATTGCTCAAAGACGTGAAAAGCTCCTCAATGGAGAGAGTTGAGCTATTCCAAAGCATCAATGGGACCATTGTACTCTATTTAGTGCTCTTAAAAGTCTAACTTGCTAGTTGATCCTCCGTGCCACGTTTCGTAAGGTAAAGACGCGAATAGGCCAAGTTATGTTTGAAATTGGACAAAAACGTGAGAAGCTCCTCTATGGAGAGAGTTGAGCAATTCCAAAGCATCAATGTGGACCGTTGTACTCTATTTAGTGCTGTTAAAAGCTCCTCTATAGAAGAGTTGAGCAATTCCAAAGCATCAATGTGGACCGTTGTACTCTATTTACTGCTCTTAAAAGTCTAACTTGCTAGTTGATCCTTAATGCCACGTTTCGTAAGGTAAAGACGCGAATAGACCAAGTTACGTTTTAAATTGCACAAAAACGTGAAAAGCACCTCTATGGAGAGAGTTGAGAAATTCCAAAGCATCAATGTGGTCCATTGTACTCTATTTAGTGCTCTTAAAAGTCTAACTTCCTAATTGAGGCTTCGTGCCACGGTTCGTAAGGTAAAGACGCTAATGGACCAAGTTATGTCTCAAATTGCTAAAAAACGTTAAAAGCTCCTCTATGGAGAGAGTTGAGAAATTCCAAAGCATCAATGTGGACCGTTGTACTCTATTTAGTGCTCCTAAAAGTCTAACTTGGTAGTTGAGCCTTTCGTGCCACGTTTCGTAAGGTAAAGATGCGAATAGACCAAGTTATGTTTGAAATTGCACAAAAACGTGAAAAGCTCCTTTGTGTAGAGAGTTGAGCAATTCTGAAGCATCAATGTGGACCGTTGTACTCTATTGAGTGCTCCAAAAAGTCTAACTTGCTAGTTGAGCCTTCGTGCCACGTTTCATAAGGTAAAGATGCCAATAGACCAAGTTATGTTTGAAATTGCGCAAAAACGTGAAAAGCTCCTCTATGGAGGGAGTTGAGCAATTCCAAAACATCAATGTGGACCGTTGTACTCTACTTAGTGCTCTTAAACGTTTAACTTGCTAGTTGAGCCTTCGTGCCACGTTTCATAAGGTAAAGACGCGAATTGACCAAGTTATGTCTCAAATTGCTCAAAGACGTGAAAAGCTCCTCAATGGAGAGAGTTGAGCTATTCCAAAGGATCAATGGGACCATTGTACTCTATTTAGTGCTCTTAAAAGTCTAACTTGCTAGTTGATCCTTCGTGCCACGTTTCGTAAGGTAAAGACGCGAATAGACCAAGTTATGTTTGAAATTGGACAAAAACGTGAAAAGCTCCTCTATGGAGAGAGTTGAGCAATTCCAAAGCATCAATGTGGACCGTTGTACTCTATTTAGTGCTCTTAAAAGCTCCTCTATAGAAGAGTTGAGCAATTCCAAAGCATCAATGTGGACCGTTGTACTCTATTTAGTGCTCTTAAAAGTCTAACTTGCTAGTTGATCCTTAATGCCACGTTTCGTAAGGTAAAGACGCGAATAGACCAAGTTACGTTTTAAATTGCACAAAAACGTGAAAAGCACCTCTATGGAGAGAGTTGAGAAATTCCAAAGCATCAATGTGGACCATTGTACTCTATTTAGTGCTCTTAAAAGTCTAACTTTCTAATTGAGGCTTCGTGCCACGGTTCGTAAGGTAAAGACGCTAATGGACCAAGTTATGTCTCAAATTGCTCAAAAACGTTAAAAGCTCCTCCATGGAGAGAGTTGAGAAATTCCAAAGCATCATTGTGGACCGTTGTACTCTATTTAGTGCTCCTAAAAGTCTAACTTGGTAGTTGAGCCTTTCGTGCCACGTTTCGTAAGGTAAAGATGCGAATAGACCAAGTTATGTTTGAAATTGCACAAAAACGTGCAAAGCTCCTTTGTGTAGAGAGTTGAGCAATTCTGAAGCATCAATGTGGACCGTTGTACTCTATTGAGTGCTCAAAAAGTCTAACTTGCTAGTTGAGCCTTCGTGCCACGTTTCATAAGGTAAAGATGCCAATAGACCAAGTTATGTTTGAAATTGCGCAAAAACGTGAAAAGCTCCTCTATGGAGGGAGTTGAGCAATTCCAAAACATCAATGTGGACTGTTGTACTCTACTTAGTGCTCTTAAATGTTTAACTTGCTAGTTGAGCCTTCGTGCCACGTTTCATAAGGTAAAGACGCGAATTGACCAAGTTATGTCTCAAATTGCGCAAAGACGTGAAAAGCTCCTCAATGGAGAGAGTTGAGCTATTCCAAAGCATCAATGTGGACCGTTGTACTCTATTGAGTGCTCCTAAAAGTCTAACTTTCTAGTTGAGCCTTCGTGCCACGTTTCATAAGGTAAAGATGCCAATAGACCAAGTTATGTTTGAAATTGCGCAAAAACGTGAAAAGCTCCTCTATGGAGGGAGTTGAGCAATTCCAAAACATCAATGTGGACCGTTGTACTCTACTTAGTGCTCTTAATCGTTTAACTTGCTAGTTGAGCCTTCGTGCCACGTTTCATAAGGTAAAGACGCGAATTGACCAAGTTATGTCTCAAATTGCTCAAAGACGTGAAAAGCTCCTCAATGGAGAGAGTTGAGCTATTCCAAAGCATCAATGGGACCATTGTACTCTATTTAGTGCTCTTAAAAGTCTAACTTGCTAGTTGATCCTTCGTGCCACGTTTCGTAAGATAAAGACGCGAATAGGCCATGTTATGTTTGAAATTGGAAAAAAACGTGAAAAGCTCCTCTATGGAGAGAGTTGAGCAATTCCAAAGCATCAATGTGGACCGTTGTACTCTATTTAGTGCTCTTAAAAGCTCCTGTATAGAAGAGTTGAGCAATTCCAAAGCATCAATGTGGACCGTTGTACTCTATTTAGTGCTCTTAAAAGTCTAACTTGCTAGTTGATCCTTAATGCCACGTTTCGTAAGGTAAAGACGCGAATATACCAAGTTACGTTTTAAATTGCACAAAAACGTGAAAAGCACCTCTTTGGAGAGAGTTGAGATATTCCAAAGCATCAATGTGGACCATTGTACTCTATTTAGTGCTCTTAAAAGTCTAACTTTCTAATTGAGGCTTCGTGCCACGGTTCGTAAGGTAAAGACGCTAATGGACCAAGTTATGTCTCAAATTGCTCAAAAACGTTAAAAGCTCCTCTATGGAGAGAGTTGAGAAATTCCAAAGCATCAATGTGGACCGTTGTACACTATTTAGTGCTCCTAAAAGTCTAACTTGGTAGTTGAGCCTTTCGTGCCACGTTTCGTAAGGTAAAGATGCGAATAGACCAAGTTATGTTTGAAATTGCACAAAAACGTGAAAAGCTCCTTTGTGTAGAGAGTTGAGCAATTCTGAAGCATCAATGTGGACCGTTGTACTCTATTGAGTGCTCCAAAAAGTCTAACTTGCTAGTTGAGCCTTCGTGCCACGTTTCATATGGTAAAGATGCCAATAGACCAAGTTATGTTTGAAATTGCGCCAAAACGTGAAAAGCTCCTCTATGGAGGGAGTTGAGCAATTCCAAAACATCAATGTGGACCGTTGTACTCTACATAGTGCTCTTAAACGTTTAACTTGCTAGTTGAGCCTTCGTGCCACGTTTCATAAGGTAAAGACGCGAATTGACCAAGTTATGTCTCAAATTGCGCAAAGACGTGAAAAGCTCCTCAATGGAGAGAGTTGAGCTATTCCAAAGCATCAATGTGGACCGTTGTACTCTATTGAGTGCTCCTAAAAGTCTAACTTTCTAGTTGAGCCTTCGTGCCACGTTTCATAAGGTAAAGATGCCAATAGACCAAGTTATATTTGAAATTGCGCAAAAATGTGAAAAGCTCCTCTATGGAGGGAGTTGAGCAATTCCAAAACATCAATGTGGACCGTTGTACTCTACTTAGTGCTCTTAAACGTTTAACTTGCTAGTTGAGCCTTCGTGCCACGTTTCATAAGGTAAAGACGCGAATTGACCAAGTTATGTCTCAAATTGCTCAAAGACGTGAAAAGCTCCTCAATGGAGAGAGTTGAGCTATTCCAAAGCATCAATGGGACCATTGTACTCTATTTAGTGCTCTTAAAAGTCTAACTTGCTAGTTGATCCTCCGTGCCACGTTTCATAAGGTAAAGACGCGAATAGGCCAAGTTATGTTTGAAATTGGACAAAAACGTGAGAAGCTCCTCTATGGAGAGAGTTGAGCAATTCCAAAGCATCAATGTGGACCGTTGTACTCTATTTAGTGCTGTTAAAAGTCTAACTTTCTAGTTGAGCCTTCGTGCCACGTTTCATAAGGTAAAGATGCCAATAGACCAAGTTATATTTGAAATTGCGCAAAAATGTGAAAAGCTCCTCTATGGAGAGAGTTGAGCAATTCCAAAACATCAATGTGGACCGTTGTACTCTACTTAGTGCTCTTAAACGTTTAACTTGCTAGTTGAGCCTTCGTGCCACGTTTCATAAGGTAAAGACGCGAATTGACCAAGTTATGTCTCAAATTGCTCAAAGACGTGAAAAGCTCCTCAATGGAGAGAGTTGAGCTATTCCAAAGCATCAATGGGACCATTGTACTCTATTTAGTGCTCTTAAAAGTCTAACTTGCTAGTTGATCCTCCGTGCCACGTTTCATAAGGTAAAGACGCGAATAGGCCAAGTTATGTTTGAAATTGGACAAAACGTGAGAAGCTCCTCTATGGAGAGAGTTGAGCAATTCCAAAGCATCAATGTGGACCGTTGTACTCTATTTAGTGCTCTTAAAAGTCTAACTTTCTAATTGAGGCTTCGTGCCACGGTTCGTAAGGTAAAGACGCTAATGGACCAAGTTATGTCTCAAATTGCTCAAAAACGTTAAAAGCTCCTCTATGGAGAGAGTTGAGAAATTCCAAAGCATCAATGTGGACCGTTGTACACTATTTAGTGCTCCTAAAAGTCTAACTTGGTAGTTGAGCCTTTCGTGCCACGTTTCGTAAGGTAAAGATGCGAATAGACCAAGTTATGTTTGAAATTGCACAAAAACGTGAAAAGCTCTTTTGTGTAGAGAGTTGAGCAATTCTGAAGCATCAATGTGGACCGTTGTACTCTATTGAGTGCTCCAAAAAGTCTAACTTGCTAGTTGAGCCTTCGTGCCACGTTTCATAAGGTAAAGATGCCAATAGACCAAGTTATGTTTGAAATTGCGCAAAAACGTGAAAAGCTCCTCTATGGAGGGAGTTGAGCAATTCCAAAACATCAATGTGGACCGTTGTACTCTACTTAGTGCTCTTAAAAGTTTAACTTGCTAGTTGAGCCTGCGTGCCACGTTTCATAAGGTAAAGACGCGAATTGACCAAGTTATGTCTCAAATTGCTCAAAGACGTGAAAAGCTCCTCAATGGAGAGAGTTGAGCTATTCCAAAGCATCAATGGGACCATTGTACTCTATTTAGTGCTCTTAAAATTCTAACTTGCTAGTTGATCCTTCGTGCCACGTTTCGTAAGGTAAAGACGCGAATAGACCAAGTTATCTTTTAAATTGCACAAAAACGTGAAAAGCTCCTCTATGGAGAGAGTTGAGCAATTCCAAAGCATCAATGTGGACCGTTGTACTCTATTTAGTGCTCTTAAAAGTCTAACTTTCTAGTTGAGGCTTCGTGCCACGGTTTGTAACGTAAAGACGCTAATAAACCACGTTATGTCTCAAATTGCTCAAAAACGTCCAAAGCTCCTCTATGGAGAGAGTTGAGAAATTCCAAAGCATCAATGTGGACCGTTGTACTCTATTTAGTGCTCTTAAATGTGTAACATGCTAGTTGAGCCTTCGGGCCACGTTTCGTAAGGTAAAGATGCGAATAGACCAAGTTATGTTTGAAATTGCACAAAAACGTGAGAAGCTCCTCTATGGAGAGAGTTGAGCAATTCGAAAGCATCAATGTGGACCGTTGTACAATATTTAGTGCTCTTAAAAGTCCTACTTTCTAGTTGAGCCTTCGTGCCACGGTTCGTAAGCTAAAGACGCTAATGGACCAACCAATGTCTCGAATTGCTCAAAAACGTCAAAAGTTCCTCTATGCAGAGAGTTGAGAAATTCCAAAGCATCAATGTGGACCGTTGTACTCTATTTAGTGCTCTTAGAATTCTAACTTTCTAGTTGAGCCTTCGTGCCACGGTTCGTAAGGTAAAGACGCTAATAGACCAAGTTATGTCTCAAATTGCTGAAAAACGTCAAAAGCTCCTCTAAGGACAGAGTTGAGAAATTCCAAAGCATCAATGTGGACCGTTATACTCTATTTAGTGCTCTTAAAAGTCTAACTTTCTACTTGAGGCTTCGTGCCACGGTTCGTAAGGTAAAGACGCTAATGGACGAAGTTATGTCTCAAATTGCTCAAAAACGTTAAAAGCTCCTCTATGGAGAGAGTTGAGAAATTCCAAAACATCAATGTGGACCGTTGTACTCTATTTAGTGCTCCTAAAAGTCTAACTTTCTACTTGAGGCTTCGTGCCACGGTTCGAGAGGTAAAGACGCTAATGGACCAAGTTATGTCTCAAATTGCTCAAAGACGTGAAAAGCTCCTCAATGGAGAGAGTTGAGCTATTCCAAAGCATCAATGTGGACCATTGTACTCTATTTAGTGCTCTTAAAAGTCTAACTTGCTAGTTGATCCTTCGTGCCACGTTTCGTAAGGTAAAGACGCGAATAGACCAAGTTATGTTTGAAATTGGACAAAAACGTGAAAAGCTCCTCTATGGAGAGAGTTGAGCAATTCCAAAGCATCAATGTTGACCGTTGTACTCTATTTAGTGCTCTTAAAATTCTAACTTTATAGTTGAGCCTTCGTGCCACGGTTCGTAAGGTAAAGACGCTAATAGACCAAGTTATGTCTCAAATTGCTCAAAAAGTTCAAAAGCTCCTCTAAGGACAGAGCTGAGAAATTCCAAAGCATCAATGTGGACCGTTGTACTCTATTTAGTGCTCTTAAAAGTCTAACTTTCTACTTGAGGCTTCGTGCCACGGTTCGTAAGGTAAAGACGCTAATGGACCAAGTTATGTCTCAAATTGCTCAAAAACGTTAAAACTCATCTATGGAGAGAGTTGAGAAATTCCAAAGCATCAATGTGGACCATTGTACTCTATTTAGTGCTCCTAAAAGTCTAACTTGGTAGTTGAGCCTTTCGTGCCACGTTTCGTAAGTTAAAGATGCGAATAGACCAAGTTATGTTTGAAATTGCACAAAAACGTGAAAAGCTCCTTTGTGGAGAGAGTTGAGCAATTCTGAAGCATCAATGTGGACCGTTGTACTCTATTGAGTGCTCCTAAAAGTCTAACTTGCTAGTTGAGCCTTCGTGCCACGTTTCATAAGGTAAAGATGCCAATAGACCAAGTTATGTTTGAAATTGCACAAAAACGTGAAAAGCTCCTCTATGGATGAAGTTGAGCAATTCCAAAACATCAATGTGGACCGTTGTACTCTACTTAGTGCTCTTAAAAGTCTAACTTGCTAGTTGAGCCTTCGTGCCACGTTTCATAAGGTAAAGACGCGAATTGACCAAGTTATGTCTCAAATTGCTCAAAGACGTGAAAAGCTCCTCAATGGAGAGAGTTGAGCTATTACAAAGCATCAATGTGGACCATTGTACTCTATTTAGTGCTCTTAAAAGTCTAACTTGCTAGTTGATCCTTCGTGCCACGTTTCGTAAGGTAAAGACGCGAATAGGTCAAGTTATGTTTGAAATTGGACAAAAACGTGAAAAGCTCCTCTATGGAGAGAGCTGAGCAATTCCAAAGCATCAATGTCGACCGTTGTACTCTATTTAGTGCTCTTAAAAGTCTAACTTTCTAGTTGAGCCTTCATGCCACGGTTCGTAAGGTAAAGACGCTAATAGACCAAGTTATGTCTCAAATTGCTCAAAAACGTCAAAAGCTCCTATAAGGACAGAGTTAAGAAATTCCAAAGCATCAATGTGGACCGTTGTAGTCTATTTAGTGCTCTTAAAAGTATAACTTTCTACTTGAGGCTTCGTGCCACGGTTCGTAAGGTAAAGACGCTAATGGACCAAGTTATGTCTCAAATTGCTCAAAAACGTTAAAAGCTCCTCTATGGAGAGAGTTCAGAAATTCCAAAGCATCGATGTGGAACATTGTACTCTATTTAGTGCTCTTAAAAGTCAAACCTGCTAGTTGAGCCTTCGGGCCACGTTTCGTAAGGTAAAGAGGCGAATAGACCAAGTTATGTTTGGAATTGCACAAAAACGTGAGAGGCTCGTCTATGGAGAGAGTTGAGCAATTCCAAAGCATCAATGTGGACCGTTGTACTCTATTTAGTGCTCTTAAAAGCTCCTCTATAGATGAGTTGAGCAATTCCAAAGCATCAATGTGGACCGTTGTACTCTATTTAGTGCTCTTAAAAGTCTAACTTGCTAGTTGATCCTTAATGCCACGTTTCGTCAGGTAAAGACGCGAATAGACCAAGTTACGTTTTAAATTGCACAAAAACGTGAAAAGCACCTCTATGGAGAGAGTTGAGAAATTCCAAAGCATCAATGTGGACCATTGTACTCTATTTAGTGCTCTTAAAAGTCTAACTTTCTAGTTGAGCCTTCGTGCCACGGTTCGTAAGGTAAAGACGCTAATGGACCAACTTATGTCTCAAATTGCTCAAAAACGTTAAAAGCTCCTCTATGGAGAGAGTTGAGAAATTCCAAAGCATAAATGTGGACCGTTGTACTCTATTTAGTGCTCCTAAAAGTCTATCTTGGTAGTTGAGCCTTTCGTGCCACGTCTCGTAAGGTAAAGATGTGAATTGACCAAGTTATGTTTGAAATTGCACAAAAACGTGAAAAGGTCCTTTGTGGAGAGAGTTGAGCAATTCTGAAGCATCAATGTGGACCGTTGTCCTCTATCGAGTGCTCCTAAAAGTCTAACTTGCTAGTTGAGCCTTCGTGCCACGTTTCATAAGGTAAAGATGCCAATAGACCAAGTTATGTTTGAAATTGCACAAAAACGTGAAAAGCTCCTCTATGGAGGGAGTTCAGCAATTCCAAAACATCAATGTGGACCGTTGTACTCTACTTAGTGCTCTTAAAACTTTAACTTGCTAGTTGAGCCTTCATGACACGGTTCGTAAGGTAAAGACGCTAATAGACCAAGTTATGTCTCAAATTGCTCAAAAACGTCAAAAGCTCCTCTATGGAGAGAGTTCAGAAATTCGAAAGCATCGATTTGGACCGTTGTACTCTAATTAGTGCTCTTAAAAGTCTAACTTGCTAGTTGACCCTTCGTGCCGCGCTTCGTAAGGTAAAGACGCGAATTGATCAAGTTACGTCTCAAATTACTCAAAGACGTGAAAAGCTCCTCTATAGAAGAGTTGAGCAATTCCAAAGCATCAATGTGGACCGTTGTACTCTAAGTAGTGCTCTTAAAAGTCTAACTGGCTAGTTGATCCTTAATCCCACGTTTCGTAAGGTAAAGACGCGAACAGACCAAGTTATGTTTTAAATTGCACAAAAACGTGAAAAGCTCCTCTATGGAGAGAGTTGAGCAATTCCAAAGAATCAATGTGGACCGTTGTACGCTATTTAGTGCTCTTAAAAGTCTAAATTTCTAGTTGAGCCTTCGTGCCACGGTTCGTAAGGTAAAGACGCTAATAGACCAAGTTAAGTCTCAAATTGCTCAAAAACGTCAAAAGCTCCTCTAAGGACAGAGATGAGAAATTCCAAAGCATCCATGTGAACCGTTGTACTCTATTTAGTGCTCTTAAAAGTCTAGCTTTCTACTTGATGCTTCGTGCCACGGTTCGTAAGGTAAAGACGCTAATGGACCAAGTTATGTCTCAAATTGCTCAAAAACGTTAAAAGCTCCTCTATGGAGAGAGTTGAGAAATTCCAAAGCATCAATGTGGACCACTGTACTCTATTTAGTGCTCCTAAAAGTCTAACTTGGTAGTTGAGCCTTTCGTGCCACGTTTCGTAAGGTAAAGATGCGAATAGACCAAGTTATGTTTGAAATTGCACAAAAACGTGAAAAGCTCCTCTATGGAAGGAGTTGAGCAATTCCAAATCATCAATGTGGACCGTTGTACTCTACTTAGTGCTCTTAAAAGTTTAACTTGCTAGTTGAGCCTTCGTGCCACGTTTCATAAGTTAAAGATGCGAATTGACCAAGTTATGTCTCAAATTGCGCAAAGACGTGAAAAGCTCCTCAATGGAGAGAGTTGAGCTATTCCAAAGCATCAATGTGGACCGTTGTACTCTATTTAGTGCTCCTAAAAGTCTAACTTGCTAGTTGATCCTTCGTGCCAAGTTTCATAAGGTAAAGACGCAAATAGACAAAGTTATGTTTGAAATTGGACAAAAACGTGAAAAGCTCCTCTATGGAGAGAGTTGAGCAATTCCAAAGCATCAATGTGGACCGTTGTACTCTATTTAGTGCTCTTAAAAGTCTAAATTTCTAGTTGAGCCTTCGTGCCACGGTTCGTAAGGTAAAGACGCTAATAGACCAAGTTATGTCTCAAATTGCTCAAAAACGTCAAAAGCTCCTCCAAGGACAGAGTTGAGAAATTCCAAAGCATCAATGTGGACCGTTGTACTCTATTTAGTGCTCTTAAAAGTCTAACTTTCTACTTGAGGCTTCGTGCCACGGTTCGTAAGGTAAAGACGCTAATGGACCAACTTATGTCTCAAATTGAGCAAAAACGTTAAAAGCTCCTCTATGGAGAGAGTTGAGAAATTCCAAAGCATAAATGTGGACCGTTGTACTCTATTTAGTGCTCCTAAAAGTCTACCTTGGTAGTTGAGCCTTTCGTGCCAGGTCTCGTAAGGTAAAGATGTGAATTGACCAAGTTATGTTTGAAATTGCACAAAAACGTGAAAAGGTCCTTTGTGGAGAGAGTTGAGCAATTCTGAAGCATCAATGTGGACCGTTGTCCTCTATTGAGTGCTCCTAAAAGTCTAACTTGCTAGTTGAGCCTTCGTGCCACGTTTCATAAGGTAAAGATGCCAATAGACCAAGTTATGTTTGAAATTGCACAAAAACGTGAAAAGCTCCTCTATGGAGGGAGTTCAGCAATTCCAAAACATCAATGTGGACCGTTGTACTCTACTTAGTGCTCTTAAAACTTTAACTTGCTAGTTGAGCCTTCGTGCCACGTTTCATAAGGTAAAGACGTGAATTGACCAAGTTATGTCTCAAATTGCTCAAAGACGTGAAAAGCTCCTCAATGGAGACAGTTGAGCTATTCCAAAGCATCAATGTGGACCGTTGTACTCTATTTAGTGCTCTTAAAAGTCTAACTTTCTAGTTGAGCCTTCATGACACGGTTCGTAAGGTAAAGACGCTAATAGACCAAGTTATGTCTCAAATTGCTCAAAAACGTCAAAAGCTCCTCTATGGAGAGAGTTCAGAAATTCCAAAGCATCGATGTGGACCGTTGTACTCTAATTAGTGCTCTTAAAAGTCTAACTGGCTAGTTGATCCTTAATGCCACGTTTCGTAAGGGAAAGACGCGAACAGACCAAGTTATGTTTTAAATTGCACAAAAACGTGAAAAGCTCCTCTATGGAGAGAGTTGAGCAATTCCAAAGCATCAATGTGGACCGTTGTACGCTATTTAGTGCTCTTAAAAGTCTAAATTTCTAGTTGAGCCTTCGTGCCACGGTTCGTAAGGTAAAGACGCTAATAGACCAAGTTAAGTCTCAAATTGCTCAAAAACGTCAAAAGCTCCTCTAAGGACAGAGATGAGAAATTTCAAAGCATCCATGTGAACCGTTGTACTCTATTTAGTGCTCTTAAAAGTCTAGCTTTCTACTTGATGCTTCGTGCCACGGTTCGTAAGGTAAAGACGCTAATGGACCAAGTTATGTCTCAAATTGCTCAAAAACGTTAAAAGCTCCTCTATGGAGAGAGTTGAGAAATTCCAAAGCATCAATGTGGACCACTGTACTCTATTTAGTGCTCCTAAAAGTCTAACTTGGTAGTTGAGCCTTTCGTGCCACGTTTCGTAAGGTAAAGATGCGAATAGACCAAGTTATGTTTGAAATTGCACAAAAACGTGAAAAGCTCCTTTGTGAAGAGAGTTGAGCAATTCTGAAGCATCAATGTGGACCGTTGTACTCTATTGAGTGCTCCTAAAAGTCTAACTTTCTAGTTGAGCCTTCGTGCCACGTTTCATAAGGTAAAGATGCGAATAGACCAAGTTATGTTTGAAATTGCACAAAAACGTGAACAGCTCCTCTATGGAAGGAGTTGAGCAATTCCAAATCATCAATGTGGACCGTTGTACTCTACTTAGTGCTCTTAAAAGTTTAACTTGCTAGTTGAGCCTTCGTGCCACGTTTCATAAGGTAAAAACGCGAATTGACCAAGTTATGTCTCAAATTGCGCAAAAACGTGAAAAGCTCCTCAATGGAGAGAGTTGAGCTATTCCAAAGCATCAATGTGGACCGTTGTACTCTATTTAGTGCTCCTAAAAGTCTAACTTGCTAGTTGATCCTTCGTGCCAAGTTTCATAAGGTAAAGACGCAAATAGACAAAGTTATGTTTGAAATTGGACAAAAACGTGAAAAGCTCCTCTATGGAGAGAGTTGAGCAATTCCAAAGCATCAATGTGGACCGTTGTACTCTATTTAGTGCTCTTAAAAGTCTAAATTTCTAGTTGAGCCTTCGTGCCACGGTTCGTAAGGTAAAGACGCTAATAGACCAAGTTATGTCTCAAATTGCTCAAAAACGTCAAAAGCTCCTCCAAGGACAGAGTTGAGAAATTCCAAAGCATCAATGTGGACCGTTGTACTCTATTTAGTGCTCTTAAAAGTCTAACTTTCTACTTGAGGCTTCGTGCCACGGTTCGTAGGGTAAAGACGCTAATGGACCAACTTATGTCTCAAATTGCTCAAAAACGTTAAAAGCTCCTCTATGGAGAGAGTTGAGAAATTCCAAAGCATAAATGTGGACCGTTGTACTCTATTTAGTGCTCCTAAAAGTCTACCTTGGTAGTTGAGCCTTTCGTGCCACGTCTCGTAAGGTAAAGATGTGAATTGACCAAGTTATGTTTGAAATTGCACAAAAACGTGAAAAGGTCCTTTGTGGAGAGAGGTGAGCAATTCTGAACCATCAATGTGGACCGTTGTCCTCTATTGAGTGCTCCTAAAAGTCTAACTTGCTAGTTGAGCCTTCGTGCCACGTTTCATAAGGTAAAGATGCGAATAGACCAAGTTATGTTTGAAATTGCACAAAAACGTGAAAAGCTCCTCTATGAAGGGAGTTCAGCAATTCCAAAACATCAATGTGGACCGTTGTACTCTACTTAGTGCTCTTAAAACTTTAACTTGCTAGTTGAGCCTTCGTGCCACGTTTCATAAGGTAAAGACGTGAATTGACCAAGTTATGTCTCAAATTGCTCAAAGACGTGAAAAGCTCCTCAATGGAGACAGTTGAGCTATTCCAAAGCATCAATGTGGACCGTTGTACTCTATTTAGTGCTCTTAAAAGTCTAACTTTCTAGTTGATCCTTCATGACACGGTTCGTAAGGTAAAGACGCTAATAGACCAAGTTATGTCTCAAATTGCTCAAAAACGTCAAAAGCTCCTCTATGGAGAGAGTTCAGAAATTCCAAAGCATCGATGTGGACCGTTGTACTCTAATTAGTGCTCTTAAAAGTCGAACTTGCTAGTTGATCCTTCGTGCCGCGCTTCGTAAGGTAAAGACGCGAATTGATCAAGTTACGTCTCAAATTACTCAAAGACGTGAAAAGCTCCTCTATAGAAGAGTTGAGCAATTCCAAAGCATCAATGTGGACCGTTGTACTCTAAGTAGTGCTCTTAAAAGTCTAACTGGCTAGTTGATCCTTAATGCCACGTTTCGTAAGGTAAAGACGCGAACAGACCAAGTTATGTTTTAAATTGCACAAAAACGTGAAAAGCTCCTCTATCGAGAGAGTTGAGCAATTCGAAAGCATCAATGTGGACCGTTGTACGCTATTTAGTGCTCTTAAAAGTCTAAATTTCTAGTTGAGCCTTCGTGCCACGGTTCGTAAGGTAAAGACGCTAATAGACCAAGTTAAGTCTCAAATTGCTCAAAAACGTCAAAAGCTCCTCTAAGGACAGAGATGAGAAATTCCAAAGCATCCATGTGAACCGTTGTACTCTATTTAGTGCTCTTAAAAGTCTAGCTTTCTACTTGATGCTTCGTGCCACGGTTCGTAAGGTAAAGACGCTAATGGACCAAGTTATGTCTCAAATTGCTCAAAAACGTTAAAAGCTCCTCTATGGAGAGAGTTGAGAAATTCCAAAGCATTAATGTGGACCACTGTACTCTATTTAGTGCTCCTAAAAGTCTAACTTGGTAGTTGAGCCTTTCGTGCCACGTTTCGTAAGGTAAAGATGCGAATAGACCAAGTTATGTTTGAAATTGCACAAAAACGTGAAAAGCTCCTTTGTGGAGAGAGTTGAGCAATTCTGAAGCATCAATGTGGACCGTTGTACTCTATTGAGTGCTCCTAAAAGTCTAACTTTCTAGTTGAGCCTTCGTGCCACGTTTCATAAGGTAAAGATGCCAATAGACCAAGTTATGTTTGAAATTGCACAAAAACGTGAAAAGCTCCTCTATGGAAGGAGTTGAGCAATTCCAAATCATAAATGTGGACCGTTGTACTCTACTTAGTGCTCTTAAAAGTTTAACTTGCTAGTTGAGCCTTCGTGCCACGTTTCATAAGGTAAAGACGCGAATTGACCAACTTATGTCTCAAATTGCGCAAAGACGTGAAAAGCTCCTCAATGGAGAGAGTTGAGCTATTCCGAAGCATCAATGTGGACCGTTGTACTCTATTTAGTGCTCCTAAAAGTCTAACTTGCTAGTTGATCCTTCGTGCCAAGTTTCATAAGGTAAAGACGCAAATAGACAAAGTTATGTTTGAAATTGGACAAAAACGTGAAAAGCTCCTCTATGGAGAGAGTTGAGCTATTCCAAAGCATCAATGTGGACCGTTGTACTCTATTTAGTGCTCTTAAAAGTCTAACTTTCTAGTTGAGCCTTCGTGCCACGGTTCGTAAGGTAAAGACGCTAATAGACCAAGTTATGTTTTAAATTGCTCAAAAACGTCAAAAGCTCCTCTAAGGACAGAGTTGAGAAATTCCGAAGCATCAATGTGGACCGTTGTACTCTATTTAGTGCTCTTAAAAGTCTAAATTTCTAGTTGAGCCTTCGTGCCACGGTTCGTAAGGTAAAGACGCTAATAGACCAAGCTATGTCTCAAATTGCTCAAAAACGTCAAAAGCTCCTCTAAGGACAGAGTTGAGAAATTCCGAAGCATCCATGTGGACCATTGTACTCTATTTAGTGCTCATAAAAGTCTAGCTTTCTACTTGAGGCTTCGTGCCACGGTTCGTAAGGTAAAGACGCTAATGGACCAAGTTATGTCTCAAATTGCTCAAAAACGTTAAAAGCTCCTCTATGGAGAGAGTTGAGAAATTCCAAAGCATCAATGTGGACCACTGTACTCTATTTAGTGCTCCTAAAAGTCTAACTTGGTAGTTGAGCCTTTCGTGCCACGTTTCGTAAGGTAAAGATGCGAATAGACCAAGTTATGTTTGAAATTGCACAAAAACGTGAAAAGCTCCTTTGTGGAGAGAGTTGAGCAATTCTGAAGCATCAATGTGGACCGTTGTACTCTATTGAGTGCTCCTAAAAGTCTAACTTTCTAGTTGAGCCTTCGTGCCACGTTTCATAAGGTAAAGATGCCAATAGACCAAGTTATGTTTGAAATTGCACAAAAACGTGAAAAGCTCCTCTATGGAAGGAGTTAAGCAATTTCAAACCATCAATGTGGACCGTTGTCCTCTACTTAGTGCTCTTAAAAGTTTAACTTGCTAGTTGAGCCTTCGTGCCACGTTTCATAAGGTAAAGACGCGAATTGACCAAGTTATGTCTCAAATTGCGCAAAGACGTGAAAAGCTCCTCAATGGAGACAGTTGAGCTATTCCAAAGCATCAATGTGGACCGTTGTACTCTATTTAGTGCTCCTAAAAGTCTAACTTGCTAGTTGATCCTTCGTGCCAAGTTTCATAAGGTAAAGACGCGAATAGACCAAGTTATGTTTGAAATTGGACAAAAACGTGAAAAGCTCCTCTATGGAGAGAGTTGAGCAATTCCAAAGCATCAATGTGGACCGTTGTACTCTATTTAGTGCTCTCAAAAGTCTAACTTTCTAGTTGAGGCTTCGTGCCACGGTTCGTAAGGTAAAGACGCTAATGGACCAAGTTATGTGTCAAATTGCTCAAAAACGTTAAAAGCTTCTCTATGGAGAGAGTTGAGAAATTCCAAAGCATCAATGTGGACCGTTGTACTCTATTTAGTGCTCCTAAAAGTCTAACTTGGTAGTTGAGCCTTTCGTGCCACGTTTCGTAAGGTAAAGATGCGAATAGACCAAGTTATGTTTGAAATTGAACAAAAACGTGAAAAGCTCCTTTGTGGAGAGAGTTGAGCAATTTTGAAGCATCAATGTGGACCGTTGTACTCTATTGAGTGCTCCAAAAAGTCTAACTTGCTAGTTGAGCCTTCGTGCCACGTTTCATAAGGTAAAGATGCCAATAGACCAAGTTATGTTTGAAATTGCGCAAAAACGTGAAAAGCTCCTCTATGGAGGGAGTTGAGCAATTCCAAAACATCAATGTGGACCGTTGTACTCTACTTAGTGCTCTTAAACGTTTAACTTGCTAGTTGAGCCTTCGTGCCACGTTTCATAAGGTAAAGACGCGAATTGACCAAGTTATGTCTCAAATTGCTCAAAGACGTGAAAAGCTCCTCAATGGAGAGAGTTGAGCTATTCCAAAGCATCAATGGGACCATTGTACTCTATTTAGTGCTCTTAAAAGTCTAACTTGCTAGTTGATCCTTCGTGCCACGTTTCGTAAGGTAAAGACGCGAATAGACCAAGTTATGTTTGAAATTGGACAAAAACGTGAAAAGCTCCTCTATGGAGAGAGTTGAGCAATTCCAAAGCATCAATGTGGACCGTTGTACTCTATTTAGTGCTCTTAAAATTCTAACTTTCTAGTTGAGCCTTCGTGCCACGGTTCGTAAGGTAAAGACGCTAATAGACCAAGTTATGTCTCAAATTGCTCAAAAACATCAAAAGCTCCTCTAAGTACAGAGTTGAGAAATTCCAAAGCATCAATGTGGACCGTTGTACTCTATTTAGTGCTCTTAAAAGTCTAACTTTCTACTTGAGGCTTCGTGCCACGGTTCGTAAGGTAAAGACGCTAATGGACCAAGTTATGTCTCAAATTGCTCAAAAACGTTAAAAGCTCCTCTATGGAGAGAGTTGAGAAATTCCAAAGCATCAATGTGGACCGTTGTACTCTATTTATTGCTCCTAAAAGTCTAACTTGGTAGTTGAGCCTTTCGTGCCACGTTTCGTAAGGTAAAGATGCGAATAGACCAAGTTATGTTTGAAATTGCACAAAAACGTGAAAAGCTGCTTTGTGGAGAGAGTTGAGCAATTCTGAAGCATCAATGTGGACCGTTGTACTCTATTGAGTGCTCCTAAAAGTCTAACTTGCTAGTTGAGTATTCGTGCGACGTTTCAGAAGGTAAAGATGCCAATAGACCAAGTTATGTTTGAAATTGCACAAAAATGTGAAAAGCTCCTCTATGGAGGGAGTTGAGCAATTCCAAAACATCAATGTGGACCGTTGTACTCTACTTAGTGCTCTTAAAAGTTTGACTTGCTAGTTGAGCCTTCCTGCCACGTTTCATAAGGTAAAGACGCGAATTGACCAAGTTATGTCTCAAATTGCTCAAAGACGTGAAAAGCTCCTCAATGGAGAGAGTTGAGCTATTCCAAAGCATCAATGTGGACCGTTGTACTCTATTTAGTGCTCTTAAAAGTCTAACTTGCTAGTTGATCCTTCGTGCCACGTTTCGTAAGGTAAAGACGCGAATAGACCAAGTTATGTTTGAAATTGCACAAAAACGTGAAAAGCTCCACTATGGAGAGAGTTGAGCAATTCCAAAGCATAAATGTGGACCGTTGTACTCTATTTAGTGCTCTTAAAAGTCTAACTTTCTAGTTGAGCCTTCGTGCCACGGTTCGTAAGGTAAAGATGCTAATAGACCAAGTTATGTTTTAAATTGCTCAAAAACGTCAAAAGCTCCTCTAAGGACAGAGTTGAGAAATTCCAAAGCATCAATGTGGACCGTTGTACTCTATTTAGTGCTCTTAAAAGTCTAACTTTCTAATTGAGGCTTCGTGCCACGGTTCGTAAGGTAAAGACGCTAATGGACCAAGTTATGTCTCAAATTGCTCAAAAACGTTAAAAGCTCCTCTATGGAGAGAGTTGAGAAATTCCAAAGCATCAATGTGGACCGTTGTACTCTATTTAGTGCTCCTAAAAGTCTAACTTGGTAGTTGAGCCTTTCGTGCCACGTTTCGTAAGGTAAAGATGCGAATAGACCAAGTTATGTTTGAAATTGCAAAAAAACGTGAAAAGCTCCTTTGTGTAGAGAGTTGAGCAATTCTGAAGCATGAATGTGGACCGTTGTACTCTATTGAGTGCTCCAAAAAGTCTAACTTGCTAGTTGAGCCTTCGTGCCACGTTTCATAAGGTAAAGATGCCAATAGACCAAGTTATGTTTGAAATTGAAAACGTGAAAAGCTCCTCCGTGGAGGGAGTTGAGCAATTCCAAAACATCAATGTGGACCATTGTACTCTACTTAGTGCTCTTCAAAGTTTAACTTGCTAGTTGAGCCTTCGTGCCACGTTTCATAAGGTAAAGACGCGAATTGACCAAGTTATGTCTCAAATTGCTCAAAGACGTGAAAAGCTCCTCAATGGAGAGAGTTGAGCTATTCCAAACCATCAATGGGACCTTTGTACTCTATTTAGTGCTCTTAAAAGTCTAACTTGCTAGTTGATCCTTCGTGCCACGTTTCGTAAGGTAAAGACGCGAATAGACCAAGTTATGTTTGAAATTGGACAAAAACGTGAAAGCCTCCTCTATGGAGAGAGTTGAGCAATTCCAAAGCATCAATGTGAACCGTTGTACTCTATTTAGTGCTCTTAAAATTCTAACTTTCTAGTTGAGCCTTCGTGCCACGGTTCGTAAGGTAAAGACGCTAATAGACCAAGTTATGTCTCAAATTGCTCAAAAACATCAAAAGCTCCTCTAAGGACAGAGTTGAGAAATTCCAAAGCATCAATGTGGACCGTTGTACTCTATTTAGTGCTCTTAAAAGTCTAACTTTCTACTTGAGGCTTCGTGCCACGGTTCGTAAGGTAAAGACGCTAATGGACCAAGTTATGTCTCAAATTGCTCAAAAACGTTAAAAGCTCCTCTATGGAGAGAGTTGAGAAATTCCAAAGCATCAATGTGGACCGTTGTACTCTATTTATTGCTCCTAAAAGTCTAACTTGGTAGTTGAGCCTTTCGTGCCACGTTTCGTAAGGTAAAGATGCGAATAGACCAAGTTATGTTTGAAATTGCACAAAAACGTGAAAAGCTCCTTTGTGGAGAGAGTTGAGCAATTCTGAAGCTTCAATGTGGACCGTTGTACTCTATTGAGTGCTCCTAAAAGTCTAACTTGCTAGTTGAGCCTTCGTGCCACGTTTCAGAAGGTAAAGATGCCAATAGACCAAGTTATGTTTGAAATTGCACAAAAATGTGAAAAGCTCCTCTATGGAGGGAGTTGAGCAATTCCAAAACATCAATGTGGACCGTTGTACTCTAATTAGTGCTCTTAAAAGTTTAACTTGCTAGTTGAGCCTTCGTGCCACGTTTCATAAGGTAAAGATGCGAATTGACCAAGTTATGTCTCAAATTGCTCAAAGACGTGAAAAGCTCCTCAATGGAGAGAGTTGAGCTATTCCAAAACATCAATGTGGACCGTTGTACTCTATTTAGTGCTCTTAAAAGTCTAACTTGCTAGTTGACCCTTTGTGCCACGTTCCGTAAGGTAAAGACGCGAATAGACCAAGTTATGTTTGAAATTGGACAAAAACGTGAAAAGCTCCTCTATGGAGAGAGTTGAGCAATTCCAAAGCATCAATGTGGACCGTTGTACTCTATTTAGTGCTCTTAAAAGTCTAACTTTCTAGTTGAGCCTTCGTGCCACGGTTCATAAGGTAAAGACGCTAATAGACCAAGTTATGTTTTAAATTGCTCAAAAACGTCAAAAGCTCCTCTAAGGACAGAGTTGAGAAATTCCAAAGCATCAATGTGGACCGTTGTACTCTATTTAGTGCTCTTAAAAGTATAACTTTCTAATTGAGGCTTCGTGCCACGGTTCGTAAGGTAAAGACGCTAATGGACCAAGTTATGTCTCAAATTGCTCAAAAACGTTAAAAGCTCCTCTATGGATAGAGTTGAGAAATTCCAAAGCATCAATGTGGACCGTTGTACTCTATTTAGTGCTCCTAAAAGTCTAACTTGGTAGTTGAGCCTTTCGTGCCACGTTTCGTAAGGTAAAGATGCGAATAGACCAAGTTATGTTTGAATTTGTACAAAAACGTGAAAAGCTCCTTTGTGGCGAGAGTTGAGCAATTCTGAAGCATGAATGTGGACCGTTGTACTCTATTGAGTGCTCCAAAAAGTCTAACTTGCTAGTTGAGCCTTCGTGCCACGTTTCATAAGGTAAAGATGCCAATAGACCAAGTTATGTTTGAAATTGCGCAAAAACGTGAAAAGCTCCTCTATGGAGGGAGTTGAGCAATTCCAAAACATCAATGTGGACCGTTGTACTCTACTTAGTGCTCTTAAAAGTTTAACATGCTAGTTGAGCCTTCGTGCCACGTTTCATAAGGTAAAGACGCGAATTGACCAAGTTATGTCTCAAATTGCTCAAAGACGTGAAAAGCTCCTCAATGGAGAGAGTTGAGCTATTCCAAAGCATCAATGGGACCATTGTACTCTATTTAGTGCTCTTAAAAGTCTAACTTGCTAGTTGATCCTTCGTGCCACGTTTCGTAAGGTAAAGACGCGAATAGACCAAGTTATGTTTGAAATTGGACAAAAACGTAAAAAGCTCCTCTATGGAGAGAGTTGAGCAATTCCAAAGCATCAATGTGGACCGTTGTACTCTATTTAGTGCTCTTAAAATTCTAACTTTCTAGTTGAGCCTTCGTGCCACGGTTCGTATGGTAAAGACGCTAATAGACCAAGTTATGTCTCAAATTGCTCAAAAACATCAAAAGCTCCTCTAAAGACAGAGTTGAGAAATTCCAAAGCATCAATGTGGACCGTTGTACTCTATTTAGTGCTCTTAAAAGTCTAACTTTCTACTTGAGGCTTCGTGCCACGGTTCGTAAGGTAAAGACGCTAATGGACCAAGTTATGTCTCAAATTGCTCAAAAACGTTAAAAGCTCCTCTATGGAGAGAGTTGAGAAATTCCAAAGCATCAATGTGGACCGTTGTACTCTATTTATTGCTCCTAAAAGTCTAACTTGGTAGTTGAGCCTTTCGTGCCACGTTTCGTAAGGTAAAGATGCGAATAGACCAAGTTATGTTTGAAATTGCACAAAAACGTGAAAAGCTCCTTTGTGGAGAGAGTTGAGCAATTCTGAAGCATCAATGTGGACCGTTGTACTCTATTGAGTGCTCCTAAAAGTCTAACTTGCTAGTTGAGCCTTCGTGCCACGTTTCAGAAGGTAAAGATGCCAATAGACCAAGTATGTTTGAAATTGCACAAAAATGTGAAAAGCTCCTCTATGGAGGGAGTTGAGCAATTCCAAAACATCAATGTGGACCGTTGTACTCTACTTAGTGCTCCTAAAAGTTTAACTTGCTAGTTGAGCCTTCGTGCCACGTTTCATAAGGTAAAGACGCGAATTGACCAAGTTATGTCTCAAATTGCTCAAAGACGTGAAAAGCTCCTCAATGGAGAGAGTTGAGCTATTGCAAAGCATCAATGGGACCATTGTACTCTATTTAGTGCTCTTAAAAGTCTAACTTGCTAGTTGATCCTTCGTGCCACGTTTCGTAAGGTAAAGACGCGAATAGACCAAGTTATGTTTGAAATTGGACAAAAACGTGAAAAGCTCCTCTATGGAGAGAGTTGAGCAATTCCAAAGCATCAATGTGGACCGTTGTACTCTATTTAGTGCTCTTAAAATTCTAACTTTCTAGTTGAGCCTTCGTGCCACGGTTCGTATGGTAAAGACGCTAATAGACCAAGTTATGTCTCAAATTGCTCAAAAACATCAAAAGCTCCTCTAAGGACAGAGTTGAGAAATTCCAAAGCATCAATGTGGACCGTTGTACTCTATTTAGTGCTCTTAAAAGTCTAACTTTCTACTGGAGGCTTCGTGCCACGGTTCGTAAGGTAAAGACGCTAATGGACCAAGTTATGTCTCAAATTGCTCAAAAACGTTAAAAGCTCCTCAATGGAGAGAGTTGAGCTATTCCAAAGCATCAATGTGGACCGTTGTACTCTATTTAGTGCTCTTAAAAGTCTAACATTCTACTTGAGGCTTCGTGCCACGGTTCGTAAGGTAAAGACACTAATGGACCAAGTTATGTCTCAAATTACCCAAAAACGTTAAAAGCTCCTCTATGGAGAGAGTTCAGAAATTCCAAAGCATCGATGTGGAACGTTGTACTCTATTTAGTGCTCTTAAAAGTCTAACCTGCTAGTTGAGCCTTCGAGCCACGTTTCGTAAGGTAAAGATGCGAATAGACTAAGTTATGTTTGGAATTGCACAAAAACGTGAGAAGCTCCTCTATGGAGAGAGTTGAGCAATTCCAAAGCATCAATGTGGACCGTTGCACGCTATTTAATGTTCTTGGAAGTCTAGCTTGCTAGTTTAGCCTTTGTGCAACGTTTTGTAATTTATATCTCCGAATAGACCAAGTTATGCTTGAAATTGCACAAAAACGTGAAAAGCTCCTCTATGGAAAGAGTTGAGCAATTCCAAAGTATGAATGTGGACCGTTGTACTCTATTTAGTGCTGCTAAAAGACTAACTTGCTAGTTGAGCCTTCGTGCCACGTTTCGTAAGGTAAAGATGCGAATAGACCAAGTTATGTTTGAAATTGCACAAAAACATGAAATGCTCTTCTATGGAGAGAGTTGAGCAATTCCAAAGCATCAATGTGGAACGTTGTACTCTACTTAGTGCTCTTAAAAGTCTAACTTGCTAGTTGATCCTTAATGCCACGTTTCGTAAGGTAAAGACGCGAATAGACCAAGTTATGTTTTAAATTGCACAAAAACGTGAAAAGCACCTCTATGGAGAGAGTTGAGCAATTCCAAAGCATCAATGTGGACCATTGTACTCAAAGACGTGAAAAGCTCCTCTATAGAAGAGTTGAGCAGTTGCAAAGCATCAATGTGGACCGTTGTACTCTATTTAGTGCTCTTAAAAGTCTAACTTGCTAGTTGATCCTTAATGCCACGTTTCGTAAGGTAAAGACGCGAATAGACCAAGTTATGTTTTAAATTGCACAAAAACGTGAAAAGCACCTCTATGGAGAGAGTTGAGCAATTCCAAAGCATCAATGTGGACCATTGTACTCTATTTAGTGCTCTTAAAAGTCTAACTTTCTAGTTGAACCTTCGTGCCACGGTTCGTAAGGTAAAGACGCTAATAGACCAAGTTATGTCTCAAATTGCTCAAAAGCGTCAAAAGCTCCTCTAAGGACAGAGTTGAGAAATTCCAAAGCATCAATGTGGACCGATGTACTCTATTTAGTGCTCTTAAAAGTCTAACTTTCTACTTGAGGCTTTGTGCCACGGTTCGTAAGGTAAAGACGCTAATGGACCAAGTTATGTCTCAAATTGCTCAAAAACGTTAAAAGCTCCTCTATGGAGAGAGTTGAGAAATTCCAAAGCATCAATGTGGACCGTTGTACTCTATTTAGTGCTCCTAAAAGTCTAACTTGGTTGTTGAGCCTTCTGTGCCACGTCTCGTAAGGTAAAGATGTGAATAGACCAAGTTATGTTTGAAATTGCACAAAAACGTGAAAAGCTCCTTTGTGTAGAGAGTTGAGCAATTCTGAAGCATCAATGTGGACCGTTGTACTCTATTGAGCGCTCCTAAAAGTCTAAGTTGCTAGTTGAGCCTTCGTGCCACGTTTCATAAGGTAAAGATGCCAATAGACCAAGTTATGTTTGAAATTGCACAAAAACGTGAAAAGCTCCTCTATGGAGGGAGTTGAGCAATTCCAAAACATCAATGTGGACCGTTGTACTCTACTTAGTGCTCTTAAAAGTTTAACTTGCTAGTTGAGCCTTCGTGCCACGTTTGATAAGGTAAAGACGCGAATTGACCAAGTTATGTCTCAAATTGCTCAAAGACGTGAAAAGCTCCTCAATGGAGAGAGTTGAGCTATTCCAAAGCATCAATGTGGACCGTTGTACTCTATTTAGTGCTCTTAAAAGTCTAACTTGCTAGTTGATCCTTCGTGTCACGTTTCGTAAGGTAAAGACGCGAATAGACCAAGTTATGTTTGAAATTGGACAAAAACGTGAAAAGCTCCTGTATGGAGAGAGTTGAGCAATTCCAAAGCATCAATGTGGACCGTTGTACTCTATTTAGTGCTCTTAAAAGTCTAACTTTCTAGTTGAGCCTTCATGCCACGGTTCGTAAGGTAAAGACGCTAATAGACCAAGTTATGTCTCAAATTGCTCAAAAACGTCAAAGCTCCTCTAAGGACAGAGTTAAGAAATTCCAAAGCATCGATGTGGAACGTTGTACTCTATTTAGTGCTCTTAAAAGTCTAACCTGCTAGTTGAGCATTCGGGCCACGTTTCGTAAGGTAAAGATGCGAATAGACCAAGTTATGTTTGGAATTGCACAAAAACGTGAGAAACTCCTCTATGGAGAGAGTTGAGCAATTCCAAAGCATCAATGTGGACCGTTGCACGCTATTTAATGTTCTTGGAAGTCTAACTTGCTAGTTTAGCCTTTGTGCAACGTTTCGTAATTTAAATATGCGAATAGACCAAGTAATGCTTGAAATTGCACAAAAACGTGAAAGCTCCTCTATGAAAGGAGTTGAGCTATTCCAAAGCATGAATGTGGACCGTTGTACTCTATTTAGTGCTGCTAAAAGTCTAACTTGCTAGTTGAGCCTTCGTGCCACGTTTCGTAAGGTAAAGATGCGAATAGACCAAGTTATGTTTGAAATTGCACAAAAACATGAAATGCTCCTCTATGGAGAGAGTTGAGCAATTCCAAAGCATCAATGTGGACCGTTGTACTCTACTTAGTGCTCTTGAAAGTCTAACTTGCTAGTTGACCCTTCGTGCCGTGCTTCGTAAGGTAAAGACGCGAATTGATCAAGTTACGTCTCAAATTACTCAAAGACGTGAAAAGCTCCTCTATAGAGGAGTTGAGCAATTCCAAAGCATCAATCTGGACCGTTGTACTCTATTTAGTGCTCTTAAAAGTCTAACTTGCTAGTTGACCCTTAATGCCACGTTTCGTAAGGTAAAGACGCGAATAGACCAAGTTATGTTTTGAATTGCACAAAAACGTGAAAAGCTCCTCTGTGGAGAGAGTTGAGCAATTCCAAAGCATCAATGTGGACCGTTGTACTCTATTTAGTGCTCTTAAAAGTCTAACTTTCTAGTTGAGGCTTCGTGCCACGGTTCGTAAGGTAAAGACGCTAATCGACCAAGTTATGTCTCAAATTGCTCAAAAACGTTCAAAGCTCTTCTATGCAGAGAGATGAGAAATTCCATAGCATCGATGTGGAACGTTGTACTCTATTTTGTGCTCTTAAAAGTCTAACCTGCTAGTTGAGCCTTCGCGCCACGTTTCGTAAGGTGAAGATACGAATAGACCAAGTTATGTTTGGAATTGCACAAAAACGTGAGAAGCTCCTCTATGGAGAGAGTTGAGCACTTCCAAAGCATCAATGTGGACCGTTGTACTCTATTTAGTGCTCTTTAAAGTCTAACTTTCTAGTTGAGGCTTCGTGCCACGGTTCGTAAGGTAAAGACGCTAATGGACCAAGTTATGTCTCAAATTGCTCAAAAACGTTCAAAGCTCTTCTATGCAGAGAGATGAGAAATTCCAAAGCATCGATGTGGAACGTTGTACTCTATTTAGTGCTCTTAAAAGTCTAACCTGCTAGTTGAGCCTTCGCGCCACGTTTCGTAAGGTGAAGATACGAATAGACCAAGTTATGTTTGGAATTGCACAAAAACGTGAGAAGCTCCTCTATGGAGAGAGTTGAGCAATTCCAAAGCATCATTGTGGACCGTTGCACGCTATTTAATGTTCTTGGAAGTCTAACTTGCTAGTTTAGCCTTTGTGCAACGTTTCGTAATTTAAATATGCGAATAGACCAAGTAATGCTTGAAATTGCACAAAAACGTGAAAGCTCCTCTATGAAAGGAGTTGAGCTATTCCAAAGCATGAATGTGGACCGTTGTACTCTATTTAGTGCTGCTAAAAGTCTAACTTGCTAGTTGAGCCTTCGTGCCACGTTTCGTAAGGTAAAGATGCGAATAGACCAAGTTATGTTTGAAATTGCACAAAAACATGAAATGCTCCTCTATGGAGAGAGTTGAGCAATTCCAAAGCATCAATGTGGACCGTTGTACTCTACTTAGTGCTCTTGAAAGTCTAACTTGCTAGTTGACCCTTCGTGCCGTGTTTCGTAAGGTAAAGACGCGAATTGATCAAGTTACGTCTCAAATTACTCAAAGACGTGAAAAGCTCCTCTATAGAGGAGTTGAGCAATTCCAAAGCATCAATCTGGACCGTTGTACTCTATTTAGTGCTCTTAAAAGTCTAACTTGCTAGTTGACCCTTAATGCCACGTTTCGTAAGGTAAAGACGCGAATAGACCAAGTTATGTTTTGAATTGCACAAAAACGTGAAAAGCTCCTCTGTGGAGAGAGTTGAGCAATTCCAAAGCATCAATGTGGACCGTTGTACTCTATTTAGTGCTCTTAAAAGTCTAACTTTCTAGTTGAGGCTTCGTGCCACGGTTCGTAAGGTAAAGACGCTAATCGACCAAGTTATGTCTCAAATTGCTCAAAAACGTTCAAAGCTCTTCTATGCAGAGAGATGAGAAATTCCATAGCATCGATGTGGAACGTTGTACTCTATTTTGTGCTCTTAAAAGTCTAACCTGCTAGTTGAGCCTTCGCGCCACGTTTCGTAAGGTGAAGATACGAATAGACCAAGTTATGTTTGGAATTGCACAAAAACGTGAGAAGCTCCTCTATGGAGAGAGTTGAGCACTTCCAAAGCATCAATGTGGACCGTTGTACTCTATTTAGTGCTCTTTAAAGTCTAACTTTCTAGTTGAGGCTTCGTGCCACGGTTCGTAAGGTAAAGACGCTAATGGACCAAGTTATGTCTCAAATTGCTCAAAAACGTTCAAAGCTCTTCTATGCAGAGAGATGAGAAATTCCAAAGCATCGATGTGGAACGTTGTACTCTATTTAGTGCTCTTAAAAGTCTAACCTGCTAGTTGAGCCTTCGCGCCACGTTTCGTAAGGTGAAGATACGAATAGACCAAGTTATGTTTGGAATTGCACAAAAACGTGAGAAGCTCCTCTATGGAGAGAGTTGAGCAATTCCAAAGCATCATTGTGGACCGTTGCACGCTATTTAATGTTCTTGGAAGTCTAACTTGCTAGTTTAGCCTTTGTGCAACGTTTCGTAATTTAAATATGCGAATAGACCAAGTAATGCTTGAAATTGCACAAAAACGTGAAAGCTCCTCTATGAAAGGAGTTGAGCTATTCCAAAGCATGAATGTGGACCGTTGTACTCTATTTAGTGCTGCTAAAAGTCTAACTTGCTAGTTGAGCCTTCGTGCCACGTTTCGTAAGGTAAAGATGCGAATAGACCAAGTTATGTTTGAAATTGCACAAAAACATGAAATGCTCCTCTATGGAGAGAGTTGAGCAATTCCAAAGCATCAATGTGGACCGTTGTACTCTACTTAGTGCTCTTGAAAGTCTAACTTGCTAGTTGACCCTTCGTGCCGTGTTTCGTAAGGTAAAGACGCGAATTGATCAAGTTACGTCTCAAATTACTCAAAGACGTGAAAAGCTCCTCTATAGAGGAGTTGAGCAATTCCAAAGCATCAATCTGGACCGTTGTACTCTATTTAGTGCTCTTAAAAGTCTAACTTGCTAGTTGACCCTTAATGCCACGTTTCGTAAGGTAAAGACGCGAATAGACCAAGTTATGTTTTGAATTGCACAAAAACGTGAAAAGCTCCTCTGTGGAGAGAGTTGAGCAATTCCAAAGCATCAATGTGGACCGTTGTACTCTATTTAGTGCTCTTAAAAGTCTAACTTTCTAGTTGAGGCTTCGTGCCACGGTTCGTAAGGTAAAGACGCTAATCGACCAAGTTATGTCTCAAATTGCTCAAAAACGTTCAAAGCTCTTCTATGCAGAGAGATGAGAAATTCCATAGCATCGATGTGGAACGTTGTACTCTATTTAGTGCTCTTAAAAGTCTAACCTGCTAGTTGAGCCTTCGCGCCACGTTTCGTAAGGTGAAGATACGAATAGACCAAGTTATGTTTGGAATTGCACAAAAACGTGAGAAGCTCCTCTATGGAGAGAGTTGAGCAATTCCAAAGCATCAATGTGGACCGTTGTACTCTATTTAGTGCTCTTTAAAGTCTAACTTTCTAGTTGAGGCTTCGTGCCACGGTTCGTAAGGTAAAGACGCTAATGGACCAAGTTATGTCTCAAATTGCTCAAAAACGTTCAAAGCTCTTCTATGCAGAGAGATGAGAAATTCCAAAGCATCGATGTGGAACGTTGTACTCTATTTAGTGCTCTTAAAAGTCTAACCTGCTAGTTGAGCCTTCGCGCCACGTTTCGTAAGGTGAAGATACGAATAGACCAAGTTATGTTTGGAATTGCACAAAAACGTGAGAAGCTCCTCTATGGAGAGAGTTGAGCAATTCCAAAGCATCATTGTGGACCGTTGCACGCTATTTAATGTTCTTGGAAGTCTAACTTGCTAGTTTAGCCTTTGTGCAATGTTTCGTAATTTAAATATGCGAATAGACCAAGTTATGCTTGAAATTTCACAAAAACGTGAAAAGCTCCTCTATGGAAAGAGTTGAGCAATTCCAAAGCATGAATGTGGACCGTTGTACTCTATTTAGTGCTGCTAAAAGTCTAACTTGCTAGTTGAGCCTTCGTGCCACGTTTCGTAAGGTAAAGATTCGAATCGACCAAGTTATGTTTGAAATTGCTCAAAAACATGAAATACTCCTCTATGGAGATAGTTGAGCAATTCCAAAGCATCAATGTGGACCGTTGTACTCTACTTAGTGCTCTTGGAAGTCTAACTTGCTAGTTGACCCTTCGTGCCGCGCTTCGTAAGGTAAAGACGCGAATTGATCAAGTTACGTCTCAAATTATTCAAAGACGTGAAAAGCTCCTATATAGAAGAGTTGAGCAATTCCAAAGCATCAATGTTGACCGTTGTACTCTATTTAGTGCTCTTAAAAGTCTAACTTTCTAGTTGATCCTTAATGCCACGTTTCGTAAGGTAAAGACGCGAATAGACCAAGTTATGTTTTAAATTGCACAAAAACGTGAAAAGCTCCTCTATGGAGAGAGTTGACCAATTCCAAAGCATCAATGTGGACCGTTGTACTCTATTTAGTGCTCTTAAAAGTCTAACTTTCTAGCTGAGGCTTCGTGCCACGGTTCGTAAGGTAAAGACGCTAATAGACCAAGTTTTGTCTCAAATTGCTCAAAAATGCCCAAAGCTCCTCTATCGAGAGAGTTGAGAAATTCCAAAGCATCAATGTAGACCGTTGTACTCTAATTAGTGCTCTTAAAAGTCTAACTTGCTAGTTGAGCCTTCGGGTCACGTTTCGTAAGGTAAAGATGCGAATAGACCAAGTTATGTTTGAAATTGCACAAAAACATGAAAAGCTCCTCCATGGAGAGAGTTGAGCAATTGCAAAGCATCAATGTGGACCGTTGCATGCTATTTAATGTTCTTAGAAGTCTAACTTGCTAGTTTAGCCTTCGTCCAACGTTTCGTAAGTTAAAGATGCGAATAGACCAAGTTATGTTTGAAATTGTACAAAAACGTGAAAAGCTCCTTTATGGAGAGAGTTGAGAAATTCCAAAGCATCAATGTGGACCGTTGTACTCTATTTAGTGCTCCTAGAAGTCTAACTTGCTAGTTTAGCCTTCATGCCACGTTTCGTAAGGTAAAGACGTGAATAGACCAAGTTATGTCTCAAATTACACAAAAACGTTAAAAGCTCCTCTGTGGAGAGAGTTGAGCAATTCCAAAGCATCAATGTGGACCATTGTACTCTGTTGAGTGCTCTTAAAAGTCTAGCTTGCTAGTTGAGCCTTCGTGCCACGTTTTGTAAGGTAATGATGCGAATAGACCAAGTTATGTTTGAAATTGCACAAAAACGTGAAAAGCTCCTCTATGGAGAGAGTTTAGCAATTCCAAAGCATGAATGTGGACCGTTGTACAATATTTAGTGCTCTTAAAAGTCTAACTTTCTACTTGAGGCTTCGTGCCACGGTTCGTAAGGTAAAGACGCTAATGGACCAAGTTATGTCTCAAATTGCTCAAAAACGTTAAAAGCTCCTCAACGGAGAGAGTTCAGAAATTTGAAAGCATCGATGTGGAACGTTGTACTCTATTTAGTGCTCTTAAAAGTCTAACCTGCTAGTTGAGCATTCGGGCCACGTTTCGTAAGGTAAAGATGCGAATAGACCAAGTTATGTTTGGAATTGCACAAAAACGTGAGAAACTCCTCTATGGAGAGAGTTGAGCAATTCCAAAGCATCAATGTGGACCGTTGCACGCTATTTAATGTTCTTGGAAGTCTAACTTGCTAGTTTAGCCTTTGTGCAACGTTTCGTAATTTAAATATGCGAATAGACCAAGTAATGCTTGAAATTGCACAAAAACGTGAAAAGCTCCTCTATGAAAAGAGTTGAGCTATTCCAAAGCATGAATGTGGACCGTTGTACTCTATTTAGTGCTGCTAAAAGTCTAACTTGCTAGTTGAGCCTTCGTGCCACGTTTCGTAAGGTAAAGATGCGAATAGACCAAGTTATGTTTGAAATTGCACAAAAACATGAAATGCTCCTCTATGGAGAGAGTTGAGCAATTCCAAAGCATCAATGTGGACCGTTGTACTCTACTTAGTGCTCTTAAAAGTCTAACTTGCTAGTTGACCCTTCGTGCCGTGCTTCGTAAGGTAAAGACGCGAATTGATCAAGTTACGTCTCAAATTACTCAAAGACGTGAAAAGCTCCTCTATAGAGGAGTTGAGCAATTCCAAAGCATCAATCTGGACCGTTGTACTCTATTTAGTGCTCTTAAAAGTCTAACTTGCTAGTTGATCCTTAATGCCACGTTTCGTAAGGTAAAGACGCGAATAGACCAAGTTATGTTTTAAATTGCACAAAAACGTGAAAAGCACCTCTATGGAGAGAGTTGAGCAATTCCAAAGCATCAATGTGGACCATTGTACTCTATTTAGTGCTCTTAAAAGTCTAACTTTCTAGTTGAACCTTCGTGCCACGGTTCGTAAGGTAAAGACGCTAATGGACCAAGTTATGTCTCAAATTGCTCAAAAACGTTCAAAGCTCTTCTATGCAGAGAGATGATAAATTCCAAAGCATCGATGTGGAACGTTGTACTCTATTTAGTGCTCTTAAAAGTCTAACCTGCTAGTTGAGCCTTCGGGCCACGTTTCGTAAGGTGAAGATACGAATAGACCAAGTTATGTTTGGAATTGCACAAAAACGTGAGAAGCTCCTCTATGGAGAGAGTTGAGCAATTCCAAAGCATCAATGTGGACCGTTGCACGCTATTTAATGTTCTTGGAAGTCTAACTTGCTAGTTTAGCCTTTGTGCAATGTTTCGTAATTTAAATATGCGAATAGACCAAGTTATGCTTGAAATTGCACAAAAACGTGAAAAGCTCCTCTATGGAAAGTGTTGAGCAATTCCAAAGCATGAATGTAGACCGTTGTACTCTATTTAGTGCTGCTAAAAGTCTAACTTGCTAGTTGAGCCTTCGTGCCACGTTTCGTAAGGTAAAGATTCGAATCGACCAAGTTATGTTTTTAAATTGCTCAGAAACATGAAATGCTCCTCTATGGAGAGAGTTGAGCAATTCCAAAGCATCAATGTGGACCGTTGTACTCTACTTAGTGCTCTTGAAAGTCTAACTTGCTAGTTGACCCTTCTTGCCGCGCTTCGTAAGGTAAAGACGCGAATTGATCAAGTTACGTCTCAAATTATTCAAAGACGTGAAAAGCTCCTCTATAGAAGAGTTGAGCAATTCCAAAGCATCAATGTTGACCGTTGTACTCTATTTAGTGCTCTTAAAAGTCTAACTTGCTAGTTGATCCTTAATGCCACGTTTCGTAAGGTAAAGACGCGAATAGACCAAGTTATGTTTTAAATTGCACAAAAACGTGAAAAGCTCCTCTATGGAGAGAGTTGAGCAATTCCAAAGCATCAATGTGGACCGTTGTACTCTATTTAGTGCTCTTAAAAGTCTAACTTTCTAGTTGAGGCTTCGTGCCACGGTTCGTCAGGTAAAGACGCTAATAGACCAAGTTTTGTCTCAAATTGCTCAAAAATGCCCAAAGCTCCTCTATCGAGAGAGTTGAGAAATTCCAAAGCATCAATGTAGACCGTTGTACTCTAATTAGTGCTCTTAAAAGTCTAACTTGCTAGTTGAGCCTTCGGGTCACGTTTCGTAAGGTAAAGATGCGAATAGACCAAGTTATGTTTGAAATTGCACAAAAACATGAAAAGCTCCTCCAAGGAGAGAGTTGAGCAATTGCAAAGCATCAATGTGGACCGTTGCATGCTATTTAATGTTCTTAGAAGTCTAACTTGCTAGTTTAGCCTTCGTCCAACGTTTCGTAAGTTAAAGATGCGAATAGACCAAGTTATGTTTGAAATTGTACAAAAACGTGAAAAGCTCCTTTATGGAGAGAGTTGAGAAATTCCAAAGCATTAATGTGGACCGTTGTACTCTATTTAGTGCTCCTAGAAGTCTAACTTGCTAGTTTAGCCTTCATGCCACGTTTCGTAAGGTAAAGACGTGAATAGACCAAGTTATGTCTCAAATTACACAAAAACGTTAAAAGCTCCTCTGTGGAGAGAGTTGAGCAATTCCAAAGCATCAATGTGGAACGTTGTACTCTGTTGAGTGCTCTTAAAAGTCTAACTTGCTAGTTGAGCCTTCGTGCCACGTTTTGTAAGGTAATGATGCGAATAGACCAAGTTATGTTTGAAATTGCACAAAAACGTGAAAAGCTCCTCTATGGAGAGAGTTTAGCAATTCCAAAGCATGAATGTGGACCGTTGTACAATATTTAGTGCTCTTAAATGTCTAACTTTCCATTTGAGCCTTCGTGCCACGGTTTGTAAGGTAAAGACGCCAATGGACCAACTAATGTCTCAAATTGCTCAAAAACGTCAAAAGCTCCTCTATGGAGAGAGTTGAGAAATTCCAAAGCATCTATGTGGAACGTTGTACTCTATTTAGTGCTCTTAAAAGTCTAACCTGCTAGTTGAGCCTTCGGGCCACGTTTCGTAAGGTAAAGATGCGAATAGACCAAGTTATGTTTGGAATTGCACAAAAACGTGAGAAGCTGCTCTATGGAGAGAGTTGAGCAATTCCAAAGCATCAATGTGGACCGTTGCACGCTATTTAATGTTCTTGGAAGTCTAACTTGCTACTTTAGCCTTTGTGCAACGTTTCGTAAGTTAAAGATGCGAAAAGACCAAGTTATGTTTGAAATTGTACAAAAACGTGAAAAACTACTTTATGGAGAGAGTTGAGAAATTCCAAAGCATCAATGTGGACTGTTGTACTCTATTTAGTGCTCCTAAAAGTCTAACTTGCTAGTTTAGCCTTCGTGCCACGTTTCGTAAGGTAAAGACGTGAATAGACCAAGTTATGTCTCAAATTGCACAAAAACGTGAAAAGCTCCTCTGTGGAGAGAGTTGAGCAATTCCAAAGCATCAATGTTGACCGTTGTACTCTGTTGAGTGCTCTTAAAAGTCTAACTTGCTAGTTGAGCCTTCGTGCCACGTTTCGTAAGGTAATGATGCGAATAGATCAAGTTATGTTTGAAGTTGCACAAAAACGTGAAATGCTCCTCTATGGAGAGAGTTGAGCAATTCCAAAGCATGAATGTGGACCGTTGTACAATATTTAGTGCTCTTAAAAGTCTAACTTTCTATTTGAGCCTTCGTGCCACGTTTCGTAAGGTAAAGATGCTAATAGACCAACTAATGTCTCAAATTGGTCAAAAACGTCAAAAGCTCCTCTATGGAGAGAGTTGAGAAATTCCAAAGCATCAATGGGGACCGTTGTACTCTATTTAGTGCTCCTAAAAGTCTAACTTGCTAGTTGAGCCTTCGTGCCACGTTTCGTAAGGTAAAAATGTGAATAGACCAAGTTATGTTTGAAGTTGCACAAAAACGTGAAAAGCTCCTTTGTGGAGAGAGTTGAGCAATTCTGAAGCATCAATGTGGACCGTTGTACTCTATTGAGTGCTCCTAAAAGTCTAACTTGCTAGTTGAGCCTTCGTGCCACGTTTCGTAAGGTAAAGATGCCAATAGACCAAGTTATGTTTGAAATTGCACAAAAACGTGAAATGCTCCTCTATGGAAGGAGTTGACCAATTCCAAAACATCAATGTGGACCGTTGTACTCTACTTAGTGCTCTTAAAAGTTTAACTTGCTAGTTGAGCCGTCGCGCCACGTTTCGTAAGGTAAAGACGCGAATTGACCAAGTTATGTCTCAAAATGCTCAAAGACGTGAAAAGCTCCTCAATGGAGAGAGTTGAGCAATTCCAAAGCATCAATGTGGACCGTTGTACTCTATTTAGTGCTCTTAAAAGTCTAACTTGCTAGTTGATCCTTCATGCTACGTTTCGTAAGGTAAAGACGCTAATAGACCAAGTTATGTTTGAAATTGCACAAAAACGTGAAAAGCTCCTCTATGGAGAGAGTTGAGCAATTCCAAAGCATCAATGTGGACCGTTGTACTCTATTTAGTTCTCTTAAAAGTCTAACTTTCTAGTTGAGCCTTCGTGCCACGGTTCGTAAGGTAAAGACGCTAATAGACCAAGTTATGTGTCAAATTGCTCAAAAACGTCAAAAGCTCCTCTAAGGAGAGAGTTGAGAAATTCCAAAGCATCAATGTGGACCACTGTACTCTATTTAGTGCTCTTCAAAGTCTAACTTTCTACTTGAGGCTTCGTGCCACGGTTCGTAAGGTAAAGACGCTAATGGACCAAGTTATGTCTCGAATTGCTCAAAAACGTTCAAAGCTCCTCTATGCAGAGAGTTGAGAAATTCCAAAGCATCAATGTGGAACGTTGTACTCTATTTAGTGCTCTTAAAAGTCTAACCTGCTAGTTGAGGCTTCGGGCCACGTTCCGTAAGGTAGATGCGAATAGACCAAGTTATGTTTGGAAGTGCACAAAAACGTGAGAAGCTCCTCTATTGAGAGAGTTGAGCAATTCCAAAGCATCAATGTGGACCGTTGCACACTATTTAATGTTCTTTGAAGTCTAACTTGCTAGTTTAGCCTTTGTGCAACGTCTCGTAATTTAAATATGCGAATAGACCAAGTTATGCTTGAAACCGCAGAAAAACGTGAAAAGCTCCTCTATGTAAAGAGTTGAGCAATTCCAAAGCATGAATGTGGACCGTTGTACTCTATTTAGTGCTGCTAAAAGTCTAACTTGCTAGTTGAGCCTTTGTGCCACGTTTCGTAAGGTAAAGATGCGAATAGACCAAGTTACGTTTGAAATTGGACAAAAACGTGAAAAGCTCCTCTATGGAGAGAGTTGAGCAATTCCAAAGCATCAATGTGGACCGTTGTACTCTACTTAGTGCTCTTAAAAGTCTAACTTGCTAGTTGACCCTTCGTGCCACTTTTCGTAAGGTAAAGACGCGAATTGATCAAGTTACGTCTCAAATTACTCGAAGACGTGAAAAGCTCCTCTATAGAAGAGTTGAGCAATTCCAAAGCATCAATGTGGACCGTTGTACTCTATTTAGTGCTCTTAAAAGTCTAACTTGCTAGTTGATCCTCAATGCCACGTTTCGTAAGGTAAAGACGCGAATAGACCAAGTTATGTTTGAAATTCCACAAAAACGTGAAAAGCTCCTCTATGGTGAGAGTTGAGCAATTCCAAAGCATCAATGTGGACCGTTATACTCTATTTAGTGCTCTTAAAAGTCTAACATTGTAGTTGAGGCTTCGTGCCACGGTTCATAAGGTAAAGACGCTAATAGACCAAGTTAGGTCTCAAATTGCTCAAAATCGCCCAAAGCTCCTCTATGGAGAGAGTTGAGAACATCTACAGCATCAATGTGGACCGACGTACTCTATTTAGTGCTCTTAAAAGTCTAACTTGCTAGTTGAGTCTTCGGGCAACGTTTTGGAAATTAAAGAAGCGAATAGACCAAGTTATGTTTGAAATTGTACAAAAACGTGAAAAGCTCCTTTATGGAGAGAGTTGAGAAATTCCAAAGCATTAATGTGGACCGTTGTACTCTACTTAGTGCTCTTAAAAGTTTAACTTGCTAGTTGAGCCTTCGCGCCACGTTTCGTAAGGTAAAGACGCGAATTGACCAAGTTATGTCTCAAAATGCTAAAAGACGTGAAAAGCTCCTCAATGGAGAGAGTTGAGCAATTCCAAAGCATCAATGTGGACCGTTGTACTCTATTTAGTGCTCTTAAAAGTCTAACTTGCTAGTTGATCCTTCATGCTACGTTTCGTAAGGTAAAGACGCTAATAGACCAAGTTATGTTTGAAATTGCACAAAAACATGAAAAGCTCCTCCAAGGAGAAAGTTGAGCAATTGCAAAGCATCAATGTGGACCGTTGCATGCTATTTAATGTTCTTAGAAGTCTAACTTGCTAGTTTAGCCTTCGTCCAACGTTTCGTAAGTTAAAGATGCGAATAGACCAAGTTATGTTTGAAATTGTACAAAAACGTGAAAAGCTCCTTTATGGAGAGAGTTGAGAAATTCCAAAGCATTAATGTGGACCGTTGTACTCTATTTAGTGCTCCTAGAAGTCTAACTTGCTAGTTTAGCCTTCATGCCACGTTTCGTAAGGTAAAGACGTGAATAGACCAAGTTATGTCTCAAATTACACAAAAACGTTAAAAGCTCCTCTGTGGAGAGAGTTGAGCAATTCCAAAGCATCAATGTGGAACGTTGTACTCTGTTGAGTGCTCTTAAAAGTCTAACTTGCTAGTTGAGCCTTCGTGCCACGTTTTGTAAGGTAATGATGCGAATAGACCAAGTTATGTTTGAAATTGCACAAAAACGTGAAAAGCTCCTCTATGGAGAGAGTTTAGCAATTCCAAAGCATGAATGTGGACCGTTGTACAATATTTAGTGCTCTTAAATGTCTAACTTTCCATTTGAGCCTTCGTGCCACGGTTTGTAAGGTAAAGACGCCAATGGACCAACTAATGTCTCAAATTGCTCAAAAACGTCAAAAGCTCCTCTATGGAGAGAGTTGAGAAATTCCAAAGCATCTATGTGGAACGTTGTACTCTATTTAGTGCTCTTAAAAGTCTAACCTGCTAGTTGAGCCTTCGGGCCACGTTTCGTAAGGTAAAGATGCGAATAGACCAAGTTATGTTTGGAATTGCACAAAAACGTGAGAAGCTGCTCTATGGAGAGAGTTGAGCAATTCCAAAGCATCAATGTGGACCGTTGCACGCTATTTAATGTTCTTGGAAGTCTAACTTGCTACTTTAGCCTTTGTGCAACGTTTCGTAAGTTAAAGATGCGAAAAGACCAAGTTATGTTTGAAATTGTACAAAAACGTGAAAAACTACTTTATGGAGAGAGTTGAGAAATTCCAAAGCATCAATGTGGACTGTTGTACTCTATTTAGTGCTCCTAAAAGTCTAACTTGCTAGTTTAGCCTTCGTGCCACGTTTCGTAAGGTAAAGACGTGAATAGACCAAGTTATGTCTCAAATTGCACAAAAACGTGAAAAGCTCCTCTGTGGAGAGAGTTGAGCAATTCCAAAGCATCAATGTTGACCGTTGTACTCTGTTGAGTGCTCTTAAAAGTCTAACTTGCTAGTTGAGCCTTCGTGCCACGTTTCGTAAGGTAATGATGCGAATAGATCAAGTTATGTTTGAAGTTGCACAAAAACGTGAAATGCTCCTCTATGGAGAGAGTTGAGCAATTCCAAAGCATGAATGTGGACCGTTGTACAATATTTAGTGCTCTTAAAAGTCTAACTTTCTATTTGAGCCTTCGTGCCACGTTTCGTAAGGTAAAGATGCTAATAGACCAACTAATGTCTCAAATTGGTCAAAAACGTCAAAAGCTCCTCTATGGAGAGAGTTGAGAAATTCCAAAGCATCAATGGGGACCGTTGTACTCTATTTAGTGCTCCTAAAAGTCTAACTTGCTAGTTGAGCCTTCGTGCCACGTTTCGTAAGGTAAAAATGTGAATAGACCAAGTTATGTTTGAAGTTGCACAAAAACGTGAAAAGCTCCTTTGTGGAGAGAGTTGAGCAATTCTGAAGCATCAATGTGGACCGTTGAACTCTATTGAGTGCTCCTAAAAGTCTAACTTGCTAGTTGAGCCTTCGTGCCACGTTTCGTAAGGTAAAGATGCCAATAGACCAAGTTATGTTTGAAATTGCACAAAAACGTGAAATGCTCCTCTATGGAAGGAGTTGACCAATTCCAAAACATCAATGTGGACCGTTGTACTCTACTTAGTGCTCTTAAAAGTTTAACTTGCTAGTTGAGCCGTCGCGCCACGTTTCGTAAGGTAAAGACGCGAATTGACCAAGTTATGTCTCAAAATGCTCAAAGACGTGAAAAGCTCCTCAATGGAGAGAGTTGAGCAATTCCAAAGCATCAATGTGGACCGTTGTACTCTATTTAGTGCTCTTAAAAGTCTAACTTGCTAGTTGATCCTTCATGCTACGTTTCGTAAGGTAAAGACGCTAATAGACCAAGTTATGTTTGAAATTGCACAAAAACGTGAAAAGCTCCTCTATGGAGAGAGTTGAGCAATTCCAAAGCATCAATGTGGACCGTTGTACTCTATTTAGTTCTCTTAAAAGTCTAACTTTCTAGTTGAGCCTTCGTGCCACGGTTCGTAAGGTAAAGACGCTAATAGACCAAGTTATGTGTCAAATTGCTCAAAAACGTCAAAAGCTCCTCTAAGGAGAGAGTTGAGAAATTCCAAAGCATCAATGTGGACCACTGTACTCTATTTAGTGCTCTTCAAAGTCTAACTTTCTACTTGAGGCTTCGTGCCACGGTTCGTAAGGTAAAGACGCTAATGGACCAAGTTATGTCTCGAATTGCTCAAAAACGTTCAAAGCTCCTCTATGCAGAGAGTTGAGAAATTCCAAAGCATCGATGTGGAACGTTGTACTCTATTTAGTGCTCTTAAAAGTCTAACCTGCTAGTTGAGGCTTCGGGCCACGTTCCGTAAGGTAGATGCGAATAGACCAAGTTATGTTTGGAATTGCACAAAAACGTGAGAAGCTCCTCTATTGAGAGAGTTGAGCAATTCCAAAGCATCAATGTGGACCGTTGCACACTATTTAATGTTCTTTGAAGTCTAACTTGCTAGTTTAGCCTTTGTGCAACGTCTCGTAATTTAAATATGCGAATAGACCAAGTTATGCTTGAAACCGCAGAAAAACGTGAAAAGCTCCTCTATGTAAAGAGTTGAGCAATTCCAAAGCATGAATGTGGACCGTTGTACTCTATTTAGTGCTGCTAAAAGTCTAACTTGCTAGTTGAGCCTTTGTGCCACGTTTCGTAAGGTAAAGATGCGAATAGACCAAGTTACGTTTGAAATTGCACAAAAACGTGAAAAGCTCCTCTATGGAGAGAGTTGAGCAATTCCAAAGCATCAATGTGGACCGTTGTACTCTACTTAGTGCTCTTAAAAGTCTAACTTGCTAGTTGACCCTTCGTGCCACTTTTCGTAAGGTAAAGACGCGAATTGATCAAGTTACGTCTCAAATTACTCGAAGACGTGAAAAGCTCCTCTATAGAAGAGTTGAGCAATTCCAAAGCATCAATGTGGACCGTTGTACTCTATTTAGTGCTCTTAAAAGTCTAACTTGCTAGTTGATCCTCAATGCCACGTTTCGTAAGGTAAAGACGCGAATAGACCAAGTTATGTTTGAAATTCCACAAAAACGTGAAAAGCTCCTCTATGGTGAGAGTTGAGCAATTCCAAAGCATCAATGTGGACCGTTATACTCTATTTAGTGCTCTTAAAAGTCTAACATTGTAGTTGAGGCTTCGTGCCACGGTTCATAAGGTAAAGACGCTAATAGACCAAGTTAGGTCTCAAATTGCTCAAAATCGCCCAAAGCTCCTCTATGGAGAGAGTTGAGAACATCTACAGCATCAATGTGGACCGACGTACTCTATTTAGTGCTCTTAAAAGTCTAACTTGCTAGTTGAGTCTTCGGGCAACGTTTCGGAAATTAAAGAAGCGAATAGACCAAGTTATGTTTGAAATTGTACAAAAACGTGAAAAGCTCCTTTATGGAGAGAGTTGAGAAATTCCAAAGCATTAATGTGGACCGTTGTACTCTACTTAGTGCTCTTAAAAGTTTAACTTGCTAGTTGAGCCTTCGCGCCACGTTTCGTAAGGTAAAGACGCGAATTGACCAAGTTATGTCTCAAAATGCTAAAAAACGTGAAAAGCTCCTCAATGGAGAGAGTTGAGCAATTCCAAAGCATCAATGTGGACCGTTGTACTCTATTTAGTGCTCTTAAAAGTCTAACTTGCTAGTTGATCCTTCATGCTACGTTTCGTAAGGTAAAGACGCTAATAGACCAAGTTATGTTTGAAATTGCACAAAAACGTGAAAAGCTCCTCTATGGAGAGAGTTCAGCAATTCCAAAGCATCAATGTGGACCGTTGTACTCTATTTAGTTCTCTTAAAAGTCTAACTTTCTAGTTGAGCCTTCGTGCCACGGTTCGTAAGGTAAAGACGCTAATAGACCAAGTTATGTCTCAAATTGCTCAAAAACGTCAAAAGCTCCTCTAAGGAGAGAGTTGAGAAATTCCAAAGCATCAATGTGGACCGCTGTACTCTATTTAGTGCTCTTGAAAGTCTAACTTTCTACTTGAGGCTTCGTGCCACGGTTCGTAAGGTAAAGACGCTAATGGACCAAGTTATGTCTCGAATTGCTCAAAAACGTTCAAAGCTCCTCTATGCAGAGAGTTGAGAAATTCCAAAGCATCGATGTGGAACGTTGTACTCTATTTAGTGCTCTTAAAAGTCTAACCTGCTAGTTGAGGCTTCGGGCCACGTTCCGTAAGGTAAAGATGCGAATAGACCAAGTTATGTTTGGAATTGCACAAAAACATGAGAAGCTCCTCTATCGAGAGAGTTGAGCAATTCCAAAGCATCAATGTGGACTGTTGCACACTATTTAATGTTCTTTGAAGTCTAACTTGCTAGTTTAGCCTTTGTGCAACGTTTCGTAATTTAAATATGCGAATAGACCAAGTTATGCTTGAAATTGCAGAAAAACGTGAAAAGCTCCTCTATGGAAAGAGTTGAGCAATTCCAAAGCATGAATGTGGCCCGTTGTACTCTATTTAGTGCTGCTAAAAGTCTAACTTGCTAGTTGAGCCTTTGTGCCACGTTTCGTAAGGTAAAGATGCGAATAGACCAAGTTACGTTTGAAATTGCACAAAAACGTGAAAAGCTCCTCTATGGAGAGAGTTGAGCAATTCCAAAGCATCAATGTGGACCGTTGTACTCTACTTAGTGCTCTTAAAAGTCTAACTTGCTAGTTGACCCTTCGTGCCACTTTTCGTAAGGTAAAGACGCGAATTGATCAAGTTACGTCTAAAATTACTCGAAGACGTGAAAAGCTCCTCTATAGAAGAGTTGAGAAATTCCAAAGCATCAATGTGGACCGTTGTACTCTATTTAGTGCTCTTAAAAGTCTAACTTGCTAGTTGATCCTCAATGCCACGTTTCGTAAGGTAAGGACGCGAATAGACCAAGTTGTGCTTGAAATTCCACAAAAACGTGAAAAGCTCCTCTATGGTGAGAGTTGAGCAATTCCAAAGCATCAATGTGGACCGTTATACTCTATTTAGTGCTATTAAAAGTCTAACATTGTAGTTGAGGCTTCGTGCCACGGTTCGTAAGGTAAAGACGCTAATAGACCAAGTTAGGTCTCAAATTGCTCAAAATCGCCCAAAGCTCCTCTATGGAGAGAGTTGAGAAATTCTAAAGCATCAATGTGGAGCGACGTACTCTATTTAGTGCTCTTAAAAGTCTAACTTGCTAGTTGAGCCTTCGGGCAACGTTTCGGAAATTAAAGATGCGAATAGACCAAGTTATGTTTGAAATTGTACAAAAACGTGAAAAGCTCCTTTATGGAGAGAGTTGAGAAATTCCAAAGCATCAATGTGGACTGTTGTACTCTATTTAGTGCTCTTAAAAGTCTAACTTGCTAGTTTAGCCTTCGTGCCACGTTTCGTAAGGTAAAGACGTGGATAGACCAAGTTATGTCTCAAATTGCACAAAAATGTGAAAAGCTCCTCTGTGGAGAGAGTTGAGCAATTCCAAAGCATCAATGTGGACCGTTGTACTTTGTTGAGTGCTCTTAAAAGTCTAACTTGCTAGTTGAGCCTTCGTGCCACGTTTCGTAAGGTAATGATGCGAATAGACCAAGTTATGTTTGAAATTGCACAAAAACGTGAAAAGCTCCTCTATGGAGAGAGTTCAACAATTCCAAAGCATGAATGTGGACCGTTGTACAATATTTAGTGCTCTTAAAAGTCTAACTTTCTATTTGAGCCTTCGTGCCACGGTTCGTAGGGTAAAGACGCTAATGGACCTACCAATGTCTCAAATTGCTCAAAAACGTCAAAAGCTCCTCTATGCAGAGAGTTGAGAAATTCCAAAGCATCAATGTGGACCGTTGTACTCTATTTAGTGCTCCTAAAAGTCTAACTTGCTAGTTGAGCCTTCGTGCCACGTTTCATTAGGTAAAAATGCGAATAGACCAAGTTATGTTTGAAGTTGCACAAAAACGTGAAAAGCTCCTTTGTGGAGAGAGTTGAGCAATTCTGAAGCATCAATGTGGCCCGTTGTACTCTATTGAGTGCTCCGAAAAGTCTAACTTGCTAGTTGAGCCTTCGTGCCACGTTTCGTAAGGTAAAGATGCCAATAGACCAAGTTATGTTTGAAATTGCACAAAAACGTGAAAAGCTCCTCTATGGAGGGAGTTGAGCAATTCCAAAACATCAATGTGGACCGTTGTACTCTACTTAGTGCTCTTAAAAGTTTAACTTGCTAGTTGAGCCTTCGTGCCACGCTTCGTAAGGTAATGACGCGAATTGACCAAGTTATGTCTCAAATTGCTCAAAGACGTGAAAAGCTCTTCAATGGAGAGAGTTGAGCAATTCCAAAGCATCAATGTGGACCGTTGTACTCTATTTAGTGCACTTAAAAGTATAACTTGCTAGTTGATCCTTCGTGCCACGTTTCGTAAGGTAAAGACGCGAATTGATCAAGTTACGTATCAAATTACTCAAAGACGTGAAAGGCTCCTCTATAGAAGAGTTGAGCAATTCCAAAGCATCAATGTGGACCGTTGTACTCTATTTAGTGCTCTTAAAAGTCTAACTTGCTAGTTGATCCTTTGTGCCACGTTTCGTAAGGTAAAGACGCGAATAGACCAAGTTATGTTTGAAATTGCACAAAAACGTGAAAAGCCCCTCTATGGAGAGAGTTGAGCAATTCCAAAGCATCAATGTGGACTGTTGTACTCTTTTTAGTGCTCTTAAAAGTCTTACTTTCTAGTTGAGGCTTCGTGCCACGGTTCGTAAGGTAAAGACGCTAATAGAGCAAGTTATGTCTCAAATTGCTCAAAAACGCCCAAAGCTCCTCTATGGAGAGAGTTGAGAAATTCCAAAGCTTCCATGTGGACCGTTGTACTCTATTTAGTGCTCTTAAAAGTCTAACTTGCTAGTTGAGCCTTTGGGCCACATTTCGTAAGGTAAAGATGCGAATAGACCAAGTTATGTTTGAAACTGCACAAAAACGTGAAATGCTCCTTTATGGAGAGAGTTGAGAAATTCCAAAGCATCAATGTGGACCTTTGTACTCTATTTAGTGCTCCTAAAAGTCTAACTTGCTAGTCGAGCCTTCGTGCCACGTTTCGTTTGGTAAAGATGCCAATAGACTAAGTTATGTTTGAAAGTGCACAAAAACGTGAAAAACTCCTCTATGGAGGGAGTTGAGCAATTTCAAAACATCAATGTGGACCGTTGTACTCTACTTAGTGCTCTTAAAAGTCTAACTTTCAAGTTGAGGCTTCGTGCCACGGTTCGTAAGGTAGAGACGCTAATAGACCAAGTTATGTCTCAAATTGCTCAAAAACGCCCAAAGCTCCTCTATGGAGAGAGTTGAGAAATTCCAAAGCATCAATGTGGACCGTTGTAATCTATTTAGTGCTCTTAAAAGTCTAACATGCTAGTTGAGCCTTCGGGCCACGTTTCGTAAGGTAAAGATGCGAATAGACCAAGTTATGTTTGAAATTGCACAAAAACGTGAAAAGCTCCTCCACGGAGAGAGTTGAGCAATTGCAAAGCATCAATGTGGACCGTTGCATGCTATTTAATGTTCTTAGAAGTCTAACTTGCTAGTTTAGCCTTCGTCCAACGTTTCGTAAGTTAAAGATGCGAATAGACCAAGTTATGTTTGAAATTGTACAAAAACGTGAAGAGCTCCTTTATGGAGAGAGTTGAGCAATTCCAAAGCATGAATGTGGACCGTTGTACAATATATAGTGCTCTTAAAATTCTAACTTTCTATTTGAGCCTTCGTGCCACGCTTCGTAAGGTAAAGACGCTAATGGACCAACTAATATCTCAAATTGCTCAAAAACGTCAAAAGCTCCTCTATGGAAAGAGTTGAGAAATTCCAAAGCATCAATGTGGACCGTTGTACTCTATTTAGTGCTCCTAAAAGTCTAACTTGCTAGTTGAGCCTTCGTGCCATGTTTCGTAAGGTAAAAATGTGAATAGACCAAGTTATTTTTGAAGCTGCACAAAGACGTTAAAAGCTCCTTTATGGAGAGAGTTGGGCAATTCTGAAGCATCAATGTGGACCGTTGTACACTATTTAGTGCTCTTGAAAGTCTAACTTGCTAGTTGAGCCTTCGGGCCACGTTTCGTGAGGTAAAGATGCGAATAGACCAAGTTATGTTTGAAATTGCTCAAAAATGTGAAAAGCTCATTTATGGAGAGAGTTGAGCAATTCCAAAGCATCAATGTGGACCGTTGTACTCTATTTAGTTCTCTTAAAAGTCTAACTTTCTAGTTGAGCCTTCGTGCCACGGTTCGTAAGGTAAAGACGCTAATAGACCAAGTTATGTCTCAAATTGCTCAAAAACGTCAAAAGCTCCTCTAAGGAGAGACTTGAGAAATTCCAAAGCATCAATGTGGACCTCTGTACTCTATTTAGCGCTCTTCAAAGTCTAACTTTCTACTTGAGGCTTCGTGCCACGGTTCGTAAGGTAAAGACGCTAATGGACCAAGTTATGTCTCAAATTGCTCAAAAACGTTCACAGCTCCTCTATGCAGAGAGTTTAGAAATTCCAAAGCATCAATGTGGACCGTTGTACTCTATTTAGTGCTCTTAAAAGTATAACTTGCTAGTTGATCCTTCGTGCCACGTTTCGTAAGGTAAAGACGCGAATTGATCAAGTTACGTCTCAAATTACTCAAAGACGTGAAAGGCTCCTCTATAGAAGAGTTGAGCAACTCCAAAGCATCAATGTGGACCGTTGTACTCTATTTAGTGCTCTTAAAATTCTAACTTGCTAGTTGATCCTTTGTGCCACGTTTCGTAAGGTAAAGACGCGAATAGACCAAGTTATGTTTGAAATTGCACAAAAACGTGAAAAGCCCCTCTATGGAGAGAGTTGAGCAATTCCAAAGCATCAATGTGGACTGTTGTACTCTTTTTAGTGCTCTTAAAAGTCTTACTTTCTAGTAGAGGCTTCGTGCCACAGTTCGTAAGGTAAAGACGCTAATAGAGCAAGTTATGTTTCAAATTGCTCAAAAACGCCCAAAGCTCCTCTATGGAAAGAGTTGAGAAATTCCAAAGCATCAATGTGGACCGTTGTACTCTATTTAGTGCTCTTAAAAGTCTAACTTGCTAGTTGAGCCTTTGGGCCACGTTTCGTAAGGTAAAGATGCGAATAGACCAAGTTATGTTTGAAACTGCACAAAAACGTGAAATGCTCCTTTATGGAGAGAGTTGAGCAATTCCAAAACATCAATGTGGACCGTTGTACTCTACTTAGTGCTCTTAAAAGTTTAACTTGCTAGTTGAGCCTTCGTGCCACGTTTCGTAAGGTAAAGACGCAAATTGACCAAGTTATGTCTCAAATTGCTCAAAGACGTGAAAAGCTCCTCAATGGAGAGAGTTGAGCAATTCCAAAGTATCAATGTGGACCGTTGTACTCTATTTAGTGCTCTTAAAAAACTAACTTGCTAGTTGATCCTTCATGCTACGTTTCGTAAGGTAAAGACGCGAATAGACCAAGTTATGTTTGAAATTGCTCAAAAATGTGAAACGCTCATTTATGGAGAGAATTGAGCAATTCCAAAGCATCAATGTGGACCGTTGTACTCTATTTAGTTCTCTTAAAAGTCTAACTTTCTAGTTGAGTCTTCGTGCCACGGTTCGTAAGGTAAAGACGCTAATAGACCAAGTTATGTCTCAAATTGCTCAAAAACGTCAAAAGCTCCTCTAAGGAGAGACTTGAGAACTTTCAAAGCATCAATGTGGACCTCTGTACTCTATTTAGCGCTCTTCAAAGTCTAACTTTCTACTTGAGACTTCGTGCCACGGTTCGTAAGGTAAAGACGCTAATGGACCAAGTTATGTCTCAAATTGCTCAAAAACGTTCACAGCTCCTCTATGCAGAGAGTTTAGAAATTCCAAAGCATCGATGTGGAACTTTGTACTCTATTTAGTGCTTTAAAAGTCTAACCTGCTATTTGAGCCTTCGGGCCACGTTTCGTAAGGTGAAGATACGAATAAACCAAGTTATGTTTCGAATTGCACAAAAATGTGAGAAGCTCCTCTATGGAGAGAGTTGAGCAATTCCAAAGCATCAATGTGGACCGTTGTACTCTACTTAGTGCTCTTAAAAGTCTAACTTGCTAGTTGAGCCCTCGTGCCACGTTTCGTAAGTTAAAGATGCGAATAGACCATGTTATGTTTGAAATTGTACAAAAACGTGAAAAGCTCCTTTATGGAGAGAGTTGAGAAATTCCAAAGCATCAATGTGAACCGTTGTACTCTATTTAGTGCTCCTAAAAGTCTAACTTGCTAGTTTAGCCTTCGTGCCACGTTTCGTAAGGTAAAGACGTGAATAGACCAAGTTATGTCTCAAATTGCACAAAAACGTGAAAAGCTCCTTTGTGGAGAGAGTTGAGCAATTCCAAAGCATCAATGTGGACCGTTGTACTCTGATGAGTGCTCTTAATAGTCTAACTTGCTAGTTGAGCCTTCGTGCCACATTTTATAAGGTAATGATGCGAATAGACCAAGTTATGTTTGAAATTGCACAAAAACATGAAAAGCTCCTCTATGGAGAGAGTTGAGCAATTCCAAAGCATGAATGTGGACCGTTGTACAATATTTAGTGCTTTTAAAATTCTAACTTTCTCTTTGAGCCTTCGTGCCACGCTTCGTAAGGTAAAGACGCTAATGGACCAACTAATGTCTCAAATTGCTCAAAAACGTCAAAAGCTCCTCTTTGGAGAGAGTTGAGAAATTCCAAAGCATCAATGTGGACCGTACTCTATTTAGTGCTCCTAAAAGTCAAACTTGCTAGTTGAGCCTTCGTGCCACGTTTCGTAAGGTAAAAATGCGAATAGACCAAGTTATGTTTAAAGCTGCACAAAGACGTGAAAAGCTCCTTTGTGGAGAGAGTTGAGCAATTCTGAAGCATCAATGTGGACCGTTGTACTCTATTGAGTGCTCCTAAAAGTCTAACTTGCTAGTTGAGCCTTCGTGCCACGTTTCGTAAGGTAAAGATGCGAATAGACCAAGTCATGTTTTGAAATTGCACAAAAACGTGAAAAGCTCTTCTACGGAGGGAGTTGAGCAATTCCAAAACATTAATGTGGACCGTTGTACTCTACTTAGTGCTCTTAAAAGTTTAACTTGCTAGTTGAGCCTTCGTGCCACGTTTCGTAAGGTAAAGACGCCAATTGACCAAGTTATGTCTCAAATTGCTCAAAGACGTGAAAAGCTCCTCAATGGAGAGAGTTGAGCAATTCCAAAGCATCAATGTGGACCGTTGTACTCTATTTCGTGCTCTTAAAAAACTAACTTGCTAGTTGATCCTTCATGCTACGTTTCGTAATGTAAAGACGCGAACAGACCAAGTTATGTTTTAAATTGCACAAAAACGTGAAAAGCTCCTCTATGGAGAGAGTTGAGCAATTCCAAAGCATCAATGTGGACCGTTGTACTCTATTTAGTTCTCTTAAAAGTCTAACTTTCTAGTTGAGCCTTCGTGCCACGGTTCGTAAGGTAAAGACGCTAATAGTCAAGTTATGTCTCAAATTGCTCAAAAACGTCAAAAGCACCTCTAAGGAGAGAGTTGAGAAATTCCAAAGCATCAATGTGCACCGCTGTACTCTATTTAGTGCTCTTAAAAGTCTAACTTTCTACTTGAGGCTTCGTGCCACGGTTCGTAAGGTAAAGACGCTAATGGACCAAGTTATGTCTCAAATTGCTCAAAAACGTTCAAAGCTCCTCTATGTAGAGGGTTGAGAAATTACAAAGCATCGATGTGGAACGTTGTACTCTATCTAGTGCTTTAAAAGTCTAACCTGCTAGTTGAGCCTTCGGGCCACGTTTCGTAAGCTGAAGATACAAATAGACCAAGTTATGTTTGGAATTGCACAAAAACGTGATAAGCTCTTCTATGGAGAGAGTTGAGCAATTCCAAAGCATCAATGTGGACCGTTGTACTCTACTTAGTGCTCTTAAAAGTTTAACTTGCTAGTTGAGCCTTCGTGCCACGTTTCGTAAGTTAAAGATGCGAATAGACCAAGTTATGTTTGAAATTGTACAAAAACGTGAAAAGCTCCTTTATGGAGAGAGTTGAGAAATTCCAAAGCATCAATGTGGACCGTTGTACTCTATTTAGTGCTCCGAAAAGTCTAACTTGCTAGTTTAGCATTCGTGCCACGTTTCGTAAGGTAAAGACGTGAATAGACCTAGTTATGTCTCAAATTGCACAAAAATGTGAAAAGCTCCTCTGTGAAGAGAGTTGAGCAATTCCAAAGCATCAATGTGGACCGTTGTACTCTGTTGAGTGCTCTTAAATGTCTAACTTGCTAGTTGAGCCTTCGTGCCACGTTTTGTAAGGTAATGATGCGAATAGACCAAGTTATGTTTGAAATTGCACAAAAACGTGAAAAGCTCCTCTATGGAGAGAGTTGAGCAATTCCAAAGCATGAATGTGGACCGTTGTACAATATTTAGTGCTCTTAAAAGTCTAACATTCTATTTGACCCTTCGTGCCACGGTTTGTAAGGTAAAGACGCTAATGGACCAACTAATGTCTCAAATTGCTCAAAAACGTCAAAAGCTCCTCTATGGAGAGAGTTGAGAAATTCCAAAGCATCGATGTGGAACGTTGTACTCTATTTAGTGCTCTTAAAAGTCTAACCTGCTAGTTGAGCCTTCGGGCCACGTTTCGTAAGGTAAAGATGCGAATAGACCAAGTTATGTTTGGAATTGCACAAGAACGTGAGAAGCTCCTCTATGGAGAGAGTTGAGCAATTCCAAAGCATCAATGTGGACCGTTGTACTCTATTTAGTGCTCTAAAAAGTCTTACTTGCTAGTTGATCCTTAATGCCACGTTTCGTAAGGTAAAGATGCGAATGGACCAAGTTATGTCTGAAATTGCACAAAAACGTGAAAAGCTCCTCTATGGAGAGAGTTGAGCAATTCCAAAGCATCAATGTGGACCGTTGTACTCTATTTAGTGCTCTTAAAAGTCTAACTTTCGAGTTGAGGCTTCGTGCCACGGTTCGGAAGGTATAGACGCTAATAGACCAAGTTATGTCTCAAATTGTTCAAAAACGCCCAAAGCTCCTCTATGGAGAGAGTTGAGAAATTCCAAAGCATCAATGTGGAACGTTGTACTCTATTTAGTGCTCTCAAAAGTCTAACTTGCTAGTTGAGCCTTCGGGCCACGTTTCGTAAGGTAAAGATGCGAATAGACCAAGTTATGTTTGAAATTGCACAAAAACGTGAAAAGCTCTTCCATGGAGAGAGTTGAGCAATTCCAAAGCATCAATGTGGACCGTTGCATGCTATTTAATGTTCTTAGAAGTCTAACTTGCCAGTTTAACCTTCGTGCAACGTTTCGTACGTTAAAGATGCGAAAAGACCAAGTTATGTTTGAAATTGTACAAAAACGTGAAAAGCTCCTTTATGGAGAGAGTTGAGAAATTCCAAAGCATCAATGTGGACCGTTGTACTCTATTTAGTGCTCCTAAAAGTGTAACTTGCTAGTTTAGCCTTCGTGCCACGTTTCGTAAGGTAAAGGCTTGAATAGACCAAGTTATGTCTCAAATTGCACAAAAACGTGAAAGCTCCTCTGTGGAGAGAGTTGAACAATTCCAAAGCATCAATGTGGACCGTTGTACTCTGTTGAGTGCTCTTAAAAGTCTAACTTGCTAGTTGAGCCTTCGTGCCACGTTTCGTAAGGTAATGATGCGAATAGACCAAGTTATGTTTGAAATAGCACAAAAACGTGAAATGCTCCTCTATGGAGAGAGTTGAGCAATTCCGAAGCATGAATGTGGACCGTTGTACAATATTTAGTGCTCTTAAAAGTCTAACTTTCTATTTGAGCCTTCATGCCACGTTTCGTAAGGTAAAGATGCTAATGGACCAACTAATGTCTCAAATTGCTCAAAAATGTCAAAAGCTCCTCTATGGAGAGAGTTGAGAAATTCCAAAGCATCAATGGGAACCGTTGTACTCTATTTAGTGCTCCTAAAAGTCTAACTTGCTAGTTGAGCCTTCGTGCCACGTTTCGTAAGGTAAGAATGTGAGTAGACCAAGTTATGTTTGAAGTTGCACAAAAACGTAAAAAGCTCATTTGTGGAGAGAGTTGAGCAATTCTAAAGCATCAATGTGGACCGTTGTACTCTATTGAGTGCTCCTAAAAATCTAACTTGCTAGTTGAGCGTTCGTGCCACGTTTTATAAGGTAAAGATGCCAATAGACCAAGTTATGTTTGAAATTGCACAAAAACGTGAAAAGCTCCTCTATGGAGGGAGTTGACCAATTCCAAAACATCAATGTGGACCGTTGTACTCTACTTAGTGCTCTTAAAAGTTTAACTTGCTAGTTGAGCCTTCGCGCCACGTTTCTTAAGGTAAATACGCGAATTGACCAAGTTATGTTTCAAAATGCTCAAAGACGTGAAAAGCTCCTCAATGGAGAGAGTTGAGCAATTCCAAAGCATCAATGTGGACCGTTGTACTCTATTTAGTGCTCTTAAAAGTCTAACTTGCTAGTTGATCCTTCATGCTACGTTTCGTAAGGTAAAGACGCGAATAGACCAAGTTATGTTTGAAATTGCACAAAAACGTGAAAAGCTCCTTTATGGAGAGAGTTGAGCAATTCCAAAGCATCAATGTGGACCATTGTACTCTATTTAGTTCTCTTAAAAGTCTAACTTTCTAGTTGAGCCTTCGTGCCACGGTTCGTAAGGTAAAGACGCTAATAGACCAACTTATGTCTCAAATTGCTCAAAAACGTCAAAAGCTCCTCTAAGGAGAGAGTTGAGAAATTCCAAAGCATCAATGTGGACCGCTGTAATCTATTTAGTGCTCTTCAAAGTCTAACTTTCTACTTAAGGCTTCGTGCCACGGTTCGTAAGGTAAAGACGCTAATAGACCAAGTTATGTCTCGAATTGCTCAAAAACGTTCAAAGCTCCTCTATGCAGAGAGTTGAGAAATTCCAAAGCATCGATGTGGAACGTTGTACTCTATTTAGTGCTCTTAAAAGTCTAACCTGCTAGTTGAGCCTTCGGGCCACGTTCCGTAAGGTAAAGATGCGAATAGACCAAGTTATGTTTGGAATTGCACAAAAACGTGAGAAGCTCCTCTATGGAGAGAGTTGAGCAATTCCAATGCATCAATGTGGACCGTTGCGCGCTATTTAATGTTCTTGGAAGTCTAACTTGCTAGTTTAGCCTTTGTGCAACGTTTCGTTATTTAAATATGCGAATAGACCAAGTTACGCTTGAAATTGCACAAAAACGTGAAAAGCTCCTCTATGGAAAGAGTTGAGCAATTCCAAAGCATGAATGTGGACCGTTGTACTCTATTTAGTGCTGCTAAAAGTCTAACTTGCTAGTTGAGCTTTTGTGCCACGTTTCGTAAGGTAAAGATGCGAATAGACCAAGTTATGTTTGAAATTGCACAAAAACGTGAAAAGCTCCTCTATGGAGAGAGTTGAGCAATTCCAAAGCATCAATGTGGACCGTTGTACTCTACTTAGTGCTCTTAAAAGTCTAACTTGCTAGTTGACCCTTCGTGCCACTTTTCTTAAGGTAAAGACGCGAATTGATCAAGTTACGTCTCAAATTACTCGAAGACGTGAAAAGCTCCTCCATAGAAGAGTTGAGCAATTCCAAAGCATCAATGTAGACCGTTGTACTCTATTTAGTGCTCTTAAAAGTCTAACTTGCTAGTTGATCCTCAATGCCACGTTTCGTAAGGTAAAGTCGCGAATAGACCAAGTTATGTTTGAAATTCCACAAAAACGTGAAAAGCTCCTCTATGGAGAGAGTTGAGCAATTCCAAAGCATCAATGTGGACCGTTATACTCTATTTAGTGCTCTTAAAAGTCTAACTTTCTAGTTGAGGCTTCGTGCCACGGTTCGTAAGGTAAAGACGCTAATAGACCAAGTTATGTTTGAAATTGCACAAAAACGTGAAAAGCTCCTCTATGGAGAGAGTTGAGCAATTCCAAAGCATCAATGTGGACCATTGTACTCTATTTAGTTCTTATAAAAGTCTAACTTTCTAGTTGAGCCTTCGTGCCATGGTTCGTAAGGTAAAGACGCTAATAGACCAAGTTATGTCTCAAATTGCTCAAAAACGTCAAAAGCTCCTCTAAGGAGAGAGGTGAGAAATTCCAAAGCATCAATGTGGACCGCTGTACTCTATTTAGTGCTCTTCAGAGTCTAACTTTCTACTTGAGGCTTCGTGCCACGGTTTGTAAGGTAAAGACGCTAATGGACCAAGTTATGTCTCGAATTGCTCAAAAACGTTCAAAGCTCCTCTATGCAGAGAGTTGAGAAATTCCAAAGCATCGATGTGGAACGTTGTACTCTATTTAGTGCTCTTAAAAGTCTAACCTGCTAGTTGAGCCTTCGGGCCACGTTCCGTAAGGTAAAGATGCGAATAGACCAAGTTTTGTTTGGAATTGCACAAAAACGTGAAAAGCTCTTCTATGGAGGGAGTTGAGCAATTCCAAAGCATCAATGTGGACCGTTATACTCTATTTAGTGCTCTTAAAAGTCTAACTTTATAGTTGAGGCTTCGTGCCACGGTTCGTAAGGTAAAGACGCTAATAGACCAAGTTATGTCTCAAGTTGCTCAAAATCGCCCAAAGCTCCTCTATGTAGAGAGTTGAGAAATTCCAAAGCATCAATGTGAACCGTTGTACTCTATTTAGTGCTCTTAAAAGTCTAACTTGCTAGTTTAGCCTTCGTGCCACGTTTCGTAAGGTAAAGACGTGGATAGACCAAGTTATGTCTCAAATTGCACAAAAACGTGAAAAGCTCCTCTGTGGGGAGAGTTGAGCAATTCCAAAGCATCAATGTGGACCGTTGTACTCTGTTGAATGCTCTTAAAAGTCTAACTTGCTAGTTGAGCCTTCGTGCCACGTTTCGTAAGGTAATGATGCGAATAGACCAAGTTATGTTTGAAATTGCACAAAAACGTTAAAAGCTCCTCTATGGAGAGAGTTCAGCTATTCCAAATCATGAATGTGGACCGTTGTACAATATTTCATGCTCTTAAAAGTCTAACTTTCTATTTGAGCCTTCGTGCCACGGTTCGTAAGGTAAAGACGCTAATGGACCAACCAATGTCTCAAATTGCTCAAAAATGTCAAAAGCTCCTCTATGGAGAGAGTTGGGAAATTCAAAAGCATCAATGTGGACCGTTGTACTCTATTTACTGCTCTTAAAAGTCTAACTTGCTAGTTGAGCCTTCGTGCCACGTTTCATTAGGTAAAAATGCGAATAGACCAAGTTATGTTTGAAGTTGCACAAAAACGTGAAAAGCTCCTTTGTGGAGAGAGTTGAGCAATTCTGAAGCATCAATGTGGACCGTTGTACTCTATTGAGTGCTTCGAAAAGTCTAACTTGCTAGTTGATCCTTCGTGCCACGTTTCGTAAGGTAAAGATGCCGATAGACCAAGTTATGTTTGAAATTGCACAAAAACGTAAAAAGCTCCTCTATGGAGGGAGTTGAGCAATTCCAAAACATCAATGTGGACCGTTGTACTCTACTTAGTGCTCTTAAAAGTTTAACTTGCTAGTTGAGCCTTCGTGCCACGCTTCGTATGGTAATGACGCGAATTGACCAAGTTATGTCTCAAATTGCTCAAAGACGTGAAAAGCTCTTCAATGGAGAAAGTTGAGCAATTCCAAAGCATCAATTTGGACCGTTGTACTCTATTTAGTGCTCTTAAAAGTATAACTTGCTAGTTGATCCTTCGTGCCACGTTTCGTAAGGTAAAGACGAGAATTGATCAAGTTACATCTCAAATTACTCAAAGACGTGAAAAGCTACTCTATAGAAGAGTTGAGCAATTCCAAAGCATCAATGTGGACCGTTGTACTCTATTTAGTGCTCTTAAAAGTCTTACTTTCTAGTTGAGGCTTCGTGCCACGGTTCGTAAGGTAAAGACGCTAATAGAGCAAGTTATGTCTCAAATTGCTCAAAAACGCCCAAAGCTCCTCTATGGAGAGCGTTGAGAAATTCCAAAGCATCAATGTGGACCGTTGTACTCTATTTAGTGCTCTTAAAAGTCTAACTTGCTAGTTGAGCCTTTGGGCCACATTTTGTAAGGTAAAGATGCGAATAGACCAAGTTATGTTTGAAACTGCACAAAAACGTGAAAAGCTCCACCATGGAGAGAGTTGAGCAATTCCAAAGCATCAATGTGGACCGTTGCATGCTATTTAATGTTCTTAGAAGTCTAACTTGCTAGTTTAGCCTTCGTGCAACGTTTCGCAAGTAAAAGATGCGAATAGACCAAGTTATGTTTGAAATTGTACAAAAACGTGAAAAGCTCCTCTATGGAGAGAGTTGAGAAATTCCAAAGCATCAATGTGGGCCGTTGTACTCTATTTAGTGCTCCTAAAAGTCTAACTTACTAGTTGAGCCTTCGTGCCACAATTCGTAAGGTAAAGACGTGAATAGACCAAGTTATGTCTCAAATTGCACAAAAACGTGAAAAGCTCCTCTGTGGAGAGAGTTGAGCAATTCCAAAGCATCAATGTGGACCGTTGTACTCTGTTGAGTGCTCTTAAAAGTCTAACTTGCTAGTTGAGCCTTCGTGCCACGTTTCATAAGGTAAAGATGCGAATAGACCAAGTTATGTTTGAAATTGCACAAAAACGTGAAAAGCTCCTGTATGGAGAGAGTTCAGCAATTCCAAAGCATGAATGTGGACCGTTGTACAATATTTAGTGCTCTTAAAAGTCTAACTTTCTATTTGAGCCTTCGTGCCACGGTTCGTAAGGTAAAGACGCTAATGGACCAACTAATGTCTCAAATTGCTCAAAAACGTCAAAAGCTCCTCTATGGAGAGAGTTGAGAAATTCCAAAGCATCAATGTGGACCGTTGTACTCTATTTAGTGCTCCTAAAAGTCTAAATTGCTAGTTGAGCCTTCGTGCCACGTTTCGTTTGGTACAGATGCCAATAGACCAAGTGATGTTTGAAATTGCACAAAAACGTGAAAAGCTCTTCTATGGAGGGAGTTGAGCAATTCCAAAACATCAATGTGGACCGTTGTACTCTACTTAGTGCTCTTAAAAGTTTAACTTGCTAGTTGAGCCTTCATGCCCCGTTTCGTAAGGTAAAGACGCGAATTGACCAAGTTATGTCTCAAATTGCTCAAAGACGTGCAAAGCTCCTCAATGGAGAGAGTTCAGCAATTCCAAAGCATCAATGTAGACCGTTGTACTCTATTTAGTGCTCTTAAAAGTCTAACTTGCTAGTTGATCCTCAATGCCACGTTTCGTAAGGTAAAGATGCCAATAGACCAAGTTATGTTTGAAAGTGCACAAAAACGTGAAAAGCTCCTCTATGGAGGGAGTTGAGCAATTTCAAAGCATCAATGTGGACCGTTGTACTCTACTTAGTGCTCTTAAAAGTTTAACTTGCTATTTGAGCCTTCGTGCCACGTTTCGTAAGGTAAAGACGCGAATTGACCAAGTTACGTCTCAAATTGCTCAAAGACGTAAAAAGCTCCTCAATGGAGGGAGTTGAGCAATTCCAACGCATCCATGTGGCCGTTGTACTCTATTTAGTGCTCTTAAAAGTCTAACTTGCTAGTTGATCCTTCGTGCCACGTTTCGTAAGGTAAAGACGCGAATAGACCAAGTTATGTTTGAAATTGCACAAAAACGTGAAAAGCTCCTCTATGGAGATAGTTGAGCAATTCCAAAGCATCAATGTGGACCGTTGTACAATATTTAGTGCTCTTAAAGGTCTAACTTTCTATTTGAGCCTTCGTGCCACGGTTCGTAAGGTAAAGACGCTAATGGACCAACTAATGTCTCAAATTGCTCAAAAACGTCAAAAGCTCCTCTATGGAGAGAGTTGAGAAATTCCAAAGCATCAATGTGGAACGTTGTACTCTATTTAGTGCTCCTAAAAGTCTAACTTGCTAGTTGAGCCTTCGTGCCACGTTTCGTTTGGTACAGATGCCAATAGACCAAGTGATGTTTGAAATTGCACAAAAACGTGAAAAGCTCTTCTATGGAGGGAGTTGAGCAATTCCAAAACATCAATGTGGACCGTTGTACTCTACCTAGTGCTCTTAAAAGTTTAACTTGCTAGTTGAGCCTTCATGCCCCGTTTCGTAAGGTAAAGACGCGAATTGACCAAGTTATGTCTCAAATTGCTCAAAGACGTGCAAAGCTCCTCAATGGAGAGAGTTCAGCAATTCCAAAGCATCAATGTAGACCGTTGTACTCTATTTAGTGCTCTTAAAAGTCTAACTTGCTAGTTGATCCTCAATGCCACGTTTCGTAAGGTAAAGATGCCAATAGACCAAGTTATGTTTGAAAGTGCACAAAAACGTGAAAAGCTCCTCTATGGAGGGAGTTGAGCAATTTCAAAGCATCAATGTGGACCGTTGTACTCTACTTAGTGCTCTTAAAAGTTTAACTTGCTATTTGAGCCTTCGTGCCACGTTTCGTAAGGTAAAGACGCGAATTGACCAAGTTACGTCTCAAATTGCTCAAAGACGTAAAAAGCTCCTCAATGGAGGGAGTTGAGCAATTCCAACGCATCCATGTGGCCGTTGTACTCTATTTAGTGCTCTTAAAAGTCTAACTTGCTAGTTGATCCTTCGTGCCACGTTTCGTAAGGTAAAGACGCGAATAGACCAAGTTATGTTTGAAATTGCACAAAAACGTGAAAAGCTCATTTATGGAGAGAGTTGAGCAAATCCAAAGCATCGATGTGGACCGTTGTACTCTATTTAGTGCTCTTAAAAGTCTAACTTTCTACTTGAGGCCTCGTGCCACGATTCGCAAGGTAAAGACGCTAATGGACCAAGTTATGTCTCAAATTGCTCAAAAACGTCAAAAGCTCCTCTATGGAGAGAGTTGAGAAATTCCAAAGCATCGATGTGGAACATTGTACTCTATTTAGTGCTCCGAAAAGTCTAACCTCCTAGGTGAGCCTTCGGGCCACGTTTTGTAAGGTAAAGATGCGAATAGACCAAGTTATGTTTGGAATTGCACAAAAACGTGAGAAGGTCCTCTATGGAGAGAGTTGAGCAATTGCAAAGCATCAATGTGGACCGTTGCACGCTATTTAATGTTCTTGGAAGTCTAACTTCTAGTTTAGCCTTCGTGCAACGTTTCGTAAGTTAAATATGCGAATAGACCAAGTTATGTTTGAAATTGCACAAAAAAGTCAAAAGCTCCTCTATGGAAAGAGTTGAGCAATTCCAAAGCATGAATGTGGACCATTGTACTCTATTTAGTGCTCCTAAATGTCTAACTTGCTAGTTGAGCATTCGTGCCACGTTTCATAAGGTAAAGATGTGAATAGACCAAGTTATGTTTGAAATTGCACAAAAAAGTGAAAAGCTCCCCTATGGAAAGAGTTGAGCAATTCCAAAGGATCAATGGGGACCGTTGTACACTATTTAGTGCTCCTAAAAGTCTAACTTGCTAGTTGAGCCTTCGTGCCACGTTTCGTAAGGCAAAGATGCGAATAGACCAAGTTATGTTTGAAATTGCACAAAAACGTGAAAAGCACCCCTATGGAAAGACTTGAGCAATTCCAAAGGATCAATGTGGACCTTTGTACTCTATTTAGTGCACCTAAAAGTCTAACTTGCTAGTTGAGCCTTCGTGCAACGTTTCGTAAGGCAAAGATGCGAATAGACCAAGTTATGTTTGAAATTGCAAAAACGTGAAAAGCACCCCTATGGAAAGACTTGAGCAATTCCGAAGGATCAATGTGGACCTTTGTACTCTATTTGGTGCTCCTAAAAGTCTAACTTGCTAGTTGAGCCTTCGAGCCACGTTTCATATGGTAAACACGCGAATAGACCAAGTTATGTCTCAAATTGCACAAAAACTTGAAAAGCTCCTCTGTGAAAAAAGTTCAGCAATTCCAAAGCATCAATGTGGACCGTTGTACTCTATTGAGTGCTCTTAAAAGTCTAACTTGCTAGTTGAGCCTTCGTGGCACGTTTCGTAAGATAAAGATGCGAATATACCAAGTTATGTTTGAAATTGCACAAAAACGTGAAAAGCTCCTCTATGGAGGGAGTTGACCAATTCCAAAACATCAGTGTGGACCGTTGTACTCTACTTAGTGCTCTTAAAAGTTTAACTTGCTAGTTGAGCATTCGCGCCACGTTTCGTAAGGTAAATACGCGAATTGACCAAGTTATGTTTCAAAATGCTCAAAGACGTGAAAAGCTCCTCAATGGAGAGAGTTGAGCAATTCCAAAGCATCAATGTGGACCGTTGTACTCTATTTAGTGCTCTTAAAAGTCCAACTCGCTAGTTGATCCTTTATGCTACGTTTCGTAAGGTAAAGACGCGAATAGACCAAGTTATGTTTGAAATTGCACAAAAACGTGAAAAGCTCCTCTATGGAGAGAGTTGAGCAATTCCAAAGCATCAATGTGGACCGTTGTACTCTATTTAGTTCTCTTAAAAGTCTAACTTTCTAGTGGAGCCTTCGTCCCACGGTTCGTAAGGTAAAGACGCTAATAGACCAAGTTATGTCTCAAATTGCTCAAAAACGTCAAAAGCTCCTCTAAGGAGAGAGTTGAGAAATTCCAAAGCATCAATGTGGACCGCTGTACTCTATTTAGTGCTCTTCAAAGTCTAACTTTCTACTTGAGGCTTCGTGCCACGGTTCGTAAGGTAAAGACGCTAATGGACCAAGTTATGTCTCGAATTGCTCAAAAACGTTCAAAGCTCCTCTATGCAGAGAGTTGAGAAATTCCAAAGCATCGATGTGGAACGTTGTACTCTATTTAGTGCTCTTAAAAGTCTAACCTGCTAGTTGAGGCTTCGGGCCACGTTCCGTAAGGTAAAGATGCGAATAGACCAAGTTATGTTTGGAATTGCACAAAAACGTGAGAAGCTCCTCTATGGAGAGAGTTGAGCAATTCCAAAGCATCAATGTGGACCGTTGCATGCTATTTAATGTTCTTTGAAGTCTAACTTGCTAGTTTAGTCTTTGTGCAACGTTTCGTAATTTTAATATGCGAATAGACCAAGTTATGCTTGAAATTGCACAAAAACGTGAAAAGCTCCTCTATGGAAAGAGTTGAGCAATTCCAAAGCATGAATGTGAACCATTGTACTCCATTTAGTGCTGCTAACAGTCTAACTTGCTAGTTGAGCCTTTGTGCCACGTTTCGTAAGGTAAAGATGCGAATAGACCAAGTTAGGTTTGAAATTGCACAAAAACGTGAAATGCTCCTCTATGGAGAGAGTTGAGCAATTCCAAAGCATCAATGTGGACCGTTGTACTCTACTTAGTGCTCTTAAAAGTCTAACTTGCTAGTTGACCCTTCGTGCCACTTTTCATAAGGTAAAGACGCGAATTGATCAAGTTACGTCTCAAATTACTCGAAGACGTGAAAAGCTCCTCTATAGAAGAGTTGAGCAATTCCAAAGCATCAATGTGGACCGTTGTACTCTCTTTAGTGCTCTTAAAAGTCTATTTTGCTAGTTGATCCTCAATGCCATGTTTCGTAAGGTAAAGACGCGAATAGACCAAGTTATGTTTGAAATTCCACAAAAACGTGAAAAGCTCCTCTATGGAGAGAGTTGAGCAATTCCAAATCATCAATGTGGACCGTTATACTCTATTTATTTCTCTTAAAAGTCTAACTTTCTAGTTGAGGCTTCGTGCCACGGTTCGGAAGGTAAATACGCTAATAGACCAAGTTATGTCTCAAATTGCTCAAAAACGCCCAAAGCTCGTCTATGGAGAGAGTTGAGAAATTCTAAAGCATCAATGTGGACCGATGTACTCTATTTAGTGCTCTTAAAAGTCTAACTTGCTAGTTGAGCCTTCGGGCAACGTTTCGTAAGTTAAAGATGCGAATAGACCAAGTTATGTTTGAAATTGTACAAAAACGTGAAAAGCTCCTTTCTGGAGAGAGTTGAGAAATTCCAAAGCATCAATGTGGACCGTTGTACTCTATTTAGTGCTCTTAAAAGTCTAACTTGCTAGTTTAGCCTTCGTGCCACGTTTCGTAAGGTAATGATGCGAATAGACCAAGTTATGTTTGAAATTGCACAAAAACGTGAAAAGCTCCTCTATGGAGAGAGTTCAGCAATTCCAAAGCATGAATGTGGACCGTTGTACAATATTTAGTGCTCTTAAAAGTCCAACTTTCTATTTGAGCCTTCGTGCCACGGTTCGTAAGGTAATGACGCTAATGGACCAACCAATGTCTCAAATTGCTCAAAAACGTCAAAAGCTCCTCTATGGAGAGAGTTGAGAAATTCAAAAGCATCAATGTGGACCGTTGTACTCTATTTAGTGCTCCTAAAAGTCTAACTTGCTAGTTGAGCCTTCGTGCCACGTTTCATTAGGTAAAAATGCGAATAGACCAAGTTATGTTTGAAGTTGCACAAAAACGTGAAAAGCTCCTTTGTGGAGAGAGTTGAGCAATTCTGAAGCATCAATGTGGACCGTTGTACTCTATTGAGTGCTACGAAAAGTCTAACTTGCTAGTTGAGCCTTCGTGCCATGTTTCGTAAGGTAAAGATGCCAATAGACCAAGTTATGTTTGAAATTGCACAAAAACGTGAAAAGCTCCTCTATGGAGGGAGTTGAGCAATTCCAAAACATCAATGTGGACCGTTGTACTCTACTTAGTGCTCTTAAAAGTTTAACTTGCTAGTTGAGCCTTCGTGCCACGCTTCGTAAGGTAATGACGCGAATTGACCAAGTTATGTCTCAAATTGCTCAAAGATGTGAAAAGCTCTTCAATGGAGAGAGTTGAGCAATTCCAAAGCATCAATGTGGACCGTTGTACTCTATTTAGTGCTCTTGAAAGTATAACTTGCTAGTTGATCCTTCGTGCCACGTTTCGTAAGGTAAAGACGCGAATTGATCAAGTTACATCTCAAATTACTCAAAGACGTGAAAAGCTCCTCTATAGAAGAGTTGAGCAATTCCAAAGCATCAATGTGGACCGTTGTACTCTATTTAGTGCTCTTAAAAGTCTAACTTGCTAGTTGATCCTTTGTGCCACGTTTCGTAAGGTAAAGACACTAATAGACCAAGTTATGTTTGAAATTGCACAAAAACGTGAAAAGCTCCTCTATGGAGAGAGTTGAGCAATTCCAAAGCATCAATGTGGACCGTTGTACTCTATTTAGTGCTCTTAAAAGTCTTACTTTCTAGTTGAGGCTTCGTGCCACGGTTCGTAAGGTAAAGACGCTAATAGAGCAAGTTATGTCTCAAATTGCTCAAAAACGCCCAAAGCTCCTCTATGGAGAGAGTTGGGAAATTCCAACGCATCAATGTGGACCGTTGTACTCTATTTAGTGCTCTTAAAAGTCTAACTTACTAGTTGAGCCTTTGGGCCACGTTTCGTAAGGTAAAGATGCGAATAGACCAAGTTATGTTTGAAACTGCACAAAAACGTGAAAAGCTCCTCCATGGAGAGAGTTGAGCAATTCCAAAGCATCAATGTGGACCGTTGCATGCTATTTAATGTTCTTAGAAGTCTAACTTGCTAGTTTAGCAATCGTGCAACGTTTCGTAAGTAAAAGATGCGAATAGACCAAGTTATGTTTGAAATTGTACAAAAACGTGAAAAGCTCCTTTATGGAGAGAGTTGAGAAATTCCAAAGCATCAATGTGGGCCGTTGTACTCTATTTAGTGCTTCTAAAAGTCTAACTTACTAGTTGAGCCTTCGTGCCACGTTTCGTAAGGTAAAGACATGAATAGACCAAGTTATGCCTCAAATTGCACAAAAACGTGAAAAGCTCCTCTGTGGAGAGAGTTGAGCAATTCCAAAGCATCAATGTGGACCGTTGTACTATGTTGAGTGCTCTTAAAAGTCTAACTTGCTAGTTGAGCCTTCGTGCCACGTTTCGTAAGGTAAAGATGCGAATAGACCAAGTTATGTTTGAAATTGCACAAAAACGTGAAAAGCTCCTCTATGAAGAGAGTTGAGCAATTCCAAAGCATGAATGTGGACCGTTGTACAATATTTAGTGCTCTTAAAAGTCTAACTTTCTATTTGAGCCTTCGTGCCACGGTTCGTAAGGTAAAGACGCTAATGGACCAACTAATGTCTCAAATTGCTCAAAAACGTCAAAAGCTCCTCTATGGAGAGAGTTGAGAAATTCCAAAGCATCAATGTGGACCGTTGTACTCTATTTAGTGCTCCTAAAAGTCTAACTTGCTAGTTGAGTCTTCGTGCCACGTTTCGTTTGGTAAAGATGCCAATAGACCAAGTTATGTTTGAAATTGCACAAAAACGTGAAAAGCTCTTCTATGGAGGGAGTTGAGCAATTCCAAAACATCAATGTGGACCGTTGTACTCTACTTAGTGCTCTTAAAAGTTTAACTTGCTAGTTGAGCCTTCATGCCCCGTTTCGTAAGGTAAATACGCGAATTGACCAAGTTATGTCTCAAGATGCTCAAAGACGTGAAAAGCTCCTCAATGGAGAGAGTTCAGCAATTCCAAAGCATCAATGTGGACCGTTGTACTCTATTTAGTGCTCTTAAAAGTCTAACTTGCTAGTTGATCCTCAATGCCACGTTTCGTAAGGTAAAGATGCCAATAGACCAAGTTATGTTTGAAAGTGCACAAAAACGTGAAAAGCTCCTCTATGGAGGGAGTTGAGCAATTTCAAAGCATCAATGTGGACCGTTGTACTCTACTTAGTGCTCCTAAAAGTTTAGCTTGCTATTTGAGCCTTCGTGCCACGTTTCGTAAGGTAAAGACGCGAATTGACCAAGTTACGTCTCAAATTGCTCAAAGACGTGAAAAGCTCCTCAATGGAGGGAGTTGAGCAATTCCAAAGCATCCATGTGGACCGTTGTACTCTATTTAGTGCTCTTAAAAGTCTAACTTGCTAGTTGATCCTTCGTGCCACGTTTCGTAAGGTAAAGACGCGAATAGACCAAGTTATGTTTGAAATTGCACAAAAACGTGAAAAACTCCTCTATGGAGATAGTTGAGCAATTCCAAAGCATCAATGTGGACCGTTGGACTCTATTTAGTGCTCTTAAAAGTCTAACTTTCTAGTTGAGCCTTCGTGCCACGGTTCGTAAGGTAAAGACGCTAATAGACCGAGTTATGTCTCAAATTGCTCAAAAACATCAAAAGCTCCTCTAAAGAGAGAGTTGAGAAATTCCAAAGCATCAATGTGGACCGTTGTACTCTATTTAGAGCTCTTAAAAGTCTAACTTTCTAGTTGAGGCCTCGTGCCACGGTTCGCAAGGTAAAGACGCTAATGGACCAAGTTATGTCTCAAATTGCACAAAAACGTGAGAAGCTCCTCTATGGAGAGAGTTGAGAAATTCCAAAGCATCAATGTGGACCGTTGCACGCTATTTAATGTTCTTGGAAGTCTAACTTGCTCGTTTAGCCTTCGTGCAACGTTTCGTAAGTTAAATATGCGAATAGACCAAGTTATGTTTGAAATTGCACAAAAACGTGAAAAGCACCTCTATGGAAAGAGTTGAGGAATTCCAAAGCATGAATGTGGACCGTTGTACTCTATTTAGTGCTCCTAAAAGTCTAACTTGCTAGTTGAGCCTTCGTGCCACGTTTCGTAAGGTAAAGATGCGAATAGACGAAGTTATGTTTAAAATTGCACAAAAACGTGAAAAGCACCCCTATGGAAAGAGTTGAGCAATTCCAAAGGATCAATGTGGACCGTTGTACTCTATTTAGTGCTCCTAAAAGTCTAACTCGCTAGTTGAGCCTTCGAGCCACGTTTCGTATGGTAAAGACGCGAATAGACCAAGTTATGTCTCAAATTGCACAAAAACTTGAAAAGCTCCTATGTGAAGAGAGTTGAGCAATTCCAAAGCATCAAAGTGGACCGTTGTACTTTACTGAGTGCTCTTAAAAGTCTAACTTGCTAGTTGAGTCTTCGTGTCACGTTTCGTAAGGTAAAGATGCGAATAGACCAAGTTATGTTTGAAATTGCACAAAAATGTGAAAAGCTCCTCTATGGAGAGAGTTGAGCAATTCCGGAGCATCAATGTGGCCCGTTGTACTCTATTGAGTGCTCTTACAAGTCTAACTTGCTAGTTGAGCCTTCGTGCCACGTTTCGTAAGGTAAAGATGCGAAGAGACCATGTTATGTTTGAAATTGCACAAAAACGTGAAAAGCTCCTCTATGGAAGGAGTTGAGCAACTCCTAAGCATCAATGTGGACCGTTGTACTCTACTTAGTGCTCTTAAAAGTCTAACTTGCTAGTTGAGCCTTCTTGCCACGTTTCGTTAGGTAAAGACGCGAATTGACCAAGTTATGTTTGAAATTGCACAAAAACGTGAAAAGCTACTCTACGGAGAGAGTTGAGCAATTCCAAAGCATCAATGTGGACCGTTGTACTCTATTTTGCGCCCTTAAAAGTCTAACTTGCTAGTTGATCCTTCGTGTGACGTTTCGTAAGGTAAAGACGTGAATAGACCAAGTTATGTTTGAAATTAAACAAAAACGTGAAAAGCTTCTCTATCGAGAGAGTTGAGCAATTCCAAAGCATCAATGTGGACAGTTGTACACTATTTAGCGCTCTTAAAAGTATAACTTTCTAGTTGAGCCTTCGTGCCACGGCTCGTAAGGTAAAGACCCTACTAGACCAACAAATGTCTCAAATTGCTCAAAAACGTCAAAGGCTCCTCTATGGAGAGAGTTGAGAAATTCCAAAGCATCAATGTGGACCGTTGTACTCTATTTAGTGCTCCTAAAAGTCTAACTTGCTTGTTGAGCCTATGTGCCACGTATCGTATGGTAAAGATGCGAATTGATCAAGTTATCTTTGAAATTGCACAAAAACGTGAAAAGCTCATTTATGGAGAGAGTTGAGCAATTCTGAAGCATCAACGTGGACCGTTGTACTCTATTGAGTGCTCTTAAAAGTCTAACTTGCTAGTTGAGCTTTCGTGCCACGTTTCATAAGGTAAAGATGCCAATAGCCAAGTTATGTTTAAGAGTGCACCAAAACGTGAAAAGCTCCTATATGGAGGGAGTTGAGCAATTCCAAAACATCAATGTGGACTTTTGTACTCTACTTAGTGCTCTTAAAAGTCTAATTTGCTAGTTGAGCCTTCGTGCCACGTTTCGTTAGGTAAAGACGCGAATTGACGAAGTTACGTCTCAAATTGCTCAAAGACGTGAAAAGCTCCTCAAAGGAGAGAGTTGAGAAATTCCAAAGCATCAATGTGGACCGTTGTACTCTATTTTGTGCCCTTAAAAGTCTAACTTGCTAGTTGATCCTTCGTGCCACGTTTCGTAAGGTAAAGACGCGAATAGACCAAGTTATGTTTGAAATTAAACAAAAACGTGAAAAGCTCCTCTATGGAGAGAGTTGAGCAATTCCAAAGCATCATTGTGGACCGTTGTACTCTATTTAGCGCTCTTAAAAGTCTAACTTTCTAGTTGAGCCTTCGTGCCACGGCTCGTAAGGTAGAGACCCTAATGGAGTACAATTGCTAGAAGAAGATGAAGGTACACATGGAGTACAATTGCTAGAAGAAGATGAAGATGATGTCCCTTTGGTGGAGAACTTAAGGGAGATGAATATCTCAAATGAAGAAACACCACCAAATGAAGAAAGTGAAGGTGAACCCGAGGGAAATGAAGAACCAAAAGAAGCTGAAAATGCTATGGAACAACCGGGTGTTCACAAATACAAGGTGATGAAGTCTCATCCAAAAGAACTAATTATTGGAGACTTGCATCAAGGAAGGCAACTAAGAGCCAAAAGGGACTCTACGGTTAATTCTAATCCTTTAAACTCTTTTGCCATGCTTTCTTTAGTAGAGCCTAAAAATGTACGTGATGCTTTGCATGATGATGATTGGGTGTATGCCATGCAAGAGGAGTTAGAACAATTTGAGAGAAGTAAGGTTTGGACTCTTTGTCCTAAACCTAAAGACCACACCATTATAGGAACAAAATGGGTCTATAGGAATAAGATGGATGAAAATGGTAATGTAATTAGGAACAAAGCTAGATTAGTGGCCCAAGGATATTGCCAAGAAGAGGGCATTGACTTTGATGAAACCTTTGCACCGGTTGCAAGGTTAGAGGCTATTAGATTATTGCTTGCATTTGCATGTTACAAAAATATCAAACTTTTTCAAATGGATGTGAAAAGTGCATTTTTAAATGGTGTGATAAATGAGGAAGTTTATGTTAAACAACCTCCCGGATTTGAAAGTAATAAATTTCCAAACCATGTTTACAAACTAGACAAGGCTTTATATGGTTTAAAACAAGCTCCTAGAGCTTGGTATGAAAGATTGTCTAAGTTCTTGCTTGAAAATGGTTTTCAATGTGGTAGTATTGATGATACTTTGTTTATTAAATACAAAGGTCTTGATATGCTAATTGTGCAAATATATGTTGATGATATTGTGTTTGGTGCTACATTAGAATCTATGTGTGAAGATTTTGCATTATGCATGAAGAATGAATTTGAAATGAGTATGATGGGTGAGTTGACTTACTTTCTAGGTTTACAAATTAAACAAACCCCACTTGGCACTCACATTAGTCAAACTAAGTATACAAATGAGATATTAAAAAGGTTTGGCATGGATATTTCTAAAGGTTCATCCACACCTATGGGAGTGGGAACCAAATTAGAACCCGACCTAGATGATAATGATGTTGATCAAAAGAGATATAGGTCAATGATTGGTAGTTTACTTTACTTGACCGCATCTAGGCCCGATATTATGTTTAGTGTTTGCATGTGTGCAAGATTTCAATCTAATCCTAAGCAAACACATCTCATGGCCATAAAGAAGATTCTTAGGTACTTAAAAGACACACCTTCCCTAGGGTTGTGGTATGATAAGAAATCTTCATTTGACTTGCATTCATTTGTAGATGCCGACTTTGCGGGTTGTAAAATAAATAGGAAAAGTACTAGTGGTACTTGTCAATACCTAGGAAATATGCTCATATCTTGGTTCTCCAAGAAGCAAACATGTGTTGCTTTGAGCACTACCGAAGCCGAATATATGGCTATTGGTAGTTGTACTTGCCAATTGCTTTGGATTAAACAACAAATGCTTGATTTTAATATGGAATTTTCAAACATTCCAATTCTTTGTGATAACATAAGTGCCATACATTTGTCTAAGAATCCTAGATATCATGGTAAAGCTAAGCATATAGACATTAGACATCATTTCATTAGAGATCATGTTGCTAAAAAGAACATTGTGCTTAAACATGTAGAAGGGGAACATAATATTGCCGATTTGTTCACTAAACCTTTAGCTAAGGATAGATTCATAAAACTAAGAAATGCATTGGGTTTGTGTGAAGCACCTTGAGTGCATATTACTTGAATGCATATCCTTGTTTGATTGATATCCCAAGATTGAACTTGAATGCTTATTATATTTTCTTGGTGATATGTGCTTATAAGCTAAATGTATAAATTGGTATGCATGATTGAAGGGGGAGTAACCTAGTGTCATTAGGAGGCCATGGGTCACTTAGTGTGATAGGCTCCAAATTAGGTCACTTAGGTTCTATTAGTTCAATTGGTGTGTAGTCATGATTATTTGTTGATGAGAACTAGTTTTGATATTATTTGAAGAATGTTTATGGTCTTAAATCACTTTTGTGATAAAATCTCAAAAATGTTTATAAATCTTTTACAAAACTTGCATCAACCCCTTAGTTCTCCCTTTTTGAATTATTACAAAAAGGGGGAGAGACATGATGATAAATTGCATTAAAATCATTTGCCAAAATGCATATATAGGCATAACTTAAGGGGGAGTGTATATGCCATGATTGGGAGAGAATAGATGTTAAAGTAAGGGGGAGCTAAGCTTACTTAACTAAAGTTGTATATGAGTTTCAAAATTGTTTTAAATTGATATCATTAAACTTTTTAATGCACTTTGAATTGATATTAAATTCAATTACAATCAAATAGACATTTATATCATGCATGTTTTGTAATCATCAAAAAGGGGGAGATTGTTGGACCTATGGTCCTATATGTCTAATTTTGATGATATTAAATCATTTATAAATGATAATGAAACATTAAAGCAATATTTGATTTATATGAATTGAATTTAAATGACTATATATTTTTGAGATAGTGCTGGAAATTAAGTTTTGAAAACAAACATACATGAACTAAGTTAGAGCATTAATTTTCCAATTATCATATCTTAACCAACTTAGGTCGAAATGACTTGAAACTTGAACCACATGCACATGAAGGCTTAATATATGTTCTAGGACTATAATCATGAGAAATTAAGTGCATCACATATATATTTGGTCATATGCTTAAATTCCGCCAAAACTAGGTTTTACCTAATTTTGTGCATATGTGTTCTTTGTGAACGTGGTGAACCAAATGAACTCCTATTTAAATGAAATTTCGTGTGCATCTTAGTTTCATCACTATGAACATATTTGATTTAGTAAAGTTCAAGAGAAAAGGTCATTTACACTGAGTTTTCAAAATGACTTTGAATTTACACTTAGAATTTATCGGTTTTACTATTAGTGATCTAATTGCTTGGTTGAGTGACCAAACGATTTCCGATTGTTATGAAATTTTACATGGACATTCTAATACATATAAAATGATTTATCATGCAGTAATATGAATTTTCTGGGTTGTTTTTCTAATATAATTAACCTATGCGCTCTATATGAAGCTCTTTGAGCTTACATGCAATTGGGGAGTTCTACCTCCTATTTCCTTGTAGGTTAATCATCATTGTGGTCTCATATGGCTCAGAATTCAGTATGTTCAAGAGTGGTCGAAGTCCAGTTTCTAAGAATGAGCTTGGAGCTCTAGGAAACTATGAAAAATCCTATATTTGCCAACTTTCCACTAAGGCACTTAATCAAGTTGAATGAATCAAACATTGAGGCTATTGGTTGTGGTCTTCATGGAGACACAACTCTTTTCAAACATGTGGGACAAACCTTGTCCTCTCTATCATTAGTGATATATTCTTGTTTGACATTTTCACTCAAGACATGTGCTACCAAGAAAGTTAGGTTGGTGCAATCAAACAAGATCCTTGACATTTTCACTCAAGACATGTGCTACCAAGAAAGTTAGGTTGGTGCAATCAAACAAGATCCTTGACTAAGAGATCACTTTTGAAGTCTTTGATTCAAAATGAAGGGACAAGATGGCATAGTACAATCTACATCCATGGCTGAGAATTAAAGAGAGTTTGAATGGTCAAGATTTGAAGACATACATTGATCAAATGGTTGTGCATAAGACAACTTTCTTGCTTGCAATTTTTGACTTAAAAAAAGGAGCATGTGCAACGTCTATATGCTCTATGGTGGAGATTTGTTTGCTCAAATCATCAATGACCAAGATTAGGAGCTGCAATGGATGGTAGAGATCAACTCTTGAAGTTTGATCCAATGGCTGCAAGCATAGGAGAGAATTGCCTTTAAAAGAGGATCTTCCCTTTCATACAACTTGGGAGAAGCATTTGCAATCAAGAGAGAACTTTGTTCAAAGCTTTCAAACATTCAAGCATCCATTGTCTACTAAAATCCCAGCTTCTTCTTGAGCCACTACTCAAGGCCTTCTCACCATTTTGCTGCTGCAAAGAGAGGGTGCTTTCACTTCAGCTCAAGGTGTTATTTCTCCCAAAATCACCTCACCTTACCTACTTGAAAATCCTACCCGTGAGTGTGTGATTGTTGTTATTGAAAGTTCTTCACTTAAAGTCCCTTTGTTAGGGCATATTACAAACATTGAAGTTTGAGGGAGTTCTTAGAAACCCTTGGTTGTAAAGTTTGAAGATTGTCTTGAAATCTTTAGTTTCAAGGGTGACCTAAAAACCCTTGTGAGTTTTGTGGAGCTCTTGAGAAAACCACATCCTTAGTGGAGGTTGAAAATCCTAGGTTGGTGAATCTAGGTAGTAGACGTAGGAGAAGGGTCTCCGAACTACTATAAATCGCTGTGTTGATTTCTTTGTTTATTTGTTTATAGTTACTACTTGTTTCAAACTGCAGGATTTTCAAAACCCTAATCTGTCCGAGATTAGCAGACTGCCTTAAACTTTGAATTTTGATCTGAAATTTTGATATAGTGTTTATTAAGGTGTTGTGACATTGCATATAAAATTTCGTTGCATTTTGACATCATTTGATAGGTAAAATCTGAGTTGAAAAATCTGTGTGCAGTGTGTTGCTTGAAAATCTGTTTTGTGCAATTCTTGATTATTTGATATTTGGTCATTCACTATATTGTATCACATCTTGCATTGGATTGAATATTGATTAGGAAAATCATTAGAGTCCAAATTTGTGTGCTACTTGTTAATTGCCATTAATTTGTTTAAATTGAAAAAGGGATTCCAATTGGAATTTGGGGACACAATTCACCCCCCCTCTTGTGTTAAAACTCGATCCGTCACAAGTTATGTTTGAAATTGCATAAAAATGTGAAAAGCTCCTTTGTGGAGAGAGTTGAGCAATTTCGGAGCATCAATGTGGACCGTTGAGCTCTATTGATTGCTCTTAAAAGTCTAACTTGCTAGTTGAGCCTTCGTGCCACGTTTCGTAAGGTAAAGATGCCAATAGACCAAGTTAAGTTTGAAATTGCACAAAAACGTGAAAAGCTCCTCTATGGAGGGAGTTGAGCAATTCCAAAGCATCAATGTGGACCGTTGTACTCTATTTAGTGCCCTTAAAAGTTTAACTTGCTAGTTGATCCTTCGTGCCACGTTTCGTAAGGTAAAGACGCGAATAGACCAAGTTATGTTTGAAATTGCACAAAAACGTGAAAAGCTCCTCTATGGAGAGAGTTGAAAAATTCCAAAGCATCAATGTGGATCGTTGTACTCTATTTAGTGCTCTTAAAAGTCTAACTTGCTAGTTGAGCCTTCGGGCCACGTTTAGTAAGGTAAAGATGCGAATAGACCAAGTTATGTTTGAAATTGCACAAAAACGTGAAAAGCTCCTCTATGGAGAGAGTTGAGCAATTCCAAAGCGTCAATGTGGATCGTTGCACGCTATTTAATGTTCTTAGAAGTCTAACTTGCTAGTTTAGCCTTCGTGCAACGTTTCGTAAGGTTAAGATGCGAATAGACCAAGTTATGTTTGAAATTGCACAAAAACGTGAAAAGCTCCTCTATGGAGAGAGTTGAGCAATTCAAAAGCATCAATGTGGATCGTTGCACGCTATTTATTGTTCTTAGAAGTCTAACTTGCTAGTTTAGCCTTCGTGCAACGTTTCGTAAGTTAAAATGCGAATAGACCAAGTTATGTTTGAAATTGTACAAAAACGTTAAAAGCTCCTCTATGGAGAGAGTTGAGCAATTCCAAAACATCAATGTGGACCGTTGTACTCTATTTAGTGCTCCTAAAAGTCAAACTTGCTAGTTCAGCCTTCGTGCCACGTTTCGTAAGGTAAAGACGCGAATAGACCAAGTTTTGTCTCAAAATGGACAAAAACGTGAAAAGCTCCTCTGTGGAGAGAGTTGAGCAATTCCAAAGCATCAATGTGAACCGTTGTACTCTGTTGAGTGCTCTTAAAAGTCTAACCTCCTAGTAGAGCCTTCGTGCCACGTTTCGTAAGGTAAATATGTGAATAGACCAAGTTTTGTTTAAAATTGCATAAAAACGTGAAAAGCTCCTCTATGGAGAGAGTTGAGCAATTTGAAAGCATCAATGTGGACCGTTGTACCCTATGTAGTGCTCTTAAAAGTCTAACTATCTAGTTGAGCCTTGGTGCCACGTTTCGTAAGGTAAAGATGCGAATAGACCAAGTTATGTGTGAAATTGAACAAAAACATGAAAAGCTCCTCTATGGAGAGAGTTGAGTAATTCCAAAGCATCAATGTGGACCGTTGTACTCTATTGAGTGATCTTAAAAGTCTACCTTTCTAGTTGAGCCTTGGTGCCACGTTTCGTAAGGTAAAGACGCGAATAGACAAGTTATGTGTGAAATTGAACAAAAACATGAAAACCTCCTTTATGGAGAGAGTTGAGTAATTCCAAAGAATCAATGTGGACCGTTGTACTCTATTGAGTGATCTTAAAAGTCTACCTTGCTAGTTGAGCCTTCGTGCCACGTTTCGTAAGGTAAAGACGCGAATCGACCAAGTTATGTCTCAAATTGCTCAAAAACGTCAAAAGCTCCTCTATGGAGAGGGATGAGCAATTTCAAAGCATCAATGTGGACCGTTGCACGCTATTTAATGTTCTTGGAAGTCTAACTTGCTAGTTTAGCCTTCGTGCAACGTTTCGTAAGTTAAATATGCGAATAGACGAAGTTATGTTTGAAATTGCACAAAAACGTCAAAAGCTCCTCTATGGAAAGAGTTGAGCAATTCCAAAGCATGAATGTGGACCGTTGTACTCTATTTAGTGCTCCTAAAGGTCTAACTTGCTAGTTGAGCCTTCGTGCCACGTTTCGTAAGGTAAAGATGTGAATAGACCACGTTCTGTTTGAAATTGCACAAAAACGTCAAAAGCTCCCCTATGGAAAGAGTTGAGCAATTCCAAAGGATCAATATGGACCGTTGTACTCTATTTAGTGCTCCTCAAAGTCTAACTTGCTAGTTGAGCCTTCGTGCCACGTTTCGTAAGGCAAAGATGCGAATAGACCAAGTTATGTTTGAAATTGCACAAATACGTGAAAAGCACCCCTATGGAAAGAGTTGAGCAATTCCAAAGGATGAATGTGGACCTTTGTACTCTATTTAGTGCTCCTAAAAGTCTAGCTTGCTAGTTGAGCCTTCGAGCCACGTTTCGTATGGTAAAGATGCGAATAGACCAAGTTATGTCTCAAATTGCACAAAAACTTGAAAAGCACCCCTATGGAAAGTGTTGAGCAATTCCAAAGGATGAATGTGGACCTTTGTACTCTATTTAGTGCTCCTAAAAGTCTAGCTTGCTAGTTGAGCCTTCGAGCCACGTTTCGTATGGTAAAGATGCGAATAGACCAAGTTATGTCTCAAATTGCACAAAAACTTGAAAAGCTCCTCTGTGAAGAGAGTTGAGCAATTCCAAAGCATCAATGTGGACCGTTGTACTTTATTGAGTGCTCTTAAAAGTCTAACTTGCTAGTTGAGTCTTTGTGTCACGTTTCGTAAGGTATAGATGCGAATAGACCAAGTTATGTTTGAAATTGCACAAATACGTGAAAAGCACCCCTATGGAAAGTGTTGAGCAATTCCAAAGGATGAATGTGGACCTTTGTACTCTATTTAGTGCTCCTAAAAGTCTAGCTTGCTAGTTGAGCCTTCGAGCCACGTTTCGTATGGTAAAGATGCGAATAGACCAAGTTATGTCTCAAATTGCACAAAAACTTGAAAAGCTCCTCTGTGAAGAGAGTTGAGCAATTCCAAAGCATCAATGTGGACCGTTGTACTTTATTGAGTGCTCTTAAAAGTCTAACTTGCTAGTTGAGTCTTTGTGTCACGTTTCGTAAGGTATAGATGCGAATAGACCAAGTTATGTTTGAAATTGCACAAAAATGTGAAAAGCTCCTCTGTGGAGAGAGTTGAGCAATTCCGGAGCATCAATGTGGACCGTTGTACTCTATTGAGTGCTCTTAAAAGTCTAACTTGCTAGTTGAGCCTTCGTGCCACGTTTCGTAAGATAAAGATGCGAATAGACCAAGCTATGTTTGAAATTGCACAAAAACGTGAAAAGCTCCTCTATGGAGGGTGTTGAGCAACTCCAAAGCATCAATGTGGACCGTTGTACTCTACTTAGTGCTCTTAAAATTCTAACTTGCTAGTTGAGCCTTCGTGCCACGTTTCGTTAGGTAAAGACGCGAATTGACCAAGTTACGTCTCAAATTGCTCAAAGACGTGAAAAGCTCCTCAAAGGAGAGAGTTGAGCAATTCCAAAGCATCAATGTGGACCGTTGTACTCTATTTAAAGCCCTTAAAAGTCTAACTTGCTAGTTGATCCTTCGTGCCACGTTTCGTAAGGTAAAGATGCGAATAGACCAAGTTATGTTTGAAATTAAACAAAAACGTGAAAACATCCTCTATGGAGAGAGTTGAGCAATTCCAAAGCATCAATGTCGACCGTTGTACTCTATTTAGCGCTCTTAAAAGTTTAACTTTCTAGTTGAGCCTTCGTGCCACGGTTCGTAAGGTAAAGACGCTAATGGACTAAATAATGTCTCAAATTGCTCAAAAACATCAAAAGCATCTCTACGGAGAGAGTTGAGAAATTCCAAAGCATCAATGTGGACAGTTGTACTCTATTTAGTGCTCCTAAAAGTCAAACTTGCTAGTTCAGCCTTCGTGCCACGTTTCGTAAGGTAAAGATGCGAATAGACAAAGTCATGTTTGAAATTGAACAAAAACGTGAAAAGCTCCATTGTGGAGAGAGTTGAGCAATTGTGAAGCATCAATGTGGATCGTTGTACTCTATTTAGTGCTCTTAAAAGTCTAACTTGCTAGTTGAGCCTTCGGGCCACGTTTCGTAAGGTAAAGATGCGAATAGACCAAGTTATGTTTGAAATTGCACAAAAACGTGAAAAGCTCCTCTATGGAGAGAGTTGAGAAATTCCAAAGCATCAATGTGGACCGTTGTACTTTATTAAGTGCTCTTAAAAGTCTAACTTGCTAGTTGAGTCTTCGTGTCACGTTTCGTAAGGTAAAGATGCGAATAGACCAAGTTATGTTTGAAATTGCACAAAAATGTGAAAAGCTTATTTGTGGACAGAGTTAAGCAATTACGCAGCATCAATGTGGACCGTTGTGCTCTATTGAGTGCTCTTAAAATTCTAACTTGCTAGTTGAGCCTTCGTGCCACGTTTCGTAAGGTAAAGATGCCCATAGACCAAGTTATGTTTGAAATTGCACAAAAACGTGAAAAGCTCCTCTATGGAGGGAGTTGAGCAATTCCAAAGCATCAATGTAGACCGTTGTACTCTATTTAGTGCCCTTAAAAGTTTAACTTGCTAGTTGATCCTTCGTGCCACGTTTCGTAAGGTAAAGACGCGAATAGACCAAGTTATGTTTGAAATTGCACAAAAACGTGAAAAGCTCCTCTATGGAGAGAGTTTAAAAATTCCAAAGCATCAATGTGGATCGTTGTACTCTATTTAGTGCTCTGAAAAGTCTAACTTGCTAGTTGAGCCTTCGGGCCACGTTTCGTAAGTTAAAGATGCGAATAGACCAAGTTATGTTTGAAATTGCACAAAAACGTGAAAAGCTCCTCTATGGAGAGAGTTGAGCAATTCCAAAGCATCAATGTGGATCGTTGCACGCTATTTAATGTTCTTAGAAGTCTAACTTGCTAGTTTAGCCTTCGTGCAACGTTTCGTAAGTTAAAGATGCGAATAGACCAAGTTATGTTTGAAATTGTACAAAAACGTTAAAAACTCCTCTATGGAGAGAGTTGAGCAATTCCAAAGCATCAATGTGGACAGTTGTACTCTATTTAGTGCTCCTAAAAGTCAAACTTGCTAGTTAAGCCTTCGTGCCACGTTTCGTAAGGTAAAGACGCGAATAGACCAAGTTATGTCTCAAAATGCACAAAAACGTGAAAAGCTCCTCTGTGGAGAGAGTTGAGCAATTCCGAAGCATCAATGTGAACCGTTGTACTCTGTTGAGTGCTCTTAAAAGTCTAACCTGCTATTAGAGCCTTGGTGCCACGTTTCGTAAGGTAAAGTTGTGAATAGACCAAGTTTTCTTTAAAATTGCATAAAAACGTGAAAAGCTCCTCTATGGAGGGAGTTGAGCAATTTGAAAGCATCAATGTGGACCGTTGTACTCAATGTGGTGCTCTTAAAAGTCTAACTTTCTAGTTAAGCCTTGGTGCCACGTTTCGTAAGGTAAAGACGCGAATAGACCAAGTTATGTGTGAAATTGAACAAAAAAATGAAAAGCTCCTCTATGGAGAGAGTTGAGTAATTCCAAAGCATCAATGTGGACCGTTGTACTCTATTGAGTGATCTTAAAATTCTACCTTGCTAGTTGAGCCTTGGTGCCACGTTTCGTAAGGTAAAGACGCGAATAGACCAAGTTATGTGTGAAATTGAACAAAAACATGAAAAGCTCCTCTATGGAGAGAGTTGAGTAATTCCAAATCATCAATGTGGACCGTTGTTCTCTATTGAGTGATCTTAAAAGTCTGCCTTGCTAGTTGAGCCTTCGTGCCACGTTTCGTAAGGTAAAGACGCGAATCGATCAAGTTATGTCTCAAATTGCTCAAAAACGTCAAAAGCTCCTCTATGGAGAGAGTTGAGCAATTGCAAAGCATCAATGTGGACCGTTGCACGCTATTTAATGTTCTTGGAAGTCTAACTTGCTAGTTTAGCCTTCGTGCAATGTTTCGTAAGTCAAATATGCGAATAGACCAAGTTATGTTTGAAATTGCACAAATACGTGAAAAGCTCCTCTATGGAAAGAGTTGAGCAATTCCAAAGCATGAATGTGGACCATTGTACTCTATTTAGTGCTCCTAAAAGTCTAACTTGCTAGTTGAGCCTTCGTGCCATGTTTCGTCAGGTAAAGATGTGAATAGACCAAGTTATGTTTGAAATTGCACAAAAACGTGAAAAGCTCCCCTATGGAAATAGTTGAGCAATTCCAAAGGATCAATGTGGACCGTTGTACTCTATTTAGTGCTCCTAAAAGTCTAACTTGCTAGTTGGGCCTTCGTGCCACGTTTCGTAAGGCAAAGATGCGAATAGACCAAGTTATGTTTGAAATTGCACAAAAACGTGAAAAGCTCCTCTATAGAGGGAGTTGAGCAACTCCAAAGCATCAATGTGGACCGTTGTACTCTACTTAGTGCTCTTAAAAGTCTAACTTGCTAGTTGAGCCTTCGTGCCACGTTTCGTTAGGTAACGACGTGAATTGACCAAGTTACGTCTCAAATTGCACAAAAACTTGAAAAGCTCCTCTGTGAAGAGAGTTGAGCAATTCCAAAACATCAATGTGGACTGTTGTACTTTATTGAGTGCTCTTAAAAGTCTAACCTGCTAGTTGAGTCTTCGTGTCACGTTTCGTAAGGTAAAGATGCGAATAGACCAAGTTATGTTTGAAATTGCACAAAAATGTGAAAAGCTCCTCTGTGGAGAGAGTTAAGCAATTCCGGAGCATCAATGTGGACCGTTGTATTCTATTGAGCGCTCTTAAAAGTCTAACTTGCTAGTTGAGCCTTCGTGCCACGTTTAGTAAGATAAAGATGCGAATAGACCAAGTTATGTTTGAAATTGCACAAAAACGTGAAAAGCTCCTCTATGGAGGGAGTTGAGCAACTCCAAAGGATCAATGTGGACCGTTGTACTCTACTTAGTGCTCTTAAAAGTCTAACTTGCTAGTTGAGCCTTCGTGCCACGTTTCGTTAGGTAAAGACGCGAATTAACCAAGTTACGTCTCAAATTGCTCAAAGACATGAAAAGCTCCCCAAAGGAGAGAGTTGAGCAACTCCAAAGGATCAATGTGGACCGTTGTACTCTACTTAGTGCTCTTAAAAGTCTAACTTGCTAGTTGATCCTTCGTGCCACGTTTCGTAAGGTAAAGGCGCGAATTGACCAAGTTATGTTTGAAATGAAACAAAAACGTGAAAAGCTCCTCTATGGACAGAGTTGAGCAATTCCAAAGCATCAATGTCGACCATTGTACTCTATTTAGCACTCTTAAAAGTCTAACTTTCTAGTTGAGCCTTCGTGCCACGGTTCGTAAGGTAAAGACGCTAATGGACCAACTAATGTCTCAAATTGCTCAAAAACGTCAAAAGCTTCTCTACGGAGAGAGTTGAGAAATTCCAAAGAATCAATGTGGACCGTTGTACTCTATTTAGTCTTCCTAAAAGTCTAACTTGCTATTTGAGCCTTCGTGCCACGTTTCGTAAGGTAAAGATGCGAATAGACCAAGTTATGTTTGAAATTTCACAAAAACGTGAAAAGCTCCATTGTGGAGAGAGTTGAGCAATTCTGAAGCATCAATGTGGACTGTTGTACTCTATTGAGTGCTCTTAAAAGTCTAAGTTGCTAGTTAAGCCTTCGTGTCACGTTTCGTAAGGTAAAGATGCCAATAGAGCAAGTTATGTTTGAAATTGCACAAAAACGTGAAAAGCTCCTCTATGAAGGGAGTTGAGGAATTCCAAAACATCAATGTGGACCGTTGTACTCTACTTAGTGCTCTTAAAAGTTTAACTTGCTATTTGAGCCTTCGTGCCACGTTTCGTAAGGTAAAGACGCGAATTGACCAAGTTACGTCTCAAATTGCTCAAAGACGTGAAAAGCTCCTCAATGGAGTGAGTTGAGCAATTCCAAAGCATCAATGTGGTCCGTTGTACTCCATTTAGTGCTCTTAAAAGTCTAACTTGCTAGTTGATCCTTCGTGCCACGTTTTGTAAGGTAAAGACGCGAATAGACCAAGTTATTTTTGAAATTGCACAAAAACGTGAAAAGCTCCTCTACGAAGAGAGTTGAGCAATTCCAAAGCATCAATGTGGACCGTTGTACTCTATTTAGTGCTCTTAAAAGTCTAACTTTCTAGTTGAGCCTTCGTGCCACGGTTCGTACCGTAAGGACGCTTATAGACCGATTTATGTCTCAAATTGCTCAAAAACGTCAAAAGCTCCTCTAAGGAGAGAGTTGAGAAATTCCAAAGCATCAATGTCGACCATTGTACTCTATTTAGCGCTCTTAAATGTCTAACTTTCCACTTGAGGCTTCGTGCCACGGTTCGTAAGGTAAAGACGCTAATGGACCAAGTTATGTCTCACATTGCTCAAAAACGTCAAAAGCTCCTCTATGGAGAGAGTTGAGAAATTCCAAAGCATCGATGTGGAACGTTGTACTCTATTTAGTGCTCTTAAAAGTCTAACCTGCTAGTTGAGCCTTGGGGCCACATTTTGTAAGGTAAAGATGCGAATTGACCAAGTTATGTTTGGAATTGCTCAAAAACGTGAAAAGCTCCTCTATGGAAAGAGTTGAGCAATTCCAAAGCATGAATGTGGACCGTTGTACTCTATTTAGTGCTCCTAAAAGTCTAACTTGCTAGTTGAGCCTTCGTGCCCCGTTTCGTAAGGTAAAGACGCGAATAGACCAAGTTATGTTTGAAATTGCACAAAAACGTGAAAGGCACCCCTATGGAAAGAGTTGAGCAATTCCAAAGGATCAATGTGGACCGTTGTACTCTATTTAGTGCTCCAAAAAGTCTAACTTGCTAGTTGAGCCTTCGAGCCACGTTTCGTATGGTAAAGACACGAATAAACCAAGTTATGTCTCAAATTGAACAAAAACTTGAAAAGCTCCTCTGTGAAGAGAGTGTAGCAATTCCAAAGCATCAAAGTGGACCGTTGTACTTTATTGAGTGCTCTTAAAAGTCTAACATGCTAGTTGAGTCTTCGTGTCACGTTTCGTAAGGTAAAGATGCGAATAGACCAAGTTATGTTTGAAATTGCACAAAAATGTGAAAAGCTCCTTTGTGGAGAGAGTTGAGCAATTCCGGATCATCAATGTGGACCGTTGAGCTCTATTGAGTGCTCTTAAAAGGATAACTTGCTAGTTGAGCCTTCGTGCCACTTTTCGTAAGGTAAAGATGCCAATAGAAGAAGTTATGTTTGAAATTGCACAAATACGTGAAAAGCTCCTCTATGGAAAGAGTTGAGAAATTCCAAAGCATGAATGTGGACCATTGTACTCTATTTAGTGCTCCTAAAAGTCTAACTTGCTAGTTGAGCCTTCGTGCCATGTTTCGTCAGGTAAAGATGTGAATAGACCAAGTTATGTTTGAAATTGCACAAAAACGTGAAAAGCTCCCCTATGGAAATAGTTGAGCAATTCCAAAGGATCAATGTGGACTGTTGTACTCTATTTAGTGCTCGTAAAAGTCTAACTTGCTAGTTGGGCCTTCGTGCCACGTTTCGTAAGGCAAAGATGCGAATAGACCAAGCTATGTTTGAAATTGCACAAAAACGTGAAAAGCTCCTCTATAGAGGGAGTTGAGCAACTGCAAAGCATCAATGTGGACCGTTGTACTCTACTTAGTGCTCTTAAAAGTCTAACTTGCTAGTTGAGCCTTCGTGCCACGTTTCGTTAGGTAAAGACGTGAATTGACCAAGTTACGTCTCAAATTGCACAAAAACTTGAAAAGCTGCTCTGTGAAGAGAGTTGAGCAATTCCAAAGCATCAATGTGGACTGTTGTACTTTATTGAGTGCTCTTAAAAGTCTAACTTGCTAGTTGAGTATTCGTGTCACGTTTCGTAAGGTAAAGATGCGAATAGACCAAGTTATGTTTGAAATTGCACAAAAATGTGAAAAGCTCATCTGTGGAGAGAGTTGAGCAATTCCGGAGCATCAATGTGGACCGTTGTATTCTATTGAGTGCTCTTAAAAGTCTAACTTGCTAGTTGAGCCTTCGTGCCACGTTTAGTAAGATAAAGATGCGAATAGACCAAGTTATGTTTGAAATTGCACAAAAACGTGAAAAGCTCCTCTATGGAGGGAGTTGAGCAACTCCAAAGGATCAATGTGGACCGTTGTACTCTACTTAGTGCTCTTAAAAGTCTAACTTGCTAGTTGAGCCTTCGTGCCACGTTTCGTTAGGTAAAGACGCGAATTGACCAAGTTACGTCTCAAATTGCTCAAAGACATGACAAGCTCCCCAAAGGAGAGAGTTGAGCAACTCCAAAGGATCAATGTGGACCGTTGTACTCTACTTAGTGCTCTTAAAAGTCTAACTTGCTAGTTGATCCTTCGTGCCACGTTTCGTAAGGTAAAGGCGCGAATAGACCAAGTTATGTTTGAAATTGCAGAAAAACGTGAAAAGCTCCATTGTGGAGAGAGTTGAGCAATTCTGAAGCATCAATGTGGACCGTTGTACTCTATTGAGTGCTCTTAAAAGTCTAAGTTGCTAGTTAAGCCTTCGTGCCACGTTTCGTAAGGTAAAGATGCCAATAGAGCAAGTTATGTTTGAAATTGCACAAAAACGTGAAAAGCTCCTCTATGAAGGGAGTTGAGCAATTCCAAAACATCAATGTGGACCGTTGTACTCTACTTAGTGCTCTTAAAAGTTTAACTTGCTATTTGAGCCTTCGTGCCACGTTTCGTAAGGTAAAGACGCGAATTGACCAAGTTACGTCTCAAATTGCTCAAAGACGTGAAAAGCTCCTCAATGGAGTGAGTTGAGCAATTCCAAAGCATCAATGTGGTCCGTTGTACTCCATTTAGTGCTCTTAAAAGTCTAACTTGCTAGTTGATCCTTCGTGCCACGTTTTGTAAGGTAAAGACGCGAATAGACCAAGTTATTTTTGAAATTGCACAAAAACGTGAAAAGCTCCTCTACGGAGAGAGTTGAGCAATTCCAAAGCATCAATGTGGACCGTTGTACTCTATTTAGTGCTCTTAAAAGTCTAACTTTCTAGTTGAGCCTTCGTGCCACGGTTCGTAACGTAAGGACGCTTATAGACCGATTTATGTCTCAATTTGCTCAAAAACGTCAAAAGCTCCTCTAAGGAGAGAGTTGAGAAATTCCAAAGCATCAATGTGGACCGTTGTGCTCCATTTAGTGCTCTTAAAAGTCTAACTTTCCACTTGAGGCTTCGTGTCACGGTTCGTAAGGTAAAGACGCTAATGGACCAAGTTATGTCTCACATCGCTCAAAAACGTCAAAAGCTCCTCTATGGAGAGAGTTGAGAAATTCCAAAGCATCGATGTGGAACGTTGTACTCTATTTAGTGCTCTTAAAAGTCTAACCTGCTAGTTGAGCCTTGGGGCCACATTTTGTAAGGTAAAGATGCGAATAGACCAAGTTATGTTTGGAATTGCACAAAAACGTGAGAAGCTCCTCGATGGAGAGAGTAGAGCAACTCCAACGCATCAATGTGGAATGTGGCACGCTATTTAATGTTCTTGGAAGTGTAACTTGCTCGTTTAGCCTTCGTGCAACGTTTTGTAAGTTAAATATGCGAATAGACCAAGTTATGTTTGAAATTGCAAAAAAACGTGAAAAGCTCCTCTATGGAAAGAGTTGAGCAATTCCAAAGCATGAATGTGGACCGTTGTACTCTATTTAGTGCTCCTAAAAGTCTAACTTGCTAGTTGAGCCTTCGTGCCCCGTTTCGTAAGGTAAAGATGCGAATAGACCAAGTTATGTTTGAAATTGCACAAAAACGTGAAAAGCACCCCTATGGAAAGAGTTGAGCAATTCCAAAGGATCAATGTGGACCGTTGTACTCTATTTAGTGCTCCTAAAAGTCTAACTTGCTAGTTGAGCCTTCGAGCCACGTTTCGTATGGTAAAGACGCGAATAGACCAAGTTATGTCTCAAATTGAACAAAAACTTGAAAAGCTCCTCTGTGAAGAGAGTGTAGCAATTCCAAAGCATCAAAGTGGACCGTGGTACTTTATTGAGTGCTCTTAAAAGTCTAACATGCTAGTTGAGTCTTCGTGCACGTTTCGTAAGGTAAAGATGCGAATAGACCAAGTTATGTTTGAAATTGCACAAAAATGTGAAAAGCTCCTTTGTGGAGAGAGTTGAGCAATTCCGGAGCATCAATGTGGACCGTTGAGCTCTATTGAGTGCTCTTAAAAGTCTAACTTGCTAGTTGAGCCTTCGTGCCACGTTTCGTTAGGTAAAGACGCGAATTGACCAAGTTACCTCTCAAATTGCTCAAAGACGTGAAAAGCTCCTCTATGGAGAGAGTTGAGAAATTCCAAAGCATCAATGTGGATCGTTGTACTCTATTTAGTGCTCTTAAAAGTCTAACATGCTGGTTGAGCCTTCGGGCCACGTTTCGTAAGGTAAAGATGCGAATAGACCAAGTTATGTTTGAAATTGCACAAAAACGTGAAAAGCTCCTCTATGGAGAGAGTTGAGAAATTGCAAAGCATCAATCTGGACCGTTGTACTTTATTGAGTGCTCTTAAAAGTCTAACTTGATAGTTGAGTCTTCGTGTCACATTTCGTAAGGTAAAGATGCGAATAGACCAAGTTATGTTTGAAATTGCACAAAAATGTGAAAAGCTCCTTTGTGGAGAGAGTTGAGCAATTCCGGAGCATCAATGTGGACCGTTGAGCTCTATTGAGTGCTCTTAAAAGTCTAACTTGCTAGTTGAGCCTTCGTGCCACGTTTCGTAAGGTAAAGATGCCAATAGAACAAGTTATGTTTGAAATTGCACAAAAACGTGAAAAGCTCCTCTATGGAGGGAGTTGAGCAATTCCAAAGCATCAATGTGGACCGTTGTACTCTATTTAGTGCCTTTAAAGTTGTAACTTGCTAGTTGATCCTTCGTGCCACGTTTCGTAAGGTAAAGACGCGAATAGACCAAGTTATGTTTGAAATTGCACAAAAACGTGAGAAGCTCTTCTATGGAGAGAGTTGAGAAATTCCAAAGCATCAATGTGGATCGTTGTACTCTATTTAGTGCTCCTAAAAGTCTAACTTGCTAGTTGAGCCTTCGGGCCACGTTTCATAAGGTAAAGATGCGAATAGACCAAGTTATGTTTGAAATTGCACAAAAAAGTGAAAAGCTCCTCTTTGGAGAGAGTTCAGCAATTCCAAAGCATCAATGTGGATCATTGCACGCTATTTAATGTTCATAGGAGTCTAACTTGCTAGTTTAGCCTTCGTGCAACGTTTCGTAAGTTAAAGATGCAAATAGACCAAGTTATGTTTGAAATTGCACAAAAACGTTAAAAGCTCCTCTATGGAGAGAGTTGAGCAATTCCAAAGCATCAATGTGGACCGTTGCACTCTACTTAGTGCTCTTAAAAGTCTAACTTGCTAGTTGAGCCTTCGTGCCACGTTTCGTTAGGTAAAGACGCGAATTGACCAAGTTACCTCTCAAATTGCTCAAAGAAGTCAAAAGCTCCTCTATGGAGAGAGTTGAGAAATTCCAAAGCATCAATGTGGATCGTTGTACTCTATTTAGTGCTCTTTAAAGTCTAACTTGCTGGTTGAACCTTCGGGCCACGTTTCGTAAGGTAAAGATGCGAATAGACCAAGTTATGTTTGAAATTGCACAAAAACGTGAAAAGCTCCTCTATGGAGAGAGTTGAGAAATTGCAAAGCATCAATGTGGACCGTTGTACTTTATTGAGTGCTCTTAAAAGTCTAACTTGCTAGTTGAGTCTTCGTGTCACGTTTCGTAAGGTAAAGATGCGAATAGACCAAGTTATGTTTGAAATTGCACAAAAATGTGAACAGCTCCTTTGTGGAGAGAGTTGAGCAATTCCGGAGCATCAATGTGGACCGTTGAGCTCTATTGAGTGCTCTTAAAAGTCTAACTTGCTAGTTGAGCCTTCGTGCCACTATTCGTAAGGTAAAGATGCCAATAGAACAAGTTATGTTTGAAATTGCACAAAAACGTGAAAAGCACCCCTATGGAAAGAGTTGAGCAATTCCAAAGCATCAATGTGGACCGTTGTACTCTATTTAGTGCTCCTAAAAGTCTAACTTGCTAGTTGAGCCTTCGAGCCACGTTTCGTATGGTAAAGACGCGAATAGACCAAGTTATGTCTCAAATTGAACAAAAACTTGAAAAGCTCCTCTGTGAAGAGAGTGTAGCAATTCCAAAGCATCAAAGTGGACCGTTGTACTTTATTGAGTGCTCTTAAAAGTCTAACATGCTAGTTGAGTCTTCGTGCACGTTTCGTAAGGTAAAGATGCGAATAGACCAAGTTATGTTTGAAATTGCACAAAAATGTGAAAAGCTCCATTGTGGAGAGAGTTGAGCAATTCCGGAGCATCAATGTGGACCGTTGAGCTCTATTGAGTGCTCTTAAAAGTCTAACTTGCTAGTTGAGCCTTCGTGCCACGTTTCGTTAGGTAAAGACGCGAATTGACCAAGTTACCTCTCAAATTGCTCAAAGACGTGAAAAGCTCCTCTATGGAGAGAGTTGAGAAATTCCAAAGCATCAATGTGGATCGTTGTACTCTATTTAGTGCTCTTAAAAGTCTAACATGCTGGTTGAGCCTTCGGGCCACGTTTCGTAAGGTAAAGATGCGAATAGACCAAGTTATGTTTGAAATTGCACAAAAACGTGAAAAGCTCCTCTATGGAGAGAGTTGAGAAATTGCAAAGCATCAATCTGGACTGTTGTACTTTATTGAGTGCTCTTAAAAGTCTAACTTGATAGTTGAGTCTTCGTGTCACATTTCGTAAGGTAAAGATGCGAATAGACCAAGTTATGTTTGAAATTGCACAAAAATGTGAAAAGCTCCTTTGTGGAGAGAGTTGAGCAATTCCGGAGCATCAATGTGGACCGTTGAGCTCTATTGAGTGCTCTTAAAAGTCTAACTTGCTAGTTGAGCCTTCGTGCCACGTTTCGTAAGGTAAAGATGCCAATAGAACAAGTTATGTTTGAAATTGCACAAAAACGTGAAAAGCTCCTCTATGGAGGGAGTTGAGCAATTCCAAAGCATCAATGTGGACCGTTGTACTCTATTTAGTGCCTTTAAAGTTGTAACTTGCTAGTTGATCCTTCGTGCCACGTTTCGTAAGGTAAAGACGCGAATAGACCAAGTTATGTTTGAAATTGCACAAAAACGTGAGAAGCTCTTCTATGGAGAGAGTTGAGAAATTCCAAAGCATCAATGTGGATCGTTGTACTCTATTTAGTGCTCCTAAAAGTCTAACTTGCTAGTTGAGCCTTCGGGCCACGTTTCATAAGGTAAAGATGCGAATAGACCAAGTTATGTTTGAAATTGCACAAAAACGTGAAAAGCTCCTCTTTGGAGAGAGTTCAGCAATTCCAAAGCATCAATGTGGATCATTGCACGCTATTTAATGTTCATAGGAGTCTAACTTGCTAGTTTAGCCTTCGTGCAACGTTTCGTAAGTTAAAGATGCAAATAGACCAAGTTATGTTTGAAATTGCACAAAAACGTTAAAAGCTCCTCTATGGAGAGAGTTGAGCAATTCCAAAGCATCAATGTGGACCGTTGTACTCTACTTAGTGCTCTTAAAAGTCTAACTTGCTAGTTGAGCCTTCGTGCCACGTTTCGTTAGGTAAAGACGCGAATTGACCAAGTTACCTCTCAAATTGCTCAAAGAAGTCAAAAGCTCCTCTATGGAGAGAGTTGAGAAATTCCAAAGCATCAATGTGGATCGTTGTACTCTATTTAGTGCTCTTTAAAGTCTAACTTGCTGGTTGAACCTTCGGGCCACGTTTCGTAAGGTAAAGATGCGAATAGACCAAGTTATGTTTGAAATTGCACAAAAACGTGAAAAGCTCCTCTATGGAGAGAGTTGAGAAATTGCAAAGCATCAATGTGGACCGTTGTACTTTATTGAGTGCTCTTAAAAGTCTAACTTGCTAGTTGAGTCTTCGTGTCACGTTTCGTAAGGTAAAGATGCGAATAGACCAAGTTATGTTTGAAATTGCACAAAAATGTGAACAGCTCCTTTGTGGAGAGAGTTGAGCAATTCCGGAGCATCAATGTGGACCGTTGAGCTCTATTGAGTGCTCTTAAAAGTCTAACTTGCTAGTTGAGCCTTCGTGCCACTATTCGTAAGGTAAAGATGCCAATAGAACAAGTTATGTTTGAAATTGCACAAAAACGTGAAAAGCACCCCTATGGAAAGAGTTGAGCAATTCCAAAGCATCAATGTGGACCGTTGTACTCTATTTAGTGCTCCTAAAAGTCTAACTTGCTAGTTGAGCCTTCGAGCCACGTTTCGTATGGTAAAGACGCGAATAGACCAAGTTATGTCTCAAATTGAACAAAAACTTGAAAAGCTCCTCTGTGAAGAGAGTGTAGCAATTCCAAAGCATCAAAGTGGACCGTTGTACTTTATTGAGTGCTCTTAAAAGTCTAACATGCTAGTTGAGTCTTCGTGCACGTTTCGTAAGGTAAAGATGCGAATAGACCAAGTTATGTTTGAAATTGCACAAAAATGTGAAAAGCTCCTTTGTGGAGAGAGTTGAGCAATTCCGGAGCATCAATGTGGACCGTTGAGCTCTATTGAGTGCTCTTAAAAGTCTAACTTGCTAGTTGAGCCTTCGTGCCACGTTTCGTTAGGTAAAGACGCGAATTGACCAAGTTACCTCTCAAATTGCTCAAAGACGTGAAAAGCTCCTCTATGGAGAGAGTTGAGAAATTCCAAAGCATCAATGTGGATCGTTGTACTCTATTTAGTGCTCTTAAAAGTCTAACATGCTGGTTGAGCCTTCGGGCCACGTTTCGTAAGGTAAAGATGCGAATAGACCAAGTTATGTTTGAAATTGCACAAAAACGTGGAAAGCTCCTCTATGGAGAGAGTTGAGAAATTGCAAAGCATCAATCTGGACTGTTGTACTTTATTGAGTGCTCTTAAAAGTCTAACTTGATAGTTGAGTCTTCGTGTCACATTTCGTAAGGTAAAGATGCGAATAGACCAAGTTATGTTTGAAATTGCACAAAAATGTGAAAAGCTCCTTTGTGGAGAGAGTTGAGCAATTCCGGAGCATCAATGTGGACCGTTGAGCTCTATTGAGTGCTCTTAAAAGTCTAACTTGCTAGTTGAGCCTTCGTGCCACGTTTCGTAAGGTAAAGATGCCAATAGAACAAGTTATGTTTGAAATTGCACAAAAACGTGAAAAGCTCCTCTATGGAGGGAGTTGAGCAATTCCAAAGCATCAATGTGGACCGTTGTACTCTATTTAGTGCCTTTAAAATTGTAACTTGCTAGTTGATCCTTCGTGCCACGTTTCGTAAGGTAAAGACGCGAATAGACCAAGTTATGTTTGAAATTGCACAAAAACGTGAGAAGCTCCTCTATGGAGAGAGTTGAGAAATTCCAAAGCATCAATGTGGATCGTTGTACTCTATTTAGTGCTCCTAAAAGTCTAACTTGCTAGTTGAGCCTTCGGGCCACGTTTCATAAGGTAAAGATGCGAATAGACCAAGTTATGTTTGAAATTGCACAAAAACGTGAAAAGCTCCTCTTTGGAGAGAGTTGAGCAATTCCAAAGCATCAATGTGGATCATTGCACGCTATTTAATGTTCATAGGAGTCTAACTTGCTAGTTTAGCCTTCGTGCAACGTTTCGTAAGTTAAAGATGCAAATAGACCAAGTTATGTTTGAAATTGTACAAAAACGTTAAAAGCTCCTCTATGGAGAGAGTTGAGCAATTCCAAAGCATCAATGTGGACCGTTGTACTCTACTTAGTGCTCTTAAAAGTCTAACTTGCTAGTTGAGCCTTCGTGCCACGTTTCGTTAGGTAAAGACGCGAATTGACCAAGTTACCTCTCAAATTGCTCAAAGAAGTCAAAAGCTCCTCTATGGAGAGAGTTGAGAAATTCCAAAGCATCAATGTGGATCGTTGTACTCTATTTAGTGCTCTTAAAAGTCTAACTTGCTGGTTGAACCTTCGGGCCACGTTTCGTAAGGTAAAGATGCGAATAGACCAAGTTATGTTTGAAATTGCACAAAAACGTGAAAAGCTCCTCTATGGAGGGAGTTGAGCAATTCCAAAGCATCAATGTGGACCGTTGTACTCTATTTAGTGCCTTTAAAAGTTTAACTTGCTAGTTGATCCTTCGTGCCACGTTTCGTAAGGTAAAGACGCGAATAGACCAAGTTATGTTTGAAATTGCACAAAAACGTGAGAAGCTCCTCTATGGAGAGAGTTGAGAAATTCCAAAGCATCAATGTGGATCGTTGTACTCTATTTAGTGCTCTTAAAAGTCTAACTTGCTAGTTGAGCCTTTGGGCCACGTTTCATAAGGTAAAGATGCGAATAGACCAAGTTATGTTTGAAATTGCACAAAAACGTGAAAAGCTCCTCTTTGGAGAGAGTTGAGAAATTCCAAAGCATCAATGTGGATCGTTGCACGCTATTTAATGTTCATAGGAGTCTAACTTGCTAGTTTAGCCTTCGTGCAACGTTTCGTAAGTTAAAGATGCGAATAGACCAAGTTATGTTTGAAATTGTACAAAAACGTTAAAAGCTCCTCTATGGAGAGAGTTGAGCAATTCCAAAGCATCAATGTGGACCGTTGTACTCTATTTGGTGCTCCTAAAAGTCAAACTTGCTAGTTCAGCCTTCGTGCCACGTTTTGTAAGGTAAAGACGCGAATAGACCAAGTTGTGTCTCAAAATGCACAAAAACGTGAAAAGCTCCTCTGTGGAGAGAGTTGAGCAATTCCGAAGCATCAATCTGAACCGTTGTACTTTGTTGAGTGCTCTTAAAAGTCTAACCTGCTAGTAGAGCCTTCGTGCCACGTTTCGTAAGGTAAAGATGTGAATAGACCAAGTTTTGTTTAAAATTGCATAAAAACGTGAAAAGCTTCTCTATGGAGAGAGTTGAGCAATTTGAAAGCATCATTGCGGACCGTTGTACCCAATGTAGTGCTCTTAAAAGTCTAACTTGCTAGTTGAGCCTTGGTGCCACGTTTTGTAAGGTAAAGACGCGAATAGACCAAGTTATGTGTGAAATTGAACAAAAACATGAAAAGCTCCTCTATGGAGAGAGTTGAGTAATTCCACAGCATCAATGTGGACCGTTGTACTCTATTGAGTGATCTTAAAAGTCTACCTCGCTAGTTGAGCCTTCGTGCCACATTTCGTAAGGTAAAGACGCGAATCGACCAAGTTATGTCTCAAATTGCTCAAAAATGTCAAAAGCTCCTCTATGGAGAGAGTTGAGCAATTCCAAAGCATCAATGTGCACCGTTGTACTCCATTTAGTGCTCTTAAAAGTCTAACTCTTTAGTTGAGCCTTCGGGCCATGTTTCGCAAGGTAAAGATGCGAATGGACCAAGTTCTGTTTGAAATTGCACAAAAACGAGAAAAGCTCCTCTATGGAGAGAGTTGAGCAATTCCAAAGCATTAATGTGGGTCGTTGTACTCTATTTAGTGCTCTTAAAAGTCTAACTTGCTAGTTGAGCCTTCGAGCCACGTTTCGTAAGGTAAAGACGCGAATAGACCAAGTTCTGTCTCAAATTGCTCAAAAACGTCAAAAGCTCCTCTATGGAGAGAGTTGAGCAATTCCAAAGCATCAATGTGCACCGTTGTACTCCATTTAGTGCTCTTAAAAGTCTAACTCTTTAGTTGAGCCTTCGGGCCATGTTTCGCAAGGTAAAGATGCGAATGGACCAAGTTCTGTTTGAAATTGCACAAAAACGAGAAAAGCTCCTCTATGGAGAGAGTTGAGCAATTCCAAAGCAACAATGTGGACCGTTGTACTCTATTGAGTGCTCTTAAAAGTCTAACTTTCTAGTTGAGCCTTCGTGCCTTTCTAGTCGAGCCTTCGTGCCACGGTTCGTAAGGTAAAGACGCTAATAGACCAAGTTATGTTTGAAATTGCTCAAAAACGTCAAAAGCTCCTCTATGGAGAGAGTTGAGAAATTCCAAAGCATCAATGTGGACCGTTGCACTCTATTTGGTGCTCTTAAATGTCTAACTTGCTATTTGACCCTTCGGGCCACGTTTCGTAAGGTTCAGATGCGAATAAACCAAGTTATGTTTAAAATTGCAGAAAAACGTGAAAAAGCTCCTCTATGGAGAGAGTTGAACAATTTTAAAGCATCAATGTGGACCGTTGTACCCTATTTAGTGCTCTTAAAAGTCTAACTTCCTAGTTGAGCCTTGGTGCCACGTTTCGTAAGGTAAAGACGCGAGTAGACCAAGTTATGTGTGAAACTGAACAAAAACATGAAAAGCTCCTCTATGGAGAGAGTTGAGTAATTCAAAAGCATCAACGTGGACCGTTGCACTCTATTTCGTGCTCTTAAAAGTCTAACTTGCTAGTTGAGCCTTCAGGCCACGTTTCGTAAGGTAAAGACGTAAATAGACCAAGTTATGTCTCAAATTGCGCAAAAACGTGAAAAGCTCCTCTGTGGAGAGAGTTGAGAAATTCCAAAGCATCAATGTGGACCGTTGTACTCTGTTGAGTGCTCTTAAAAGTCTAACTTGCTAGTTGAGCCTTCGTGCCACGTTTCGTAAGGTAAAGATGCAAATAGACCAAGTTATGTTTGAAATTGCACAAAAACGTGAAAAGGCACTCTATGTAGAGAGTTGAGAAATTCCAAAGCATCAATGTGGACCGTTGTACTCTATTTAGCGCTCTTAAAAGTCTAACTTTCTAGTTGAGCCTTCGTGCCACGGTTCGTAAGGTAAAGATGCGAATAGACCAAGTTATGTGTGAAACTGAACAAAAACATGAAAAGCTCCTCTATGGAGAGAGTTGAGTAATTCAAAAGCATCAACGTGGACCGTTGCACTCTATTTCGTGCTCTTAAAAGTCTAACTTGCTAGTTGAGCCTTCAGGCCACGTTTCGTAAGGTAAAGACGTAAATAGACCAAGTTATGTCTCAAATTGCGCAAAAACGTGAAAAGCTCCTCTGTGGAGAGAGTTGAGAAATTCCAAAGCATCAATGTGGACCGTTGTACTCTATTTAGCGCTCTTAAAAGTCTAACTTTCTAGTTGAGCCTTCGTGCCACGGTTCGTAAGGTAAAGATGCAAATAGACCAAGTTATGTTTGAAATTGCACAAAAACGTGAAAAGGCACTCTATGTAGAGAGTTGAGAAATTCCAAAGCATCAATGTGGACCGTTGTACTCTATTTAGCGCTCTTAAAAGTCTAACTTTCTAGTTGAGCCTTCGTGCCACGGTTCGTAAGGTAAAGATGCGAATAGACCAAGTTATGTTTGAAATTGAACAAAAACATGAAAAGCTCCTCTATGGAGAGAGTTGAGAAATTCCAAAGCATCAATGTGGACCGTTGTACTCTGTTGAGTGCTCTTAGAAGTCTAACTTGCTAGTTGAGCCTTCGTGCCATGTTTCGTAAGGTAAAGATGCGAATAGACCAAGTTATGTTTGAAATTGCACAAACACGTGAAAAGCTCCTCTATGGAGAGAGTTGAGCAATTCCAAAGCATCAATATGGACCGTTGTACTCTATTTAGGGCTCTTAAAAGTCTGACTTGCTAGCAGAGCCTTCGTGCCACGTTTCGTAAGGTAAAGATGCGAATAGACCAAGTTTTGTTTAAAATTGCACAAAAACGTGAAAAGCTCTTCTATGGAGAGAGTTGAGCAATTTGAAAGCATCAATGTGGACCGTTGCACTTCATTTCGTGCTCTCAAATGTCTAAGTTGCTAGTTGAGCCTTGATGCCACGTTTCGTAAGGTAAAGACACGAATAGACCAAGTTATGTGTGAAATTCAACAAAACCATGAAAAGCTCCTCCATGGAGAGAGTTGAGTACGTCCAAAGCATCAATGTGGACCGTTGTACTCTATTGAGTGATCTTAAAAGTCTACCTTGCTAGTTGAGCCTTCCTGCCACGTTTCGTAAGGTAAAGACGTGAATAGACCAAGTTATGTCTCAAATTACTCAAAAACGTCAAAAGCTCCTCTATGGAGAGAGTTGAGCAATTCCAAAGCATCAATGTGGACCGTTGTACTCCATTTAGTGCTCTTAAAAGTCTATATTGCTAGTTGAGCCTTCGGGCCACGTTTCGCAAGGTAAAGATGCGAATAGACCAAGTTCTGTTTGAAATTGCACAAAAACGGGAAAAGCTCCTCTATGGAGAGAGTTGAGCAATTCCAAAGCATCAATGTGGGCCGTTGTACTCTATTTAGTGCTCTTAAAAGTCTAACTTGCTAGTTGAGCCTTCGTGCCACGTTTCGTCAGGTAAAGACGCGAATAGACCAAGTTATGTCTCAGATTGCTAAAAAACGTCAAAAGCTTCTCTATGGAGAGAGTTGAGCAATTCCAAAGCATTAATGTGGGCCGTTGTACTCTATTGAGTGCTCTTAAAAGTCTAACTTTCTAGTTGAGCCTTCGTACATTTCTAGTTGAGCCTTCGTGCCACGGTTCATAAGGTAAAGACGCTAACAGACCAAGTTATGTTTGAAATTACTCAAAAACGTCAAAACCTCCCCTATGGAGAGAGTTGAGAAATTCCAAAGCATCAATGTGGACCGTTGCACTCTATTTCGTGCTCTTAAAAGTCTAACTTGCTAGTTGAGCATTCGGGCCACGTTTCGTAAGGTTCAGAGGCGAATAGACCAAGTTATGTTTGAAATTGCCCAAAAATGTGAAACGCTCCTCTATGGAGAGAGTTGAGCAATTCCAAAGTATCAATGTGGACCGTTGCACGCTATTTAATGTTCTTAGAAGTCGAACTTGCTAGTTTAGCCTTCGTGCAGTGTTTCGTAAGTTAAAGATGTGAATAGACCAAGTTACGTTTGAAATTGTACAAAATCGTGAAATGGTCCTCTATGGGGAGAGTTGAGCAATTCCAAAGCATCAATGTGGACCGTTGTACTCTATTTAGTGCTCCTGAAAGTCTAACTTGCTACTTGACCCTTCGTGCCACGTTTCGTAAGGAGAAGATGCGAATAGACCAAGTTATGTTTGAAATTGCACAAAATCGTGAAAAGCTCCTCTATGGAGAGAGTTGAGCAATTCCAAAGCATCAATGTGGACCGATGTACTCTATTTAGTGCTCCTAAAAGTCTAACTTGCTTGTTCAGCCTTCGTGCCACGTTTCGTAAGGAAAAGACGCGAATAGACCAAGTTATGTCTCAAAATGCACAAAAAAGTGAAAAGCTCCTCTGTAGAGAGAGTTGAGCAATTCCGAAGCATCAATGTGAACCATTGTACTCTGTTGAGTGCTCTTAAAAGTCTAACTTGCTAGTAGAGCCTTCGTGCCACGTTTCGTAAGGAAAAGATGCGATTAGACCATGTTTTGTTTAAAATTGCACAAAAACGTGAAAAGCTCCTCTATGGAGAGAGTTGAGCAATTTTAAAGCATCAATGTGGACCATTGTACTCTATTTAGTGCTCTTAAAAGTCTAACTTTCTAGTTGAGCCTTCATGCCACGGTTCGTAAGGTAAACACGCTAATAGACCAAGTTATGTCTCAAATTGCTCAAAAAAGTCAAAAGCTCCTCTATGGAGAGAGTTGAGAAATTCCAAAGCATCGATGTGGACCGTTGTACTCTGTTGAGTGCTCTTAAGAGTCTAACTTGCTAGTTGAGCCTTCCCGCCACCTTTCCTAAGGTAAAGATGCGAATAGACCAACTTATGTTTGAAATTGCACAAAATCGTGAAAACCTCCTCTATGGAGAGAGTTGAGCAATTCCAAAGCATCAATGTGGACCGTTGTACTCTATTTAGTGCTCTTAAAAGTCTAACTTGCTTGTTCAGCCTTCGTGCCACGTTTGTAAGGAAAAGACGCGAATAGACCAAGTTATGTCTCAAAATGCACAAAAACGTGAAAAGCTCCTCTGTGGAGAGAGTTGAGCAATTCCGAAGCATCAATGTGAACCATCGTACTCTGTTGAGTGCTCTTAAAAGTCTAACTTGCTAGTAGAGCCTTCGTGCCACGTTTCGTAAGGAAAAGATGCGAATAGACCATGTTTTGTTTAAAATTGCACAAAAACGTGAAAAGCTCCTCTATGGAGAGAGTTGAGCAATTTTAAAGCATCAATGTGGACCGTTGTGCTCTATTTAGTGCTCTTAAAATTCTAACTTTCTAGTTGAGCCTTCGTGCCACGGTTCGTACGGTAAAGACGCTAATAGACCAAGTTATGTCTCAAATTGCTCAAAAAAGTCAAAAGCTCCTCTATGGAGAGAGTTGAGAAATTCCAAAGCATCAATGTGGACCATTGTACTCTGTTGAGTGCTCTTAAAAATCTAACTTGCTAGTTGAGCCTTCGCGCCAACTTTCGTAAGGTAAAGATGCGAATAGACCAAGTTATGTTTGAAATTGCACAAAATCGTGAAAAGCTCCTCTATGTAGAGAGTTGAGCAATTCCAAAGCATCAATGTGGACCGTTGTACTCTATTTAGTGCTCTTAAAAGTCTAACTTTCTAGTTGAGCCTTCGTGCCATGTTTCGTAAGGTAAAGACGCTAATAGACCAAGTTATGTCTCAAATTGCTCAAAAAAGTCAAAAGCTCCTCTATGGAGAGAGTTGAGAATTTCCAAAGCATTAATGTGGACGGTTGTACTCTGTTGAGTGCTCTTAAAAGTCTAACTTGCTAGTTGAGCCTTCGCACCACGTTTCGTAAGGTAAAGATGCGAATAGACCAAGTTATGTTTGAAATTGCACAAAATCGTGAAAAGCTCCTCTATGGAGAGAGTTGAGCAATTCCAAAGCATCAATGTGGACCGTTGTACTCTATTTAGCGCTCCTAAAAGTCGAACTTGCTAGTTGAGCCTTCGTGCCACGTTTCGTAAGGTAAAGACGTGAATAGACCAAGTTATGTCTCAAATTGCACAAAAACGTGAAAAGCTCCTCTGTGGAGAGAGTTGAGCAATTCCAAAGCATCAATGTGGACCGTTGTACTCCGTTGAGTGCTCTTAAAAGTCTAACTTGCTAGTTGAGCCTTCGTGCCACGTTTCGTAAGGTAAAGATGCGAATAGACCAAGTTATGTTTGAAATTGCACAAAAACGTGAAAAGCTCCTCTATGTAGAGAGTTGAGCAATTCCAAAGCATCAATGTGGACCGTTGTACTCTATTTAGTGCTCTTAAAAGTCTAACTTGCTAGTTGAGCATTCGTGCCACGTTTCGTAAGGTAAAGACGTGAATAGACCAAGTTATGTCTCAAATTGCACAAAAACGTGAAAAGCTCCTCTGTGGAGAGAGTTGAGCAATTCCAAAGCATCAATGTGGACCGTTGTACTCTGTTGAGTGCTCTTAAAAGTCTAACTTGCTAGTTGAGCCTTCGTGCCACGTTTCGTAAGGTAAAGATGCGAATAGACCAAGTTATGTTTGAAATTGCACAAAAACGTGAAAAGCTCCTCTATGTAGAGAGTTGAGCAATTCCAGAGCATCAATGTGGACCGTTGTACTCTATTTAGTGCTCTTAAAAGTCTAACTTGCTAGTTGACCCTTGGTGCCACGTTTCGTAAGGTAAACACGCGAATAGACCAAGTTATGTGTGAAATTGAACAAAAACATGAAAAGCTCCTCTATGGAGAGAGTTCAGTAATTCCAAAGCATCAATATGGACCGTTGTACTCTATTGAGTGATCTTAAAAGTCTACCTTGCTAGTTGAGCCTTCGTGCCACGTTTCTTAAGGCAAAGACGCGAATAGGCCAAGTTATGTCTCAAATTGCTCAAAAATGTCAAAAGCTCCTCTATGGAGAGAATTGAGCAATTCCAAAGCATCAATGTGGACCGTTGTACTCCATTTAGTGCTCTTAAAAGTCTAACTTTCTAGTTGAGCCTTCGGGCCACGTTTCGCAAGGCAAAGATGCAAATAGACCAAGTTCTGTTTGAAATTACACAAGAACGAGAAAAGGTTCTCCATGGAGAGAGTTGAGCAATTCCAAAGCATCAATGTGGGCCGTTGTACTCTATTTAGTGCTCTTAAAAGTCTAACTTGCTAGTTGAGCCTTCGTGCCACGTTTCGTAAGGTAAAGACGTGAATAGACCAAGTTATGTCTCAAATTGCACAAAAACGTGAAAAGCTCCTCTGTGGAGAGAGTTGAGCAATTCCAAAGCATCAATGTGGACCGTTGTACTCTCTTGAGTGCTCTTAAAAGTCTAACTTGCTAGTTGAGCCTTCGTGCCACGTTTCGTAATGTAAAGATGCGAATAGACCAAGTTATGTTTGAAATTGCACGAAAACGTGAAAAGCTCCTCTATGTAGAGAGTTGAGCAATTCCAAAGCATCAATGTGGACCGTTGTACTCTATTTAGTGCTCTTAAAAGTCTAAGTTGCTAGTTGACCCTTGGTGCCACGTTTCGTAAGGTAAAGACGCGAATAGACCAAGTTATGTGTGAAATTGAACAAAAACATGAAAAGCTCCTCTATGGAGAGAGTTCAGTAATTCCAAAGCATCAATGTGGACCGTTGTACTCTATTGAGTGATCTTAAAAGTCTACCTTGCTAGTTGAGCCTTCGTGACACGTTTCTTAAGGTAAAGACGCGAATAGGCCAAGTGATGTCTCAAATTGCTCAAAAACGTCAAAAGCTCCTCTATGGTGAGAGTTGAGCAATTCCAAAGCATCAATGTGGACCGTTGTACTCCATTTAGTGCTCTTAAAAGTCTAACTTTCTAGTTGAGCCTTCGGGCCACGTTTCGCAAGGCAAAGATGCGAATAGACCAAGTTCTGTTTGAAATTACACAAGAACGACAAAAGCTTCTCCATGGAGAGAGTTGAGCAATTCCAAAGCATCAATGTGGGCCGTTGTACTCTATTTAGTGCTCTTAAAAGTCTAACTTGCTATTTGAGCCTTCGTGCCACGTTTCGCAAAGTAAAGACGCGAGTAGACCAAGTTATGTCTCAAATTGCTCAAAAACGTCAAAAACGCTTCTATGGATAGAGTTGAGCAATTCCAAAGCATCAATGTGGACCGTTGCACTCTATTGAGTGCTCTTAAAAGTTTAACTTGCTAGTTGAGCCTTCTAGCCACATTTCGTAAGGTTCAGATGCGAATAGACCAAGTTATGTTTGAAATTGTACAAAAACGTGAAAAGCTCCTCTATGGAGAGAGTTGAGCAGTTCCGAAGCATCAATGTGGGCGGTTGTACTCTATTTAGTGCTCTTAAAAGTCTAACTTGCGAGTTGAGCCTTCGTGCCACGTTTCGTCAGGTAAAGACGCGAATAGACCGAGTTATGTCTCAAATTGCTCAAAAACGTCAAAAGCTCTTCTATGGAGAGAGTTGAGCAATTCCAAAGCATTAATGTGGACCGTTGTACTCTATTGAGTGCTCTTAAAAGTCTAACTTTGTAGTTCAGCCTTCGGGCCACGTTTCGTAAGGTTCAGAGGCGAAGAGACCAAGTTATGTTTGAAATTGCTCAAAAACGTCAAAAGCTCCCCTATGGAGAGAGTTGAGAAATTCCAAAGCATCAATGTGGACCGTTGCACTCTATTTCATGCTCTTAAAAGTCTAACTTGCTTGTTGAGCCTTCGGGCCACGTTTCGTAAGGTTCAGAGGCGAAGAGACCAAGTTATGTTTGAAATTGCACAAAAAGGTGAAAAGCTCCTCTATGGAGAGAGTTGAGCAATTTCAAAGCATCAATGTGGACCGTTGCACGCTATTTCATGTTCTTAGAAGTCGAACTTGCTAGTTTAGCCTTCGTGCAACGTTTCGTAAGTTAAAGATGCGAATAGACCAAGTTACGTTTGAAATTGTACAAAATCGTGAAATGCTCCTCTATGGAGAGATTTGAGCAATTCCAAAGCATCAATGTGGACCGTTGTACTCTATTTAGTGCTCCTAAAAGTCTAACTTGCTAGTTGAGCCTTCGTGCCACGTTTCGTAAGGTAAAGAGGTGAATAGACCAAGTTATGTCTCAAATTGCACAAAAACGTGAAAAGCTCCTGTGTGGAGAGAGTTGAGCAAATTGCAAAGCGTCAATGTGGACCGTTGTACTCTGTTGAGTGCTCTTAAAAGTCTACCTTGCTAGTTGAGCCTTCGTGCCACGTTTCGTAAGGTAAAGATTCGAATAGACCAAGTTATGTTTGAAATTGCACAAAAACGTGAAAAGCTCTTCTATGTAGAGAGTTGAGCAATTCCAAATCATCAATGTGGACCGTTGTACTCTATTTAGTGTTGTTAAAAGTCTAACTTTCTAGTTGAGCCTTCGTGCCACGGATCGTAAGGTTAAGACGCTAATAGACCAAGTTATGTCTCAAATTGCTCAAAAAAGTCAAAAGCACCTCTGTGGAGAGAGTTGAGAAATTCCAAAGCATCAATGTGGACCGTTGTACTCTGTTGAGTGCTCTTAAAAGTCTAAAGTGCTAGTTGAGCCTTCGTGCCACGTTTCGTAAGGTAAAGACGTGAATAGACCAAGTTATGTCTCAAAATGCATAAAAACGTGAAAAGCTTCTATGTGGAGAGGGTTGAGCAATTCCGAAGCATCAACGTGAACCATTGTACTCTGTTGAGTGCTCTTAAAAGTCTAACTTGCTAGTAGAGCCTTCGTGCCACGTTTCGTAAGGTAACGATGCGAATAGACGAAGTTTTGTTTAAAATTGCACAAAAACGTGAAAAGCTCCTCCATGGAGAGAGTTGAGCAATTTTAAAGCATCAATATGGACCGTTGTACTCTATTTAGTGCTCTTAAAAGTCCAACTTGCTAGTTGACCCTTGGTGCCACGTTTCGTAAGGTAAACACGCGAATAGACCAAGTTATGTGTGAAATTGAACAAAAACATGAAAAGCTCCTCTATGGAGAGAGTTGAGTAATTCCAAAGCATCAATGTAGACCGTTGTACTCCATTGAGTGATCTTAAAAGTCTACCTTGCTAGTTGAGCCTTCGTGCCACGTTTCTCAAGGTAAAGACGCGAATATACCAAGTTATGTCTCAAATTGCTCAAAAACGTCATAAACTCCTCTATGGAGAGAGTTGAGCAATTCCAAAGCATCAATGTGGACCGTTGTACTCCATTTAGTGCTCTTAAAAGTCTAACTTGCTAGTTGAGCCTTCGGGCCACGTTTCGCAAGGCAAATATGCGAATAGACCAAGTTCTATTTGAAATTGCACAAAAACGAGAAAAGCTCCTCTATGGAGAGAGTTGAGCAATTCCAAAGCATCAACGTGAACCGTTGTACTCTGTTGAGTGCTCTTAAAAGTCTAACTTGCTAGTAGAGCCTTCGTGCCACGTTTCGTAAGGTAACGATGCGAATAGACGAAGTTTTGTTTAAAATTGCACAAAAACGTGAAAAGCTCCTCTATGGAGAGAGTTGAGCAATTTTAAAGCATCAATATGGACCGTTGTACTCTATTTAGTGCTCTTAAAAGTCCAACTTGCTAGTTGACCCTTGGTGCCACGTTTCGTAAGGTAAACACGCGAATAGACCAAGTTATGTGTGAAATTGAACAAAAACATGAAAAGCTCCTCTATGGAGAGAGTTGAGTAATTCCAAAGCATCAATGTAGACCGTTGTACTCCATTGAGTGATCTTAAAAGTCTACCTTGCTAGTTGAGCCTTCGTGCCACGTTTCTCAAGGTAAAGACGCGAATATACCAAGTTATGTCTCAAATTGCTCAAAAACGTCATAAACTCCTCTATGGAGAGAGTTGAGCAATTCCAAAGCATCAATGTGGACCGTTGTACTCCATTTAGTGCTCTTAAAAGTCTAACTTGCTAGTTGAGCCTTCGGGCCACGTTTCGCAAGGCAAAGATGCGAATAGACCAAGTTCTATTTGAAATTGCACAAAAACGAGAAAAGCTCCTCTATGGAGAGAGTTGAGCAATTCCAAAGCATCAATGTGGGCCGTTGTGCTCTATTTAGTGCTCTTAAAAGTCTAACTTGCTAGTTGAGCCTTCGTGCCACGTTTCGCAAGGTAAAGACGCGAATAGACCAAGTTATGTCTCAAATTGCACAAAAACGTGAAAAGCTCCTCTGTGGAGAGAGTTGAGCAATTCCAAAGCATCAATGTGGACCGTTGTACTCTGTTGAGTGCTTTTAAAAGCCTAACTTGCTAGTTGACCTTTCGTGCCACGTTTCGTAAGGTAAAGATCCGAATAGACCAAGTTATGTTTGAAATTGCACAAAAACGTGAAACGCTCCCCTATGGAGAGAGTTGAGCAATTCCAAAGCATCAATGTGGACCGTTGCATGCTATTTAATGTTCTTAGAAGTCTAACTTTCTAGTTTAGCCTTTGTGCATCGTTTCGTAAGTTAAAGATGCGAATAGACCAAGTTATGTTTGAAATTGCACAACAACGTGAAAAGCTCCTCTATGGAAAGAGTTGAGCAATTCCAAAGCATCAATGTGGGCCGTTGTACTCTATTTAGTGCTCTGAGGAGTCTAACTTGCTAGTTGAGCCTTCGTGCCACGTTTCGTAAGGTAAAGACACGAACAGACCAAGTTATGTCTCAAATTGCTCAAAAACGTCAAAAGCTCCTCTATAGAGAGAGTTGAGCAATTCCGAAGCATCAATGTGGACCGTTGTACTCTATTGAGTGCTCTTACAAGTCTACCTTTCTCGTTGAGCCTTCGTGCCTTTCTAGTTGAGCCTTCGTGCCACGGTTCGTAAGGTAATGACGCTGACAGACCAATTTATGTTTGAAATCGCTCAAAAACGTCAAAAGCTCTTCTATGGAGAGAGTTGAGAAATTCCAAAGCATCAATGTGGACTGTTGCACTCTATTTCGCGCTCTTAAAAGTCTAACTTGATAGTTGAGCCTTCGGGCCACGTTTCGTAAGGTTCAGATGCGAATAGACCAAGTTATGTTTGAAATTGCACAAAAACGTGAAAAGCTCCTCTATGGAGAGAGTTGAGCAATTCCAACGCATCAATGTGGACTGTTGCACGCTATTTAATGTTCTTAGAAGTCTAACTTGCTAGTTTAGCCTTCGTGCAACATTTCATAAGTTAAAGATACGAATAGACCAAGTTACGTTTGAAATTGTACAAAATCGTGAAATGCTCCTCTATGGTGAGAGTTGAGCAATTCCAAAGCATCAATGTGGACCGTTGTACTCTATTTAGTGCTCCTAAAAGTCTAACTTGCTAGTTGAGCCTTCATGCCACGTTTCGTAAGGTAAAGATGTGAATAGACCAAGTTATGTCTCAAATTGCTCAAAAAAGTCAAAAGCTCCTCTATGGAGAGAGTTGAGAAATTCCAAAGCATCGATGTGGACCGTTGTACTCTGTTGAGTGCTCTTAAAAGTCTAACTTGCTAGTTGAGCCTTCGCGCCACCTTTCGTAAGGTAAAGATGCGAATAGACCAACTTATGTTTGAAATTGCACAAAATCGTGAAAACCTCCTCTATGGAGAGAGTTGAGCAATTCCAAAGCATCAATGTGGACCGTTGTACTCTATTTAGTGCTCCTAAAAGTCTAACTTGCTTGTTCAGCCTTCGTGCCACGTTTCGTAAGGAAAAGACGCGAATAGCCCAAGTTATGTCTCAAAATGCACAAAAACGTGAAAAGCTCCTGTGTGGAGAGAGTTGAGCAATTCCGAAGCATCAATGTGAACCATTGTACTCTGTTGAGTGCTCTTAAAAGTCTAACTTGCTAGTAGAGCCTTCGTGCCACGTTTCGTAAGGAAAAGATGCGAATAGACCATGTTTTGTTTAAAATTGCACAAAAACGTGAAAAGCTCCTCTATGGAGAGAGTTGAGCAATTTTAAAGCATCAATGTGGACCGTTGTGCTCTATTTAGTGCTCTTAAAAGTCTAACTTTCTAGTTGAGCCTTCGTGCCACGGTTCGTAAGGTAAAGATGCTAATAGACCAAGTTATGTCTCAAATTGCTCAAAAAAGTCAAAAGCTCCTCTATGGAGAGAGTTGAGAAATTCCATAGCATCAATGTGGACCGTTGTACTCTGTTGAGTGCTCTTAAAAATCTAACTTGCTAGTTGAGCCTTCGCGCCACCTTTCGTAAGGTAAAGATGCGAATAGACCAAGTTATGTTTGAAATTGCACAAAATCGTGAAAAGCTCCTCTATGTAGAGAGTTGAGCAATTCCAAAGCATCAATGTGGACCGTTGTACTCTATTTAGTGCTCTTAAAAGTCTAACTTTCTAGTTGAGCCTTCGTGCCATGGTTCGTAAGGTAAAGACGCTAATAGACCTAGTTATGTCTCAAATTGCTCAAAAAAGTCAAAAGCTCCTCCATGGAGAGAGTTGAGAAATTCCAAAGCATCAATGTGGACCGTTGTACTCTGTTGAGTGCTCTTAAAAGTCTAACTTGCTAGTTGAGCCTTCGCACCACGTTTCGTAAGGTAAAGATGCGAATAGACCAAGTTATGTTTGAAATTGCACAAAATCGTGAAAAGCTCCTCTATGGAGAGAGTTGAGCAATTCCAAAGCATCAATGTGGACCGTTGTACTCTATTTAGCGCTCCTAAAAGTCTAACTTGCTAGTTGAGCCTTCGTGCCACGTTTCGTAAGGTAAAGACGTGAATAGACCAAGTTATGTCTCAAATTGCACAAAAACGTGAAAAGCTCCTCTGTGGAGAGAGTTGAGCAATTCCAAAGCATCAATGTGGACCGTTGTACTCTGTTGAGTGCTCTTAAAAGTCTAACTTGCTAGTTGAGCCTTCGTGCCACGTTTCGTAAGGTAAAGATGCGAATAGACCAGGTTATGTTTGAAATTGCACTAAAACGTGAAAAGCTCCTCTATGTAGAGAGTTGAGCAATTCCAAAGCATCAATGTGGACCGTTGTACTCTCTTGAGTGCTCTTAAAAGTCTAACTTGCTAGTTGAGCTTTCGTGCCACGTTTCGTAATGTAAAGATGCGAATAGACCAAGTTATGTTTGAAATTGCACGAAAACGTGAAAAGCTCCTCTATGTAGAGAGTTGAGCAATTCCAAAGCATCAATGTGGACCGTTGTACTCTATTTAGTGCTCTTAAAAGTCTAACTTGCTAGTTGACCCCTGGTGCCACGTTTCGTAAGGTAAAGACGCGAATAGACCAAGTTATGTGTGAAATTGAACAAAAACATGAAAAGCTCCTCTATGGAGAGAGTTCAGTAATTCCAAAGCATCAATGTGGACCGTTGTACTCTATTGAGTGATCTTAAAAGTCTACCTTGCTAGTTGAGCCTTCGTGCCACGTTTCTTAAGATAAAGACGCGAATAGGCCAAGTGATGTCTCAAATTGCTCAAAAACGTCAAAAGCTCCTCCATGGAGAGAGTTGAGCAATTCCAAAGCATCAATGTGGACCGTTGTACTCCATTTAGTGCTCTTAAAAGTCTAACTTTCTAGTTGAGCCTTCGGGCCACGTTTCGCAAGGCAAAGATGCGAATAGACCAAGTTCTGTTTGAAATTACACAAGAACGAGAAAAGCTTCTCCATGGAGAGAGTTGAGCAATTCCAAAGCATCAATGTGGGCCGTTGTACTCTATTTAGTGCTCTTAAAAGTCTAACTTGCTAGTTGAGCCTTCGTGCCACGTTTCGTAAGGTAAAGACGTGAATAGACCAAGTTATGTCTCAAATTGCACAAAAACGTGAAAAGCTCCTCTGTGGAGAGAGTTGAGCAATTCCAAAGCATCAATGTGGACCGTTGTACTCTCTTGAGTGCTCTTAAAAGTCTAACTTGCTAGTTGAGCTTTCGTGCCACGTTTCGTAATGTAAAGATGCGAATAGACCAAGTTATGTTTGAAATTGCACGAAAACGTGAAAAGCTCCTCTATGTAGAGAGTTGAGCAATTCCAAAGCATCAATGTGGACCGTTGTACTCTATTTAGTGCTCTTAAAAGTCTAACTTGCTAGTTGACCCCTGGTGCCACGTTTCGTAAGGTAAAGACGCGAATAGACCAAGTTATGTGTGAAATTGAACAAAAACATGAAAAGCTCCTCTATGGAGAGAGTTCAGTAATTCCAAAGGATCAATGTGGACCGTTGTACTCTATTGAGTGATCTTAAAAGTCTACCTTGCTAGTTGAGCCTTCGTGCCACGTTTCTTAAGGTAAAGACGCGAATAGGCCAAGTGATGTCTCAAATTGCTCAAAAACGTCAAAAGCTCCTCCATGGAGAGAGTTGAGCAATTCCAAAGCATCAATGTGGACCGTTGTACTCCATTTAGTGCTCTTAAAAGTCTAACTTTCTAGTTGAGCCTTCGGGCCACGTTTCGCAAGGCAAAGATGCGAATAGACCAAGTTCTGTTTGAAATTACACAAGAACGAGAAAAGCTTCTCCATGGAGAGAGTTGAGCAATTCCAAAGCATCAATGTGGGCCGTTGTACTCTATTTAGTGCTCTTAAAAGTCTAACTTGCTAGTTGAGCCTTCGTGCCACGTTTCGTAAGGTAAAGACGTGAATAGACCAAGTTATGTCTCAAATTGCACAAAAACGTGAAAAGCTCCTCTGTGGAGAGAGTTGAGCAATTCCAAAGCATCAATGTGGACCGTTGTACTCTCTTGAGTGCTCTTAAAAGTCTAACTTGCTAGTTGAGCTTTCGTGCCACGTTTCGTAATGTAAAGATGCGAATAGACCAAGTTATGTTTGAAATTGCACGAAAACGTGAAAAGCTCCTCTATGTAGAGAGTTGAGCAATTCCAAAGCATCAATGTGGACCGTTGTACTCTATTTAGTGCTCTTAAAAGTCTAACTTTCTAGTTGAGCCTTCGTGCCATGGTTCGTAAGGTAAAGACGCTAATAGACCTAGTTATGTCTCAAATTGCTCAAAAAAGTCAAAAGCTCCTCCATGGAGAGAGTTGAGAAATTCCAAAGCATCAATGTGGACCGTTGTACTCTGTTGAGTGCTCTTAAAAGTCTAACTTGCTAGTTGAGCCTTCGCACCACGTTTCGTAAGGTAAAGATGCGAATAGACCAAGTTATGTTTGAAATTGCACAAAATCGTGAAAAGCTCCTCTATGGAGAGAGTTGAGCAATTCCAAAGCATCAATGTGGACCGTTGTACTCTATTTAGTGCTCTTAAAAGTCTAACTTTCTAGTTGAGCCTTCGTGCCATGGTTCGTAAGGTAAAGACGCTAATAGACCTAGTTATGTCTCAAATTGCTCAAAAAAGTCAAAAGCTCCTCCATGGAGAGAGTTGAGAAATTCCAAAGCATCAATGTGGACCGTTGTACTCTGTTGAGTGCTCTTAAAAGTCTAACTTGCTAGTTGAGCCTTCGCACCACGTTTCGTAAGGTAAAGATGCGAATAGACCAAGTTATGTTTGAAATTGCACAAAATCGTGAAAAGCTCCTCTATGGAGAGAGTTGAGCAATTCCAAAGCATCAATGTGGACCGTTGTACTCTATTTAGCGCTCCTAAAAGTCTAACTTGCTAGTTGAGCCTTCGTGCCACGTTTCGTAAGGTAAAGACGTGAATAGACCAAGTTATGTCTCAAATTGCACAAAAACGTGAAAAGCTCCTCTGTGGAGAGAGTTGAGCAATTCCAAAGCATCAATGTGGACCGTTGTACTCTGTTGAGTGCTCTTAAAAGTCTAACTTGCTAGTTGAGCCTTCGTGCCACGTTTCGTAAGGTAAAGATGCGAATAGACCATGTTATGTTTGAAATTGCACTAAAACGTGAAAAGCTCCTCTATGTAGAGAGTTGAGCAATTCCAAAGCATCAATGTGGACCGTTGTACTCTCTTGAGTGCTCTTAAAAGTCTAACTTGCTAGTTGAGCTTTCGTGCCACGTTTCGTAATGTAAAGATGCGAATAGACCAAGTTATGTTTGAAATTGCACGAAAACGTGAAAAGCTCCTCTATGTAGAGAGTTGAGCAATTCCAAAGCATCAATGTGGACCGTTGTACTCTATTTAGTGCTCTTAAAATTCTAACTTGCTAGTTGACCCCTGGTGCCACGTTTCGTAAGGTAAAGACGCGAATAGACCAAGTTATGTGTGAAATTGAACAAAAACATGAAAAGCTCCTCTATGGAGAGAGTTCAGTAATTCCAAAGCATCAATGTGGACCGTTGTACTCTATTGAGTGATCTTAAAAGTCTACCTTGCTAGTTGAGCCTTCGTGCCACGTTTCTTAAGGTAAAGACGCGAATAGGCCAAGTGATGTCTCAAATTGCTCAAAAACGTCAAAAGCTCCTCCATGGAGAGAGTTGAGCAATTCCAAAGCATCAATGTGGACCGTTGTACTCCATTTAGTGCTCTTAAAAGTCTAACTTTCTAGTTGAGCCTTCGGGCCACGTTTCGCAAGGCAAAGATGCGAATAGACCAAGTTCTGTTTGAAATTACACAAGAACGAGAAAAGCTTCTCCATGGAGAGAGTTGAGCAATTCCAAAGCATCAATGTGGGCCGTTGTACTCTATTTAGTGCTCTTAAAAGTCTAACTTGCTAGTTGAGCCTTCGTGCCACGTTTCGTAAGGTAAAGACGTGAATAGACCAAGTTATGTCTCAAATTGCACAAAAACGTGAAAAGCTCCTCTGTGGAGAGAGTTGAGCAATTCCAAAGCATCAATGTGGACCGTTGTACTCTCTTGAGTGCTCTTAAAAGTCTAACTTGCTAGTTGAGCTTTCGTGCCACGTTTCGTAATGTAAAGATGCGAATAGACCAAGTTATGTTTGAAATTGCACGAAAACGTGAAAAGCTCCTCTATGTAGAGAGTTGAGCAATTCCAAAGCATCAATGTGGACCGTTGTACTCTATTTAGTGCTCTTAAAAGTCTAACTTGCTAGTTGACCCCTGGTGCCACGTTTCGTAAGGTAAAGACGCGAATAGACCAAGTTATGTGTGAAATTGAACAAAAACATGAAAAGCTCCTCTATGGAGAGAGTTCAGTAATTCCAAAGCATCAATGTGGACCGTTGTACTCTATTGAGTGATCTTAAAAGTCTACCTTGCTAGTTGAGCCTTCGTGCCACGTTTCTTAAGGTAAAGACGCGAATAGGCCAAGTGATGTCTCAAATTGCTCAAAAACGTCAAAAGCTCCTCCATGGAGAGAGTTGAGCAATTCCAAAGCATCAATGTGGACCGTTGTACTCCATTTAGTGCTCTTAAAAGTCTAACTTTCTAGTTGAGCCTTCGGGCCACGTTTCGCAAGGCAAAGATGCGAATAGACCAAGTTCTGTTTGAAATTACACAAGAACGAGAAAAGCTTCTCCATGGAGAGAGTTGAGCAATTCCAAAGCATCAATGTGGGCCGTTGTACTCTATTTAGTGCTCTTAAAAGTCTAACTTGCTAGTTGAGCCTTCGTGCCACGTTTCGTAAGGTAAAGACGTGAATAGACCAAGTTATGTCTCAAATTGCACAAAAACGTGAAAAGCTCCTCTGTGGAGAGAGTTGAGCAATTCCAAAGCAGCAATGTGGACCGTTGTACTCTCTTGAGTGCTCTTAAAAGTCTAACTTGCTAGTTGAGCTTTCGTGCCACGTTTCGTAATGTAAAGATGCGAATAGACCAAGTTATGTTTGAAATTGCACGAAAACGTGAAAAGCTCCTCTATGTAGAGAGTTGAGCAATTCCAAAGCATCAATGTGGACCGTTGTACTCTATTTAGTGCTCTTAAAAGTCTAACTTGCTAGTTGACCCTTGGTGCCACGTTTCGTAAGGTAAAGACGCGAATAGACCAAGTTATGTGTGAAATTGAACAAAAACATGAAAAGCTCCTCTATGGAGAGAGTTCAGTAATTCCAAAGCATCAATGTGGACCGTTGTACTCTATTGAGTGATCTTAAAAGTCTACCTTGCTAGTTGAGCCTTCGTGCCACGTTTCTTAAGGTAAAGACGCGAATAGGCCAAGTGATGTCTCAAATTGCTCAAAAACGTCAAAAGCTCCTCCATGGAGAGAGTTGAGCAATTCCAAAGCATCAATGTGGACCGTTGTACTCCATTTAGTGCTCTTAAAATTCTAACTTTCTAGTTGAGCCTTCGGGCCACGTTTCGCAAGGCAAAGATGCGAATAGACCAAGTTCTGTTTGAAATTACACAAGAACGAGAAAAGCTTCTCCATGGAGAGAGTTGAGCAATTCCAAAGCATCAATGTGGGCCGTTGTACTCTATTTAGTGCTCTTAAAAGTCTAACTTGCTAGTTGAGCCTTCGTGCCACGTTTCGTAAGGTAAAGACGTGAATAGACCAAGTTATGTCTCAAATTGCACAAAAACGTGAAAAGCTCCTCTGTGGAGAGAGTTGAGCAATTCCAAAGCATCAATGTGGACCGTTGTACTCTCTTGAGTGCTCTTAAAAGTCTAACTTGCTAGTTGAGCTTTCGTTCCACGTTTCGTAATGTAAAGATGCGAATAGACCAAGTTATGTTTGAAATTGCACGAAAACGTGAAAAGCTCCTCTATGTAGAGAGTTGAGCAATTCCAAAGCATCAATGTGGACCGTTGTACTCTATTTAGTGCTCTTAAAAGTCTAACTTGCTAGTTGACCCTTGGTGCCACGTTTCGTAAGGTAAAGACGCGAATAGACCAAGTTATGTGTGAAATTGAACAAAAACATGAAAAGCTCCTCTATGGAGAGAGTTCAGTAATTCCAAAGCATCAATGTGGACCGTTGTACTCTATTGAGTGATCTTAAAAGTCTACCTTGCTAGTTGAGCCTTCGTGCCACATTTCTTAAGGTAAAGACGCGAATAGGCCAAGTGATGTCTCAAATTGCTCAAAAACGTCAAAAGCTCCTCCATGGAGAGAGTTGAGCAATTCCAAAGCATCAATGTGGACCGTTGTACTCCATTTAGTGCTCTTAAAAGTCTAACTTTCTAGTTGAGCCTTCGGGCCACGTTTCGCAAGGCAAAGATGCGAATAGACCAAGTTCTGTTTGAAATTACACAAGAACGAGAAAAGCTTCTCCATGGAGAGAGTTGAGCAATTCCAAAGCATCAATGTGGGCCGTTGTACTCTATTTAGTGCTCTTAAAAGTCTAACTTGCTAGTTGAGCCTTCGTGCCACGTTTCGTAAGGTAAAGACGTGAATAGACCAAGTTATGTCTCAAATTGCACAAAAACGTGAAAAGCTCCTCTGTGGAGAGAGTTGAGCAATTCCAAAGCATCAATGTGGACCGTTGTACTCTCTTGAGTGCTCTTGAAAGTCTAACTTGCTAGTTGAGCTTTCGTGCCACGTTTCGTAATGTAAAGATGCGAATAGACCAAGTTATGTTTGACATTGCACGAAAACGTGAAAAGCTCCTCTATGTAGAGAGTTGAGCAATTCCAAAGCATCAATGTGGACCGTTGTACTCTATTTAGTGCTCTTAAAAGTCTAACTTGCTAGTTGACCCTTGGTGCCACGTTTCGTAAGGTAAAGACGCGAATAGACCAAGTTATGTGTGAAATTGAACAAAAACATGAAAAGCTCCTCTATGGAGAGAGTTCAGTAATTCCAAAGCATCAATGTGGACCGTTGTACTCTATTGAGTGATCTTAAAAGTCTACCTTGCTAGTTGAGCCTTCGTGCCACGTTTCTTAAGGTAAAGATGCGAATAGGCCAAGTGATGTCTCAAATTGCTCAAAAACGTCAAAAGCTCCTCCATGGAGAGAGTTGAGCAATTCCAAAGCATCAATGTGGACCGTTGTACTCCATTTAGTGCTCTTAAAAGTCTAACTTTCTAGTTGAGCCTTCGGGCCACGTTTCGCAAGGCAAAGATGCGAATAGACCAAGTTCTGTTTGAAATTACACAAGAACGACAAAAGCTTCTCCATGGAGAGAGTTGAGCAATTCCAAAGCATCAATGTGGGCCATTGTACTCTATTTAGTGCTCTTAAAAGTCTAACTTGCTATTTGAGCCTTCGTGCCACGTTTCGCAAGGTAAAGACGCGAGTAGACCAAGTTATGTCTCAAATTGCTCAAAAACGTCAAAAACTCTTCTATGGATAGAGTTGAGCAATTCCAAAGCATCAATGTGGACCGTTGCACTCTATTGAGTGCTCTTAAAAGTTTAACTTGCTAGTTGAGCCTTCTAGCCACGTTTCGTAAGGTTCAGATGCGAATAGACCAAGTTATGTTTGAAATTGCACAAAAACGTGAAAAGCTCCTCTATGGAGAGAGTTGAGCAGTTCCGAAGCATCAATGTGGGCGGTTGTACTCTATTTAGTGCTCTTAAAAGTCTAACTTGCGAGTTGAGCCTTCGTGCCACGTTTCGTCAGGTAAAGACGCGAATAGACCGAGTTATGTCTCAAATTGCTCAAAAACGTCAAAAGCTCTTCTATGGAGAGAGTTGAGCAATTCCAAAGCATTAATGTGGACCGTTGTACTCTATTGAGTGCTCTTAAAAGTCTAACTTTGTAGTTCAGCCTTCGTGCCTTTCTAGTTGAGCGTTCGTGCCACGGTTCGTAAGGTAAAGACGCTAATAGACCAAGTTACGTTTGAAATTGCTCAAAAACGTCAAAAGCTCCCCTATGGAGAGAGTTGAGAAATTCCAAAGCATCAATGTGGACCGTTGCACTCTATTTCATGCTCTTAAAAGTCTAACTTGCTTGTTGAGCCTTCGGGCCACGTTTCGTAAGGTTCAGAGGCGAAGAGACCAAGTTATGTTTGAAATTGCACAAAAAGGTGCAAAGCTCCTCTATGGAGAGAATTGAGCAATTTCAAAGCATCAATGTGGACCGTCGCACGCTATTTCATGTTCTTAGAAGTCGAACTTGCTAGTTTAGCCTTCGTGCAACGTTTCGTAAGTTAAAGATGCGAATAGACCAAGTTACGTTTGAAATTGTACAAAATCGTGAAATGCTCCTCTATGGAGAGAGTTGAGCAATTCCAAAGCATCAATGTGGACCGTTGTACTCTATTTAGTGCTCGTAAAAGTCTAACTTGCTAGTTGAGCCTTCGTGCCACGTTTCGTAAGGTAAAGAGGTGAATAGACCAAGTTATGTCTCAAATTGCACAAAAACGTGAAAAGCTCCTGTGTAGAGAGAGTTGAGCAAATTGCAAAGCGTCAATGTGGACCGTTGTACTCTGTTGAGTGCTCTTAAAAGTCTACCTTGCTAGTTGAGCTTTCGTGCCACGTTTCGTAAGGTAAAGATCCGAATAGACCAAGTTATGTTTGAAATTGCACAAAAACGTGAAAAGCTCCTCTATGTAGAGAGTTGAGCAATTCCAAAGCATCAATGTGGACCGTTGTACTCTATTTAGTGTTGTTAAAAGTCTAACTTTCTAGTTGAGCCTTCGTGCCACGGATCGTAAGGTTAAGACGCTAATAGACCAAGTTATGTCTCAAATTGCTCAAAAAAGTCAAAAGCACCTCTGTGGAGAGAGTTCAGAAATTCCAAAGCATCAATGTGGACCGTTGTACTCTGTTGAGTGCTCTTAAAAGTCTAAAGTGCTAGTTGAGCCTTCGTGCCACGTTTCGTAAGGTAAAGACGTCAATAGACCAAGTTATGTCTCAAAATGCATAAAAACGTGAAAAGCTTCTCTGTGGAGAGGGTTGAGCAATTCCAAAGCATCAACGTGAACCATTGTACTCTGTTGAGTGCTCTTAAAAGTCTAACTTGCTAGTAGAGCCTTCGTGCCACGTTTCGTAAGGTAACGATGCGAATAGACGAAGTTTTGTTTAAAATTGCACAAAAACGTGAAAAGCTCCTCTATGGAGAGAGTTGAGCAATTTTAAAGCATCAATATGGACCGTTGTACTCTATTTAGTGCTCTTAAAAGTCCAACTTGCTAGTTGACCCTTGGTGCCACGTTTCGTAAGGTAAACACGCGAATAGACCAAGTTATGTGTGAAATTGAACAAAAACATGAAAAGCTCCTCTATGGAGAGAGTTGAGTAATTCCAAAGCATCAATGTAGACCGTTGTACTCCATTGAGTGATCTTAAAAGTCTACCTTGCTAGTTGAGCCTTCGTGCCACGTTTCTCAAGGTAAAGACGCGAATATACCAAGTTATGTCTCAAATTGCTCAAAAACGTCATAAACTCCTCCATGGAGAGAGTTGAGCAATTCCAAAGCATCAATGTGGACCGTTGTACTCCATTTAGTGCTCTTAAAAGTCTAACTTGCTAGTTGAGCCTTCGGGCCACGTTTCGCAAGGCAAAGATGCGAATAGACCAAGTTTTGTTTGAAATTGCACAAAAACGAGAAAAGCTCCTCTATGGAGAGAGTTGAGCAATTCCAAAGCATCAATGTGGGCCGTTGTACTCTATTTAGTGCTCTTAAAAGTCTAACTTGCTAGTTGAGCCTTCGTGCCACGTTTCGCAAGGTAAAGACGCGAATAGACCCAGTTATGTCTCAAATTGCTCAAAAACGTCAAAAGCTCCTCTATGGAGAGAGTTGAGCAATTCCAAAGCATCAATGTGGACCGTTGCACTCTATTGAGTGCTCTTAAAAGTCTAACTTTCTAGTTGAGCCTTCGGGCCACGTTTCGCAAGGCAAAGATGCGAATAGACCAAGTTCTGTTTGAAATTGCACAAAAACGAGAAAAGCTCCTCTGTGGAGAGAGTTGAGCAATTCCAAAGCATCAATGTGGACCGTTGTACTCTCTTGAGTGCTCTTAAAAGTCTAACTTGCTAGTTGAGCTTTCGTGCCACGTTTCGTAATGTAAAGATGCGAATAGACCAAGTTATGTTTGAAATTGCACGAAAACGTGAAAAGCTCCTCTATGTAGAGAGTTGAGCAATTCCAAAGCATCAATGTGGACCGTTGTACTCTATTTAGTGCTCTTAAAAGTCTAACTTGCTAGTTGACCCTTGGTGCCACGTTTCGTAAGGTAAAGACGCGAATAGACCAAGTTATGTGTGAAATTGAACAAAAACATGAAAAGCTCCTCTATGGAGAGAGTTCAGTAATTCCAAAGCATCAATGTGGACCGTTGTACTCTATTGAGTGATCTTAAAAGTCTACCTTGCTAGTTGAGCCTTCGTGCCACGTTTCTTAAGGTAAAGACGTGAATAGGCCAAGTGATGTCTCAAATTGCTCAAAAACGTCAAAAGCTCCTCCATGGAGAGAGTTGAGCAATTCCAAAGCATCAATGTGGACCGTTGTACTCCATTTAGTGCTCTTAAAAGTCTAACTTGCTAGTTGAGCCTTCGTGCCACGTTTCACAAGGTAAAGACGCGAATAGACCCAGTTATGTCTCAAATTGCTCAAAAACGTCAAAAGCTCCTCTATGGAGAGAGTTGAGCAATTCCAAAGCATCAATGTGGACCGTTGCACTCTATTGAGTGCTCTTAAAAGTCTAACTTTCTAGTTGAGCCTTCGGGCCACGTTTCGCAAGGCAAAGATGCGAATAGACCAAGTTCTGTTTGAAATTGCACAAAAACGAGAAAAGCTCCTCTGTGGAGAGAGTTGAGCAATTCCAAAGCATCAATGTGGACCGTTGTACTCTCTTGAGTGCTCTTAAAAGTCTAACTTGCTAGTTGAGCTTTCGTGCCACGTTTCGTAATGTAAAGATGCGAATAGACCAAGTTATGTTTGAAATTGCACGAAAACGTGAAAAGCTCCTCTATGTAGAGAGTTGAGCAATTCCAAAGCATCAATGTGGACCGTTGTACTCTATTTAGTGCTCTTAAAAGTCTAACTTGCTAGTTGACCCTTGGTGCCACGTTTCGTAAGGTAAAGACGCGAATAGACCAAGTTATGTGTGAAATTGAACAAAAACATGAAAAGCTCCTCTATGGAGAGAGTTCAGTAATTCCAAAGCATCAATGTGGACCGTTGTACTCTATTGAGTGATCTTAAAAGTATACCTTGCTAGTTGAGCCTTCGTGCCACGTTTCTTAAGGTAAAGACGCGAATAGGCCAAGTGATGTCTCAAATTGCTCAAAAACGTCAAAAGCTCCTCCATGGAGAGAGTTGAGCAATTCCAAAGTATCAATGTGGACCGTTGCACGCTATTTAATGTTCTTAGAAGTCTAACTTGCTAGTTTAGCCTTCGTGCAACGTTTCGTAAGTTAAAGATGCGAATAGACCAAGTTATGTTTGAAATTGCACAAAAACGTGTAAAGCTCCTCTATGTAGAGAGTTGAGCAATTCCAAAGCATCAATGTGGACCTTTGTACTCTTTTGAGTGCTCTTAAAAGTCTAACTTGCCAGTTGAGTCTTCGTGCCACGTTTCGTAAGGTAAAGATGCGAATAGACCAAGTTATGTTTGAAATTGCACAAAAACGTGTAAAGCTCCTCTATGGAGAGAGTTGAGCAATTCCAAAGCATCAATGTGGGCCGTTGTACTCTATTTAGTGCTCTTAAAAGTCTAACTTGCTAGTTGAGCCTTCGTGCCACGTTTCGCAAGGTAAAGACGCGAATAGACCCAGTTATGTCTCAAATTGCTCAAAAACGTCAAAAGCTCCTCTATGGAGAGAGTTGAGCAATTCCAAAGCATCAATGTGGACCGTTGCACTCTATTGAGTGCTCTTAAAAGTCTAACTTTCTAGTTGAGCCTTCGGGCCACGTTTCGTAAGGTAAAGATGCGAATAGACCAAGTTATGTTTGGAATTGCACAAAAACGTGAAAAGCTCCTCCATGGAGGGGGTTGAGCAATTCCAAAGCATCAATGTAGACCGTTGTACTCTATTTAGTGCTCCTAAAAGTCTAACTTGCTAGTTGAGCCTTCGTGCCACGTTTCGTAAGGTAAAGATGCGAATAGACCAAGTTATGTTTGAAATTGCACAAAAACGTGTAAAGCTCCTCTATGTAGAGAGTTGAGCAATTCCAAAGCATCAATGTGGACCTTTGTACTCTTTTGAGTGCTCTTAAAAGTCTAACTTGCCAGTTGAGTCTTCGTGCCACGTTTCGTAAGGTAAAGATGCGAATAGACCAAGTTATGTTTGAAATTGCACAAAAACATGTAAAGCTCCTCTATGTAGAGAGTTGAGCAATTCCAAAGCATCAATGTGGACCGTTGTACTCTATTTAGTGCTCTTAAAAGTCTAACTTTCTAGTTGAGCCTACGTGCCACGGTTCGTAAGGTAAAGACGCGAATAGACCAAGCTACGTCTCAAATTGCTCAAAAACGTCAAAAGCTCCTCTATGGAGAGAGTTGAGCAATTCCAAAGCATCAATGTGGACCGTTGTACTCTATTGAGTGCTCTTAAAAGTCTAACTTTCTAGTTGAGCCTTCGTGCCACGGTTCGTAAGGTAAAGACGCTAACAGACCAAGTTATGTTTGAAATTGCTCAAAAACGTCGAAAGCTCCTCTATGGAGAGAGTTGAGAACTTCTAAAGCATCAATGTGGACCGTTGCACTCTATTTCGAGCTCTTAAAAGTCTAACTTACTAGTTGATCTTTCGGGCCACGATTCGTAAGGCTCAGATGCGAATAGACCAAGTTATGTTTGAAATTGCACAAAAACGTGAAAAGCTTTTCTATGGAGAGAGTTGAGCAATTCAGAACCATTAATGTGGACCATTGCACGCTATTTAATGTTCTTAGAAGTCTAACTTGCTAGTTTTGCCTTCGTGCAACGTTTCGTAAGTTAAAGATGCGAATAGACCAAGTTACGTTCGAAATTGTACAAAATCATCAAATGCTCCTCTATGGAGAGAGTTGAGCAATTCCAAAGCATCAATGTGGACCTTGTACTCTTTTTAGTGCTCCTAAAAGTCTAACTTGCTAGTTGAGCATTCGTGCCACGTTTCGTATGGTAAAGACGTGAATAGACCAAGTTATGTCTCAAATTGCACAAAAACGTGAAAAGCTCCTCTGTGGAGAGAGTTGAGCAATTCCAAAGCATCAATGTGGACCGTTGTACTCTGTTGAGTGCTTTTAAAAGCCTAACGTGCTAGTTGAGCTTTCGTGCCACGTTTCGTAAGGTAAAGATCCGAATAGACCAAGTTATGTTTGAAATTGCACAAAAACGTGAAACGCTCCCCTATGGAGAGAGTTGAGCAATTCCAAAGCATCAATGTGGACCGTTGCATGCTATTTAATGTTCTTAGAAGTCTAACTTTCTAGTTTAGCCTTCGTGCATCGTTTCGTAAGTTAAAGATGCGAATAGACCAAGTTATGTTTGAAATTGCACAACAACGTGAAAAGCTCCTCTATGGAAAGAGTTGAGCAATTCCAAAGCATCAATGTGGGCCGTTGTACTCTATTTAGTGCTCTGAGGAGTCTAACTTGCTAGTTGAGCCTTCGTGCCACGTTTCGTAAGGTAAAGACACGAACAGACCAAGTTATGTCTCAAATTGCTCAAAAACGTCAAAAGCTCCTCTATAGAGAGAGTTGAGCCATTCCGAAGCATCAATGTGGACCGTTGTACTCTATTGAGTTCTCTTACAAGTCTACCTTTCTAGTTGAGCCTTCGTGCCTTACTAGTTGAGCCTTCGTGCCACGGTTCGTAAGGTAATGACGCTAACAGACCAAGTTATGTTTGAAATCGCTCAAAAACGTCAAAAGCTCTTCTATGGAGACAGTTGAGAAATTCCAAAGCATCAATGTGGACTGTTGCACTCTATTTCGCGCTCTTAAAAGTCTAACTTGATAGTTGAGCCTTCGGGCCACGTTTCGTAAGGTTCAGATGCGAATAGACCAAGTTATGTTTGAAATTGCACAAAAACGTGAAAAGCTCCTCTATGGAGAGAGTTGAGCAATTCCAACGCATCAATGTGGACTATTGCACGCTATTTAATGTTCTTAGAAGTCTAACTTGCTAGTTTAGCCTTCGTGCAACATTTCATAAGTTAAAGATACGAATAGACCAAGTTACGTTTGAAATTGTACAAAATCGTGAAATGCTCCTCTATGGTGAGAGTTGAGCAATTCCAAAGCATCAATGTGGACCGTTGTACTCTATTTAGTGCTCCTAAAAGTCTAACTTGCTAGTTGAGCCTTCATGCCACGTTTCGTAAGGTAAAGATGTGAATAGACCAAGTTATGTCTCAAATTGCACAAAAACGTGAAAAGCTCCTCTGTGGAGAGAGTTGAGCAATTCCAAAGCATCAATGTGGACCGTTGTACTCTGTTGAGTGCTGTTAAAATTCTAACTTGCTAGTTGAGCCTTCGTGCCACGTTTCGTCAGGTAAAGACGCGAATAGACCAAGTTATGTTTGAAATTGCAGAAAAACGTGAAAAGCTCCTCTACGGAGAGAGTTGAGTAATTCCAAAGCATCAATGTGGACCGTTGTACTCTATCTAGTGCTCTTAAAAGTCTAACTTACTAGTTGAGCGTTCGTGCCACGTTTCGTAAGGTAAGGATGCGAATAGACCAAGTTATGTATGAAATTGCACAAAAAGGTGAAAAGCTCCTCTATGGAGAGATTTGAGCAATTTCAAAGCATCAATGTGGACCGTTGCACGCTATTTAATGTTCTTAGAAGTCCAACTTGCTAGTTTAGCCTTCGTGGAACATTTCCTAAGTTAAAGATGCGAATACACCAAGTTATGTTTGAAATTGTACAAAAACGTGAAAAGCTCCTCTATGGAGAGAGTTGAGAAATTCCAAAGCATCAATGTGGACCGTTGTACTCTATTTAGTGCTCTTAAAAGTCTAACCTACTAGTTGGGCCTTCGGGCAACGTTTCGTAAGGTAAGGATGCGAATAGACTAAGTTATGTTTGGATTTGAAAAAAAACGTGAAAAGCTCCTCTATGGAGAGAGTTGAGCAATTCCAAAGCATCAATGTGGACCGTTGCACGCTATTTAATGTTCTTAGAAGTCTAACTTGCTAGTTTAGCCTTCGTGCAACATTTTGTAAGATAAAGATGCGAATAGACCAAGTTACGTTTGAAGTTGTACAAAATCGTGAAATGCTCCTCTATGATGAGAGTTGAGCATTTCCAAAGCATCAATGTGGACCGTTGTACTCTATTTAGTGCTCCTAAAAGTCTAACTTGCTAGTTGAGCCTTCGTGCCACTATTCGTAAGGTAAAGACGTGAATAGACCAAGTTATGTCTCAAATTGCACAAAAACGTGAAAAGCTCCTCTGTGGAGAGAGTTGAGCAATTCCAAAGCGTCAATGAGGACCGTTGTACTCTGTGGAGTGCTCTTAAAAGCCTAACTTGCTAGTTGAGCGTTCGTGCCACGTTTCGTAAGGTAAAGATGCGAATAGACCAAGTTATGTTTGAAATTACACAAAAATGTGAAAAGCTCCTCTATGTAGAGAGTTGAGCAATTCCAAAGCATCAATGTGGACCGTTGTACTCTATTTAGTGCTCTTAAAAGTCTAACTTTCTAGTTGAGCCTTCGTGCCACGGATCAAAAGGTAAAGACGCTAATAGACCAAGTTATGTCTCAAATTGCTCAAAAAAGTCAAAAGCTCCTCTATGGAGAGAGTTGAGAAAATCCAAAGCATCAATGTGGACCGTTGTACTCTGTTGAGTGCTCTTAAAAGCCTAACTTTCTAGTTGAGCCTTCGTGCCACGTTTCGTAAGGTAAAGATCCGAATAGACCAAGTTATGTTCTAAATTGCACAACAACGTGAAAAGCTCCTCTATGGAAAGAGTTGAGCAATTCCAAAGCATCAATGTGGGCCGTTGTACTCTATTTAGTGCTCTTAAAAGTCTAACTTGCTAGTTGAGCCTTCGTGCCACGTTTCGTAAGGTAAAGACGTGAATAGACCAAGTTATGTCTAAAACTGCTCAAAAACGTCAAAAGCTCCTCCATGGAGAGAGTTGAGCAATTCCGAAGCATCAATGTGGACCGTTGTACTCTATTGAGTGCTCTTAAAAGTCTAACTTTCTAGTTAAGCCTTCGTGCCTTTCTAGTTGAGCCTTCGTGCCACGGTTCGTAAGGTAAAGACGCTAACAGACCAAGTTATGTTTGAAATTGCTCAAAAACGTCAAAAGCTCCTCTATGGAGAGAGTTGAGAAATTCCAAAGCATCAATGTGGACTGTTGCACTCTATTTCGCGCTCTTAAAAGTCTAACTTGCTAGTTGAGACTTCGGGCCACGTTTCGTAAGGTTCAGATGCGAATAGACCAAGTTATGTTTGAAATTGCACAAAAAGGTGAAAAGCTCCTCCATGGAGAGAGTTGAGCAATTCCAAAGCATCAATGTGGACCGTTGCACGCTATTTAATGTTCTTAGAACTCTAACTTGCTAGTTTAGCCTTCGTGCAACATTTCATAAGGTAAAGATACGAAAAGACCAAGTTACCTTTGAAATTGTACAAAATCGTGAAATGCTCCTCTATGGTGAGAGTTGAGCAATTCCAAAGCATCAATGTGGACCGTTGTACTCTATTTAGTGCTCCTAAATGTCTAACTTGCTAGTTGAGCCTTCGTGCCACGTTTCGTAAGGTAAAGATGTGAATAGACCAAGTTATGTCTCAAATTGCACAAAAACGTGAAAAGCTCCTATGTGGAGAGAGTTGAGCAATTCCAAAGCATCAATGTGGACCGTTGTACTCTACTGAGTGCTGTTAAAATTCTAACTTGCTAGTTCAGCCTTCGTGCCACGTTTCGTCAAGTAAAGATGCGAATATACCAAGTTATGTTTGAAATTGCACAAAAACGTGAAAAGCTCCTCTATGGAGAGAGTTGAGTAATTCCAAAGCATCAATGTGGACCGTTGTACTCTATCTAGTGCTCTTAAAAGTCTAACTTACTAGTTGAGCGTTCGTGCCATGTTTCGTAAGGTAAAGAAGCGAATAGACCAAGTTATGTTTGAAATTGCACAAAAAGGTGAAAAGCTCCTCTATGGAGAGAGTTGAGCAATTTCAAAGCATCAATGTGGACCGTTGCACGCTATTTAATGTTCTTAGAAGTCCAACTTGCTAGTTTAGCCTTCGTGGAACATTTCCTAAGTTAAAGATGCGAATACACCAAGTTATGTTTGAAATTGTACAAAAACGTGAAAAGCTCCTGTATGGAGAGAGTTGAGAAATTCCAAAGTATCAATGTGGACTGTTGTACTCTATTTAGTGCTCTTAAAAGTCTAACCAGCTAGTTGAGCCTTCGGGCAACGTTTTGTAAGTTAAAGATGCGAATAGACCAAGTTATGTTTGGAATTGAACAAAAACGTGAAAAGCTCCTCTATGGAGAGAGTTGAGCAATTCCAAAGCATCAATGTGGACCGTTGCACGCTATTTAATGTTCTTAGAAGTCTAACTTGCTAGTTTAGCCTTCGTGCAACATTTCTTAAGTTAAAGATGCGAATAGACCAAGTTACGTTTGAAATTGTACAAAATCGTGAAATGCTCCTCTATGGTGAGAGTTGAGCATTTCCAAAGCATCAATGTGGACCGTTGTACTCTATTTAGTGCTCCTAAAAGTCTAACTTGCTAGTTGAGCCTTCGTGCCACGTTTCGTAAGGTAAAGACGTGAATAGACCAAGTTATGTCTCAAATTGCACAAAAACGTGAAAAGCTCCTCTATGGAGAGATTTGAGTAATTCCAAAGCATCAATGTGGACCGTTGTACTCTGTTGAGTGCTCTTAAAAGTCTAACCTGCTAGTTGAGCCCTCGGGCCACGTTTCGTAAGGTAAAGATGCGAATAGACCAAGTTATGTTTGGAAGTGCACAAAAACGTGAAAAAGCTCATCTATGGAGAGAGTTGAGCAATTCCAAAGCATCAATGTGGACCGTTGCACGCTATTTAATGTTCTTAGATGTCTAAATTGCTAGTTTAGCCTTCGTGCAACGTTTCGTAAGTTAAAGATGCGAATAGACCAAGTTATGTTTGAAATTGCACAACAACGTGAAAAGCTCCTCTATGGAAAGATTTGAGCAATTCCAAAGCATCAATGTGGACCGTTGTACACTATTTAGTGCTCCTAAAAGTCTAACTTGCTAGTTGAGCCTTCGTGCCACGTTTCGTAAGGTAAAGATGCGAATAGACCATGTTATGTTTGAAATTGCACAAAAACGTGAAAAGCTCCTCTATGGAAAGAGTTGAGGAATTCCAAAGTATCAATGTGGACCATTGTACTCTATTTAGAGCTCCTACATGTGTAACTTACTAGTTGAGCCTTCGTGCCACGTTTCGTAAGGTAAAGACGCGAATACACCAAGTTATGTCTCAAATTGCACAAAAACGTGAAAAAGCTCCTCTATGGAAAGAGTTGAGCAATTCCAAAGCATCAATGTGGACCGTTGTACACTATTTAGTGCTCCTAAAAGTCTAACTTGCTAGTTGAGCCTTCGTGTCACGTTTCGTAAGGTAAAGATGCGAATAGACCATGTTATGTTTGAAATTGCACAAAAACATGAAAAGCTCCTCTGTGGAGAGAGTTGAGCAATTCCAAAGCATCAATGTGGACCGTCGTACTCTTTTGAGTGCTCTTAAATTATGACTCGCTAGTTGAGTCTTCATGCCACGTTTCGCCAGGTAAAGATGCGAATAGACAAAGTTATGTTTGAAATTACACAAAAACTTGAAAAGCTCCTCTATGGAGAGAGTAGAATAATTCCAAAGCATCAATGTGGACCGTTGTACCCTTTTGAGTGCTCCTAAAAGTCTAACTTGCTAGTTGAGCCTTCGTGCCACGTTTCTTAAGGTAAAGATGCGAATAGACCAAGGTATGTTTGAAATTGCACAAAAACACGAAAAGCTCCTCTGTGGAAAGAGTTGAGCAATTCCGAATCATCAATGTGGACCGTTGTACTCTATCTAGTGCTCTTAAAAGTCTAACTTACTAGTTGAGCGTTCGTGCCATGTTTCGTAAGGTAAAGAAGCGAATAGACCAAGTTATGTTTGAAATTGCACAAAAAGGTGAAAAGCTCCTCTATGGAGAGAGTTGAGCAAATTCAAAGCATCAATGTGGACCGTTGCACGCTATTTAATGTTCTTAGAAGTCTAACTTGCTAGTTTAGCCTTCGTGGAATATTTCGTAAGTTAAAGATGCGAATACACCAAGTTATGTTTGAAATTGTACAAAAACGTGAAAAGCTCCTCCATGGAGAGAGTTGAGCAATTCCAAAGCATCAATGCGGACTGTTGTACTCTATTTAGTGCTCCTAAAAGTCTAACTTTCTAGTTGAGCCTTCGTGTCACGTTTCGTAAGGTAAAGACGTGAATAGACCAAGTTCTGTCTCAAATTGCACAAAAACGTGAAAAGCTCCTTTGCGGAGAGAGCTGAGCAATTCCAAAGAATCAATGTGGACCGTTGTACCCTGTTGAGTGCTCTTAAAAGTCTAACTTGCTAGTTGACCCTTCGTGCCATGTTTCGTAAGGTAAAGATGCGAATAGACCAAGTTATGTTTGAAATTGCACAAAAACGTGAAAAGCTCCCCGATGGAGAGAGTTGACAATTCCAAAGCATCAATGTGGACCGTTGTACTCTATTTAGTGCTCCTTAAAGTGTAACTTGCTAGTTGTGTCTTCGTGCCACGTTTCATAAGGTAAAGACGCGAATAGACCAAGTTATGTCTCAAATTGCACAAAAACGTGAAAAGCTCCTCTGTGGCGAGAGTTGAGCAATTCCAAAGCATCAATGTGGACCGTTGTACTCTGTTGAGTGCTCTTAAAAGTCTAACTTGCTAGTTGAGCCTTCAGGCCACGTTTCGTAAGGTAAAGATGCGAATAGACCAAGTTCTGTTTGAAATTGCACAAAAACGTGAAATGCTCCTCTATGGAGAGAGTTGAGCAATTCCAGAGTATCAATGTGGGCGGTTGTACTCTAATTAGTGCTCTTAAAATTCTAACTTGCTAGTTGAGCCTTCGTGCCACGTTTCGTAAAGTAAAGACACGAATAGACCAACTTATATTTGAAATTGCACAAAAACGTGAAAAGCTCCTCTATTGAGAGAGTTGAGCAATTCCAAAGCATCAATGTGGACCGTTGCACGCTATTTAATGTTCTTAGAAGTCTAACTTGCTAGCTTAGCCTTCGTGCAACGTTTCGTAAGTTAAAGATGCGAATAGACCAAATTATGTTTGAAATTGCACAACAACGTGAAAAGCTCCTCCATGGGAAGAGTTCAGCGATTCCAAAGCATCAATGTGGACCGTTGTACTCTATTTAGTGCTCCTAAAAGTATAACTTGCTAGTTGATTTTTCGTGCCTTGTTTCGTAAGGTAAAGATGCGAATAGACCAAGTTTTGTTTGAAATTGCACAAAAACGTGACAAGCTCCTCTGTGGAGAGAGTTGAGCAATTCTGAAGCATCAATGTAGACCGTTGTACTCTATTGAGTGCTCTTAAAAGTCTAACTTGCTAGTTGAGCCTTCGTGCCACGTTTCGTAAGGTAAAGATGCGAATAGACCAAGTTATGTTTGAAATTGCACAAAAACGTGAAAAGCTCCTCTGTGGAGAGAGTTGAGCAATTCCAAAGCATCAATGTGGACCGTTGTACTCTATTGAGTGCTCTTAAAAGTCTAACTTGCTAGTTGAGCCTTCGTGCCACGTTTTGTAAGGTAAAGATGCGAATAGACCAAGTTATGCTTGAAATTGCACAAAAACGTGAAAAGCTCCCCAATGGAGAGAGTTGAGCAATTCCAAAGCATCAATGTGGTCCGTTGTACTCTATTTAGTGCTCCTACAAGTCTAACTTGCTAGTTGAGACTTCGTGTCACGTTTCGTAAGTTAATAACGCGAATGGACCAAGTTATGTCTCAAATTGCACAAAAACGTGAAAAGCTCCTCTACGGAGAGAGCTGACCAATTCCAAAGAATCAATGTGGACCGTTGTACTCTGTTGAGTGCTCTTAAAAGTCTAACTTGCAAGTTGAGCCTTCGTGCCACGTTTCGTAGGGTAAAGATGCGAATAGACCAAGTTATGTTTGAAATTGCACAAAAACGTAAAAGCTCCTCGATGGAGAGAGTTGAGCAATTCCAAAGCATCAATGTGGACCGTTGTACTCTATTTACTGCTCCTTAAAGTGTAACTTGCTAGTTGAGTCTTCGTGCGACGTTTCGTAAGGTAAAGACGCGAATAGACCAAGTTATGTCTCAAATTGCAGTAAAACGTGAAAAGCTCCTCTGTGGCGAGAGTTGAGCAATTCCAAAGCATCAATGTGGACCGTGGTACTCTGTTGAGTGCTCTTAAAAGTCTAACTTGCTAGTTGAGCCTTCGGGCCACGTTTCGTAAGGTAAAGATCCGAATAGACCAAGTTCTGTTTGAAATTGCACAAAAACGAGAAATCCTCCTCTATGGAGACAGTTGAGCAATTCCAAAGTATCAATGTGGGCCGTTGTACTCTAATTGATGCTCTTAAAATTCTAACTTGCTAGTTGTGCCTTCGTGCCACGTTTCGTAAGGTAAAGACACGAATAGACCAAGTTATGTTTGAAATTGCACAAAAACGTGAAAAGCTCCTCTATGGAGAGAGTTGAGAAATTCCAAAGCATCAATGTGGACCGTTGTACACTATTTAGTGCTCCTAAAAGTCTAACTTGCTAGTTGAGCCTTCGTGCCACGTTTCGTAAGGTAAAGATGCGAATAGACCATGTTATGTTTGAAATTGCACAAAAACGTGAAAAGCTCATCTATGGAGAGAGTTGAGCAATTCCAAAGCATCAATGTGGACCGTTGCACGCTATTTAATGTTCTTAGAAGTCTAACTTGCTAGTTTAGCCTTCGTGCAACGTTTCGTAAGTTAAAGATGCGAATAGACCAAGTTATGTTTGAAATTGCACAAAAACGTGAAAAGCTCCTCTATGGAGAGAGTTGAGCAATTCCAAAGCATCAATGTGGACCGTTGTACACTATTTAGTGCTCCTAAAAGTCTAACTTGCTAGTTGATCCTTCGTGGCACGTTTCGTAAGGTAAAGATGCGAATAGACCATGTTATGTTTGAAATTGCACAAAAACGTGAAAAGCTCATCTATGGAGAGAATTGAGCAATTCCAAAGCATCAATGTGGACCGTTGCATGCTATTTAATGTTCTTAGAAGTCTAACTTGCTAGTTTAGCCTTCGTGCAACGTTTCGTAAGTTAAAGATGCGAATAGACCAAGTTATGTTTGAAATTGCACAACAACGTGAAAAGCTCCCCTATGGAAAGAGTTGAGCAATTCCAAAGCAGCAATGTGGACCGTTGTACAGTATTTAGTGCTCCTAAAATTCTAACTTGCTAGTTGAGCCTTCGTGCCACGTTTCGTAAGGTAAAGATGCGAATAGACCATGTTATGTTTGAAATTGCACAAAAACGTGAAAAGCTCCTCTATGGAAAGAGTTGAGCAATTCCAAAGTATCAATGTGGACCGTTGTACTCTATTTAGTGCTCCTACACGTCTAACTTTCTAGTTGAGCCTTCGTACCACGTTTCGTAAGGTAAAGACGCGAATACACCAAGTTATGTCTGAAATTGCACAAAAACGTGAAAAGCTCCTTTATGGAAAGAGATGAGCAATTCCGAAGCATCAATGTGGACCGTTGTACACTATTTAGTGCTCCTAAAAGTCTAACTTGCTAGTTGAGCCTTCGTGCCACGTTTCGTAAGGTAAAGATGCGAATAGACCAAGTTATGTTTGAAATTGTACAAAAACGTGAAAAGCTCCTCTATGGAGAGAGTTGTGTAATTCCAAAACATCAATGTGGACTGTTGTACTCTATTTAGTTCTTTTAACAGTCTAACTTACTAGTTGAGCCTTCGTGCCACGTTTCGTAAGTTAAAGATGCGAATAGACCAAGTTATGTTTGAAATTGCACAAAAAGGTGAAAAGCTCCTCTATGGAGAGAGTTGAGCAATTTCAAAGCATCAATGTGGTCCGTTGCATGCTATTTAATGTTCTTAGAAGTCTAACTTACTAGTTTAGCCTTCGTGGAATATTTCGTAAGTTAAAGATGCGAATAGACCAAGTTATGTTTGGAATTGCAAAAAAAAGAGAAAAGCTCCTCTATGGAGAGAGTTGAGCAATTCCAAAGCATCAATGTGGACCGTTGTACTCTATTTAGTGCTCCTACAAGTCTAACTTGCTAGTTGAGACTTCGTGTCACGTTTCGTAAGGTAATGACGCGAATGGACCAAGTTATGTCTCAAATTGCACAAAAACGTGAAAAGCTCCTCTACGGAGAGAGCTGACCAATTCCAAAGAATCAATGTGGACCGTTGTACTCTATTGAGTGCTCTTAAAAGTCTAACTTGCTAGTTGAGCCTTCGTGCCACGTTTCATAGGGTAAAGATGCGAATAGACCAAGTTATGTTTGAAATTGCACAAAAACGTAAAAGCTCCTCGATGGAGAGATTTGAGCAATTCCAAAGCATCAATGTGGACCGTTGTACTCTATTTACTGCTCCTTAAAGTGTAACTTGCTAGTTGAGTCTTCATGCGACGTTTCGTAAGGTAAAGACGCGAATAGACCAAGTTATGTCTCAAATTGCACAAAAACGTGAAAAGCACCTCTGTGGCGAGAGTTGAGCAATTCCAAAGCATCAATGTGGACCGTGGTACTCTGTTGAGTGCTCTTAAAAGTCTAACTTGCTAGTTGAGCCTTCGGCCCACATTTCGTAAGGTAAAGATCCGAATAGACCAAGTTCTGTTTGAAATTGCACAAAAACGAGAAATCCTCCTCTATAGAGAGAGTTGAGCAATTCCAAAGCATCAATGTGGGCCGTTGTACTCTAATTGGTGCTCTTAAAATTCTAACTTGCTAGTTGTGCCTTCGTGCCACGTTTCGTAAGGTAAAGACACGAATAGACCAAGTTATGATTGAAATTGCACAAAAACGTGAAAACTCCTCTATGGAGAGTTGAGCAATTCCAAAGCATCAATGTGGACCGTTGTACACTATTTAGTGCTCCTAAAAGTCTAACTTGCTAGTTGAGCCTTCGTGCCACGTTTCGTAAGCTAAAGATGCGAATAGACCATGTTATGTTTGAAATTGCACAACAACGTGAAAAGCTCATCTATGGAGAGAGTTGAGCAATTCCAAAGCATCAATGTGGACCGTTGCACGCTATTCAATGTTCTTAGAAGTCTAACTTGCTAGTTTAGCCTTCGTGCAACGTTTCGTAAGTTAAAGATGCGAATAGACCAAGTTATGTTTGAAATTGCACAACAACGTGAAAAGCTCCTCTATGGAAAGAGTTGAGCAATTCCAAAGAATCAATGTGGACCGTTGTACACTATTTAGTGCTCCTAAAAGTCTAACTTGCTAGTTGAACCTTCGTGCCACGTTTCGTAAGGTAAAGATGCAAATAGACCATGTTATGTTTGAAATTGCACAAAAACGTGAAAAGCTCCTCTATGGAAAGAGTTGAGCAATTCCAAAGTATCAATGTGGACCGTTGTACTCTATTTAGTGCTCCTAAAAGTCTAACTTGCTAGTTGAGCCTTCGTGCCACGTTTCGTAAGGTAAAGATGCGAATAGACCATGTTATGTTTGAAATTGCACAAAAACGTGAAAAGCTCATCTATGGAGAGAGTTGAGCAATTCCAAAGCATCAATGTGGACCGTTGCACGCTATTTAATGTTCTTAGAAGTCTAACTTGCTAGTTTAGCCTTCGTGCAACGTTTCGTAAGTTAAAGATGCGAATAGACCAAGTTATGTTTGAAATTGCACAAGAACGTGAAAAGCTCCTCTATGGAAAGAGTTGAGCAATTCCAAAGTATCAATGTGGACCATTGTACTCTATTTAGTGCTCCTACATGTCTAACTTGCTAGTTGAGCCTTCGTGCCACGTTTCGTAAGGTAAAGACGCGAATACACCAAGTTATGTCTGAAATTGCACAAAAACGTGAAAAGCTCCTCTATGGAAAGAGTTGAGCAATTCCGAAGCATCAATGTGGACCGTTGTACACTATTTAGTGCTCCTAAAAGTCTAACTTGCTAGTTGAGCCTTCGTGCCACGTTTCGTAAGGTAAAGATGCGAATAGACCAAGTTATGTTTGACATTGCACAAAAACGTGAAAAGCTCCTCTATGGAGAGAGTTGAGTAATTCCAAAGTATCAATGTGGACCGTTGTACTCTATTTAGTGCTCTTAATAGTCTAACTTACTAGTTGAGCCTTCGTGCCACGTTTCGTAAGGTAAAGATGCGAATAGACCAAGTTATGTTTGAAATTGCACAAAAAGGTGAAAAGCTCCTCTATGGAGAGAGTTGAGCAATTTCAAAGTATCAATGTGGACCGTTGTAGCTATTTAATGTTCTTAGAAGTCTAACTTGCTAGTTTAGCCTTCGTGGTATTTCGTAAGTAAAGATGCGAATAGACCAAGTTATGTTTGAATTGCACAAAAACGAAAAGCTCCTCTATGGAGAGAGTTGAGCAATTCCAAAGCATCAATGTGGACCGTTGTACTCTATTTAGTGCTCCTACAAGTCTAACTTGCTAGTTGAGATTTCGTGTCACGTTTCGTAAGGTAAAGATGCGAATAGACCAAGTTATGTTTGACATTGCACAAAAACGTGAAAAGCTCCTCTGCAGAGAGAGCTGACCAATTCCAAAGAATCAATGTGGACCGTTGTACTCTGTTGAGTGCCCTTAAAAGTCTAACTTGCAAGTTGAGCCTTCGTGCCACGTTTCGTAGGGTAAAGATGCGAATAGACCAAGTTATGTTTGAAATTGCACAAAAAAGTAAAAGCTCCTCGATGGAGAGAGTTGAGCAATTCCAAAGCATCAATGTGGACCGTTGTACTCTATTTACTGCTCCTTAAAGTGTAACTTTCTAGTTGAGTCTTCGTGCCACGTTTCGTAAGGTAAAGACGCGAATAGACCAAGTTATGTCTCAAATTGCACAAAAACGTGAAAAGCTCCTCTGTGGCGAGAGTTGAGCAATTCCAAAGCATCATGTGGACCGTGTTACTCTGTTGAGTGCTCTTAAAAGTCTAACTTGCTAGTTGAGCCTTCGGCCCACGTTTCGTAAGGTAAAGATCCGAATAGACCAAGTTCTGTTTGAAATTGCACAAAAACGAGAAATCCTCCTCTATAGAGAGAGTTGAGCAATTCCAAAGCATCAATGTGGGCCGTTGTACTCTAATTGGTGCTCTTAAAATTCTAACTTGCTAGTTGTGCCTTCGTGCCACGTTTCGTAAGGTAAAGACACGAATAGACCAAGTTATGTTTGAAATTGCACAAAAACGTGAAAAGCTCCTCTATAGAGAGTTGAGCAATTCCAAAGCATCAATGTGGACCGTTGTACACTATTTAGTGCTCCTAAAAGTCTAACTTGCTAGTTGAGCCTTCGTGCCACGTTTCGTAAGTAAAGATGCGAATAGACCAAGTTATGTTTGAAATTGCACAAAAACGTGAAAAGCTCCTCTATGGAGAGAGTTGAGCAATTCCAAAGCATCAATGTGGACCGTTGCACGCTATTCAATGTCTTAAAGTCTAACTTGCTAGTTGCCTTCGTGCAACGTTTCGTAAGTAAAGATGCGAATAGACCAAGTTATGTTTGAAATTGCACAAAACGTGAAAAGCTCCTCTATGGAAAGAGTTGAGCAATTCCAAAGAATCAATGTGGACCGTTGTACACTATTTAGTGCTCCTAAAAGTCTAACTTGCTAGTTGAACCTTCGTGCCACGTTTCGTAAGGTAAAGATGCAAATAGACCATGTTATGTTTGAAATTGCACAAAAACGTGAAAAGCTCCTCTATGGAAAGAGTTGAGCAATTCCAAAGTATCAATGTGGACCGTTGTACTCTATTTAGTGTCTAAAAGTCTAACTTGCTAGTTGAGCCTTCGTGCCACGTTTCGTAAGGTAAAGATGCGAATAGACCAAGTTATGTTTGAAATTGTACAAAAACGTGAAAAGCTCATCTATGGAGAGAGTTGAGCAATTCCAAAGCATCAATGTGGACCGTTGCACGCTATTTAATGTTCTTAAAGTCTAACTTGCTAGTTGAGCCTTCGTGCACGTTTCGTAAGTAAAGATGCGAATAGACCAAGTTATGTTTGAAATTGCACAAACGTGAAAAGCTCCTCTATGGAAAGAGTTGAGCAATTCCAAAGTATCAATGTGGACCATTGTACTCTATTTAGTGCTCCTACAAGTCTAACTTGCTAGTTGAGCCTTCGTGCCACGTTTCGTAAGGTAAAGATGCGAATAGACCAAGTTATGTTGAAATTGCACAAAAACGTGAAAAGCTCCTCTATGGAAAGTTGAGCAATTCCAAAGCATCAATGTGGACCGTTGTACTCCGTTTAGTGCTCTCTGCTAGTTGAGCCTTCGTGCCATGTTTCGTAAGGTAAAGATGCGAATAGACCAAGTTATGTTTGAAATTGCACAAAAACGTGAAAAGCTCCTCTATGGAGAGAGTTGAGCAATTCCAAAGCATCAATGTGGACCGTTGTACTCTATTTAGTGCTCTTAAAGTCTAACTTGCTAGTTGAGCCTTCGTGCCACGTTTCGTAAGGTAAAGATGCGAATAGACCAAGTTATGTTTGAAATTGCACAAAAAGTGAAAAGCTCCTCTATGGAGAGAGTTGAGCAATTCAAAGCATCAATGTGGACCGTTGTACGCTATAATTTCTTAAAGTCTAACTTGCTAGTTTAGCCTTCGTGGAATTTTCGTAAGTAAAGATGCGAATAGACCAAGTTATGTTTGGAATTGCACAAAAACGAGAAAAGCTCCTCTATGGAGAGAGTTGAGCAATTCCAAAGCATCAATGTGGACCGTTGTACACTATTTAGTGCTCCTAAAAGTCTAACTTGCTAGTTGAGCCTTCGTGCCATGTTTCGTAAGGTAAAGATGCGAATAGACCAAGTTATGTTTGACATTGCACAAAAACGTGAAAAGCTCCTCTATGGAGAGAGTTGAGTAATTCCAAAGCATCAATGTGGACCGTTGTACTCTATTTAGTGCTCTTAACAGTCTAACTTACTAGTTGAGCCTTCGTGCCACGTTTCGTAAGGTAAAGATGCGAATAGACCAAGTTATGTTTGAAATTGCACAAAAAGGTGAAAAGCTCCTCTATGGAGAGAGTTGAGCAATTCAAAGCATCAATGTGGACCGTACCGTACGCTATTTAATGTCTTAGAAGTCTAACTTGCTAGTTTAGCCTTCGTGGAATATTTCGTAAGTAAAGATGCGAATAGACCAAGTTATGTTTGAATTGCACAAAAACGAGAAAAGCTCCTCTATGGAGAGAGTTGAGCAATTCCAAAGCATCAATGTGGACCGTTGTACTCTATTTAGTGCTCTTACAAGTCTAACTTGCTAGTTGAGATTCGTGCACGTTTCGTAAGGTAAAGACGCGAATAGACCAAGTTATGTCTCAAATTGCACAAAAACGTGAAAAGCTCCTCTGCAGAGAGAGTGACAATTCCAAAGATCAATGTGGACCGTTGTACTCTGTTGAGTGCCCTTAAAGTCTAACTTGCATTGAGCCTTCGTGCCACGTTTCGTAGGTAAAGATGCGAATAGACCAAGTTATGTTTGAAATTGCACAAAAAAGTAAAAGCTCCTCGATGGAGAGAGTTGAGCAATTCCAAAGCATCAATGTGGACCGTTGTACTCTATTTTGCTCTTAAAGTCTAACTTGCTAGTTGAGCTTCGTGCCACGTTTCGTAAGGTAAAGACGCGAATAGACCAAGTTATGTTCAAATTGCACAAAAACGTGAAAAGCCCTCTGTGGCGAGAGTTGAGCAATTCCAAAGCATCAATGTGGACCGTTGTACTCTGTTGAGTGCTCTTAAAAGTCTAACTTGCTAGTTGAGCCTTCGTGCCACGTTTCGTAAGGTAAAGATCCGAATAGACCAAGTTATGTTTGAAATTGCACAAAAACGAGAAATCTCCTCTATGGAGAGAGTTGAGCAATTCCAAAGCATCAATGTGGACCGTTGTACTCTATTGTGCTCTTAAAATCTAACTTGCTAGTTGTGCCTTCGTGCCACGTTTCGTAAGGTAAAGACGAATAGACCAAGTTATGTTTGAAATTGCACAAAAACGTGAAAAGCTCCTCATGGAGAGAGTTGAGCAATTCCAAAGCATCAATGTGGACCGTTGTACACTATTTAGTGCTCTAAAAGTCTAACTTGCTAGTTGAGCCTTCGTGCCACGTTTCGTAAGTAAAGATGCGAATAGACCAAGTTATGTTTGAAATTGCACAAAAACGTGAAAAGCTCCTCTATGGAGAGAGTTGAGCAATTCCAAAGCATCAATGTGGACCGTTGCACGCTATTTAGTGTTCTTAAAGTCTAACTTGCTAGTTGAGCCTTCGTGCACGTTTCGTAAGTAAAGATGCGAATAGACCAAGTTATGTTTGAAATTGCACAAAACGTGAAAAGCTCCTCTATGGAAAGAGTTGAGCAATTCCAAAGCATCAATGTGGACCGTTGTACACTATTTAGTGCTCCTAAAAGTCTAACTTGCTAGTTGAGCCTTCGTGCCACGTTTCGTAAGGTAAAGATGCAATAGACCATGTTATGTTTGAAATTGCACAAAAACGTGAAAAGCTCCTCTATGGAAAGAGTTGAGCAATTCCAAAGTATCAATGTGGACCGTTGTACTCTATTTAGTGCTCCTAAAAGTCTAACTTGCTAGTTGAGCCTTCGTGCCACGTTTCGTAAGGTAAAGATGCGAATAGACCATGTTATGTTTGAAATTGCACAAAAACGTGAAAAGCTCCTCTATGAGAGTTGAGCAATTCCAAAGCATCAATGTGGACCGTTGCACGCTATTTAGTGTCTTAAAGTCTAACTTGCTAGTTGAGCCTTCGTGCACGTTTCGTAAGTAAAGATGCGAATAGACCAAGTTATGTTTGAAATTGCACAAAAACGTGAAAAGCTCCTCTATGGAAAGAGTTGAGCAATTCCAAAGCATCAATGTGGACCGTTGTACTCTATTTAGTGCTCCTAAAGTCTAACTTGCTAGTTGAGCCTTCGTGCCACGTTTCGTAAGGTAAAGACGCGAATAGACCAAGTTATGTTGAAATTGCACAAAAACGTGAAAAGCTCCTCTATGGAAGAGTTGAGCAATTCCAAGCATCAATGTGGACCGTTGTACACTATTTAGTGCTCTAAAAGTCTAACTTGCTAGTTGAGCCTTCGTGCCACGTTTCGTAAGGTAAAGATGCGAATAGACCAAGTTATGTTTGAAATTGCACAAAAACGTGAAAAGCTCCTCTATGGAGAGAGTTGAGCAATTCCAAAGCATCAATGTGGACCGTTGTACTCTATTTAGTGCTCTTAACAGTCTAACTTGCTAGTTGAGCCTTCGTGCCACGTTTCGTAAGGTAAAGATGCGAATAGACCAAGTTATGTTTGAAATTGCACAAAAAGGAAAAGCTCCTCTATGGAGAGAGTTGAGCAATTCCAAAGCATCAATGTGGACCGTTGTACTCTATTTAGTGTCTTAGAAGTCTAACTTGCTAGTTGAGCCTTCGTGGTATTTCGTAAGTAAAGATGCGAATAGACCAAGTTATGTTTGAAATTGCACAAAAACGAGAAAAGCTCCTCTATGGAGAGAGTTGAGCAATTCCAAAGCATCAATGTGGACCGTTGTACTCTATTTAGTGCTCCTTAAAGTCTAACTTGCTAGTTGAGCTTCGTGCACGTTTCGTAAGTAAATGCGAATGACCAAGTTATGTTTCAAATTGCACAAAAACGTGAAAAGCTCCTCTGGAGAGAGAGCTGACAATTCCAAAGCATCAATGTGGACCGTTGTACTCTGTTGAGTGCCCTTAAAGTCTAACTTGCTAGTTGAGCCTTCGTGCCACGTTTCGTAGGTAAAGATGCGAATAGACCAAGTTATGTTTGAAATTGCACAAAAACGTAAAAGCTCCTCGATGGAGAGAGTTGAGCAATTCCAAAGCATCAATGTGGACCGTTGTACTCTATTTAGCTCTTAAAGTGTAACTTGCTAGTTGAGCCTTCGTGCCACGTTTCGTAAGGTAAAGACGCGAAGACCAAGTTATGTTCAAATTGCACAAAAACGTGAAAAGCTCCTCTGTGGAGAGTTGAGCAATTCCAAAGCATCAATGTGGACCGTTGTACTCTGTTGAGTGCTCTTAAAAGTCTAACTTGCCAGTTGAGCCTTCGTGCCACGTTTCGTAAGGTAAAGATCCGAATAGACCAAGTTATGTTTGAAATTGCACAAAAACGAGAAATCCTCTATGGAGAGAGTTGAGCAATTCCAAAGCATCAATGTGGACCGTTGTACTCTATTGGTGCTCTTAAAATCTAACTTGCTAGTCCTTCGTGCCACGTTTCGTAAGGTAAAGACGAATAGACCAAGTTATGTTTGAAATTGCACAAAAACGTGAAAAGCTCCTCTATGGAGAGAGTTGAGCAATTCCAAAGCATCAATGTGGACCGTTGTACACTATTTAGTGCTCTAAAAGTCTAACTTGCTAGTTGAGCCTTCGTGCCACGTTTCGTAAGTAAAGATGCGAATAGACCAAGTTATGTTTGAAATTGCACAAAAACGTGAAAAGCTCCTCTATGGAGAGAGTTGAGCAATTCCAAAGCATCAATGTGGACCGTTGTACGCTATTTAGTGTCTTAAAAGTCTAACTTGCTAGTTTAGCCTTCGTGCCACGTTTCGTAAGTAAAGATTCGAATAGACCAAGTTATGTTTGAAATTGCACAACAACGTGAAAAGCTCCTCTATGGAAAGAGTTGAGCAATTCCAAAGCATCAATGTGGACCGTTGTACACTATTTAGTGCTCCTAAAAGTCTAACTTGCTAGTTGAGCCTTCGTGCCACGTTTCGTAAGGTAAAGATGCAAATAGACCATGTTATGTTTGAAATTGCAGAAAAACGTGAAAAGCTCCTCTATGGAAAGAGTTGAGCAATTCCAAAGTATCAATGTGGACCGTTGTACTCTATTTAGTGCTCCTAAAAGTCTAACTTGCTAGTTGAGCCTTCGTGCCACGTTTCGTAAGGTAAAGATACGAATAGATCAAGTTATGTTTGAAATTGCACAAAAACGTGAAAAGCTCCTCTATGGAGAGAATTGAGTAATTCCAAAGCATCAATGTGGACCGTTGTACTCTATTTAGTGCTCTTAACAGTCTAACTTACTAGTTGAGCCTTCGTGCCACGTTTCGTAAGGTAAAGATGCGAATAGACCAAGTTATGTTTGAAATTGCACAAAAAGGTGAAAAGCTCCTCTATGGAGAGAGTTGAGCAATTCCAAAGCATCAATGTGGACCGTTGTACTCTATTTAGTGTCTTAAAGTCTAACTTGCTAGTTAGCTTCGTGGAATTTTCGTAAGTTAAAGATGCGAATAGACCAAGTTATGTTTGGAATTGCACAAAAACGAGAAAAGCTCCTCTATGGAGAGAGTTGAGCAATTCCAAAGCATCAATGTGGACCGTTGTACTCTATTTAGTGCTCCTAAAGTCTAACTTGCTAGTTGAGCTTCGTGCACGTTTCGTAAGGTAATGACACGAATGGACCAAGTTATGTCTCAAATTGCACAAAAACGTGAAAAGCTCCTCTATGGAAAGAGTTGAGCAATTCCAAAGCATCAATGTGGACCGTTGTACACTATTTAGTGCTCCTAAAAGTCTAACTTGCTAGTTGAGCCTTCGTGCCACGTTTCGTAAGGTAAAGATGCGAATAGACCAAGTTATGTTTGAAATTGCACAAAAACGTGAAAAGCTCATCTATGGAGAGAGTTGAGCAATTCCAAAGCATCAATGTGGACCGTTGCACGCTATTTAATGTTCTTAAAAGTCTAACTTGCAAGTTGAGCCTTCGTGCCACGTTTCGTAGGGTAAAGATGCGAATATACCAAGTTATGTTTGAAATTGCATTAAAACGTAAAAGCTCCTCGATGGAGAGAGTTGAGCAATTCCAAAGCATCAATGTGGACCGTTGTACTCTATTCACTGCTCCTTAAAGTGTAACTTGCTAGTTGAGTCTTCGTGCCACGTTTCGTAAGGTAAAGACGCGAATACACCAAGTTATGTCTCAAATTGCACAAAAACGTGGAAAGCTCCTCTGTGGCGAGAGCTGAGCAATTACAAAACATCAATGTGGACCGTGGTACTTTGTTGAGTGCTCTTAAAAGTCTAACTTGCTAGTTGAGCCTTCGGGCCACGTTTCGTAAGGTAATGATCCGAATAGACCAAGTTCTGTTTGAAATTGCACAAAAACGAGAAATCCTCCTCTATGGAGAGAGTTGAGCAATTCCAAAGTATCAATGTGGGCCGTTGTACTCTAATTGGTGCTCTTAAAATTCTAACTTGCTAGTTGTGCCTTCGTGCCACGTTTCGTAAGGTAAAGACACGAATAGACCAAGTTATGTTTGAAATTGCACAAAAACGTGAAAAGCTCCTCCATGGAGAGAGTTGAGCAATTCCAAAGCATCAATGTGGACCGTTGTACACTATTTAGTGCTCCTAAAAGTCTAACTTGCTAGTTGAGCCTTCGTGCCACGTTTCGTAAGGTAAAGATGCGAATAGACCATGTTATGTTTGAAATTGCACAAAAACGTGAAAAGCTCATCTATGGAGAGAGTTGAGCAATTCCAAAGCATCAATGTGGACCGTTGCACGCTATTTAGTGTCTTAAAGTCTAACTTGCTAGTTAGCCTTCGTGCAACGTTTCGTAAGTAAAGATGCGAATAGACCAAGTTATGTTTGAAATTGCACAAAACGTGAAAAGCTCCTCTATGGAAAGAGTTGAGCAATTCCAAAGCATCATGTGGACCGTTGTACACTATTTAGTGCTCCTAAAAGTCTAACTTGCTAGTTGGCCTTCGTGCCACGTTTCGTAAGGTAAAGATGCGAATAGACCATGTTATGTTTGAAATTGCACAAAAACGTGAAAAGCTCCTCCATGGAAAGAGTTGAGCAATTCCAAAGTATCAGTGGACCGTTGTACTCTATTTAGTGCTCTACATGTCTAACTTGCTAGTTGAGCCTTCGTGCCACGTTTCGTAAGGTAAAGACGCGAATAGACCAAGTTATGTTTGAAATTGCACAAAAAGGTGAAAAGCTCCTCTATGGAGAGAGTTGAGCAATTCAAAGCATCAATGTGGACCGTTGCACGCTATTTAATGTCTTAGAAGTCTAACTTGCTAGTTAGCCTTCGTGGAATTTTCGTAAGTAAAGATGCGAATAGACCAAGTTATGTTTGAATTGCACAAAAACGAGAAAAGCTCCTCTATGGAGAGTTGAGCAATTCCAAAGCATCAATGTGGACCGTTGTACTCTATTTAGTGCTCCTACAAGTCTAACTTGCTAGTTGAGCTTCGTGCACGTTTCGTAAGGTAATGACACGAATGACCAAGTTATGTTCAAATTGCACAAAAACGTGAAAAGCTCCTCTATGGAAGAGTTGAGCAATTCCAAAGCATCAATGTGGACCGTTGTACACTATTTAGTGCTCCTAAAAGTCTAACTTGCTAGTTGAGCCTTCGTGCCACGTTTCGTAAGGTAAAGATGTGAATAAACCAAGTTATGTTTGAAATTGCACAAAAACGTGAAAAGCTCATCTATGGAGAGAGTTGAGCAATTCCAAAGCATCAATGTGGACCGTTGCACGCTATTTAATGTTCTTAAAAGTCTAACTTGCAAGTTGAGCCTTCGTGCCACGTTTCGTAGGGTAAAGATGCGAATATACCAAGTTATGTTTGAAATTGCATTAAAACGTAAAAGCTCCTCGATGGAGAGAGTTGAGCAATTCCAAAGCATCAATGTGGACCGTTGTACTCTATTCACCGCTCCTTAAAGTGTAACTTGCTAGTTGAGCTTCGTGCCACGTTTCGTAAGGTAAAGCGAATACACCAAGTTATGTTCAAATTGCACAAAAACGTGAAAGCTCCTCTGTGGCGAGAGTTGAGCAATTCAAAACATCAATGTGGACCGTGTACTTTGTGAGTGCTCTTAAAAGTAACTTGCTAGTTGAGCCTTCGTGCCACGTTTCGTAAGGTAAAGATCCGAATAGACCAAGTTGTTTGAAATTGCACAAAAACGAGAAACTCCTCTATGGAGAGAGTTGAGCAATTCCAAAGTATCAATGTGGGCCGTTGTACTCTATTGTGCTCTTAAAATTCTAACTTGCTAGTTGTGCCTTCGTGCCACGTTTCGTAAGGTAAAGACACGAATAGACCATGTTATGTTTGAAATTACACAAAAACGTGAAAAGCTCCTCTATGGAGAGAGTTGAGCAATTCCAAAGCATCAATGTGGACCGTTGTACACTATTTAGTGCTCCTAAAAGTCTAACTTGCTAGTTGAGCCTTCGTGCCACGTTTCGTAAGGTAAAGATGCGAATAGACCATGATATGTTTGAAATTGCACAAAAACGTGAAAAGCTCATCTATGGAGAGAGTTGAGCAATTCCAAAGCATCAATGTGGACCGTTGCACGCTATTTAATGTTCTTAGAAGTCTAACTTGCTAGTTTAGCCTTCGTGCAACGTTTCGTAAGTTAAAGATGCGAATAGACCAAGTTATGTTTGAAATTGCACAACAACGTGAAAAGCTCCTCTATGGAAAGAGTTGAGCAAATCCAAAGCATCATCGTGGACCGTTGTACACTATTAAGTGCTCCTAAAAGTCTAACTTGCTAGTTAAGCCTTCGTGCCACGTTTCGTAAGGTAAAGATGCGAATAGACCATGTTATGTTTGAAATTGCACAAAAACGTGAAAAGCTCCTCCATGGAAAGAGTTGAGCAATTCCAAAGTATCAGTGTGGACCGTTGTACTCTATTTAGTGCTCCTACATGTCTAACTTGCTAGTTGAGCCTTCGTGCCACGTTTCGTAAGGTAAAGACGCGAATAGACCAAGTTATGTTTGAAATTGCACAAAAAGGTGAAAAGCTCCTCTATGGAGAGAGTTGCGCAATTCCAAAGCATCAATGTGGACCGTTGCACGCTATTTAATGTTCTTAGAAGTCTAACTTGCTAGTCTAGCCTTCGTGCCACGTTTCGTAAGGTAAAGACGCGAATACACCAAGTTATGTCTGAAATTGCACAAAAACGTGAAAAGCTCCTCTATAGAAAGAGTTGAGCAATTCCGAAGCATCAATGTGGACCGTTGTACACTATTTAGTGCTCCTAAAAGTCTAACTTGCTAGTTGAGCCTTCGTGCCACGTTTCGTAAGGTAAAGATGCGAAGAGACCAAGTTATGTTTGAAATTGCACAAAAACGTGAAAAGCTCCTCTATGGAGAGAGTTGAGTAATTCCAAAGCATCAATGTGGACCGTTGTACTCTATTTAGTGCTCCTACATGTCTAACTTACTAGTTGAGCCTTCGTGCCACGTTTCGTAAGATAAAGATGCGAATAGACCAAGTTATGTTTGAAATTACACAAAAATGTGAAAAGCTCCTCTATGGAGAGAGTTGAGCAATTTCAAAGCATCAATGTGGACCGTTGCACGCTATTTAATGTTCTTAGAAGTCTAACTTGCTAGTTTAGCCTTCGTGGAATATTTCGTAAGTTAAAGATGCGAATACACCAAGTTATGTTTGAAATTGTAAAAAAACGTGAAAAGCTCATCTATGGAGAGAGTTGAGCAATTCCAAAGCATCAATGTGGACCGTTGCACGCTATTTAATGTTCTTAGAAGTCTAACTTGCTAGTTTAGCCTTCGTGCAACGTTTCGTAAGTTAAAGATGCGAATAGACCAAGTTATGTTTGAAATTGCACAACAACGTGAAAAGCTCCTCTACGGAAAGAGTTGAGCAATTCCAAAGCATCATCGTGGACCGTTGTACACTATTTAGTGCTCCTAAAAGTCTAACTTGCTAGTTGAGCCTTCGTGCCACGTTTCGTAATGTAAAGATGCGAATAGACCATGTTATGTTTGAAATTGCACAAAAACGTGAAAAGCTCCTCTATGGAAAAAGTTGAGCAATTCCAAAGCATCATCGTGGACCGTTGTACACTATTTAGTGCTCCTAAAAGTCTAACTTGCTAGTTGAGCCTTCGTGCCACGTTTCGTAAGGTAAAGACGCGAATACACCAAGTTATGTCTGAAATTGCACAAAAACGTGAAAAGCTCCTCTATAGAAAGAGTTGAGCAATTCTGAAGCATCAATGTGGACCGTTGTACACTACTTAGTGCTCCTAAAAGTCTAACTTGCTAGTTGAGCCTTCGTGCCACGTTTCGTAAGGTAAAGACGCGAATACACCATGTTATGTCTGAAATTGCACAAAAACGTGAAAAGCTCCTCTATAGAAAGAGTTGAGCAATTCCGAAGCATCAATGTGGACCGTTGTACACTATTTAGTGCTCCTAAAAGTCTAACTTGCTAGTTGAGCCTTCGTGCCACGTTTCGTAAGGTAAAGACGCGAATACACCAAGTTATGTCTGAAATTGCACAAAAACGTGAAAAGCTCCTCTATAGAAAGAGTTGAGCAATTCCGAAGCATCAATGTGGACCGTTGTACACTATTTAGTGCTCCTAAAAGTCTAACTTGCTAGTTGAGCCTTCGTGCCACGTTTCGTAATGTAAAGATGCGAATAGACCATGTTATGTTTGAAATTGCACAAAAACGTGACAAGCTCCTCTATGGAAAGAGTTGAGCAATTCCAAAGCATCATCGTGGACCGTTGTACACTATTTAGTGCTCCTAAAAGTCTAACTTGCTAGTTGAGCCTTCGTGCCACGTTTCGTAAGGTAAAGACGCGAATACACCAAGTTATGTCTGAAATTGCACAAAAACGTGAAAAGCTCCTCTATAGAAAGAGTTGAGCAATTCCGAAGCATCAATGTGGACCGTTGTACACTATTTAGTGCTCCTAAAAGTCTAACTTGCTAGTTGAGCCTTCGTGCCACGTTTCGTAAGGTAAAGACGCGAATACACCAAGTTATGTCTGAAATTGCACAAAAACGTGAAAAGCTCCTCTATAGAAAGAGTTGAGCAATTCCGAAGCATCAATGTGGACCGTTGTACACTATTTAGTGCTCCTAAAAGTCTAACTTGCTAGTTGAGCCTTCGTGCCACGTTTCGTAAGGTAAAGACGCGAATACACCAAGTTATGTCTGAAATTGCACAAAAACGTGAAAAGCTCCTCTATAGAAAGAGTTGAGCAATTCCGAAGCATCAATGTGGACCGTTGTACACTATTTAGTGCTCCTAAAAGTCTAACTTGCTAGTTGAGCCGTCGTGCAACGTTTCGTAAGTTAAAGATGCGAATAGACCAAGTTATGTTTGAAATTGCACAACAACGTGAAAAGCTCCTCTACGGAAAGAGTTGAGCAATTCCAAAGCATCATCGTGGACCGTTGTACACTATTTAGTGCTCCTAAAAGTCTAACTTGCTAGTTGAGCCTTCGTGCCACGTTTCGTAAGGTAAAGACGCGAATACACCAAGTTATGTCTGAAATTGCACAAAAACGTGAAAAGCTCCTCTATAGAAAGAGTTGAGCAATTCCACATCAATGTGGACCGTGGACACTATTAGAAGGAAGCTAGCGAGTGGCCTTCGTGCAAGTTAGAGAGATGGAAAGAGAGAAGTAGACCATTTGAAAGCACAAAAACGTGAAAGAAAAGCATGGAGAGAGTTGAGTAATCAAAGCATCATGGGACCGTTGTACACTATTTAGTGCTCCTAAAAGTCTAACTTGCTAGTTGAGCCTTCGTGCCACGTTTCGTAAGGTAAAGATGCGAATAGACCAAGTTATGTTTGAAATTGCACAAAAACGTGAAAAGCTCCTCTATGGAGAGAGTTGAGTAATTCCAAAGCATCAATGTGGACCGTTGTACTCTATTTAGTGCTCTTAACAGTCTAACTTACTAGTTGAGACTTCGTGCCACGTTTCGTAAGGTAAAGATGCGAATAGACCAAGTTATGTTTGAAATTGCACAAAAAGGTGAAAAGCTCCTCTATGGAGAGAGTTGAGCAATTTCAAAGCATCAATGTGGACCGTTGCACGCTATTTAATGTTCTTAGAAGTCTAACTTGCTAGTTTAGCCTTCGTGGAATATTTCGTAAGTTAAAGATGCGAATACACCAAGTTATGTTTGAAATTGTAAAAAAACGTGAAAAGCTCATCTCTGGAGAGAGTTGAGCAATTCCAAAGCATCAATGTGGACGGTTGTACTCTATTTAGTGCTCCTAAAAGTCTATTTTGCTAGTTGAGCCTTCGTGTCACGTTTCGTAAGGTAAAGACGTGAATAGACCAAGTTATGTCTCAAATTGCACAAAAACGTGAAAAGCTCCTTTGCGGAGAGAGCTGAGCAATTCCAAAGAATCAATGTGGGCCGTTGTACTCTAATTAGTGCTCTTAAAATTCTAACTTGCTAGTTGAGCCTTCGTGCCACGTTTCGTAAGGTAAAGACATGAATAGACCTACTTATGTTTGAAATTGCACAAAAACGTGAAAAGCTCTTCTATGGAGAGAGTTGAGCAATTCCAAAGCATCAATGTGGACCGTTGCACGCTATTTAATGTTCTTAGAAGTCTAACATGCTAGTTTAGTCTTCGTGGAATATTTCGTAAGTTAAAGATGCGAATAGACCAAGTTATGTTTGGAATTGCACAAAAACGAGAAAAGCTCCTCTATGGAGAGAGTTGAGCAATTCCAAAGCATCAATGTGGACCGTTGTACTCTATTTAGTGCTCCTACAAGTCTAACTTGCTAGTTGAGACTTCGTGTCACGTTTCGTAAGGTAATGACGCGAATGGACCAAGTTATGTCTCAAATTGCACAAAAACGTGAAAAGCTCCTCTGCAGAGAGAGCTGACCAATTCCAAAGAATCAATGTGGACCGTTGTACTCTGTTGAGTGCCCTTAAAAGTCTAACTTGCAAGTTGAGCCTTCGTGCCACGTTTCGTAGGGTAAAGATGCGAATAGACCAAGTTATGTTTGAAATTGCACAAAAACGAGAAATCCTCCTCTATGGAGAGAGTTGAGCAATTCCAAAGTATCAATGTGGGCCGGTGTACTCTAATTGGTGCTCTTAAAATTCTAACTTGCTAGTTGTGCCTTCGTGCCACGTTTCGTAAGGTAAAGACACGAATAGACCAAGTTATGTTTGAAATTGCACAAAAACGTGAAAAGCTCCTCTATGGCGAGAGTTGAGAAATTCCAAAGCATCAATGTGGACCGTGGTACTCAGTTGAGTGCTCTTAAAAGTCTAACTTGCTAGTTGAGCCTTCGGGCCACGTTTCGTAAGGTAAAGATCCGAATAGACCAAGTTCTGTTTGAAATTGCACAAAAACGAGAAATCCTCCTCTATGGAGAGAGTTGAGCAATCCCAAAGTATCAATGTGGGCTTGCTAGTTGAGCCTTCGTGCCACGTTTCGTAAGGTAAAGACGTGAATACACCAAGTTATGTCTCAAATTGCACAAAAACGTGAAAAGCTCCTCTATGGAAAGAGTTGAGCAATTCCAAAGCATCAATGTGGACCGTTGTACACTATTTAGTGCTCCTAAAAGTCTAACTTGCTAGTTGAGCCTTCGTGCCACGTTTCGTAAGGTAAAGATGCGAATAGACCAAGTTATGTTTGAAATTGCACAAAAACGTGAAAAGCTCCTCTATGGAGAGAGTTGAGTAATTCCAAAGCATCAATGTGGACCGTTGTACTCTATTTAGTGCTCTTAACAGTCTAACTTACTAGTTGAGCCTTCGTGCCACGTTTCGTAAGGTAAAGATGCGAATAGACCAAGTTATGTTTGAAATTGCACAAAAACGTGAAAAGCTCCTCTATGGAAAGAGTTGAGCAATTCCAAAGCATCAATGTCGACCGTTGCACGCTATTTAATGTTCTTAGAAGTCTAACATGCTAGTTTAGCCTTCGTGGAATATTTCGTAAGTTAAAGATGCGAATAGACCAAGTTATGTTTGAAATTGCACAAAAACGTGAAAAGCTCCTCTATGGCGAGAGTTGAGAAATTCCAAAGCATCAATGTGGACCGTGGTACTCAGTTGAGTGCTCTTAAAAGTCTAACTTGCTAGTTGAGCCTTCGGGCCACGTTTCGTAAGGTAAAGATCCGAATAGACCAAGTTCTGTTTGAAATTGCACAAAAACGAGAAATCCTCCTCTATGGAGAGAGTTGAGCAATCCCAAAGTATCAATGTGGGCTTGCTAGTTGAGCCTTCGTGCCACGTTTCGTAAGGTAAAGACGTGAATACACCAAGTTATGTCTCAAATTGCACAAAAACGTGAAAAGCTCCTCTATGGAAAGAGTTGAGCAATTCCAAAGCATCAATGTGGACCGTTGTACACTATTTAGTGCTCCTAAAAGTCTAACTTGCTAGTTGAGCCTTCGTGCCACGTTTCGTAAGGTAAAGATGCGAATAGACCAAGTTATGTTTGAAATTGCACAAAAACGTGAAAAGCTCCTCTATGGAGAGAGTTGAGTAATTCCAAAGCATCAATGTGGACCGTTGTACTCTATTTAGTGCTCTTAACAGTCTAACTTACTAGTTGAGCCTTCGTGCCACGTTTCGTAAGGTAAAGATGCGAATAGACCAAGTTATGTTTGAAATTGCACAAAAACGTGAAAAGCTCCTCTATGGAAAGAGTTGAGCAATTCCAAAGCATCAATGTCGACCGTTGCACGCTATTTAATGTTCTTAGAAGTCTAACATGCTAGTTTAGCCTTCGTGGAATATTTCGTAAGTTAAAGATGCGAATAGACCAAGTTATGTTTGGAATTGCACAAAAACGAGAAAAGCTCCTCTATGGAGAGAGTTGAGCAATTCGAAAGCATCAATGTGGACCGTTGTACTCTATTTAGTGCTCCTACAAGTCTAACTTGCTAGTTGAGACTTCGTGTCACGTTTCGTAAGGTAATGACGCGAATGGACCAAGTTATGTCTCAAATTGCACAAAAACGTGAAAAGCTCCTCTATGGAGAGAGTTGAGCAATTCCAAAGCATCAATGTGGACCGTTGCACGCTATTTAATTATCTTAGAAGTCTAACTTGCTAGTTTAGCCTTCGTGCAACATTTCGTAAGTTAAAGATGCGAATAGACCAAATTATGTTTGAAATTGCACAACAACGTGAAAAGCTCCTCTATGTGAAGAGTTGAGCGATTCCAAAGCATCAATGTGAACCGTTGTACTCTATTTAGTGCTTCTAAAAGTCTAACTTGCCTGTTGAGCCTTCGTGCCACGTGTCGTAAGGTAAAGATGCGAATAGACCAAGTTATGTTTGAAATTGCACAAAAACGTGACAAGCTCCTCTGTGGAGAGAGTTGAGCAATTCTGAAGCATCAATGTAGACCGTTGTACTCTATTGAGTGCTCTTAAAAGCCTAACTTGCTAGTTGAGCCTTCGTGCCACGTTTCGTAAGGTAAAGACGTGAATAGACCAAGTTATGTTTGAAATTGCACAAAAACGTGAAAAGCTCCTCTGTGGAGAGAGTTGAGCAATTCCGAAGCTTCAATGTGAACCGTTGTACTCTATTGAGTGCTCTTAAAAGTCTAACTTGCTAGTTGAGCCTTCGTGCCACGTTTCGTAAGGTAAAGATGCGAATAGACCAAGTTATGGTTGAAATTGCACAAAAACGTGAAAAGCTCCCCTATGGAGAGAGTTGAGCAATTCCAAAGCATCAATGTGGATCGTTGTACTCTATTTAGTGCTCTTAAAAGTCAACTTTCTAGTTGACCCTTCGTGCCTCGGTTCGTAAGGTAAAGACGCTAATAGACTAAGTTATGCCTCAAATTGCTCAAAAACGTTAAAAGCTCCTCTATGGAGAGAGTTGAGCAATTCCAAAGCATCAATGTGTACCGTTGTATTCCATTTAGTGGTCTTTTAAGAGTAACTTGTTAGTTGAGCCTTCGGGCCACGTTTCGTAAGGTAAAGATGCGAATAGACCAAGTTATGTTTGAAATTGCTCAAAAAGGTGAAAAGCTCCTCTATGGAGAGAGTTGAGCAGTTTCAAAGCATCAATGTGGACCGTTGTACTCTATTTAGTGCTCCTAAAAGTCTAACATGCTAGTTGAGCCTTCGTGCCACGTTTCGTGAGGTAAAGACACGAATAGACCAAGTTATGTTTGAAATTGCTCAAAAACGTCAAAAGCTCCTCTATGGAGAGAGTTGAGAAATTCTAAAGCATCAATGTGGACCGTTGCACGCTATTTAATGTTCTAAGAAGTCTAAAGTGCTAGTTTAGCCTTCGTGTAACGTTTCGTAAGTTAAAAATGTGAATAGACCAAGTTATGTTTGAAAATGTACAAAAACGTGAAAAGCTCCTCTATGGAGAGAGTTGAGCAATTCCAAAGCATCAATGTCGACCGTTGTACTCTATTTAGTGCTTTTAAAAGTCTAACTTTCTTGTTGAGCCTTCATGCCACGGTTCGCAAGGTAAAGACGCTAATAGACCAAGTTATGTCTCAAATTGCTCAAAAACGTCAAAAGCTCCCCTATGGAGAGAGTCGAGAAATTCCAAAGCATCAATGTGGACCGTTGTACTCTATTTAGTGCTCTTAAAAGTCTAACCTGCTAGTTGAGCCTTTGGGCCACGTTTCGTAAGGTAAAGATGCGAATAGACCAAGTTATGTTTGGAATTGCACAAAAACGAGAAAAGCTCCTCTATGGAGAGAGTTGAGCAATTCCAAAGCATCAATGTGGACCGTTTTACTCTATTTAGTGCTCCTAAAAGTCTAACTTGCTAGTTGAGACTTCGTGTCACGTTTCGTAAGGTAATGACGTGAATGGACCAAGTTATGTCTCAAATTGCACAAAAACGTGAAAAGCTCCTCTGCGGTGAGAGCTGACCAATTCCAAAGAATCAATGTGGACCATTGTACTCTGTTGAGTGCTCTTAAAAGTCTAACTTGCAAGTTGAGCCTTCGGGCCACGTTTCGTAAGGTAAAGATGCGAATAGACCAAGTTCTGTTTGAAATTGCACAAAAACGAGAAATGCTCCTCTATGGAGAGAGTTGAGCAATTCCAAAGTGTCAATGTGGGTCGTTGTACTCTAATTGGTGCTCTTAAAATTCTAACTTGCTAGTTGAGCCTTCGTGCCACGTTTCGTAAGGTAAAGACACGAATAGACCAAGTTATGTTTGAAATTGCACAAAAAACGTGAAAAGCTCCTCTATGAAGAGAGTTGAGCAATTCCAAAGCATCAATGTGGACCGTTGCACGCTATTTAATGTTCTTAGAAGTCTAACTTGCTAGTTTAGCCTTCGTGCAAGGTTTCGTAAGTTAAAGATGCGAATAGACCAAATTATGATTGAAATTGCACAACAAGGTGAAAAGCTACTCTATGGGAAGAGTTGAGCGATTCCAAAGCATCAATGTGGACCATTGTACTCTATTTAGTGCTCCTAAAAGTCTAACTTGCTAGTTGAGCCTTCGTGCCACGTTTCGTAAGGTAAAGATGCGAATATACCAAGTTATGTTTGAAATTGCACAAAAACGTGACAAGCTCCTCTGTGGAGAGAGTTGAGCAATTCCGAAGCATCAATGTAGACCGTTGTACTCTATTGAGTGCTCTTAAAAGTCTAACTTGCTAGTTGAGCCTCCGTGCCGCGTTTCGTAAGGTAAAGATGCGAATAGACCAAGTTATGTTTGAAATTGCACAAAAACGTGAAAAACTCCTCTGTGGAGAGGGTTGAGCAATTCCGAAGCATCAATGTGAACTGTTGTACTTTATTGAGTGCTCTTAAAATTCTAACTTGCTTGCTGAGCCTTCGTGCCACGTTTCGTAAGGTAAAGACGCGAATAGACCAAGTTATGTTTGAAATTGCACAAAAACGTGAAAAGCTCCTCTATGGAGAGAGTTGAGCAATTCCAAAGCATCATTGTGGACCGTTGTACTCTATTTAGTGCTTTTAAAAGTCAACTTTCTAGTTCAGCCTTCGTGCCTCGGTTCGTAAGGTAAAGACGCTAATAGACTAAGTTATATCTCAAATTGCTCAATAACGTCAAAAGCTCTTCTATGGAGAGAGTTGAGAAATTCCAAAGCATCAATGTGGACCGTTGTACTCTATTTAGTGCCGTTAAAAGTCTAACTTGCTAGTTGAGCCTTCGAGCCACGTTTCGTAAGGTAAAGATGCGAATAGACCAAGTTATGTTTGAAATTGTACAAAAAGGTGAAAAGCTTCTCTATGGAGAGAGTTGAGCAATTTCAAAGCATCAATGTGGACCGTTGCACGCTATTTAATTTTCTTAGAAGTCTAACTTGCTAGTTTAGCCTTCGTGGAACATTTTGTAAGTTAAAGATGTGAATACACCAAGTTATGTTTGTTTTTGTACAAAAACGAGAAAAGCTCCTCTATGGAGAGAGTTGAGCAATTCCAAGGCATCAATGTGGACCGTTGTACTCTATTTAGAACTCTTAAAAGTCTAACTTGCTAGTTGAGACTTCGTGTCACGTTCTGTAAGGTAATGACGCGAATGGACCAAGTTATGTCTCAAATTGCACAAAAACGTGAAAAGCTCCTCTGCGGAGAGAGCTGAGCAATTCCAAAGCATCAATGTGGACCGTTGTACTCTGTTGACTGCTCTTAAAAGTCTAACTTGCTAGTTGAGCCTTTGTGCCACGTTTCGTAAGGTAAAGATGCGAATAGACCAAGTAATGTTTGAAATTGCACCGAAACGTGAAAAGCTCCTCGATGGAGAGAGTTGAGCAATTCCAAAGAATCAATGTGAACCGTTGTACTCTATTTAGTGCTCCTGAAAGTCTAACTTGCTAGTTGAGTCTTCGTGCCACGTTTCCTAAAGCAAAGACGCGAATATACCAAGGTATGTCTCAAATGGCACAAAAACGTGAAAAGCTCTTATGTGGAGAGAGTTGACCAATTCCAAAGCATCAATGTGGACCGTTGTACTCTGTTGAGTGCTCTTAAAAGTCTAACTTTCTAGTTGAGTCTTCGGGCCACGTTTCGTCAGGTAAAGATGCGAATAGACCAAGTTCCGTTTGAAATTGCACAAAAACAAGAAATGCTCCTTTATGGAGAGAGTTGAGCAATTCCAAAGTATCAATGTGGGCCGTTGTACTCTATTTAGTGCTCTTAAAAGTCTAACATGCTAGTTGAGCCTTCGTGCCACGTTTCGTGAGGTAAAGACACGAATACACCAAGTTATGTTTGAAATTGCTCAAAAACGTCAAAAACTCCTCCATGGAGAGAGTTGAGAAATTCTAAAGCATCAATGTGGACCGTTGCACGCTATTTAATGTTCTTTGAAGTCTAACGTGCTAGTTTAGCCTTCGTACAACGTTTCGTAAGTAAAAAATGCGAATAGACCAAGTTATGTTTGAAAATGTACAAAAACGAGAAAAGCTCTTTTATGGAGAGAGTTGAGCAATTCCAAAGCATCAATGTGGACCGTTGTACTCTATTTAGTGCTCTTAAAAGTCTAACTTTCTTGTTGAGCCTTCATGCCACGGTTCGTAAGGTAAAGACGCTAATAGACCAAGTTATGTCTCAAATTGCTCAAAAACGTCAAAAGCTCCTCTATGGAGAGAGTTGACAAATTCCAAAGCATCAATGTGGACCATTGTACTCTATTTAGTTCTCTTAAAAGTCTAACCTGCTAGTTGAGCCTTTGGGCCACGTTTCGTAAGGTAAAGATGCGAATAGACCAAGTTATGTTTGGAGTTGCTCAAAAACGTGACAAGCTCCTCTATGGAGAGGGTTGAGCAATTCCAAAGCATCAATGTGGACCGTTGTACACTATTTAGTGCTCCTACAAGTCTAACTTGCCAATTGAGCCTTCGCGCCACGTTTCGTAAGGTAAAGACGCTAATAGACCAACTTATGTCTCAAATTGCTCAAAAACGTCAAAAGCTCCTCTATGGAGAGAGTTGAGAAATTCCAAAGCATCAATGTGGACCGTTGCAAGCTATTTAATGTTCTTAGAAGTCTAATTTGCTAGTTTAGCCTTCGTGCAACGTTTCATAAATTAAAGATGCGAATAAACCAAGTTATGTTTGAAATTGCACAACAACGTGAAAAGCTCCTCTATGGAAAGAGTTAAGCGATTCCAAAGCATCAATGTGGACCGTTGTACTCTATTTAGTGCTCCTACAAGTCTAACTTGCTAATTGAGCCTTCGTGCCACGTTTCGTAAGGTAAATATGTGAATAGACCATGTTATGTTTGAAATTGCACAAAAACGCGAAAAGCTCCCCTATGGAAAGAGTTGAGCAATTCCAAAGTATCAATGTGGACCGTTGTACTCTATTTAGTGCTCTTAAAGGTCTAACTTGCTAGTTGAGCCTTGGTGCCACGTTTTGTAAGGTAAAGACGCAAATAGACCAAGGTATGTTTATAATTGCACAAAAACATGAAAAGCTCCTCTATGGAGAGAGTTGAGCACTTCCAAAGCATCAATGTGGACAGGTTTACTCTATTTAGTGCTCCTAAAAGTCTAACTTGCTTGTTGAGGCTTCGTGCCACTTTTCGTATGGTAAAGACGCGAATAGACCAAGTAATGTCTCAAATTGCACAAAAACGTGAAAAGGTCCTCTGTGGAGAGAGTTGAGCAATTCCAAAGCATCAATGTGGACCGTTGTACTCTTTTGAGTGCTCTTAAAAGTCCAACTTTCTAGTTGAGCCTTCGCGCCACGTTTCGTAAGGCAAAGATGCGAATAGACCAAGTAATGTTTGAAATTGCACAAAAACGTGAAAAGCTCCAAAGCATCAATGTGGACCAGTGAGCTCTTTTGAGTGCTCTTAAAAGTCTAACTTGCTAGTTGAGGCTTCGTGCCACGTTTCGCAAGGTAAAGATGCGAATAGGCCAAGTTATGTTTGAAATTGCACAAAAACGTGGAAACCTCCTCTATGGAGAGAGTTGAGGAATTCCGAAGCATCAATGTGGACCGTCGTACTCTATTGAGTACTCTTAAAAGTCTAACTAGCTAGTTGAGCCTTCGGGCCACGTTTCGTAAGGTAAAGATGTGAATAGACCAAGTTCTGTTTGAAATTGCACAAAAATGAGAAAAGCTCTTCTATGGAGAGAGTTGAGTAATTCCAAAGAATCAATGTGGGCCGTTGCACTCTATTTAGTGCTCTTAAAAGTCTAACTTGCTAGTTGAGCCTGCGTGCCACGTTTCGTAAGGTAAACATGCGAATAGACCAAGTTAAGTTTGAAATTGCACAAAAACGTGAAAAGCTCCTCTATGGAGAGAGTTGAGCAATTGCAAAGCAACAATGTGGACCGTTGTACTCTATTTAGTGCTGTTAAATGTATAACTTTCTAGTTGAGCCTTCATGCCACGGTTCGTAAGTTAAAGACGCTAATAGACCAAGTTATGTCTCAAATTGCTCAAATCGTCAAAAGCTCCACTATGGAGAGAGTTGAGAAATTCCAAAGCATCAATGTGGACCGTTGTACTCTATGTAGTGCTCTTAAAAGTCTAACTTGCTGGTTGAGCCTTCGGGCCACGTTTCGTAAGGTAAAGATGCGAATAGACCAAGTTGTGTTTGAAATTACACAAAAACGTGAAAAGCTCCTCTATGGAGAGAGTTGAGCAATTCCAAAGCATCAATGTGGACCGTTGCATGCTATTTAATGTTCTTAGAAGGCTAACTTGCTAGTTTAGCCTTCCTGCAACGTTTCGTAAGTTAAAGATGCGAATAGACCAAGTTATGTTTGAAATTGTACAAAAACCTGAAAAGCTCCTCTATGGAGGGAGTTGAGCAATTCCAAAGCATCAATGTGGACCGCTGTACTCTATTCAGTGCTCCTAAAAGTCTAACTTGCTAGTTGAGCCTTCGTGCCATGTTTCGTAAGGTAAAGACGCTAATAGACCAAGTTATGTTTATAATTGCACAAAAACGTGAAAAGCTCCTCTATGGAGAGAGTTGAGCAATTCCAAAGCATCAATGTGGACAGTTTTACTCTATTTTGTGCTCCTAAAAGTCTAACTTGCATGTTGAGCCTTCGTGCCACGTTTCATAAGGTAAAGACGTGAATAGACCAAGTTATGTCTCAAATTGCCCAAACATGTGAAAAGCTCCTCTGTGGAGAGAGTTGAGCAATTCCAAAGCATCAATGTGGACCGTTGTACTCTGTTGAGTGCTCTTAAAAGTCTAACTTTCTAGTTGAGCCTTCGTGCCACGTTTCGTAAGGTAAAGATTCGAATAGACCAAGTTATGTTTGAAATTGCACAAAAACGTGAAAAGCTCCTCTATGGAGAGAGTTGAGCAATTCCAAAGCATCAATGTGGACCGTTGTACTCTATTTAGTGCTCTTAAAGGTCTAACTTGGTAGTTGAGCCTTGGTGCCACGGTTCGTAAGGTAAAGACGCTAATAGACCAAGTTATGTCTCAAGCTGCTCAAAAACGTCAAAAGCTCCTCTATGGAGAGAGTTGAGAAATTCCAAAGCATCAATGTGGACCGTTGTACTCTAATGAGTGATCTAGAAAGTCTAACTTGCTAGTTGAGCCTTCGTGCCACGTTTCGTAAGGTAAAGACGCGAATAGACCGAGTTATGCCTCAAATTGCTGAAAAATGTGAAAAACTCCTCTATAGAGAGAGTTGAGCAATTCCAAAGCATCAATGTGGACCGTTGCACTCTATTTAGTGCTCTTAAAGGTCTAACTTGGTAGTTGAGCCTTGGTGCCACGGTTCGTAAGGTAAAGACGCTAATAGACCAAGTTATGTCTCAAGTTGCTCAAAAACGTCAAAAGCTCCTCTATGGAGAGAGTTGAGCAATTCCAAAGCATCAATGTGGACCATTGTATTCTATTGAGTGATCTTAAAAGTCTAACTTGCTAGTTGAGCATTCGTGCCACGTTTCGTAAGGTAAAGAGGCGAATAGACCAAGTTATGTCTCAAATTGCTCAAAAATGTTAAAAGCTCCTCTATGGAGAGAGTTGAGCAATTCCAAAGCATCAATGGGGACCGTTGTACTCCATTTAGTGTTCTTAAAAGTATAACTTGCTAGTTGAGCCTTCGGGCCACGTTTCGTAAGGTAAAGTTGTGAATAGACCAAGTTCTGTTTGAAATTGCACAAAAATGAGAAAAGCTCTTCTATGGAGAGAGTTGAGCAATTCCAAAGAATCAATGTGGGCCGTTGCACTCTATTTAGTGCTCTTAAAAGTCTAACTTGCTACTTGAGCCTGCGTGCCACGTTTCGTAAGGTAAACACGCGAATAGACCAAGTTAAGTTTGAAATTGCACAAAAACGTGAAAAGCTCCTCTATGGAGAGAGTTGAGCAATTGCAAAGCAACAATGTGGACCGTTGTACTCTATTTAGTGCTCTTAAATGTATAACTTTCTAGTTGAGCCTTCGAGCCAGGGTTCGTAAGGTAAAGACGCTAATAGACCAAGTTATGTCTCAAATTGCTCAAATTATCAAAAGCTCCACTATGGAGAGAGTTGAGAAATTCCAAAGCATCAATGTGGACCGTTGTACTCTATGTAGTGCTCTTAAAAGTCTAACTTGCTGGTTGAGCCTTCGGGCCACGTTTCGTAAGGTAAAGATGCGAATAGACCAAGTTGTGTTCGAAATTGCACAAAAACGTGAAAAGCTCCTCTATGGAGAGAGTTGAGCAATTCCAAAGCATCAATGTGGACCGTTGCATGCTATTTAATGTTCTTAGAAGGCTAACTTGCTACTTTAGCCTTCCTGCAACGTTTTGTAAGTTAAAGATGCGAATAGACCAAGTTATGTTTGAAATTGTACAAAAAAGTGAAAAGCTCCTCTATGGAGAGAGTTGAGCAATTCCAAAGCATCAATGTGGACCGCTGTACTCTATTTAGTGCTCCTAAAAGTCTAACTTGCTAGTTGAGCCTTCGTGCCATGTTTCGTAAGGTAAAGACGCTAATAGACCAAGTTATGTTTATAATTGCACAAAAACGTGAAAAGCTCCTCTATGGAGAGAGTTGAGCAATTCCAAAGCATCAATGTGGACAGTTGTACTTTATTTTGTGCTCCTAAAAGTCTAACTTGCATGTTGAGCCTTCGTGCCACGTTTCATAAGGTAAAGACGTGAATAGACCAAGTTATGTCTCAAATTACCCAAAAACGTGAAAAGCTCCTCTGTGGAGAGAGTTGAGCAATTCCAAAGCATCAATGTGGACCGTTGTACTCTGTTGAGTGCTCTTAAAAGTCTAACTTTCTAGTTGAGCCTTCGTGCCACGTTTCGTAAGGTAAAGATGCGAATAGACCAAGTTATGTTTGAAATTGCACAAAAACGTGAAAAGCTCCTCTATGGAGACAGTTGAGCAATTCCAAAGCATCAATGTGGACCGTTGTACTCTATTTAGTGCTCTTAAAGGTCTAACTTGGTAGTTGAGCCTTGGTGCCACGGTTCGTAAGGTAAAGACGCTAATAGACCAAGTTATGTCTCAAGTTGTTCAAAAACGTCAAAAGCTCCTCTATGGAGAGAGTTGAGAAATTCCAAAGCATCAATGTGGACCGTTGTACTCTATTGAGTGATCTAGAAAGTCTAACTTGCTAGTTGAGCCTTCGTGCCACGTTTTTATGCCTCAAATTACTGAAAAATGTGAAAAACTCCTCTATAGAGAGAGTTGAGGAATTCCAAGGCATCAATGGGGACCGTTGTACTCCATTTAGTGCTCTTAAAAGTATAACTTGCTAGTTGACCCTGCGGGCCATGTTTTGTAAGGTAAATATGTGAATAGACCAAGCTCTGTTTGAAATTGCATAAAAACGAGAAAAGCTCTTCTATGGAGAGAGTTGAGCAATTCCAAAGCATCGATGTGGGCTGTTGTACTCTATTTAGTGCTCTTAAAAGTCTAACTTGCTAGTTGAGCCTTCGTGCCACGTTTCGTAAGGTAAAGACACGAATAGACCAAGTTATGTTTGAAATTGCACAAAAACGTGAAAAGCTCCTCTATGGAGAGAGTTGAGCAATTCCAAAGCAACAATGTGGACCGTTCTACTCTATTTAGTGCTCTTAAATGTCTAACTTTCTAGTTGAGCCTTCGTGCCACGGTTCGTAAGGTAAAGACGCTAATAGACCAAGTTGTGTTTGAAATTGCACAAAAAGTGAAAAGCTCCTCTATGGAGAGAGTTGAGCAATTCCAAAGAATCAATGTGGACCGTTGCATGCTATTTAATGTTCTTAGATGTGTAACTTGCTAGTTTTGCCTTCGTGCAATGTTTCGTCAGTTAAAGATGCGAATAGACCAAGTTACGTTTGAAATTGTACAAAAATGAGAAAAGCTCCTTTATGGAGAGAGTTGAGCAATTCAAATGCATCAATGTGGACCGTTGTATTCCATTTAGTGCTCTTAAAAAAATAACTTGTTAGTTGAGCCTTCGGGCCACGTTTCGTAAGGTAAAGATGCGAATAGACCAAGTTCTGTTTGAAATTGCACAAAAACGAGAAAAGCTCCTCTATGGAGAGAGTTGAGCAATTCCAAAGTTTCAATGTGGGCCGTTGTACTCTATTTAGTGCTCTTAAAAGTCTAACTTGCTAGTTGAGCCTTTGTGCCACGTTTCGTAAGGTAAAGACACGAACAGACCAAGTTATGTTTGAAATTACACAAAAACGTGAAAAGCTCCTCTATGGAGAGAGTTGAGCAATTCCAAAGCATCAATATGGACAGTTGTACTCTATTTAGTGCTCCTAAAAGTCTAACTTGCTTGTTGAGCCTTCGTGCCACGTTTCGTAAGGTAAAGACGTGAATAGACCAAGTTATGTCTCAAATTGCACAAAAACGTGAAAAGCTCCTCTATGGAGAGAGGTGAGCAATTCCAAAGCATCAATGTGGACCGTTGTACTCTGTTGAGTGCTCTTAAAAGTCTAACTTGCTAGTTGAGCCTTCGTGCCACGTTTCGTAAGGTATGGATGCGAATAGACCAAGTGATGTTTGAAATTGCACAAAAACGTGAAAAGCTCCTCTATGGAGAGAGTTGAGCAATTCCAAAGCATCAATGTGGACCGTTGTACTCTATTTCGTGCTCTTAAAGGTCTAACTTGTAAGTTGAGCCTTGGTGCCACGTTTAGTAAAGTAAAGACTCGAATAGACCAAGTTATGTTTGAAATTGCACAAAAACATTAAAAGCTCCTCTACGGAGAGAGTTGAGCAATTCCAAAGCATCAATGTGGATCGTTGTACTCTATTGAGTGATCTTAAAAGTCTAACTTGCTAGTTGAGCCTTGGTACCACGTTTCGTAAGGTAAAGGCGCGAATAGACCAAGTTATGTTTGAAATTGCACAAAAAGGTGAAAAGCTCCTCTATGGAGAGAGTTGAGCAATTCCAAAGCAACAACGTGGACCGTTGTATTCTATTTAGGGCTCTTAAATGTCTAAGTTTCTAGTTGAGCCTTCGTGCCACGGTTCGTAAGGTAAAGACGCTAATAGACCAAGTTATGTCTCAAATTGCTCAAATCATCAAAAGCTCCTCAATGGAGAGAGTTGAGAAATTCCAAAGCATCAATGTGGACCGTTGTACTCTGTTGAGTGCTCTTAAAGGTCTAACTTGGTAGTTGAGCCTTGGTGCCACGGTTCGTAAGGTATGGATGCGAATAGACCAAGTGATGTTTGAAATTGCAGAAAAACGTGAACAGCTCCTATATGGAGAGAGTTGAGCTATTCCAAAGCATCAATGTGGACCGTTGTACTCTATTTAGTGCTCTTAGAGGTCTAGCTTGCTAGTTGAGCCTTGGTGCCACGTTTCGTAAGGTAAACACGCGAATAGACCAAGTTATGTTAGAAATTGCACAAAAACAAGAAAAGCTCTTCTATGGAGAGAGTTGAGCAATTCCAAAGCATCAATGTGGACCGTTATACTCTATTGAGTGATCTTAAAAGTCTAACTTGCTAGTTGAGCCTTGGTACCACGTTTCGTAAGGTAAAGACGCGAATAGACCAAGTTATGTTTGAAATTGCACAAAAACATGAAAAGCTCCTCTATGGAGAGAGTTGAGCAATTCCAAAGCAACAACGTGGACCGTTGTATTCTATTTAGGGCTCTTAAATGTCTAAGTTTCTAGTTGAGCCTTCGTGACACGGTTCGTAAGGTAAAGACGCTAATAGACCAAGTTATGGCTCAAATTGCTCAAATCATCAAAAGCTCCTCTATGGAGAGAGTTGAGAAATTCCAAAGCATCAATGTGGACTGTTGTACTCTATTTAGTGCTCTGAAATGTGTAACTTGCTGGTTGAGCCTTTGGGCCACGTTTCGTAAGGTAAAGATGCGAATAGACGAAGTTGTGTTTGAAATTGCACAAAAACGTGAAAAGCTCCTCTATGGAGAGAGTTGAGCAATTCCAAAGCATCAATGTGGACCGTTGTACTCTATTTAGTGCTCTTAGAGGTCTAGCTTGCTAGTTGAGCCTTGGTGCCACGTTTCGTAAGGTAAAGACGCGAATAGACCAAGTTATGTTAGAAATTGCACAAAAACATGAAAAGCTCCTCTATGGAGAGAGTTGAGCAATTCCAAAGCATCAATGTGGACCGTTCTACTCTATTGAGTGATCTTAAAAGTCTAACTTGCTAGTTGAGCCTTGGTACCACGTTTCGTAAGGTAAAGACGCGAATAGACCAAGTTATGTTTGAAATTGCACAAAAACATGAAAAGCTCCTCTATGGAGAGAGTTGAGCAATTCCAAAGCAACAACATGGACTGTTGTATTCTATTTAGGGCTCTTAAATGTCTAAGTTTCTAGTTGAGCCTTCGTGCCACGGTTCGTAAGGTAAAGACGCTAATAGACCAAGTTATGTCTCAAATTGCTCAAATCATCAAAAGCTCCTCTATGGAGAGAGTTGAGAAATTCCAAAGCATCAATGTGGACTGTTGTACTCTATTTAGTGCTCTGAAATGTGTAACTTGGTGGTTGAGCCTTTGGGCCACGTTTCGTAAGGTAAAGATGCGAATAGACGAAGTTGTGTTTGAAATTGCACAAAAACGTGAAAAGCTCCTCTATGGAGAGAGTTGAGCAATTCCAAGGCATCAATGTGGACCGTTGTACTCTATTTAGTGCTCTCAGAGGTCTAGCTTGCTAGTTGAGCCTTGGTGCCACGTTTCGTAAGGTAAAGACGCGAATAGACCAAGTTATGTTAGAAATTGCACAAAAACATGAAAAGCTCCTCTATGGAGAGAGTTGAGCAATTCCAAAGCATCAATGTGGACCATTCTACTCTATTGAGTGATCTTAAAAGTCTAACTTGCTAGTTGAGCCTTGGTACCACGTTTCGTAAGGTAAAGACGCGAATAGACCAAGTTATGTTTGAAATTGCACAAAAACATGAAAAGCTCCTCTATGGAGAGAGTTGAGCAATTCCAAAGCAACAACGTGGACCGTTGTATTCTATTTAGGGCTCTTAAATGTCTAAGTTTCTAGTTGAGCCTTCGTGCCACGGTTCGTAAGGTAAAGACGCTAATAGACCAAGTTATGTCTCAAATTGCTCAAATCATCAAAAGCTCCTCTATGGAGAGAGTTGAGAAATTCCAAAGCATCAATGTGGACTGTTGTACTCTATTTAGTGCTCTGAAATGTGTAACTTGCTGGTTAAGCCTTCGTGCCACGTTTCGTAAGGTAAAGACGCGAATAGACCAAGTTATGTTTATAATTGCACAAAAACGTGAAAAGCTCCTCTATGGAGAGAGTTGAGCAATTCCAAAGCATCAATGTCGACAGTTGTACTCTATTTAGTGCTCCTAAAAGTCTAACTTGCATGTTGAGCCTTCGTGCCACGTTTCGTAAGGTAAAGACGTGAATAGACCAAGTTATGTCTCAAATTGCACAAAAACGTGAAAAGCTACTCTATGGAGAGAATTGAGCAATTCCAAAGCAACAACGTGGACCGTTGTATTCTATTTAGGGCTCTTAAAAGTCTAACTTTCTAGTTGAGTCTTCGTGCCACGGTTCGTAAGGTAAAGACGCTAATAGACCAAGTTATGTCTCAAATTGCTCAAAAACGTCAAATACTCCTCTATGGAGAGAGTTGAGAAATTCCAAAGCATCAATGTGGACTGTTGTACTCTATTGAGTGATCTTTAAAGTCTAACTTGCTAGTTGAGCCTTCGTGCCACGTTTCGTAAGGTAAAGACGCGAATAGACCAAGTTATGTTTGAAATTGTACAAAAACGGGAAAAGCTCCTCTATGGAGAGAGTTGAGCAATTCCAAAGCATCAATGTGGACAGCTGTACTCTGTTTAGTGCTCCTAAAAGTCTAACTTGCTTGTTGAGCCTTCGTGCCACGTTTCGTAAGATAAAGACGTGAATAGTCCAAGTTATGTCTCAAATTGCACAAAAACGAGAAAAGCTCTTCTATGGAGACAGTTGAGCAATTCCAAAGCATCAATGTGGGCCGTTGCACTCTATTTAGTGCTCTTAAAATTCTAACTTGCTAGTTGAGCCTTCGTGCCACGTGTCGTAAGGTAAAGACGCGAATAGACCAAGTTATGTTTGAAATTGCACAAAAACGTGAAAAGCTCCTCTATGGAGAGAGTTGAGCAATTCCAAAGCATCAATGTGGGCCGTTGTACTCTATTTAGTGCTCCTAAAAGTCTAACTTGCATGTTGAGCCTTCGTGCCACGTTTCGTAAGGTAAAGACGTGAATAGACCAAGTTATCTCTCAAATTGCACAAAAACGTGAAAAGGTCCTCTGTGGAGAGAGTTGAGCAATTCCAAAGCATCAATGTGGACCGTTGTACTGTGTTGAGTGCTCTTAAAAGTCTAACTTTCTAGTTGAGCCTTCGTGCCACGGTTCGTAAGGTAAAGACGCTAATAGACCAAGTTATGTCTCAAATTGCTCAAAAACGTCAAATACTCCTCTATGGAGAGAGTTGAGAAATTCCAAAGCATCAATGTGGACCGTTGTACTCTATTGAGTGATCTTTAAAGTCTAACTTGCTAGTTGAGCTTTCGTGCCACGTTTCGTAAGGTAAAGACGTGAATAGACCAAGTTATGTCTCAAATTGCACAAAAACGAGAAAAGCTCTTCTATGGAGACAGTTGAGCAATTCCAAAGCATCAATGTGGGCCTTTGCACTCTATTTAGTGCTCTTAAAAGTCTAACTTGCTTGTTGAGCCTTCAGGCCACGTTTCGTAAGGTAAAGATGTGAATAGACCAAGTTCTGTTTGAAATTGCACAAAAACGAGAAAAGCTCTTCGATGGAGAGGGTTGAGCAATTCCAAAGCATCAATGTGGGCCGTTGCACTCTATTTAGTGCTCTTAAAAGTCTAACTTGCTAGTTGAGCCTTCGTGCCACGTTTCGTAAGGTAAAGACGCGAATAGACCAAGTTATGTTTGAAATTGCACAAAAAGGTGAAAAGCTCCTCTATGGAGAGAGTTGAGCAATTCCAAAGCAACAACGTGGACCGTTGTATTCTATTTAGGGCTCTTAAATGTCTAAGTTTCTAGTTGAGCCTTCGTGCCACGGTTCGTAATGTAAAGACACGAACAGACCAAGTTATGTTTGAAATTGCACAAAAACGCGAAAAGCTCCTCTATGGAGAGAGTTGAGCAATTCCAAAGCAACAACGTGGACCGTTGTATTCTATTTAGGGATCTTAAATGTCTAAGTTTCTAGTTGAGCTTTCGTGCCACGGTTCGTAAGGTAAAGACGCTAATAGACCAAGTTATGTCTCAAATTGCTCAAATCATCAAAAGCTCGTCTATGGAGAGAGTTGAGAAATTCCAAAGCATCAATGTTTACCGTTGTACTCTATTTAGTGCTCTGAAATGTGTAACTTGTTGGTTGAGCCTTTGGGCCACGTTTCGTAAGGTAAAGATGCGAATAGATGAAGTTGTGTTTAAAATTGCACAAAAACGTGAAAAGCTCCTTTCTGGAGAGAGCTGAGCAATTCCAAAGCATCAATGTTGACCGTTGCATGCTATTTAATGTTCTTAGAAGTCTAACTTTCTAGTTTAGCCTTCCTGCAACGTTTCTTAAGTTAAAGATGCGAATAGACCAAGTTATGTTTGAAATTGTACAAAAACATGAAAAGCTCGTCCATGGAGAGAGTTGAGCAATTCCAAAGCGTCAATGTGGACCGCTGTACTCTATTTAGTGCTCCTAAAAGTCTAACTTGCTAGTTGAGCCTTCGTGCCACGTTTCGTAAGGTAAAGACGCGAATAGACCAAGTTATGTTTGAAATTGCACAAAAAGGTGAAAAGCTACTCTATGGAGAGAATTGAGCAATTCCAAAGCAACAACGTGGACCGTTGTATTCTATTTAGGGCTCTTAAATGTCTAAGTTTCTAGTTGAGCCTTCGTGCCACGGTTCGTAATGTAAAGACACGAACAGACCAAGTTATGTTTGAAATTGCACAAAAACGCGAAAAGCTCCTCTATGGAGAGTGTTGAGCAATTCCAAAGCAACAACGTGGACCGTTGTATTCTATTTAGGGCTCTTAAATGTCTAAGTTTCTAGTTGAGCCTTCGTGCCACGGTTCGTAAGGTAAAGACGCTAATAGACCAAGTTATGTCTCAAATTGCTCAAATAATCAAAAGCTCCTCTATGGATAGAGTTGAGAAATTCCAAAGCATCAATGTGGACCGTTGTACTCTATTTAGTGCTCTGAAATGTGTAACTTGGTTGTTGAGCCTTTGGGCCACGTTTCGTAAGGTAAAGATGCGAATAGACGAAGTTGTGTTTGAAATTGCACAAAAACGTGCAAAGCTCCTTTCTGGAGAGAGCTGAGCAATTCCAAAGCATCAATGTTGACCGTTGCATGCTATTTAATGTTCTTAGAAGTCTAACTTGCTAGTTTAGCCTTCCTGCAACGTTTCGTAAGTTAAAGATGCGAATAGACCAAGTTATGTTTGAAATTGTACAAAAGCGTGAAAAGCTCCTCTATGGAGAGAGTTGAGCAATTCCAAAGCGTCAATGTGGACCGTTGTTCTCCATTTAGTGCTCCTAAAAGTTTAACTTGCTAGTTGAGCCTTCGTGCGACGTTTCGTAAGGTAAAGACGCGAATAGACCAAGTTATGTTTATAATTGCAAAAAAACGTGAAAAGCTCCTCTATGGAGAGAGTTGAGCAATTCCAAAGCATCAATGTCGACAGTTGTACTCTATTTAGTGCTCATAAAAGTCTAACTTGCATGTTGAGCCTTCGTGCCACGTTTCGTAAGGTAAAGACGTGAATAGACAGTTATGTCTCAAATTGCACAAAAATGTGAAAAGCTCCTCTGTGGAGAGAGTTAAGCAATTCCAAAGCATCAATGTGGACCGTTGTACTCTGTTGAGTGCTCTTAAAAGTCTAACTTTCTCGTTGAGCCTTCGTGCCACGTTTCGTAAGGTAAAGATGCGAATAGACCAAGTTATGTTTGAAATGGCACAAAAACGTGAAAAGCTCCTCTATCGAGAGAGTTGAGCAATTCCAAAGCATCAATGGGGACCGTTGTACTCCATTTAGTGCTCTTAAAAGTCTAACTTGCTAGTTGAGCCTGCGGGCCATGTTTTGTAAGGTAAATATGTGAATAGACCAAGCTCTGTTTGAAATTGCACAAAAACGAGAAAAGCTCTTCTATGGAGAGAGTTGAGCAATTCCAAAGCATCGATGTGGGCCGTTGTACTCTATTTCGTGCTCTTAAAAGTCTAACTTGCTAGTTGAGCCTTCGTGCCACGTTTCGTAAGGTAAAGACGCGAATAGACCAAGTTACGATTGAAATTGGACAAAAACGTGAAAAGCTCCTGTATGGAGAGAGTTGCGCAATTCCAAAGCAACAATGTGGACCGTTGTACTCTATTTAGTGCTCTTAAATGTCTAACTTTCTAGTTGAGCCTTCGTGCCATGGTTCGTAAGGTAAAGACGCTAATAGACCAAGTTATGTCTCAAATTGCTCAAATCGTCAAAAGCTCCTCTATGGAGAGAGTTGAGAAATTCCAAAGCATCAATGTGGACCGTTGTACTCTATTTAGTGCTCTTAAAAGTCTAACTTGCTGGTTGAGCCTTCGGGCCACGTTTCGTAAGGTAAAGATGCGAAAAGACCAAGTTGTGTTTGAAATTGCACAAAAACGTGAAAAGCTCCTCTATGGAGAGAGTTGAGCAATTCCAAAGCATCAATATGGACCGTTGCATGCTATTTAATGTTCTAAGATGTGTAACTTGCTAGTTTTGCCTTCGTGCAACGTTTCGTCAGTTAAAGATGCGAATAGACCAAGTTACGTTTGAAATTGTACAAAAACGTGAAAAGCTCCTCTATGGAGAGAGTTGAGCAATTCCAAAGCATCAATGTGGACCGCTGTACTCTATTTAGTGCTCCTAAAAGTCTAACTTGCTAGTTGAGTCTTCGTGCCACGTTTCGTAAGGTAAAGACGTGTATAGACCAAGTTATGTCTCAAATTGCTCAAAAACGTCAAAAGCTCCTCTATGGAGAGAGTTGAGCAATTCCAAAGCATCAATGTGGACCGTTGTATTCCATTTAGTGCTCTTAAAAGACTAACTTGTTAGTTGAGTCTTCGGGCCACGTTTCGTAAGGTAAAGATGCGAATAGACCAAGTTCTGTTTGAAATTGCACGAAAACGAGAAAAGCTCCTCTATGGAGAGAGTTGAGCAATTCCAAAGTTTCAATGTGGGCCGTTTTACTCTATTTAGTGCTCTTAAAATTCTAACTTGCTAGTTGGGCCTTCGTGCCACGTTTCGTAAAGTAAAGACACGAACAGACCAAGTTATGTTTGAAATTGCACAAAAACGTGAAAAGCTCCTCTATGGAGAGAGTTGAGCAATTCCAAAGCATCAATGTGGACCGTTGTACTCTATTTAGTGCTCTTAAAAGTCTAACTTTCTAGTTGAGCCTTCGTGCCACGGTTCGTAAGGTAAAGACGCTAATAGACCAAGTTATGTCTCAAATTGCTCGAAAACGTCAAAAGCTCCTCTATGGAGAGAGTTCAGAAATTCCAAAGCATCAATGTGGACCGTTGTACTCTATTGAGTGATCTTTAAAGTCTAACTTGTTAGTTGAGTCTTCGGGCCACGTTTCGTAAGGTAAAGATGCGAAAAGACCAAGTTCTGTTTGAAATTGCACAAAAACGAGAAAAGCTCCTCTATGGAGAGAGTTGAGCAATTCCAAAGCATCAATGTGGACTGTTGTACTATATTTAGTGCTCTTAAAAGTCTAACTTTCTAGTCGAGCCTTCGTGCTACAGTTCGTAAGGTAAAGACGCTAATAGACCAAGTTATGTCTCAAATTGCTCAAAAACGTCAAAAGCTCCTCTATGGAGAGAGTTCAGAAATTCCAAAGCATCAATGTGGACCGTGGTACTCTATTGAGTAATCTTTAAAGTCTAACTTGCTAGTTGAGCCTTCGTGCCACGTTTCGTAACGTAACGACGCGAAGAGACCAAGTTATGTTTGAAATTGTATAAAAACGGGAAAAGCTCCTCTATGGAAAGAGTTGAGCAGTTCCAAAGCATCAATGTGGACAATTGTACTCTATTTAGTGCTCCTAAAAGTCTAAATTGCTTGTTGAGCCTTCGTGCCACGGTTCGTAAGGTAAAGACGTGAATAGACCAAGTTATGTCTCAAATTGCACAAAAACATGAAAAGCTCCTCTATGGAGAGAGTTGAGCAATTCCAAAGCATCAATGTGGACCGTTGTACTCTGTTGAGTGCTCTTAAAAGTCTAACTTGCTAGTTGAGCCTTCGTGCCACATTTCGTAAGGTAAAGATGCGAATAGACCAAGTGATGTTTGAAATTGCACAAAAACGTGAAAAGCTCCTCTATGGAGAGAGTTGAGCAATTCCAAAGCATCAATGTGGACCGTTGTACTCTATTTAGTGCTCTTAAAGGTGTAACTTGCTAGTTGAGCCTTGGTGCCACGTTTCGTAAGGTAAAGACGCGAATAGACCAAGTTATGTTTGAAATTGCACAAAAACATGACAAGCTCTTCTATGGAGAGAGTTGAGCAATTCCAAAGCATCAATGCCGACCGTTGTACTCTATTGAGTGATCTTAAAAGTCTAACTTGCTAGTTGAGCCTTGGTACCACGTTTCGTAAGGTAAAGACGCGAATGGACCAAGTTATGTTTGAAATTGTACGAAAAACAAGAAAAGCTCCTCTATGGAGAGAGTTGAGCGATTCCAAAGCATCAATTGGGACCATTGTACTCGATTGAGTGATCTTGAAATTCTAACTTTCTAGTTGAGCCTTCGTGCCATGTTTCGTAAGGTAAAGACGCGAATAGACCAAGTTATGTTTGAAATTGCACAAAAACGTGAAAAGCACCTCTATGGAGAGAGTTGAGCAATTCCAAAGCATCAATGTGGACCGTTGTACTCTATTTAGTGCTCTTAAAGGTCAAACTTGGTAGTTGAGCCTTGGTGCCACGGTTCGTAAGGTAAAGACGCCAATAGACCAAGTTATGTCTCAAGTTGCTCAAAAACGTCAAAAGCTCCTCTATGGAGAGAGTTGAGAAATTCCAAAGCATCAATGTGGACCGTTGTACTCTATTTAGTGCTCTTAAAAGTCTAACTTGCTGGTTGAGCCTTGGGGCCACGTTTCGTAAGGTAAAGATGCGAATAGACCAAGTTGTGTTTGAAATTGCACAAAAACGTGAAAAGCTCCTCTATGGAGAGGGTTGAGCAATTCCAAAGCAACAATGTGGACCGTTGTACTCTATTTAGTGCTCTTAAATGTCTAACTTTCTAGTTGAGCCTTCGTGCCACGGTTCGTAAGGTAAAGACGCTAATAGACCAAGTTATGTCTCAAATTGCTCAAATCGTCAAAAGCTCCTCTATGGAGAGAGTTGACAAATTCCAAAGCATCAATGTGGACCGTTGTACTCTATTGAGTGATCTTTAAAGTCTAACTTGCTAGTTGAGCCTTCGTGCCACGTTTCGTAAGGTAAAGACGCGAATAGACCGAGTTATGCCTCAAATTGCTGAAAAATGTGAAAAACTCCACTATGGAGAGAGTTGAGCAATTCCAAAGCATCAATGGGGACCGTTGTACTGCATTTAGTGCTCTTAAAAGTCTAACTTGCTAGTTGAGCCTGCGGGCCATGTTTTGTAAGTTAAAGATGCGAATTGACCAAGTTATGTCTCAAATTGCTCAAATCGTCAAAAGCTCCTCTATGGAGAGAGTTGAGAAATTCCAAAGCATCAATGTGGACCGTTGTACTCTATTTAGTGCTCTTAAAAGTCTAACTTGCTGGTTGAGCCTTCGGGCCAAGTTTCGTAAGGTAAAGATGCGAATAGACCAAGTTGTGTTTGAAATTACACAAAAAGGTGAACCGTTGCATGCTATTTAATGTTCTTAGATGTGTAACTTGCTAGTTTTGTCTTCGTGCAACGTTTCGTTAGTTAAAGATGCGAATAGACCAAGTTACGTTTGAAATTGTACAAAAACGTGAAAAGCTCCTCTATGGAGAGAGTTGAGCAATTCCAAAGCATCAATGTGGACCGCTGTACTCTATTTAGTGCTCCTAAAAGTATAACTTGCTAGTTGAGCCTTCGTGCCACGTTTCGTAAGGTAAAGACGGGTATAGACCAAGTTATGTCTCACATTGCTCAAAAACGTCAAAAGCTCCTCTATGGAGAGAGTTGAGCAATTCCAAAGCATCAATGTGGACCGTTGTATTCCATTTAGTGCTCTTAAAAGGCTAACTTGTTAGTTGAGTCTTCGGGCCACGTTTCGTAAGGTAAAGATGCGAATAGACCAAGTTCTGTTTGAAATTGCACAAAAACGAGAAAAGCTCCTCGATGGAGAGAGTTGAGTAATTCCAAAGTTTCAATGTGGGCCGTTGTACTCTATTTAATGCTCTTAAAATTCTAACTTGCTAGTTGAGCCTTCGTGCCACGTTTCGTAAGGTAAAAACACGAACAGACCAAGTTATGTTTGAAATTGCACAAAAACGCGAAAAGCTCCTCTATGGAGAGAGTTGAGCAATTCCAAAGCATCAATGTGGACCGTTGTACTATATTTAGTTCTCTTAAAAGTCTAACTTTCTAGTTGAGCCTTCGTGCCACGGTTCGTAAGGTAAAGACGCTAATAGACCAAGTTATGTCTCAAATTGCTCAAAAACGTCAAAAGCTCCCCTATGGAGAGAGTTCAGAAATTCCAAAGCATCAATGTGGACCGTTGTACTCTATTGAGTGATCTTTAAAGTCTAACTCGCTAGTTGAGCCTTCGTGCCACGTTTCGTAACGTAAAGACGCGAATAGACCAAGTTATGTTTGAAATTGTACAAAAACGGGAAAAGCTCCTCTATGGAGAGAGTTGAGCAATTCCAAAGCATCAATGTGGACAATTGTACTCTATTTAGTGCCACTAAAAGTCTAACTTGCTTGTTGAGCTTTCGTGCCACGTTTCGTAAGGTAAAGACGTGAATAGACCAAGTTATGTCTCAAATTGAACAAAAACGTGAAAAGCTCCTCTATGGAGAGAGTTGAGCAATTCCAAAGCATCAATGTGGACCGTTGTACTCTGTTGAGTGCTCTTAAAAGTCTAACTTGCCAGTTGAGCCTTCGTGCCACGTTTCGTAAGGTAAAGATGCGAATAGACCAAGTGATGTTTGAAATTGCACAAAAACGTGAAAAGCTCCTCTATGGAGAGAGTTGAGCAATTCCAAATCAACAACGTGTACCGTTGTATTCTATTTAGGGCTCTTAAATGTCTAAAATTCTAGGTTAGCCTTCGTGCCACGGTTCGTAAGGTAAAGACGCTAATAGACCAAGTTATGTCTCAAATTGCTCAAATCATCAAAAGCTTCTCTATGGAGAGAGTTGTGAAATTCCAAAGCATCAATGTAGACCGTTGTACTCTATTTAGTGCTCTGAAATGTCTAACTTTCTGGTTGAGCCTTCGGGCCACGTTTCGTAAGGTAAAGATGCGAATAGACGAAGTTGTGTTTGAAATTGCATAAAAACGTGAAAAGCTCCTCTCTGGAGAGAGTTGAGCAATACCAAAGCATCAATGTTGACCGTTGCATGCTATTTAATGTTCTTAGAAGTCTAACTTGCTAGTTTAGCCTTCATGCAACGTTTCGTAAGTCAAAGATGCGAATAGACCAAGTTATGTTTGAAATTGTACAAAAATGTGAAAAGCTCCTCTATGGAGAGAGTTGAGCAATTCCAAAGCATCAATGTGGACCTCTGTACTCTATTTAGTGCTCCTAAAAGTCTAACTAGGTAGTTGAGAATTCGTGCCACGTTTCGTAAGGTAAAGACGTGAATAGACCAAGTTATGTCAAATTGCTCAAAAATGTCAAAAGCTCTTCTATGGAGAGAGTTGAGCAATTCCAAACCATCAATGGGGGCCGTTCTACTACATTTAGTGCTCTTAAAAGTCTAACTTGCTAGTTCAGTCATCGGGCCACGTTTCGTAAGGGAAAGATGTGAATAGACCACGTTCTGTTTGAAATTGCACAAAAACGAGAAAAGCTCTTCTATGGAGAGAGTTGAGCAATTCCAAAGCATCAATGTGGGCCATTGTACTCTATTTGTTGCTCTTAAATGTCTAACTTTCTAGTTGAGCCTTCGTGCCACGGTTCGTAAGGTAAAGACGCTAATAGACCACGTTATGTCTCAAATTGCTCAAATCGTCAAAAGCTCCTCTATGGAGAGAGTTGAGAAATTCCAAAGCATTAATGTGGACCGTTGTACTCTATTTAGTGCTCTTAAAAGTCTAACTTGATGGTTGAGCCTTCGGGCCACGTTTCGTAAGGTAAAGACGCGAATAGACCAAGTTGTGTTTGAAATTGCACAAAAACGTGAAAAGCTCGTCTATGGAGAGAGTTGAGCAATTCCAAAGCATCAATGTGAACGGTTGCATGCTATTTAATGTTCTTAGAAGTCTAACTTGCTAGTTTAGCCTTCGTGCAACGTTTCGTCAGTTAAACATGGGAATAGACCAAGCTACGTTTGAAATTGTACAAAAACGTGAAAAGCTCCTCTATGGAGAGAGTTGAGCAATTCCAAAGCATCAATGTGGACCGCTGTACTCTATTTAGTGCTTCTAAAAGTCTAACTTGCTAGTTGAGCCTTCGTGCCACGTTTCGGTAGGTAGTGATGTGAATAGACCAAGTTATGTCTCAAATTGCTCAAAAACTTTAAAAGCTCCTCGATGGAGAGAGTTGAGCATTTCCAAAGCATCAATGTGGACCGTTGTATTCCATTTAGTGCTCTTAAAAGACTAACTTGTTAGTTGAGCCTTCGGGCCATGTTTCGTAAGGTAAAGATGCGAATAGACCAAGTTCTGTTTGAAATTACACAAAAACGAGAAAAGCTCCTCTATGGAGAGAGTTGAGAATTTGCAAAGTATCAATGTGGGCCGTTGTACTCTATTTAGTGCTCTTAAAATTCTAACTTTCTAGTTGAGCCTTCGTGCCACGTTTCGTAAGGTAAAGACGCTAATAGACCAAGTTAGGTCTCAAATTGCTCAAAAACGTCAAAAGCAAATCTATGGAGAGAGTTGAGAAATTCCAAAGCATCAATGTGGACCGTTGCACGCTATTTAATGTTCTTAGAAGTCTAACTCGCTAGTTTAGCCTCCGTGCAACGTTTCGTAAGTTAAAGATGCGAATAAACCAAGTAATGTTTGAAATTGTACAAAAACGTGAAAAGCTCCTCTATGGAGAGAGTTGAGCAATTCCAAAGCATCAATGTGGACAATTGTACTCTATTTAGTGCTCCTAAAAGTCTAACTTGCTTGTTGACCCTTCGTGCCACGTTTCGTAAGGTAAAGACGTAAATAGACCAAGTTATGTCTCAAATTGGACAGAAACGTGAAAAGCTCCTCTGTGGAGAGAGTTGAGCAATTCCAAAGCATCAATGTGGACCGTTGTACTCTGTTGAGTGCTCTTAAAAGTCTAACTTGCTAGTTGAGCCTTCATGCCACGTTTCGTAAGGTAAAGATGCGAATAGACCAAGTGATGTTTGAAATTGCATAAAAACGTGAAAAGCTCCTCTATGGAGAGAGTTGAGCAATTCCAAATCATCAATGTGGACCGTTGTACTCTATTTCGTGCTTTTAAAGGTCTAACTTGCTAGTTGAGCCTTGGTGCCACGTTTCGTAAGGTAAAGACGCGAATAGACCAAGTTATGTTTGAAATTGCACAAAAACATGAAAAGCTCCTCTATGGAGAGAGTTGAGCAATTCCAAAGCATAACTGTGGACCGTTGTACTCTATTGAGTGATCTTAAAAGTCTAACTTGCTAGTTGAGCCTTCGTGCCACGTTTCGTAAGGTAAAGACGCGAATAGAGCAAGTTATGTCTCAAATTGCTCAAAAATGTCAAAAGCTCCTCTATGGAGATTGTTGAGCAATTCCAAAGCATCAATGGGGACCGTTGTACTCCATTTACTGCTCTTAAAAGTCTCACTTGCTAGTTGAGGCTTCGGGCCACGTTTCATAAGGTAAAGACGCTAATAGACCAAGTTATGTCTCAAATTGCTCAAAAATGTCAAAAGCTCCTCTATGGAGAGAGTTGTGCAATTCCAAAGCAACAATGTGGACCGTTGTACTCTATTTAGTGCTCTTAAATGTCTAACTTTCTAGTTGAGCCTCCGTGCCACGGTTCGTAAGGTAAAGACTCTAATAGACCAAGTTATGTCTCACATTGCTCAAATCAACAAACGCTCCTCTATGGAGAGAGTTGAGAAATTTCAAAGCATCAATGTGGACAGTTGTACTCTATTTAGTGCTCTGAAAAGTCTAACTTGCTGGTTGAGCCTTCGGGCCACGTTTCGTAAGGTAAAGATGCGAATAGACCATGTTGTGTTTGAAATTGCACAAAAACGTGACAAGCTCCTCTATGGAGAGAGTTGAGCAATTCCAAAGCATCAATGTTGACCGTTGCAAGCTATTTAATGTTCTTAGAAGTCTAATTTGCTAGTTTAGCCTTCGTGCAACGTTTCGTAAGTTAAAGATGCGAATAGATCAAGTTATGTTCGAAATTGTACAAAAACGTCAAAGGCTCGTCTACGGAGAGAGTTGAGCAATTCCAAATCATCAATGTGGACCGCTGTTCTCTATTTAGTGCTCCTAAAAGTCTAACTTGCTAGTTGAGCCTTCGTGCCACGTTTCGTAAGGTAAAGACGCGAATAGACCAAGTTATGTCTCAAATTGCTCAAAAATGTCAAAAGCTCCTCTATGGAGAGAGTTGAGCAATTCCAAAGCATCAATGGGGACCGTTGTACTCCATTTAGTGCTCTGAAAAGTCTAACTTGCTAGTTGAGGCTTCGGGCCACGTTTCGTAAGGTAAAGATGTGAATATACCAAGTTCCGTTGGAAATTGCACAAAAACGAGAAAAGCTCTTCTATGGAGACAGCTGAGCAATTCCAAAGCATCAATATGGGCCGTTGCACTCTATTTAGTGCTCTTAAAAGTCTAACTTGCTAGTTGAGCCTTCGTGCCACGTGTCGGAAGGTAAAGACGCGAATAGACCAAGTAATGTTTGAAATTGCACAAAAATGTGAAAAGCTCCTCTATGGAGAGAGTTTGAGCAATTCGAAAGCAACAATGTGGACCGTTGTACTCTATTTAGTGCTCTTAAATGTCTAACTTTCTAGTTGAGCCTTCATGCCACGGTTCGTAAGGTAAAGACGCTAATAAACCAAGTTATGTCTCACATTGCTCAAATCATCAAAAGCTCCTCTATGGAGAGACTTCAGAAATTCCAAAGCATCAATGTGGACCGTTGTACTCTATTTACAGCTCTGAAAAGTCTAACTTGCTGGTTGAGCCTTCGGGCCACGTTTCGTAAGGTAAAGATGCGAATAGACCAAGTTGTGTTTGAAATTGCCCAAAAACGTGAAAAGCTTTTCTATGGAGAGAGTTGAGCAATTCCAAAGCATCAATGTTGACCGTTGCATGCTATTTAATGTTCTTAGAAGTCTAACTTGCTAGTTTAGCCTTCGTGCAATGTTTCGTAAGTTAAAGATGCGAATAGACGAAGTTATGTTTGAAATTTTACAAAAACGTGAAAAGCTTGTCTACGGAGAGAGTTGAGCAACTCCAAATCATCAATGTGGACTGCTGTACTCTATGTATTGCTCCTAAAAGTCTAACTTGCTAGTTGAGCCTTCGTGCCACGTTTCGTAAGGTAAAGACGCGAATAGACCAAGTTGTGTCTCAAATTGCTCAAAAATGTCAAAAGTTCCTCTATGGAGAGAGTTGAGCAATTCCAAAGCAACAATGGGACCGTTGTACTCCATTTAGTGCTCTTAAAAGTCTAACTTGCTAGTTGAGGCTTCGGGCCACGTTTCGTAAGGTAAGATGTGAATAGACCAAGTTCTGTTGGAAATTGCTCAAAAACAAAAAAAGCTCTTCTATGGAGAGAGTTGAGCAATTCCAAAGCATCAATGTGGCCTGTTGCACTCTATTTAGTGTTCTTAAAAGTCTAACTTGCTAGTTGAGCCTTTGTGCCACGTTTCGTAAGGTAAAGACGCGAATAGACCAAGTTATGTCTCAAATTGCTCAAAAATGTCAAAAGCTCCTCTATGGAGAGAGTTGAGCAATTCCAAAGCATCAATGGGGACCTTTGTACTCCTTTTAGTGCTCCTAAAAGTCTAACTTGCTAGTTGAGCCTTTGTGCCACGTTTCGTAAGGTAAAGACGTGAATAGACCAAGTTATGTCTCAAATTGCACAAAAACGTGAAAAGCTCCTCTATGGAGTGAGTTGAGCAATTCCAAAGCATCAATGTGGACCGTTGTACTCTGTTCAGTGCTCTTAAAAGTCTAACTTGCTACTTGAGCCTTCGTGCCACGTTTCGTAAGGTAAAGATGCGAATAGACCAAGTTATGTTTGAAATTGCACAAAAACGTGAAAAGCCCCTCTATGGAGAGAGTTGAGCAATTCCAAAGCATCAATGTGGACCGTTGTACTCTATTTAATGCTCTTAAAAGTCTAACTTTCTAGTTGAGCCTTGGTGCCACGTTTCCTAAAGTAAAGATGCGAATAGACCATGTTGTGTTTGAAATTGCACAAAAACGTGACAAGCTCCTCTATGGAGAGAGTTGAGCAATTCCAAAGCATCAATGTTGACCGTTGCAAGCTATTTAATGTTCTTAGAAGTCTAATTTGCTAGTTTAGCCTTCGTGCAACGTTTCGTAAGTTAAAGATGCGAATAGATCAAGTTATGTTCGAAATTGTACAAAAACGTCAAAGGCTCGTCTACGGAGAGAGTTAAGCAATTCCAAATCATCAATGTGGACCGCTGTACTCTATTTAGTGCTCCTAAAAGTCTAACTTGCTAGTTGAGCCTTCGTGCCACGTTTCGTAAGGTAAAGACGCGAATAGACCAAGTTATGTCTCAAATTGCTCAAAAATGTCAAAAGCTCCTCTATGGAGAGAGTTGAGCAATTCCAAAGCATCAATGGGGACCGTTGTACTCCATTTAGTGCTCTTAAAAGTCTAACTTGCTAGTTGAGGCTTCGGGCCACGTTTCGTAAGGTAAAGATGTGAATATACCAAGTTCCGTTGGAAATTGCACAAAAACGAGAAAAGCTCTTCTATGGAGACAGCTGAGCAATTCCAAAGCATCAATATGGGCCGTTGCACTCTATTTAGTGCTCTTAAAAGTCTAACTTGCTAGTTGAGCCTTCGTGCCACGTGTCGGAAGGTAAAGACGCGAATAGACCAAGTAATGTTTGAAATTGCACAAAAATGTGAAAAGCTCCTCTATGGAGAGAGTTGAGCAATTCGAAAGCAACAATGTGGACCGTTGTACTCTATTTAGTGCTCTTAAATGTCTAACTTTCTAGTTGAGCCTTCATGCCACGGTTCGTAAGGTAAAGACGCTAATAAACCAAGTTATGTCTCACATTGCTCAAATCATCAAAAGCTCCTCTATGGAGAGACTTCAGAAATTCCAAAGCATCAATGTGGACCGTTGTACTCTATTTACAGCTCTGAAAAGTCTAACTTGCTGGTTGAGCCTTCGGGCCACGTTTCGTAAGGTAAAGATGCGAATAGACCAAGTTGTGTTTGAAATTGCCCAAAAACGTGAAAAGCTTTTCTATGGAGAGAGTTGAGCAATTCCAAAGCATCAATGTTGACCGTTGCATGCTATTTAATGTTCTTAGAAGTCTAACTTGCTAGTTTAGCCTTCGTGCAATGTTTCGTAAGTTAAAGATGCGAATAGACGAAGTTATGTTTGAAATTTTACAAAAACGTGAAAAGCTTGTCTACGGAGAGAGTTGAGCAACTCCAAATCATCAATGTGGACTGCTGTACTCTATGTATTGCTCCTAAAAGTCTAACTTGCTAGTTGAGCCTTCGTGCCACGTTTCGTAAGGTAAAGACGCGAATAGACCAAGTTGTGTCTCAAATTGCTCAAAAATGTCAAAAGTTCCTCTATGGAGAGAGTTGAGCAATTCCAAAGCAACAATGGGGACCGTTGTACTCCATTTAGTGCTCTTAAAAGTCTAACTTGCTAGTTGAGGCTTCGGGCCACGTTTCGTAAGGTAAAGATGTGAATAGACCAAGTTCTGTTGGAAATTGCTCAAAAACAAGAAAAGCTCTTCTATGGAGAGAGTTGAGCAATTCCAAAGCATCAATGTGGCATGTTGCACTCTATTTAGTGTTCTTAAAAGTCTAACTTGCTAGTTGAGCCTTTGTGCCACGTTTCGTAAGGTAAAGACGCGAATAGACCAAGTTATGTCTCAAATTGCTCAAAAATGTCAAAAGCTCCTCTATGGAGAGAGTTGAGCAATTCCAAAGCATCAATGGGGACCTTTGTACTCCTTTTAGTGCTCCTAAAAGTCTAACTTGCTAGTTGAGCCTTTGTGCCACGTTTCGTAAGGTAAAGACGTGAATAGACCAAGTTATGTCTCAAATTGCACAAAAACGTGAAAAGCTCCTCTATGGAGTGAGTTGAGCAATTCCAAAGCATCAATGTGGACCGTTGTACTCTGTTCAGTGCTCTTAAAAGTCTAACTTGCTACTTGAGCCTTCGTGCCACGTTTCGTAAGGTAAAGATGCGAATAGACCAAGTTATGTTTGAAATTGCACAAAACGTGAAAAGCCCCTCTATGGAGAGAGTTGAGCAATTCCAAAGCATCAATGTGGACCGTTGTACTCTATTTAATGCTCTTAAAAGTCTAACTTTCTAGTTGAGCCTTGGTGCCACGTTTCCTAAAGTAAAGATGCGAATAGACCATGTTGTGTTTGAAATTGCACAAAAACGTGACAAGCTCCTCTATGGAGAGAGTTGAGCAATTCCAAAGCATCAATGTTGACCGTTGCAAGCTATTTAATGTTCTTAGAAGTCTAATTTGCTAGTTTAGCCTTCGTGCAACGTTTCGTAAGTTAAAGATGCGAATAGATCAAGTTATGTTCGAAATTGTACAAAAACGTCAAAGGCTCGTCTACGGAGAGAGTTAAGCAATTCCAAATCATCAATGTGGACCGCTGTACTCTATTTAGTGCTCCTAAAAGTCTAACTTGCTAGTTGAGCCTTCGTGCCACGTTTCGTAAGGTAAAGACGCGAATAGACCAAGTTATGTTCTCAAATTGCTCAAAATGTCAAAAGCTCCTCTATGGAGAGAGTTGAGCAATTCCAAAGCATCAATGGGGACCGTTGTACTCCATTTAGTGCTCTTAAAAGTCTAACTTGCTAGTTGAGGCTTCGGGCCACGTTTCGTAAGGTAAAGATGTGAATATACCAAGTTCCGTTGGAAATTGCACAAAAACGAGAAAAGCTCTTCTATGGAGACAGCTGAGCAATTCCAAAGCATCAATATGGGCCGTTGCACTCTATTTAGTGCTCTTAAAAGTCTAACTTGCTAGTTGAGCCTTCGTGCCACGTGTCGGAAGGTAAAGACGCGAATAGACCAAGTAATGTTTGAAATTGCACAAAAATGTGAAAAGCTCCTCTATGGAGAGAGTTGAGCAATTCGAAAGCAACAATGTGGACCGTTGTACTCTATTTAGTGCTCTTAAATGTCTAACTTTCTAGTTGAGCCTTCATGCCACGGTTCGTAAGGTAAAGACGCTAATAAACCAAGTTATGTCTCACATTGCTCAAATCATCAAAAGCTCCTCTATGGAGAGACTTCAGAAATTCCAAAGCATCAATGTGGACCGTTGTACTCTATTTACAGCTCTGAAAAGTCTAACTTGCTGGTTGAGCCTTCGGGCCACGTTTCGTAAGGTAAAGATGCGAATAGACCAAGTTGTGTTTGAAATTGCCCAAAAACGTGAAAAGCTTTTCTATGGAGAGAGTTGAGCAATTCCAAAGCATCAATGTTGACCGTTGCATGCTATTTAATGTTCTTAGAAGTCTAACTTGCTAGTTTAGCCTTCGTGCAATGTTTCGTAAGTTAAAGATGCGAATAGACGAAGTTATGTTTGAAATTTTACAAAAACGTGAAAAGCTTGTCTACGGAGAGAGTTGAGCAACTCCAAATCATCAATGTGGACTGCTGTACTCTATGTATTGCTCCTAAAAGTCTAACTTGCTAGTTGAGCCTTCGTGCCACGTTTCGTAAGGTAAAGACGCGAATAGACCAAGTTGTGTCTCAAATTGCTCAAAAATGTCAAAAGTTCCTCTATGGAGAGAGTTGAGCAATTCCAAAGCAACAATGGGGACCGTTGTACTCCATTTAGTGCTCTTAAAAGTCTAACTTGCTAGTTGAGGCTTCGGGCCACGTTTCGTAAGGTAAAGATGTGAATAGACCAAGTTCTGTTGGAAATTGCTCAAAAACAAGAAAAGCTCTTCTATGGAGAGAGTTGAGCAATTCCAAAGCATCAATGTGGCATGTTGCACTCTATTTAGTGTTCTTAAAAGTCTAACTTGCTAGTTGAGCCTTTGTGCCACGTTTCGTAAGGTAAAGACGCGAATAGACCAAGTTATGTCTCAAATTGCTCAAAAATGTCAAAAGCTCCTCTATGGAGAGAGTTGAGCAATTCCAAAGCATCAATGGGGACCTTTGTACTCCTTTTAGTGCTCCTAAAAGTCTAACTTGCTAGTTGAGCCTTTGTGCCACGTTTCGTAAGGTAAAGACGTGAATAGACCAAGTTATGTCTCAAATTGCACAAAAACGTGAAAAGCTCCTCTATGGAGTGAGTTGAGCAATTCCAAAGCATCAATGTGGACCGTTGTACTCTGTTCAGTGCTCTTAAAAGTCTAACTTGCTACTTGAGCCTTCGTGCCACGTTTCGTAAGGTAAAGATGCGAATAGACCAAGTTATGTTTGAAATTGCACAAAAACGTGAAAAGCCCCTCTATGGAGAGAGTTGAGCAATTCCAAAGCATCAATGTGGACCGTTGTACTCTATTTAATGCTCTTAAAAGTCTAACTTTCTAGTTGAGCCTTGGTGCCACGTTTCCTAAAGTAAAGACGCGAATAGACCAAGTTATGTTTGAAATTGCACAAAAACGTGACAAGCTCTTCGATGGAGAGATTTGAGCAATTCAAAAGCATCCATGTGGACCGTTGTACTCTTTTTAGTGCTCCTAAAAGCCTAACTTGCTAGTTGAGCCTTCGTGCCACGTTTCGTAATGTAAAGACGCAAATAGACCAAGTTATGTCTCAAATTGCACAAAAACATGAAAAGCTCCTCTGTGGAGAGAGTTGAGCAATTCCAAAGCATCAATGTGGACCGTTGTACTCTATTGAGTGATCTTAAAATTATAACTTGCTAGTTGAGCCTTCGTGGCATGTTTCGTAAGGTAAAGACGCGAATAGACCAAGTTATGTCTCAAATTGCTCAAAAATGTCAGAAGCTCCTCTAAGGAGAGAGTTGAGCAATTTCAGAGCATCAATGTGGACCGTTATACTCCATTTAGTGCTCTAAAAAGTCTAACTTGCTAGTTGAGCCTTCGTGCCACGTTTCGTAAGGTAAAGATGCGAATAGACCAAGTTAAGTTTGAAATTGCACAAAAACGTGAAAAGCTCCTCGATGGAGAGAGTTGAGCTAGTCCAAAGCATCCATGTGGACCGTTGTACTCTATTTAGTGCTCCTAAAAGTCTAACTTGCTAGTTGAGCCTTCGTGCCCCGTTTCATAAGGTAAAGACACGAACAGACCAAGTTATGTTTGAAATTGCACAAAAACGCGAAAAGCTCCTCTATGGAGAGAGTTGAGCAATTCCAAAGCATCAATGTGGACCGTTGTACTATATTTAGTGCTCTTAAAAGTCTAACTTTCTAGTTGAGCCTTCGTGCCGCTGTTCGTAAGGTAAAGACGCTAATAGACCAAGTTATGTCTCAAATTGCTCAAAAACGTCAAAAGCTCCTA